>NC_092340.1:51180000-51847500 GCF_046630445.1 Rutidosis leptorrhynchoides
TTTATTTATCGTTATTTAATTTTTGTTATTTATTTTACGCACTTTAAATATCGTCGGATAAATCGGGACACGTATACAATGTTTTGACATATCATATCGACGTCATTGATGTGTGCAACAGTGGTGTACGAAATATACTATATTTTTACTACGAAATATGATACAATTACACAAGTTTTAATTATTTATTTACAAATGGGATATACCTAAACTCTGCTACAACACTATAGGCAGTGTACCTAATCGTAGAGTAGTATAGTTTTTAGTAAGTCCGGTTCGTTCCACAGGGAGACGGCTTATTTTACACTATATTTTCTTACAACTTATATTTGTATGTATATATATATATATATATATATATATATATATATATATATATATATATATATATATATATATATATATATATATATATATATATATATATAAGTATTATTATTATAAAAGGGGGGTTTTGCCGGTTAATGACTAGTTTGTCGATTTTATATTTTAAGCGAAGCGTAAAGTAAATGACGATATTTAACTAACGATAAAATAAATAACAATAATTAAAATAACAATAAATAAAAGTACGAGGAAATATGAAATAAAATATATTATGCTTATTTAAACTTCCGTACTCATGATGTTTGACGTTTTGATTTTGATTTATTACCCTGGGTTAATTGTTCTTTTCCTGGATTAGTTTATATGTCCATCTGGTTTTGTCCATAATAGTCCGTCGGTCATAATTATAAAGTGCGAGGGTCTTCGCCAAATTAACCTTATACCCGAAGTCAAATATTCCAACTAATTGAGGACTTAAACTGTAATAAGGTTTTAATACATTGTTAATGATTACACCAGGTTATCGACTGCGTGTAGCCCAAGGTTTTAATACTTTATTAACAATTACACCAATTTCCCTTGAATGTAATCCACCCCTGTTTTAATGAGTCCATTGACTATTAATCCATCCTAGTGTCTGGTCAAATGAATAATTATTCGTATTTATAAATATCCAGCTCACCGTACCCAGTCAAGCGTATGTGGTTATATATAAATATGTCAAATTATAAATCTCTATATTGAATTAACGAGATATCATTTAGTTAATATAAAGCCCATTAATAGCCCATAGTCCAATTTCCACAAGTGTCGGTCTTTTGTCCAAACCCCAATTATGGTCCAAAGCCCAATAACCCCGTCTTAATATTTAGTCTCACATCACGATTACTTCGGCTCAAATAAGCATAATAATAACTTAAATACGAGACATTAATTTAAAAAGGAAGAACATAGCTTACAGTGATTATTAATCGCGTAGTGTTACACGGACAGAACTCCGACTTTAAAACCCGTAATTAACCGTTACATTACCTAAACTAACTAATATAAAACTAAACTATTATATATATATATATATATATATATATATATATATATATATATATACATATATATATATATATTACAGAGGGAGAGATTGAATGATGGTGTGTTGGATTCGGCAGAAGCTCGTGCCTTTTATAGGAAAATTCTGATTTTGGCAGCTCCGCGATCGTGGAGGTTTTACTCTATACAGCTCCGCGATCGTGGAGGTTCAGTATCCAGCTCACCAACTTTTGTTTCCTAGCTTGTCGACTTATTTATTTAGTATATAAATATAATATATATATATATATATATATATATATATATATATATATATATATATATATATATATATATATATATATATATATATAATTTATATAATTATTTATATATTATATTATATTTTTGTGCATAGTTGACTTGTAATTTTGGCTCCGTTGTCTCGTACATTTAAGCCCGGTTTATGTCTCAGTTCCGGTTTCTCGAACTTTTTTCTTATGATTTAATATCTTGTACTTTGCATTTCGCGGCATGTACTCTTATCATTTTTAGACGTTTCTCATCAATAAATTGAACCACAAATTGGATTGTATCTTGTACATTTGAGCTTTTTGATCATTTGCGTCTTCAAATCTTCATTTGCTTCTTTTGTCTTCGCACATATTTATTTAAATGATTATTACATAAAAATAGAACAATAGTAACTAATAGCTTTACATATTGGAAGGATATTGATACTAAATATATGTTCATTTGGAGCACTATCAAATATCCCCACACTTGAGCGTTGCTTATCCTCAAGCAATATAGAACTTGAAATAAAATCATTCTTCACTCGAATCACTTTTTTATTCTCACACTTTATACATCAGTGATTTTGATACGGCGGTATAAACAATGATAGTAACAATGTGGTTTACAGTCCCACATGACTATAAAAATTTAGATCTTTTAAGGAAATTGGATCTTTATGAAAATATTTGATCTTTTAAAAATTCATTCTAGCTTTTACCCTAGATAAGTTTTCCGGAATAACCCTTCACCGGTGTTTGCAAAATGTTTTTGTGGGTTTTGTGGGTTTCAGATTTGAAAATTTTAGCTCAAAACTTGTGGTTTTGTGTCACCCACTTGCTAACCCTTGTATTAGGAAAGCAACATGTCCAGTATACTTGCTCCGTATATTACCTTTCGATAAACTACCATCCGGTTGTAAAGGAAAGCGTTGAACAAGCAACTGTTAAGGCAATGTCTAATGACATGCAGATGTTCATGGTCTAAAACGTGTCGGATGCAATTACTATCCTTTGTAGGAGAAATAGTAAAGATCACCCTATAATTTTTTTGTTCTGGCACAAGGTCCTGTCTTCGACCATGCTATGCAACCATCGTTCTTACGGTTGACACTCGATTTGGTTCAGGTGACCTAATGAATTCCGGTGAATTCTTAGGATTTTACGTTCAATGGTAATGAATGCATTGAAAATAGGTTTTCAGAAAACAAATCGGTTTTAATTTGATCAAAATATTTTCTCGTTCAAGCTCAAGTTTAGATATTATCGAATTCCATGAGTTTGTAATTCTCAATCTTTAAGGTCAATCTCAAGGATTGAGTAATATCAGGCTTAAAAGCTGATTTTTAATCTTTAAGGAGATTATCCTTTCTGGGAGTCTGATTCATTAGTCTTATCAAGCTAATTTGCACAGCGCCCTCCCCATTTTACGAGATAGATCCTCTCATGGTTAGGATAAGTCTGAACACACGGCGACCCTGTTTGATCCTGAGGTCCGTGGATTTCCAGCTGATTTTAGAGAAAACTTTTCAAGGTTTTTCGTAGACACTACAACTGGTCTGGATGACAACTTCCTGACCTAAATCAAGAAGCGCATTTCTTTTTCGAAAGACTTTACTTTCTTTTAATGATGTAATTGATTCATCATGTAGATCCATCTTTTCTTCCATTTATATTACAATTTACCGGGTAAAACAGTTAATTTTGTCCAAAACAAAAGCACCTGCAATAACTTTAAAGAAACATGTGATAGATAGTTTTTAATTGAAAAACTTGGTACATTCTCCCCACACTTGGCTTTTATTTATTTCTTTCTTTGCCTTTTTATTCTCCTCTTTTCCATTTTAAATAAATACAAGCATTTTAGGTTGTTTCTCAATTTATGTCCTTTCCGAGGTAACGATAATTTCGGTATTAACACCTAGTTTTTATCGTTCATAAATATGTATAAACATGATTTTGAATTCATTTAGTTGAAATTTTTTCAAATTTTCACAAAATTTGGCAAATAAACCAAGTGCAAACCCGAGAGAATTTATAACCCTTCCCCACACTTGAGATCATGCAATGCCCTCATTTGCATAAAATCAGACTATAATTATAAATTCATGAGGGTGATTAGTGTAGAAAAGTGATTAAAAATACCTAGTTTGTAATTACTAAGCTCGTCGAATGATAGATGAGGCGCCTCATCGTTCATTCCTTTTGTTGTTTTATCACACATATTTTTCTTCAAAAACGGTTGCTTTTCTGAATTGTTTGCTAATTTTTGAAAATACGTCTTTTACCCTAATTCATCATGCATTTTTAATAACGAGTTATGCACTAACCCTAACCCCGAATTTAACCTTAAGTGGGGTTAGACTTCCCCACACTTAGCTGACGACATGTGAAGTCGGTGGAATAAGTTCCACGAATTAAAATAGTGAGCCAGTTATTTACATCTCGGGTGGTGTATAATATATCAATGGGTTTAAAGTTTAGACCCACCCGATTGTCACTAATTAATTCTTCTTTAAGTGTAGCTTTTAGTAAATGGATGTGTCTCTTTTCTGGTTCTTGGTCAAATGGATCGTTATACACTGACATACATATTTCTTTAGGGTGGATAATTATAAACAATTCCTCATCTGGCTCAAAGTAGTCACCTTTTTCACCCGTTAGGGTAGAATCTAAGGTGTCATTATCTAGTGAAGGTTGTGGAAGGTTAGTGGAATGTTTTGGAATGGTAGATTGTGGGATCGAAGCAAATTCTTCTTTTTTAACGGACCTTATCGGTGCCACTATTTTGATCTCGGGAGTAAAATTTTCAAGGTCGTCCTCTTCCCGAGAGTACCAATTTTTCACCCTTACTTCTTCTTCATCCATTGATGGATCGCTGATTTCGTCGGTAGAGGCTAATGTGTCAATATGTTGTGAAATTGGTAAAATTGAATAAAAAGTATCATCGGGATAATTGGTGATTTCGGAGCTCTCGAATTCATCAAAATTCGATGATATGAGATTTTCTTGCACACGACTCCTCAGATCAACAGGTGTGTAGTCTGATAGAGTTTCAGCTTGCCAATTTGCAAACTCTCTCATTTGTTCATTTTGAGCGTCAAATTCTTCGAGTTTGATTTTCATATAATCTAATAACTTTTCAGACACATAATTTTCCTCGTCCTCTTGTTGTTGAGTTTGGATATATTCTTGGGAATAATCCCAATTTGAATTGTATTCCTCATAATCATTCCATTCAGGTTTCATGGGTGCAACATAGGAACGTAATAATAGCATTCCCATGTTGAGTGATAATCTCCACAGATTTCACAACCAGTTATTGTTTCGTCATTCGTGATCCAAGATTGACCGAATGAATTTTCATCAACACTCGTTTGAGAGTATTGATTTAATTGATTTCGCATGTCAGAAAGAGTTTCCAACATATTCTCGAAATTTTCCATAATACACTTTTTACCAAATTTTAGCTACAATGTGGTGCATTTACTAATTATTCTATTAGTTATAAAACTAAAAATTATATAAGTTATCAAATTAATAGACTTTTCTACTTTTGCCCACGTTTCGAATAGCCAATAGATGCAGCAGGTAGCCAGGACCCTTTAAATCGGAAGTCCACAACTCGCCACTAACAAATCCAACTATTACTACGAACCAAAAAATTTGTGCCTATTAAGTTAATCTCTTTTTATAATTTTTCGTTGAAATTTAAAGATTTTAAAAATTCTATGTCCTAAAAAAAAACTAGCGCGTAGAAATGAAAAAGAAAAAGAGCGTCGAAAAATAAGAAGTCGAAAAACAAAAATAATAATAAGAAAGTAAAGCGTCAAAATTTAAAAGTATAAAAATTAAATCTAAAAAGTTGCGTCTAAAGGTATTAAAACTAAAATGGAATTCTATTTCAAAAACGGCAATAACTTAATTAGGCACTAAAATAAATAAACGGCGTCGCAAAATTCTAAAGCGCCTAAATCTTAATCTAAAGAAAAAGCACTTAAGGGATTTTACGGCAAAGCCTAAAAATCTAGAAATATAAAATACTATGGCAAAAACTAAGCTTAAAACTATAATTACGAATGATACGATAAAAAGATACAAAGTCTAAAAGATATAAAATAAAATTGATAAAAATATTATTTTATATAAAAATATTATTTTTATATTATTATTATATAAAAATATTAATCTATATAATTAATAATAATAATTAAACTTAATATTACAAATTAAACTAAAACTAATAACTAATACTAATTAAATTAAACCCTTAATAATAATAATAATATATAAAAAATTTAACATACTTTCACATTAAATGCTAGGGTTAACACTGTCAGACCCAGCCACACGATCGCGTGGATATATTAACTAATGGCTCCGTGATCTCGGAGAGATGCAGGTTCAGAAAGGTCTGCAGGTTCAAACTGGTTCGACCTTTTTTTTTATGATTTTTAATTTTCAAAAATTTATATATATAGAAAATTTATATAAACTAAAATAAACTCATATTTCAAAAACTAAAATAAAAATAAAAATACTTTATAATTTTATATATTTTAAACAAAATCTTAAAAATATATTTTTTTTCTTTTTTTATTTTAATTATATGTTTACAAATATAAATTAAAAATATAGCATTTCGCCGAGTCCCCAGCAGCGGCGCCAAAAACTTGATGTGTTTATCGGTGGTGTACGAAATATACTATATTTTTACTACGAAATACGATACAATTACACAAGTTTTAATTATTTATTTACAAATGGGATATACCTAAACTCTGCTACAACACTATAGGAAGTGTACCTAATCGTAGAGTAGTATAGTTTTTAGTAAGTTCGGTTCGTTTCATGGGGAGACGGCTTATTTTACACTATATTTTTTTACAACTTATATATATATATATATATATATATATATATATATATATATATATATATATATATATATATATATATATATATATATATATATATATATATATATATATATATATATATGATAATGCTAAAAACGAACACATATTTCATAGCATTATCCTTCAAGAAAGACAAGCTTTTAGTTGTAATTGTTCTATTTACAAGTGATATTCGTTTAAATAATAAAAGGTGAAGACAAAAGACAGATTCAACGAATTGAAGACGCAAATGACCAAAACGCTAAAAAGTACAAAGTACAATCCAAGAGGTTCAATTTATTGATGAGAAACGTCTAAAAGTTACAAGAGTACGAGCCGCGAAACGCAAAGCACACGATATTAAATAGTACGCAAGGACGTTCGAAAATCCGGAACTGGGACATGAACCAACTATCAACGTGCGAGGCAACGGACCTAAAATTACAAGTCAATGATGCACAAGAATATAATATAATATATATATAATTATATAAAATTATATATATTATATTATATATTAAATAAATACGAGCAGCCCACGTTTAAAATGCAATGTGACCAGGAGATGGCTGCCATGCGATCGCATGGTTCACTGTAGCTGGCCACATCTATAAATTGAAGCGTTTTTCGGACGAATTACTTACACCATATATTATCTATCTCTCACTCTCTTATATATATATATATTATATTTATATTTTAATTATAATTTTAATATTAAAGTTTAATAATAATAATAATAAGGTTATGTTAGCGAATGTTTTAAGTTTGTAAGTCGAAACTCTGTCCGTGTAACGCTACGCTATTATTAATCATTGTAAGTTATGTTCAACCTTTTTAAATTAATGTCTCGTAGTTAAATTATTATTATGCTTATTTAAATCGAAGTAATCGTGATGTTGGGCTAAATATTAAAGACGGGGTAATTGGGCTTTGTACCATAACTGGGGTTTGGACAAAAGACCGACACTTGTGGAAATTAGACTATGACTATTAATGGACTTTATATTTGTTTAACTGAATGATAGTTCGTTAATTTAATAAAGAGATTTACAATTTGACGTATCTATAAATAACCATTTACACTCAATCGGACACGATGGGTGGGATATTTATAAGTACTAATAGTTGTTCATTTAACCGGACACGGGAATGGATTAATAGTCAATGGACTCATTAAAATAGGGGTGGATTACATACAAGGACACTTGGTGTAATTGTTAATAAAGTATTAAAACCTTGGATTGCACACAGTCGATAACCTGGTGTAATCATTAACAATGTATTTAAACCTTATTACAGTTTAAGTCCCCAATTAGTTAGAATATTTGACTTCGGATATAAGGATAATTTGACGAGGACACTCGCACTTTATATTTATGACTGATGGACTGTTATGGACAAAAACCAGATGGACATATCGAATAATCCAGGACAAAGGACAATTAACCCATGGTAATAAATTAAAATCAACACGTCAAACATCATGATTACGGAAGTTTAAATAAGCATAATTCCTTTATTTTATATCGTATCGCACTCTTAATTATCGTACTTTTAAATATCGCAATTTTATTTATCGTCATTTTATTTATCGCACTTTTAATTATCGCAATTTTATTATCGTCATTTACTTTACGCTATAAATTAAGCTATATTTATTTTTAATATTTTACATTAGGTTTTAATTGTGACTTAAGACATAAAATCGACAAACCGGTCACTAAACGGTAAAAACCCCCTTTTTATAATAATAATAATAATAATAATAATACTTATATATATATATATATATATATATATATATATATATATATATATATATATATATATATATATATATATATATATATATATATATATATATATACAAATATAGTTTAAAAATATAGCGTTAAACTTGGCTAGCTCCCTGCGGAACGAACCGGACTTACTAAAAACTACACTACTTTACGATTAGGTACACTGCCTATAGTGTTGTAGCAAGGTTTAGGTATATCCACTCTATAAATAAATAAATAACTTGTGTAAAATTGTATCATATTTAATAGTATTTCGTAGTAAAAATATAACTATTTCGTATACACCTCGCATAACATCAAGTATTTTTGGCGCCGCTGCCGGGGACTCACTTAACGCCGAAGCGAAACGCTAAAAAAAGATTTTTTTTAAGTTTAATTTATTTTTGTAAAAATACGTTTTAAATTTTAAAAAAACAAATATATATATATATATATATATATATATATATATATATATATATATATATATATATATATATATATATATATATATATATATATATATATATATATATATATATATATTCAAATGTTTAAATAAAAAGAAAATATATTTTTATATAATTTATATAAAGTATAAAAGTATTTTTTTAGTTCTTAAAAATATAAATTTATTTATTTAAATATTACTTATATATTATTTTTATAAATTAAAAATCATAAAAATTAAATTAAAAAGTAATCGGGCCAAGGTACTGTAGCAGCCCAACTTCTGGCCTGGTTTCCGGATCCATGCGGACGCATGACCCAAACAAAGGAATTTCATGTGGTCGCATGAAATGATTTGACAGAACTGAAACTTTGGACGTACGATTAGGGTTAGAGTATTAATAATAATTATAATTAATTAATTATTAATTATGGTTTTATTAATTAATATATATTTAAGTATAGTTTTAATATAATTTGTAATTTTAAGTTTAATTAATTGTTATAAATTATATAGACTAATATTTTTATATACTAATAATATAAAAATAATATTTTTATATAAAATTTTATTTTTATCATTTTTAGTTTATATCCTTTTATAATTTGTATCTTTTTATTATTTAGTACATAGTCTTTATAATTATCGTTCGTAACTAGTTTTAAACTTAGTTTTGCCGTAATATTTTATACTTCTAGATTCTTAAGGTTTTCCGTAAAATCTCTTAAGTAATTTTTCTTTAGATTAAGATTTAGACGCTTTAGAATTTTACGACGTCGCTTATCACTTTAGTATTTAATAGATTTTAGTGCATAATTAAGTTATTGCCGTTTTGGATATAGAATTCCTTTAAGCTTTAATACCTTTAGACGTAAGTTTTTAATTCTTAGTTTTTAGGCTTTTAAGTTTCGATGCTTTACTTTCTTATTATTATTTTTCGACGCTTATTTTTCGACATTTTATTTTACGACATTTTTCGACGCGCTCTTTTTTCTTATTTCTCGACGCTCTAGTTTTTAGGACATAGAATTTTCTTTATTTTCTTTAAATTTCGACGAAAAATTATTTTAAGCGGTTAAATTGATAGACATCCAAAATTTTCCGGTTCGTAGTAATATCTGGATTTGTTAGTGGCGGGTTGTGGGCTTCCGATTTAAAGGGACCTAGCTACCTGCTGCATCTTTTGGCTATTCGAAACGTGGGCAAAATCAGAAAAGTCTATTAATTTGATAACTTATATAATTTTTATCTTTATAACTAATAGGATATTCAGTGAATGAACCGAGCAAAACATTCACCACCTTTCATACATTCACCTCCTGTAACTCGATCACGACATCTAGCCAATATTGTCGCCGTTGATTTTTCTTTAGAATCGTCATCTAGTCGACCAAGTACTCCAATTCAAATTTTCGATAATCCATTTTTTGAACCCGACCTCACAATTAAGAATTCGGAGGATATTCAGGGACAATTCAGAGATCCTGAACCACTAATCATTCCTCCTGAACCACAAATCACTCATCCAGAGATTGTCGAGGAAGAAACCATTAAATCAGAATCCTCTAGTGATTCAGATTCAACAAACTCAATCATGAAAAATCTGGAACCTCTAAGTATGGAAGATCGAATGAGGGTTAAACACACTGGCCAAGGTCACGCAATTACTCAACCAGATATTAATGCGCCAGATTATGAAATCAAAGGACAAATCCTACACATGGTAACTAATCAATTCCAATTTAGTGGTGCGCCAAAGGAAGATCCAAACGAACATCTTCGTACCTTTAATAAGATTTGTACTCTATTCAAGATCAGAGAAGTTGAGGATGAATAGATCTATCTCATATTATTTCCCTGGACTTTAAAGGGAGAAGCCAAAGATTGGTTAGAATCGTTACCTGAAGGGGCGATTGATACATGGGATGTTTTAGTTGAAAAATTTCTTAAACAATTCTTTCCGGCATCTAAAGCTGTGAGACTTCAAGGAGAAATAGTTACGTTCACACAAAAGCCAAATGAAACACTATATAAGGCGTGGACAAGATTTGGAAAGTTATTGAGAGGATGTCCGCAACAAGGTTTAGACACTTATCAAATAGTACAAATATTCTACCAAGGATGTGACATTACTACACGAAAAGACATCGATATAGCAGCTGGTGGTTCCATTATGAAGAAAACCGCAACTGAAGCTTACAAAATTATTGATAACACTACTTTCCACTCACATGAGTGGCACCAAGAAAAAGATATCGTTAGATCATCTAAAGCGGCTAGAGCCGAATCTAGCC
Source organism: Rutidosis leptorrhynchoides (assembly GCF_046630445.1). Lineage (NCBI taxonomy): Eukaryota > Viridiplantae > Streptophyta > Magnoliopsida > Asterales > Asteraceae > Rutidosis > Rutidosis leptorrhynchoides. The sequence continues at coordinate 51,191,071 of NC_092340.1, forward strand.
ATGACTTTGATTCCATTTCTGCAAAGATAGATGCTTTCGAAAGACGAATGGAAAAGATGACTAAAGATATTCACTCAATACGAATTAGTTGTGAGCAGTGTGGAGGACCACATTTGACAAAAGATTGTCTCAGTATTGAACAAACAACGGAACAACGAGAGAATGTTTCATACATGAACCAAAGGCCTGGAAATAATTATCAGAATAATTATCAACCGCCAAGACCAAACTACAATCAGAATTATAACCGAAATGTTCCATACAACAATCAATAAGGTCCTAGCAATCAACAAGTATCTAATAATACTTACAACCATTAAAGACCTATTTTCCAAATAAACCAGCACAAACTGATGATAAAAAGCTAAATTTAGAAGACATGATGTCAAAGCTAGTTGAATCTCAAGCTCAATTTTTCACATCTCAGAAACAAACTAATGAACAAAATGCTCAAGCATTTAGAAATCAACAAGCTTCAATTCAAAATTTGGAACAAGAAGTGAGTAACCTAGCAAGGTTAATAGGTGAAAGAAAACCGGGAAGTCTACCTAGCGATACAAATGCTAACCCCCGGAATGAAACAGCTAAAGCCATTACCATGAGAAGTGGTATTACGCTTAAACCACCTGAAATGCCTGAAATTTCTGATGACTCTATTCCTACTACACAGGCACCACAGCCTGAGCAAGATAAGGAAATAGAACCGGTAGTTGAAAAGGTTAATGAAGATAACACAGTTAAGGCAATGCCTTATGTTAAACCATACCAACCACCGCTTCCTTACCCAAATAAAATGAGAAAAGAAAGACTTGAAGTCGAGCAATCCAAATTCTTGGATATGTTTAAACAAATAAATGTCAATCTTCCTTTCATTGATGTGATTTCAGGAATGCCAAGATATGCTAAATTCTTGAAAGATCTAATCACAAATAGAAAGAAAATGGAAGAACTTTTGGCTGTTACAATGAATGCTAATTGTTCTGCAATGCTGTTGAATAAGCTACCAGAAAAACTTTCAGATCCAGGAAGTTTCACAATTTCATGTTTTCTGGGTAGTCTTAGTTCAATAGAAGCATTGGCAAACTTAGGTGCTAGTATAAATTTAATGCCGTATTCATTATACGCTAAACTAGACCTTGGAGAATTGAAACCAACACGAATAAGCATACAACTAGTAGATCGATCAGTAAAATATCCTAGAGGGATAATGGAGAACATGCTAGTTAAAGTTGGTACTTTAGTATTTCCAGTAGATTTTGTTATTCTGGACATGGAAGAAGATTCTCGAGTTCCTCTTATATTAGGAAGACCATTCTTAAATACGGCTAAAGCAATAATAGACGTGTTCGGTAAGAAACTGACCCTAAGTATAGAGGACGAGAGTGTTACCTTTTCTGTTGATAGAGCCATGCAACAACCGCAATCTGCAGATGATACATGTTATTATGTTCAAACTATAGATTCACATGCAGAATTGTTAGAAGAATTTCCAGAATTACAAGGAACAGGAGAATGTTCTTTAGGAGAAGGGACTGAACCAATTGATGAAACTAAAATGTTAGCCGCACTCATGGCTAATGAATACGAACCAACAACAGAAGAACTTCAAATGTTAAAAGAAGAAGACGGATATCGTTACAAATCATCGGTAGAAGAACCACCAATATTAGAGTTAAAGCCACTTCCAACCCATTTGGAATACGCTTATTTACATGGTGAATCTGAATTACCTGTAATAATATCGTCTTCTCTTACGAAAAATGAAAAATCTCGACTCATTTCTGTGCTCAAAGCTCATAAACCAGCTATTGCATGGAAGATTCATGCCATTAAAGGTATAAGTCCTTCGTATTGCACACATAAAATCCTTATGGAAGAAGGTCATAAAACCTATGTGCAATGCCAACGAAGACTAAATCCCAATATGCAAGATTTTGTTAAGAAATAAATTATTAAACTGCTAGATGCATGTTTAATTTATCCTATTTCTGATAGTCCATGGGTAAGCCCAGTTCAATGCGTACCTAAAAAGGGTGGCATGACTGTCATCATAAATGAAAAAATGAGCTTATTCCTACTAGGACTGTAACAGGATGGCGTGTTTGTATTGATTATAGAAAATTGAATGACGCCACTAGAAAAGATCACTTTCCCTTACCTTTCATTGATCAAATGTTGGAAAGGTTAGCTGGGAATAGTTACTATTGTTTTCTTGACGGTTTCTCCAGATACTTTCAAATTCCAATAGCACCCGAGGACCAAGAGAAAACCACATTCATGTGCCCTTATGGTACTTTTGCTTACAAACGCATGCCATTTGGACTTTGCAACGCCCCTGCAACCTTTCAAAGGTGCATGATGGTGATTTTTCACGACATGATAGAGGAATGCATGGAAGTTTTCATGGATGACTTTTCAGTCTTCGGTAATACTTTTGAAACATGTCTAGTTAATCTTGAACGAATGCTTATTAGATGCGAACAATCAAATCTAGTACTTAATTGGGAGAAATGTCATTTCATGGTTAAAGAAGGCATCGTTCTTGGTCATAAAATTTCAAAGGAAGGAATTGAAGTGGATAGAGCTAAAGTAGATGTAATTGCTAAACTTCCACATCCCACCAATGTTAGAGGAGTTAGGAGTTTTCTAGGGCATGCCGGTTTTTACCGACGTTTCATAAAAGATTTTTCTAAAATTGCCACTTCTATGAATAAATTCCTTGAAAAAGATGCCCCATTCATCTTTTCGGATGAATGCATCAAATCTTTTAATATTCTTAAAGAAAAACTCACTAATGCGCCGATCATGATAACTCCAAATTGGAACCTACCATTTGAACTCATGTGCGATGCAAGTGATTTTGCAATGGGAGCCGTTTTAGAATAAAGGATTGAAAAACGATTTCAACCTATTTATTACGCTAGTAAGACATTACAAGGAGCACAAACGAATTACACAACTACTGAAAAAGAACTCCTTGCTATTGTCTTCACTTTTGACAAATTTCGTTCATATCTCGTTCTAGCAAAAACGGTGGTCTATACCGACCATTCTGCTCTTAGATACTTATTTTCAAAACAAGATGCTAAACCACGATTAATCCGTTAGATCTTACTCTTACAAGAGTTCGATATTGAAATCCGAGATAAAAAGGGAGCAGAAAATCTCGCCGTTGATCATCTTTCTCGTCTTGAAAATCCTGAATTAGAAGTTCTAAATGAATCGGCCATACAAGACAACTTTCCTGATGAATATCTTTTGAAGATCGATTATAATAAAATTCCATAGTTTGCAGACTATGCAAACTACGTAGTATGTGGATTCCTTGAAAAAGGGTTGTCGTCCCAAAAACGGAAGAAATTCTTTAGTGATATAAAACATTATTTTTGGGAAGATCCATATTTGTTTAAAAGTTGTCCTGATGGAATAATCCCCCGATGTGTATTCGGGGATGAAGCTAGTCAAATCTTAAACCATTGTCACACAGGACCAACAGGAGGGCATTATGGGCCTCAACTCACAGCAAGAAAAGTCTACGACGCTGGATTCTATTGGCCTACAATTTTCAAAGACGCACACCTTCTTTGTAAATCCTGTGATGCATGTCAAAGGGCCGGAAAAATAAGTCAACGTGATGAAATGCCATAAAATGTCATTCAAGTATGTGAAGTATTTGACGTTTGGGGTATTGACTTTATGGGTCCATTTCCAAAATCTCATAATAATCTCTACATTCTCATTGCCATTGATTATGTATCTAAATGGGCGGAAGCACAAGCTCTCCCAACTAACGATGCACGAGTTGTAGTCAACTTTTTAAAACGTCTTTTTGCAAGGTTCGGAACACCGAAAGCTTTAATAAGTGATCGGGGTACTCATTTTTGTAATAATCAACTTGAGAAAGTTCTCAAAAGATATGGAGTAACTCATAAAATCTCAACTGCTTATCATCTACAAACAAGTGGACAAGTTGAAAATACCAACCGAGCATTAAAACGTATTCTAGAGAAAACTGTAGGATCAAATCCGAAGGAATGGTCCATGAAATTGGAGGATGCACTCTGGGCTTTTAGAATAGCCTACAAAACTTTAATTGGCACCACACCTTTTAGACTCGTTTACGGAAAAGCATGTCACCTTCCAGTAGAAATTGAGCACAAAGAAATGGCATGATAAAAGAATTAGATCAATTAAAAGAATTAGAAGAATTAGAAGAATTAAGACATGAAGCATATGAAAATTCATTAATCTATAAGGAAAGAACGAAGAAATGGCATGATAAAAGAATCAGAAGTTCAAAAGAATTTAAAGAAGGAGACAGAGTTCTTCTTTTCAATTCACGATTCAAGCTATTTCCTGGAAAATTGAAATCAAGATGGTCTGGACCATTCATAGTCAAAAGAGTTTTCCCATACGGAACAATAGAGTTAATAAATTCAAATGGGGTTGAATTTAAGGTTAATGGTCACAGAGTTAAACATTACATAGATAATCTAATGAAAGTTGAAGATGAAGTTAATCACAATTTCAACACCACAGCTAACTAAGTGTGGGAAGATTCAAATCTTTTTAGGGTAATATGAATTTCTGTTAGAGTTAGATATTCTGTTTTCGTGTAGTTTTCGAAAATGTAATCTGCATGGTCTTTCCCTAGCACACCCTAAAGAACTAGTCTTCTCCCCCCATTCTGAATTTTTATTTTTTTTAGGTTTCACGAGATGAAGAATTCCTTTGATCTGAACCATGGTCTACTACTACACGCTATGATTACTAAACGTAATAATAACACTTTCCCGAGTGAACTGGTATCATTCATAAGAGGCAAAATGGACGAAGTGAGAAAAGAACTCAGAAAAGATCATCATAAGACACATTTTGGTAAAGAAAAATCAAAATCCGCAACAAAAAGAAGAGTACGACACCTTGAAAGATGTCATAAATGCGGAAAATGGTCACACGAAGGTAAATGTTCGAACAATCAAATATATTCAAATACCGAATTTGTTACTCTATGCAGAGAAGGACCGTTCATATGTTTAGAAGAAAAGTTATTGAAGAATCGAGGTTACGCTTATGTAGCTATGGAAAACCAAATCTCAAGACTCTCCTATGAGTCAGCTAAAGCAGGTCACTGAGAATTCTACCTCACAGGTAAGTATGTACAGTTTTTATTTATTTATTATTATTGCTTTTAACCTTTTGATAATAAACGCTGAATCGTTCGCTATAAAGTATTAAATTGATATTCAATAAAATTAGGTATGCGAAACCAAAATTATTAATATCATACAAAAATTTATTACATCACTGCGAAATTTACCGTTTATTCTTAAGGTATAAATATCTTTAATCAATCAATCCAAAATATTTCAGAAATTCGTCAGGAGTAAAACTAGGTAAAATAGCCGAAATTACTTTAACCAAAAGAGGGACGTATATTTTTGTTAATATTTGATTGATTAAAGTGGGATAAAAGACCAAAAATATTTTTAATTTTAATTTTTACCTTGTTTTTAAATTAAAATTAAATTATTATTGTAAATTTTTAAAACCAATATATTTAAGTTTTTAAATATTTTAAAAAAAAATTAATATTTTCAATATAAGTTTGTAAAATTAATGTATAAAAATATTAATGATATTTATATGGATTTTAAATTTTATGTATTTTCAATTTAAGTTTGGTGTGAATTTAAAAACAAAAATGTACTTTATTTCATTAAGTTAAAAATATGATTTTTAAAATTCGTCGTGAGTTGAAGACTAGGTCGTTGAACCGAAATTGCTTTACCCGAAGGCGGGACGAGAAATTTTATTATCATTATTTTTAATCTTATTGATTTAAAGTATGCCAAAAACATTAAAAAAATCCAAAAACCTTAGCTTTTAAAACAACGCTTTAAAAAGACAAATTTTTAAAATTTTGTCGAGGGACGAACTAGGTCAACGTACCGAAACGTCCTCAATATAAAAGGAAACAAAATTTTAAATTTATTTCATTTTTTGTTTTATAAGTAAAAGGTTTTCATAAAAAAAAAAAAGGCTGGACCCCATGCGATCGCATGGGATTTACTCTATACCACCATGCGATCGCATGGTACCAAAAAACTGGACAGAAACAAAAACTCCATCGACCTGCTCTCTGTGCTCACTTTCAAACACACACATCCACGAACACATACACACATAATCATCAAATTTCACCAATTTTTCACCAAAATCAACGAAATTCGTCACAATAATCCGCTATAATCATGTCTTTTCTCAAATGGGGAAGCAGAAAGGTAAAAATTTCACCCCTAAACTCATAAATTTCCTAATTTTTGTGATAATTACAAATATTTATCCTAATTTGATTTTGATAATTTTTAGTGTAATTAGAGTTAAAGTGTTAGTATATTATGCTTGTATAACCTAGATTGATGCTATTTAACATAATTTGAAGCCAAAAACTTCAAAATTTTTAGAAATCTAGGGTTTGTGTTCTTGAACAATTTGGGGTTTTTTGATATAAATAGGTTATGGCCGATTTTTGTCATGAATTATTGCTAAATTAAGTAGTGTAACATGTTTAGGTACCTAAATGATCCAAACTTTGATCCTAAACATGATTTTTGAGAATTAAAGTGGACTTTTTAAGTCTATATAACAACCCAGAAATTTCCGAATAAATTTAAACCTAACTTTGACTAGTTCCGACGACTCACGAACAATTATTTGTAAATAATTACGCATTACTTTGATATATTAATATTATTATTTTTATTCTTATTTATCATTAATAATATTATTATTATTAATATAATTATTATTAATTAGTATTATTAATATGATTATTAATTATTCATATCAATTAAAAATAAAAATAAAATAAAAAGTCAAATAAAGAGTACTATAATTATTATTAGTGCTTTATTAAAAGTATTATTATTTATAAATATATTTATATTTAATTATTAATATATATATATATATATATATATATATATATATATATTAAATATTAATTAAAATTAAAAAAAATTAAAAGTCAAAAGAAGTGTACACCAACTGAAATGTCCCGTTCTTATTGATTAAAAATGTTCCATATTAATTGATTTTGTTGCGAGGTTTTGACCTCTATATGAGACGTTTTTCAAAGACTGCATTCATTTTAAAACAAACCATAACCTTTATTTCATCAATAAAGGTTTAAAAAGCTTTACGTAGATTATCAAATAATGATAATCTAAAATATCCTGTTTACACACGACCATTACATAATGGTTTACAATACAAATATGTTACAACAAAATAAGTTTCTTGAATGCAGTTTTTACACAATATCATACAAGCATGGACTCAAAATCTCGTCCTTATTTAAGTATGCGACAGCGGAAGCTCTTAATAATCACCTGAGAATAAACATGCTTAAAACGTCAACAAAAATGTTGGTGAGTTATAGGTTTAACCTATATATATCAAATCATAATAATAGACCACAAGATGTCATATTTCAATACACATCCCATACATAGAGATAAAAATCATTCATATGGTGAACACCTGGTAACCGACATTAACAAGATGCATATATAAGAATATCCCCATCATTCCGGGACACCCTTCGGATATGATATAAATTTCGAAGTACTAAAGCATCCGGTACTTTGGATGGGGTTTGTTAGGCCCAATAGATCTATCTTTAGGATTCGCGTCAATTAGGGTGTCTGTTCCCTAATTCTTAGATTACCAGACTTAATAAAAAGGGGCATATTCGATTTTGATAATTCAACCATAGAATGTAGTTTCACGTACTTGTGTCTATTTTGTAAATCATTTATAAAACATGCATGTATTCTCATCCCAAAAATATTAGATTTTAAAAGTGGGACTATAACTCACTTTCACAGATTTTTACTTCGTCGGGAAGTAAGACTTGGCCACTGGTTGATTCACAAACCTATAACAATATATACATATATATTAAAGTATGTTCAAAATATATTTACAACACTTTTAATATATTTTGATGTTTTAAGTTTATCAAGTCAGCTGTCCTCGTTAGTAACCTACAACTAGTTGTCCACAGTTAGATGTACAGAAATAAATCGATAAATATTATCTTGAATCAATCCACAACCCAGTGTATACGTATCTCAGTATTGATCACAACTCAAACTATATATATTTTGGAATCAACCTCAACCCTGTATAGCTAACTCCAACATTCGCATATAGAGTGTCTATGGTTGTTCCGAAATATATATAGATGTGTCGACATGATAGGTCGAAACATTGTATACGTGTCTATGGTATCTCAAGATTACATAATATACAATACAAGTTGATTAAGTTATGGTTGGAATAGATTTGTTACCAATTTTCACGTAGCTAAAATGAGAAAAATTATCCGATCTTGTTTTACCCATAACTTCTTCATTTTAAATCTGTTTTGAGTGAATCAAATTGCTATGGTTTCATATTGAACTCTATTTTATGAATCTAAACAGAAAAAGTATAGTTTTATAGTCATAAAAATAAGTTACAAGTCATTTTTGTAAAGGTAGTCATTTCAGTCGAAAGAACGACGTCTAGATGACCATTTTAGAAAACATACTTCCACTTTGAGTTTAACCATAATTTTTGGATATAGTTTCATGTTCATAATAAAAATCATTTTCTCAGAATAACAACTTTTAAATCAAAGTTTATCATAGTTTTTAATTAACTAACCCAAAACAGCCCGCGGTGTTACTACGACGGCGTAAATCCGGTTTTACGGTGTTTTTCGTGTTTCCAGGTTTTAAATCATTAAGTTAGCATATCATATAGATATAGAAAATGTGTTTAGTTGATTTTAAAAGTCAAGTTAGAAGGATTAACTTTTGTTTGCGAACAAGTTTAGAATTAACTAAACTATGTTCTAGTGATTACAAGTTTAAACCTTCGAATAAGATAGCTTTATATGTATGAATCGAATGATGTTATGAACATCATTACTACCTTAAGTTCCTTGGATAAACCTACTGGAAAAGAGAAAAATGGATCTAGCTTCAACGGATCCTTGGATGGCTCGAAGTTCTTGAAGCAGAATCATGACACGAAAACAAGTTCAAGTAAGATCATCACTTGAAATAAGATTGTTATAGTTATAGAAATTGAACCAAAGTTTGAATATGATTATTACCTTGTATTAGAATGATAACCTACTGTAAGAAACAAAGATTTCTTGAGGTTGGATGATCACCTTACAAGATTGGAAGTGAGCTAGCAAACTTGAAAGTATTCTTGATTTTATGTAACTAGAACTTGTAAAATATATGAAGAACACTTAGAACTTGAAGATAGAACTTGAGAGAGATCAATTAGATGAAAAAAATTGAAGAAAGAAAGTGTTTGTAGGTGGTTTTGGTCATTGGTGTATGGATTAGATATAAAGGATATGTAATTTTGTTTTCATGTAAATAAGTCATGAATGATTACTCATATTTTTGTAATTTTATGAGATATTTGATGCTAGTTGCCAAATGATGGTTCCCACATGTGTTAGGTGACTTACATGGGCTGCTAAGAGCTGATCATTGGAGTGTATATACCAATAGTACATACATCTAAAAGCTGTGTATTGTACGAGTACGAATACGGGTGCATACGAGTAGAATTGTTGATGAAACTGAACGAGGATGTAATTGTAAGCATTTTTGTTAAGTAGAAGTATTTTGATAAGTGTCTTGAAGTCTTTCAAAAGTGTATGAATACATATTAAAACACTACATGTATATACATTTTAACTGAGTCGTTAAGTCATCGTTAGTCGTTACATGTAAATGTTGTTTTGAAACCTTTAGGTTAACGATCTTGTTGAATGTTGTTAACCCATTGTTTATTATAACAAATGAGATGTTAAATTGTTATATTATCATGATATTATGATATATAATATATCTTAGTATGATGTATATACAGTTAAATGTTGTTACAACGATAATCGTTACATATATGTCTCGTTTCGAAATCATTAAGTTAGTAGTCTTATTTTTACATATGTATTTCATTGTTAATACACTTAATAATATATTTACTTATCATTTAACATAATTAACCAAGTGTATCAATATATTAATATGATTCATATGTACCTAGTAAGACGTTGTTATAACGATAATCGTTATATATATCATTTTCGAGTTTCTTAAATTAATAGTCTCATTTTTATGTATATAACTCATTGTTAAAATACCTAATGAGATACATACTTATAATAAAAACATGTTAACTATATATATAACCATATATATGTCATCGTATAGTTTTTACAAGTTTTAACGTTCGTGAATCACCGGTCAACTTGGGTGGTCAATTGTCTATATGAAACATATTTCAATTAATCAAGTCTTAACAAGTTTGATTGCATAACATGTTGGAAACATTTAATCATGTAAATATCAATCTCAATTAATATATATAAACATGGAAAAGTTCGGGTCACTACAGTACCTACCCGTTAAATAAATTTCGTCCCGAAATTTTAAGCTGTTGAAGGTGTTGACGAATCTTCTGGAAATAGATGCGGGTATTTCTTCTTCATCTGATCTTCACGCTCCCAGGTGAACTCGGGTCCTCTACGAGCATTCCATCGAACCTTAACAATTGGTATCTTGTTTTGCTTAAGTCTTTTAACCTCACGATCCATTATTTCGACGGGTTCTTCGATGAATTGAAGTTTTTCGTTGATTTGGATTTCATCTAACGGAATAGTGAGATCTTCTTTAGCAAAACATTTCTTCAAATTCGAGACGTGGAAAGTGTTATGTACAGCCGCGAGTTATTGAGGTAAATCAAGTCGGTAAGCTACTGGTCCGACACGATCAATAATCTTGAATGGTCCAATATACCTTGGATTTAATTTCCCTCGTTTACCAAATCGAACAACGCCTTTCCAAGGTGCAACTTTAAGCATGACCATCTCTCCAATTTCAAATTCTATATCTTTTCTTTTAATGTCAGCGTAGCTCTTTTGTCGACTTTGGGCGGTTTTCAACCGTTGTTGAATTTGGATGATCTTCTCGGTAGTTTCTTGTATAATCTCCGGACCCGTAATCTGTCTATCCCCCACTTCACTCCAACAAATTGGAGACCTGCACTTTCTACCATAAAGTGCTTCAAACGGCGCCATCTCAATGCTTGAATGGTAGCTGTTGTTGTAGGAAAATTCTGCTAACGGTAGATGTCGATCCCAACTGTTTCCGAAATCAATAACACATGCTCGTAGCATGTCTTCAAGCGTTTGTATCGTCCTTTCGCTCTGCCCATCAGTTTGTGGATGATAGGCAGTACTCATGTTTAGACGAGTTCCTAATGCTTGCTGTAATGTCTGCCAGAATCTTGAAATAAATCTGCCATCTCTATCAGAGATAATAGAGATTGGTATTCCATGTCTGGAGACGACTTCCTTCAAATACAGTCGTGCTAACTTCTCCATCTTGTCATCTTCTCTTATTGGCAGGAAGTGTGCTGATTTGGTGAGACGATCAACTATTACCCAAATAGTATCAAAACCACTTGCAGTCCTTGGCAATTTAGTGATGAAATCCATGGTAATGTTTTCCCATTTCCATTCCGGGATTTCGGGTTGTTGAAGTAGACCTGATGGTTTCTGATGCTCAGCTTTGACCTTAGAACACGTCAAACATTCTCCTACGTATTTAGCAACATCGGCTTTCATACCCGGCCACCAAAAATATTTCCTGAGATCCTTGTACATCTTCCCCGTTCCAGGATGTATTGAGTATCTGGTTTTATGAGCTTCTCTAAGTACCATTTCTCTCATATCTCCAAATTTTGGTACCCAAATCCTTTCAGCCCTATACCGGGTTCCGTCTTCCCGAATATTAAGATGTTTCTCCGATCCTTTGGGTATTTCATCCTTTAAATTTCCCTCTTTTAAAACTCCTTGTTGCGCCTCCTTTATTTGAGTAGTAAGGTTATTATGAATCATTATATTCATAGATTTTACTCGAATGGGTTCTCTGTCCTTCCTGCTCAAGGCATCGGCTACCACATTTGCCTTTCCCGGGTGGTAACGAATCTCAAAGTCGTAATCATTCAATAATTCAATCCACCTACGCTGCCTCATATTCAGTTGTTTCTGATTAAATATGTGTTGAAGACTTTTGTGGTCGATATATATAATACTTTTGACCCCATATAAGTAGTGCCTCCAAGTCTTTAATGCAAAAACAACCGCGCCTAATTCCAAATCATGAGTCGTATAATTTTGCTCGTGAATCTTCAATTGTCTAGAGGCATAAGCAATCACCTTCGTTCGTTGCATTAATACACAACCGAGACCTTGCTTTGATGCGTCACAATAAATCACAAAATCATCATTCCCTTCAGGCAATGACAATATAGGTGCCGTAGTTAGCTTTTTCTTCAATAACTGAAACGCTTTCTCTTGTTCATCCTTCCATTCAAATTTCTTCCCTTTATGCGTTAATGCAGTCAAGGGTTTTGCTATTCTGGAAAAGTCTTGGATGAACCTTCTGTAGTAACCAGCTAGTCCTAAAAACTGGCATATGTGTTTCGGAGTTTTTGGGGTTTCCCACTTTTCAACAGTTTCTATCTTTGCCGGATCCACCTTAATACCTTCTTTGTTCACTATGTGACCGAGGAATTGAACTTCTTCCAACCAAAATGCACACTTTGAAAACTTAGCGTACAATTCTTCCTTCCTCAATACTTCTAACACCTTTCTCAAATGTTCACCGTGTTCTTGGTCATTCTTTGAGTAAATAAGTATGTCATCAATGAAAACAATGACAAACTTGTCAAGGTATGGTCCACACACTCGGTTCATAAGGTCCATGAACACAGCTGGTGCAATAGTTAAACCAAACGGCATGACCATAAACTCGTAATGACCGTAACGTGTTCTGAAAGCAGTCTTTGGAATATCATCTTCTTTCACCCGCATTTGATGATACCCGGAACGTAAGTCAATCTTTGAATAAACAGACGAGCCTTGTAGTTGATCAAATAAGTCGTCGATTCTCGGTAGTGGGTAGCGGTTCTTGATGGTAAGTTTGTTCAACTCTCGGTAGTCAATACACAACCTGAATGTACCATCTTTCTTCTTGACAAACAAAACAGGAGCTCCCCACGGTGATGTGCTTGGTCGAATGAAACCACGCTCTAAAAGTTCTTGTAATTGGCTTTGCAGTTCTTTCATCTCGCTGGGTGCGAGTCTGTAAGGAGCACGAGCTATTGGTGCAGCTTCTGGTACAAGATCTATTTGAAATTCAACAGATCGATGTGGGGGTAATCCCGGTAATTCTTTCGGAAATACATCGGGAAATTCTTTTGCAATGGGAACATCATTGATGCTCTTTTCTTCAGTTTATACTTTCTCGACGTGTGCTAGAACAGCATAGCAACCTTTTCTTATTAGTTTTTGTGCCTTCAAATTACTAATAAGATGTAGCTTCGTGTTGCCCTTTTCTCCGTACACCATTAAGGGTTTTCCTTTTTCTCGTATAATGCGAATTGCATTTTTGTAACAAACAATCTCTGCTTTCACTTCTTTCAACCAGTCCATATCGATTATAACATCAAAACTCCCTAACTCTACTGGTATCAAATCAATCTTAAATGTTTCGATAACCAGTTTAATTTCTCGATTCCGACATATATTATCTGCTAAAATTAATTTACCATTTGCTAATTCGAGTAAAAATTTACTATCCAAAGGCGTCAATGGACAACTTAATTTAGCACAAAAATCTCTACTCATATAGCTTCTATCCGCACCCGAATCAAATAAAACGTAAGCAGATTTATTGTCAATAAGAAACGTACCCGTAACAAGCTCCGGGTCTTCCTGTGCCTCTGCCGCATTAATATTGAAAACTCTTCCGCGGCCTTGTCCATTCGTGTTCTCCTGGTTCGGGAAATTTCTAATAATGTGGCCCGGTTTTCCACATTTATAACAAACTACATTGGCATAACTTGCTCCGACACTACTTGCTCCGCCATTACTCGTTCCGACACCATTTGTTCCTTTCGTTCTATTAACCCCTGGTCCGTAGACCTCACAATTCGCCGCGCTATGACCATTTCTTTTACACTTGTTGCAAAATTTGGTGCAGAACCCCGAGTGATACTTTTCACACCTTTGGCATAGCTGCTTCTGATTGTTGTTATTGTTGCGGTTATTATTGTTGTTGGGATGATTGTTGTAGTTACTGTTGTTGTTGTTGTTGTTGTTGTTGTTGTTAGGCCGTTTGTTGTAGTTGCGATTGATGTTGCGATTGTTGGGATAATTGTTGCGATTATTGTTGTAATTGCTGTTGTTGTTGTATTGGTGATTCTTATCACCGTTTTCCTCCCACTTTCTTTTGACTTGCTTCACATTGGCCTCTTCAGCAGTCTGTTCTTTAATTCTTTCTTCAATCTGGTTCACTAGTTTGTGAGCCATTCTACATGCCTGTTGTATGGAGGCGGGCTCGTGTGAACTTATATCTTCTTGGATTCTTTCCGGTAATCCTCTCACAAACGCGTCGATCTTCTCTTCCTCATCTTCGAATGCTCCCGGACACAATAGGCACAATTCTGTGAATCGTCTTTCGTACGTGGTAATATCAAATCCTTGGGTTCGTAACCCTCTAAGTTCTGTCTTGAGCTTATTGACCTCGGTTCTGGGACGGTACTTCTCGTTCATTAAGTGCTTGAATGCTGACCACGGTAGTGCGTACGCATCGTCTTGTCCCACTTGCTCTAGATAGGTATTCCACCATGTTAACGCAGAACCTGTGAAGGTATGCGTAGCGTACTTCACTTTGTCCTCTTCAGTACACTTACTTATGGCAAACACCGATTCGACCTTCTCGGTCCACCGTTTCAATCCGATCGGTCCTTCGGTTCCATCAAATTTCAAAGGTTTGCAGGCAGTGAATTCTTTATAGGTGCATCCTACACGATTTCCTGTACTGCTAGATCCAAAGTTATTGTTGATATGTAGCGCAGCCTGTACTGCGGCTATGTTTGAAGCTAGAAAAGTACGGAATTCCTCTTCATTCATATTCACGGTGTGTCGAGTAGTCGGTGCCATTTCCTTCAAAATAGTCAAATGGAACAAGTTAATCATACAGAATATTAAGAGTAGTTAATAGTATTTCGTAGCATAATATGAACTCATTTATAAAAGTTTTTTCTTCATATTAGCGTTTTATAAGTTTAAATTCGGGTAGTACCTACCCGTTAAGTTCATACTTAGTAGCTAATATACGATTCAACTACTACAATTCTATATGAAAAACTGATTATAATAATATTTCGCGTTCAAACTTTTATACAATATTTTACAAACTTACAATACCGCTTATTTTACATAAAGCATGAAATATAGCACACAATAACTTTGATACAAGATAGTTGTGAAGATAATTCTAGCTAGTACACAAGTCGTTCAGCAAAGGCAATAAAGACACGTAATTCATACGTCCAGAAACAAGTCATGCATTCTGGTTTTACTAGGATTACTTCCCATCCTTGGTCTTGTGGAACATAACCGTTATGGCTGTTGATAAGACAGCGTGTTGTAACGTCGTCAAAGGGACGAGGGTTACGTAATGTCCAACAGTCCCGTAACAATCTAAAAACCTCATTTCTTACCCCAATTACCGACTCCGTCACTTGTGGAAACGTTTTGTTTAATAGTTGTAGCCCGATGTTCTTGTTCTCACTTTGGTGAGAAGCGAACATTACTAATCCGTAAGCATAACATGCTTCTTTATGTTGCATGTTAGCCGCTTTTTCTAAATCACGAAGTCCAATATTCGGATATATTGAGTCAAAATAATTTCTTAACCCGTTGCGTAAAATAGCATTTGGGTTCCCCGCAATATATGCGTCAAAGTAAACACATCGTAACTTATGGGTTTCCCAATGTGATATCCCCCATCTTTCAAACGAAAGTCTCTTATAAACCAAGACATTCTTGGAACGTTCTTCGAATGTCTTACAAACTGATCTCGCCTTAAATAGTTGTGCCGAGGAATTCTGACCGACTCTAGACAAGATTTCATCAATCATGTCTCCGGGTAGGTCTCTTAAAATATTGGGTTGTCTATCCATTTTGTGTTTTTATACTGTAAAATAGACAAGAGTTAGATTCATAAAAAAAAATACTTATTAATACAAGCAATTTTTACATATATCATAAAGCATAAGCACACTATATTACATATATTACACCACACGAATACAACTATCTTATTCCGACTCGCTCGTTTCTTCTTGTTCAGTTTTGGTTCGTTTTGCCAAGTTTCTAGGGATATATGATGTTCCCCTAATACGAGCCGTCGTTGTCCACATTGGTTTAGAAAAACCTGGTGGTTTAGAGGTTCCCGGGTCATTGTTACAACTTAAGGACTTCGGGGGTTGACGATGCATATAAAGTTCATCGGGGTTGGAATTAGATTTCTCTATTTTTATGCCCTTTCCCTTATTATTTTCTTTTGCCTTTTTAAATTCAGTTGGGGTAATTTCTATAACCTCATCGGAATTCTCGTCGGAATCCGATTCATCGGAGAATTGGTAATCCTCCCAATATTTTGCTTCCTTGGCGGAAACACCATTGACCATAATTAACCTTGGTCGGTTGGTTGAGGATTCTCTTTTACTTAACCGTTTTATTATTTCCCCCACCGGTTCTATTTCTTCTTCCGGTTCCGATTCTTCTTCCGGTTCCGACTCTTCTTCCGGTTCCTCTTCGGGAACTTGTGAATCAGTCCACGAATCATTCCAATTTACATTTGACTCTTCATTATTATTAGGTGAGTCAATGGGACTTGTTCTAGAGGTAGACATCTATCACATAATATCAAACACGTTAAGAGATTAATATATCACATAATATTCATATGTTAAAAATATATAGTTTCCAACAAAAATGTTAAGCAATCATTTTTAAAGAAAACACGGTCGAAGTCCAGACTCACTAATGCATCCTAACAAACTCGATAAGACACACTAATGCAAATTTTCTGGTTCTCTAAGACCAACGCTCGGATACCAACTGAAATGTCCCGTTCTTATTGATTAAAAACGTTCCATATTAATTGATTTCGTTGCGAGGTTTTGACCTCTATATGAGACGTTTTTCAAAGACTGCATTCATTTTAAAACAAACCATAACCTTTATTTCATCAATAAAGGTTTAAAAAGCTTTACGTAGATTATCAAATAATGATAATCTAAAATATCCTGTTTACACACGACCATTACATAATGGTTTACAATACAAATATGTTACAACAAAATAAGTTTCTTGAATGCAGTTTTTACACAATATCATACAAGCATGGACTCCAAATCTCGTCCTTATTTAAGTATGCGACAGCAGAAGCTCTTAATAATCACCTGAGAATAAACATGCTTAAAACGTCAACAAAAATGTTGGTGAGTTATAGGTTTAACCTATATATATCAAATCATAATAATAGACCACAAGATGTCATATTTCAATACACATCCCATACATAGAGATAAAAATCATTCATATGGTGAACACCTGGTAACCGACATTAACAAGATGCATATATAAGAATATCCCCATCATTCCGGGACACCCTTCGGATATGATATAAATTTCGAAGTACTAAAGCATCCGGTACTTTGGATGGGGTTTGTTAGGCCCAATAGATCTATCTTTAGGATTCGCGTCAATTAGGGTGTCTGTTCCCTAATTCTTAGATTACCAGACTTAATAAAAAGGGGCATATTCGATTTTGATAATTCAACCATAGAATGTAGTTTCACGTACTTGTGTCTATTTTGTAAATCATTTATAAAACATGCATGTATTCTCATCCCAAAAATATTAGATTTTAAAAGTGGGACTATAACTCACTTTCACAGATTTTTACTTCGTCGGGAAGTAAGACTTGGCCACTGGTTGATTCACGAACCTATAACAATATATACATATATATCAAAGTATGTTCAAAATATATTTACAACACTTTTAATATATTTTGATGTTTTAAGTTTATTAAGTCAGCTGTCCTCGTTAGTAACCTACAACTAGTTGTCCACAGTTAGATGTACAGAAATAAATCGATAAATATTATCTTGAATCAATCCACGACCCAGTGTATACGTATCTCAGTATTGATCACAACTCAAACTATATATATTTTGGAATCAACCTCAACCCTGTATAGCTAACTCCAACATTCACATATAGAGTGTCTATGGTTGTTCCGAAATATATATAGATGTGTCGACATGATAGGTCGAAACATTGTATACGTGTCTATGGTATCTCAAGATTACATAATATACAATACAAGTTGATTAAGTTATGGTTGGAATAGATTTGTTACCAATTTTCACGTAGCTAAAATGAGAAAAATTATCCAATCTTGTTTTACCCATAACTTCTTCATTTTAAATCCGTTTTGAGTGAATCAAATTGCTATGGTTTCATATTGAACTCTATATTATGAATCTAAACAGAAAAAGTATAGTTTTATAGTCAGAAAAATAAGTTACAAGTCATTTTTGTAAAGGTAGTCATTTCAGTCGAAAGAACGACGTCTAGATGACCATTTTAGAAAACATACTTCCACTTTGAGTTTAACCATAATTTTTGGATATAGTTTCATGTTCATAATAAAAATCATTTTCTCAGAATAACAACTTTTAAATCAAAGTTTATCATAGTTTTTAATTAACTAACCCAAAACAGCCCGCGGTGTTACTACGACGGCGTAAATCCGGTTTTACGGTGTTTTTCGTGTTTCCAGGTTTTAAATCATTAAGTTAGCATATCATATAGATATAGAAAATGTGTTTAGTTGATTTTAAAAGTCAAGTTAGAAGGATTAACTTTTGTTTGCGAACAAGTTTAGAATTAACTAAACTATGTTCTAGTGATTACAAGTTTAAACCTTCGAATAAGATAGCTTTATATGTATGAATCGAATGATGTTATGAACATCATTACTACCTTAAGTTCCTTGGATAAACCTACTGGAAAAGAGAAAAATGGATCTAGCTTCAACGGATCCTTGGATGGCTTGAAGTTCTTGAAGCAGAATCATGACACGAAAACAAGTTCAAGTAAGATCATCACTTGAAATAAGATTGTTATAGTTATAGAAATTGAACCAAAGTTTGAATATGATTATTACCTTGTATTAGAATGATAACCTACTGTAAGAAACAAAGATTTCTTGAGGTTGGATGATCACCTTACAAGATTGGAAGTGAGCTAGCAAACTTGAAAGTATTCTTGATTTTATGTAACTAGAACCTGTAAAATATATGAAGAACACTTAGAACTTGAAGATAGAACTTGAGAGAGATCAATTAGATGAAGAAAATTGAAGAATGAAAGTGTTTGTAGGTGTTTTTGGTCGTTGGTGTATGGATTAGATATAAAGGATATGTGATTTTGTTTTCATGTAAATAAGTCATGAATGATTACTCATATTTTTGTAATTTTATGAGATATTTCATGCTAGTTGCCAAATGATGGTTCCCACATGTGTTAGGTGACTCACATGGGCTGCTAAGAGCTGATCATTGGAGTGTATATACCAATAGTACATACATCTAAAAGCTGGGTATTGTACGAGTACGAATACGGGTGCATACGAGTAGAATTGTTGATGAAACTGAACGAGGATGTAATTGTAAGCATTTTTGTTAAGTAGAAGTATTTTGATAAGTGTCTTGAAGTCTTTCAAAAGTGTATGAATACATATTAAAACACTACATGTATATACATTTTAACTGAGTCGTTAAGTCATCGTTAGTCGTTACATGTAAATGTTGTTTTGAAACCTTTAGGTTAACGATCTTGTTGAATGTTGTTAACCCATTGTTTATTATAACAAATGAGATGTTAAATTATTATATTATCATGATATTATGATATATAATATATCTTAGTATGATGTATATACAGTTAAATGTCGTTACAACGATAATCGTTACATATATGTCTCGTTTCGAAATCATTAAGTTAGTAGTCTTATTTTTACATATGTATTTCATTGTTAATACACTTAATAATATATTTACTTATCATTTAACATAATTAACCAAGTGTATCAATATCTTAATATGATTCATATGTACCTAGTAAGACGTTGTTATAACGATAATCGTTATATATATCATTTTCGAGTTTCTTAAATTAATAGTCTCATTTTTATGTATATAACTCATTGTTAAAATACCTAATGAGATACATACTTATAATAAAAACATGTTAACTATATATATAACCATATATATGTCATCGTATAGTTTTTACAAGATTAACGTTCGTGAATCACCGATCAACTTGGGTGGTCAATTGTCTATATGAAACATATTTCAATTAATCAAGTCTTAACAAGTTTGATTACTTAACATGTTGGAATCATTTAATCATGTAAATATCAATATCAATTAATATATATAAACATGAAAAAGTTCGGGTCACTACACCAACTGCTTTATTTTTTTATATATAATATGATTCACGTTTTTTTATTTATTTTATTTTTCTGTTCTTAATTGACTAATTATATATGTGATCCCTTTTCAATTCTATAAATCAAACGATCTTTATCTGTTATTCACACAATCACTCAATTATTCATCTCCATTATCAATTACACCTTGTGTACTGAAATTTAACAGAAATAATTCTTTTTTCTCGTATACCTCTGTACTTGAACTCAAATTGAAAAGGCTCAATTTTATACTGTTTTTCAAAATCTAGAAATTTAGTTGTGTTAGGATTCGTCTATTCAAACTTCCTGTAAAATCCCAAGTTCCAATTCCTCATAACGAATCCAAATTTTGAAGTCAAACTTTTGGTTTTTATAAGTCAAACTTTGTTCATCAATCGAATTCGTGTTATCCGTTTCGATTCAAGTTAAATTAATGATTTGGAATGTTTCCACGAATGTTTTCTAAACTATTTCATGTTATAATAATAGTCTGATACGTGATCAAAATCGAAAATCAATTTTTTTTTAAAAGTTGCGAGCTTCAGCAGCAACATTTTTTTATTTTATTTTTTCTTCTTTTTTTGTTGTTGTTAATCCTCTCAAACTAAATGATTTCTGTTTCGTTTATACATTTTTAAAAACAAACAAAGTATAGTTTCATTAAGAATTTAAAAAAAAAAAACTATCAACTAGTTGTTTTGTGAAGAAGATGAAGTAGAGATACGAGTTATAATTAAATGGATTATGTTTAAATCAAAAAAGAAAGGATGGAGGGGTGGTTAAGGGTGTTTGTGTGTGTGCGTGAGGTCTCGGGTTCAATCCTGGTTCGTGGTTTTTTTTTTAAAAAAGGGCTTTCTAAGGTATTTTTCAATTATTATTATTATTGTTACTATCATTATTATTACAAGTATTATCATTTAAAAATTATTAGTATTATCGAATATTATTATTATTATTATTAGTATTATTATTGTATTATTACTAATTTTATCATTTTAAATATTATTATCATTATTAAGATCATGATTATGATTATTATTATTATGAAAATAACAAAATTTATTAATATTAGTATTAGTATCATTTTATAATTAATAATACTATTATTATCATTTTTAACATAAGTATAATTATTATTATTAGTATTGTTATTATTAAAATTATTATCGTTATTAACATTTTTACAAAAGGTAACATTTTTGCTATCATCAAAACTATATTATTATTAATATTTTTAAAACCTTATTATGATTATTATCAATTTTACTACTAGTATTATTATTGTTATTACAAAATAATACAACTCTTTATTCATTATCATTATCAAAGTCATTTTATCAAACAAATACTTATACATAGAATATATAAATATAAGTATATATATAGAAATATATAACAAATGAAATAATATATAAACTTATTCGATTACAAGTATATGTGTTAATATATATACTTGATATAGGTTCGTGAATCCGAGGTCAACACAACTCTGCACTTGTTCAGTGCCATCCTATGCATATTTACTACAAACTATCGTATCGTATCGTGAGTTTCATTTGCTTCCTTTTTATCTATATTTTTGGGCTGAGAATACATGTGCAACTTTTATAACTGTTTTACGTTTAGACACAAGTACTCAAACTTTTATGCTATATACATGCTTTGTCATGCTAAATCCCTGCCGTAATATCGTTAATTGCTGAGGTATAAGATGCAAGCTTAGTTATTGTGAGTAGCGCTACTGAGAGTGACGTCTCTAGTCAGTTGACCGTTGGTCTTTGACTACATAATAATGATTCAACGACATGAATAACAAGTGTCACTGGGTAACTTTTGTTTAGTCGCGATATTACAAACTACAGCATTACTTTTAGATTGATATTTCTATATCTGTCAACTCTAAACTAAATCTTGTGCTCTAACACTATTATTGAAATCATTATTTATGATAAACCTATGAACTCACCAACCTTTTGGTTGACACTCTTTAGCATGTTTATTCTCAGGTACTTATATATTATGCTTCCGCTGTGTATTTGCTAATTGAAAGCAACATTTCAACGAGTCATTCATGGATAATTGGAAGGACTTGCATTTGCTAAATTGATGATGATTGCTTGCTATGCTTGGAGTCTTCATTACATATCATATCAATTAAAGACATTTAATGCGTTGTTTATTAAATACAATGTAATCTATTTATCTTCCATTGCAAAACTCAATAAAACGTCTCATATAGAGTCGTTCTCATTTATACAACTGTGATTTGATATAATTAGTCACAAATACCTCAGGCCCTATTTGGGGGTGTGACAGATTGGTATCAGAGCAGTACTGTTGTAGAGAACCAGGATTGCATTTTAAGTGTGCCTTATACAATTAGGTACCTTAACAATGTAGGACTACAACTTTCCTTGACTATAGTGCCTTTAAATGTTGCCTTTAATTGTTAAATGCTACACTATACTTTAGAAACTTTACTTATCTTAGAATGCCAAGCCAATCTAAGAAGTCAGTTCACTTTTCTAAGTACTATCCAATTACGCCCCCGCGTTTAAATGCGACACTATGATTTCTGAAATTCTTGACATTCCTAAGTCATCTATCATGGTTTGTGTATTACATATGTATTACATGAAATATTATCCATGAATTTTGAAACTCCTATACTTATTACTATTCATACTCAAACGTATATAACTCCCTGTTATATCACGTACCTATATGCCTTATGCCTTTATGCATCGGTTTGCGAACCAGAAAATGTCATTGAGTTATCGAGAATCTCAAAGACATTATAATGTCATCACTATTCATATTCATTACTTTCTTTGTTTTTTTGTTGTTTTGATCATTGAATTTTCCTGACGGATGACGTCTATAAACTATAGAATAGAAAGCGTTTGGATTACTGATTTAAAGGATCCTATAGCTCAAGCCCCTGGACCTGAATAGGTCATTACGAATTGAAAATCTTTAATCAAAAGATTATCAGATTACATACTTATCATCTAGACACGTCATACTGCCATTATTAGAGTATAGACACATCATATCTTATTATATCTTATCGTATCTATCCCAATAATCTTTGTCTAACACTTCTCCTAAATTTCCTCCGTAAATTACGGAAATCTTTTTGCTACATATACATATTCAAGGAGACGAATATATCATCCAGTATTCAACACTAATCTCATATCAAGCCCTAATTCAAATCACATAATATGGATTTCTCAACTGATTCCTCGAGCTCCAATGGCAGCGTAACCGGAACAAACGAACCAATCAGCCATCATCTATTTTGGATGAATTGGGGATGGGTTCATAGTAAACTTAATCAATGGAGACAAGAAGAAGGTAATCCCTTCCATCAACCGAATTCACCTCTTGGTGAAGAACCTGAAGCACTTACCGGCGAACCCATTCATAACACTATTTTCACCCTCATTTCCAGGATATCCAGTCACAAATATATAATATTTAAAATTCTAGATCTTATTCATCCACTTGTCCGAACCGCCAATCATCCCGGAATAATAGAAGAAGTCAACGAGCTTCGCGCTCGAGTAGTAGCTCTGGCGAATATGGTGCGAAACCTACGAACACCAGCAGCAACACCAGCAGCATAACCAGTACCACCAGTACCATCAGCATCACCACCAACATCATCAACTTCACCAACGACAACATCCGCATTTCACGCCTCAACATTACACTCAGTACCTCAAACATCAACATCATACGCCTCATAGATACCAAGGAATATTAGTAATAATGAGTTAAGATGTATTGACTCATTCTTCTTGAAGAATTATATATGTATACTTTAAATATATATGGTTTGGAACAATAATAAATCTTTCGTACTAAGCTATTACGTGTGAATCTTAACTAGTATGTACTACTTGGTTAATTCATATCACTAATATGCTATGATGTACATCCTTCGTTAATGACTTAACAATCGTTAATCACTGCTTCACCACAATAAACTCCATTTTATAATAAACCAAGTGTATTATTCAAATACATGTATGAATTTACACTTCTATTTTCGATGTACTCGAAACTTTCTAGAAAACATCATTAGTGCCTTATGAATTTCACAAGAATTCCACGAGTACCAACATCATATACCGAGGTATATCAAAAACAATGAACGATGAAGTATTGATTCATAACTTCATTAGCGAAATATTACGCGACAATTATGAAATCTCTAAGGTTTTGGAGATTATTTATTTTCGTTTCAACCGCAAACCAAATGAGTTTAATATTATATTAATTCATTAAAACCATGATTACATCTGAAGAATACATATATGAACGTATATCTTCTCTTTTGTACAAACTATTAATTGTGAAAATATTTTAACGGGTAGGTAAAACCCGAGAGATATTCATATCTCATATAAATATGTTACATTGTACATTCTTCCATTCTGATTTAGCAGTTGTTAACTATACTACTTACATTCACATGATATATGTATACGTTTACTAAGGAACAACCATTTTTCATACAAATTCAATTACATATTCTGATTTTGACATATCGGAATTTAAGTAAAGCTTTAGCAAGTATTATCTTCCTAAAGATCACTACATTAATGAATTATATTCATTCGTATTCTATGAAGAATTATTACATCAAACCACCGAACTTACCATTTCTTACTTTTGAAAATCACAACATTTCTTCGTCAACCATTAGATCCATTGATGGATGCATCTTACGCTTAAACACTTCAAATTCAAAATTCTTGAATTCATCCTTGACGATCACAATCAGCGTTTAATCATATAAAAACGAAATTTCTTGAAACCATCTCGGATTGATAACAGATGATTCAAATATGACTGCATTAAATGCAGAGGAAACAGAAAAATTGTAGATGGTCTTAAGGACCAACAGTTTGATAATAAAGAATGGTACGTTGGAAAAGCTCAAAAGAAAATTTGGAACTGAAATACGGATTGAGCTAACCATGGAGGAGACCAAGGACAAATACAAGGACCAAACCCTATATTCAAATATTCCAGGTAATTCTGGATCCGATGAAATCTTTAGAGAATATCATGCTCCGAAGTTATGTTAAAAGCTTGCGGAAAATTTTTCTTCATCAACCTTTGAACTTAGAAATTTCAAAATATCGTTATAAATATCCTCTATATTTCTGAAGATATTTTCATAACGATTCTTGTCCACAATTAAGTATCTCTTTACGATATCTTTATAAAGGAAACTATTTTAGTTTCTATATTTAGTAAAATTCAAGTTTAAATTATAAATGTTTTGAAGTAGTGTTGGGAATTGAAGCATGAGTTAGTATAATATAATGACGTCAGGCCAACGTAATTATATTACAGTAAGTCATGCTAAGTTTTTAATGGAAGATGATGATTCATAGACTTTATAATCATCATTTGCCATGTTACACGACTCTTACATTCTATTTAACCTCTAAACATATCAAGAAAATATTTTTCTTGATGATTCGGTCTTTTCCGGATGGTAATATGACAAATCAAATCGTGCTATTACCTTTTCCTTTCTACTTTATATATTATGATCATTCGAAACTTCATACCTATAAATTCTGGACCATTACTCGCTTGACTTGAAGTCGGGAAGAAGAAACAAAAGCATAAAGCTCCGACATATAAGGGAAAATATAAAGCCCGATAACAACACGGAAATTACAAACCGTGTATATCAATGCGTATAGCAATATAAAGACACGGGATAATTAAAAACACTATAACCCCAAGAGCATAGTAGAAGTAAACAGATTCCTCTGGCGGTAAAAGAAAAAGAAGAATGACTGCATAGATGGTCAATATAATAACCAGGATCAGAACTGGATTAAGCATTTTCTTAATCTTTTGGAAGTTTGAATTGAGAAAGAAAGTATAGAAGTGGTGAAGATAATGAAACGGAAGAAGCTAATTTATAGCAAAATTCCAAACACATCAATCGAGGCAAATCACCGCATTTAATCAAACAAATCTCAAAATTTTGTAAATACCGGAGAATCAAATCTTATAGATTACGAAGATTTCCTTTAATCCCTTGAATTCCGGAAATCAATCGTGACTACGTCAAAAGTTAAGGCGAACATTTAATTTTCTCATTCACTCTTTTACGATAACTTTGTTTATACGCTTCCTATAATCGAATCGTTTTATCCATATTATTCAATAGTGATAAAACTTTATTTTTCAACTTATATTCATCATTACAATATTCTTGTCGTAAACAATGATGATCTCTATCAAATTTCATGACTGTGATTTTCATAAACTACTCTCTGTTTGTCTGCTCTAATATTGTGGCGTAAAACGCTTAAGGTTTTAAATGAGCTCAATACTATTCATAACACATTTCATGTATCCAATTTACTGAAATGACTTGTATAACATCATCATTTTGAATGATATCCGCATTAATGATAAAATGCACTTCATGGTTCAAACTCTTGAAACAAAACAATATTCTATCCGTTGGAATTCACACAAGGCCCCGAACATACCTAGGAACGTGAAGACCAAATAAAACGTAAATATCCTCATCTATGTACGAACAACGCCGACTGATGGCAACAACTAAATTTCGGGACAAAATTTCTTTTAACGGGTAGGTACTATAACAACCCAGAAATTTCCGAATAAATTTAAACCTAACTTTGACCAGTTCCGACGACTCACGAATAATTATTTGTAAATAATTACGCATTACTTTGATATATTAATATTATTATTTTTATTCTTATTTATCATTAATAATATTATTATTATTAATATAATTATAATTAATTAGTATTATTAATATGATTATTAATTATTCATATCAATTAAAAATAAAAATAAAATAAAAAGTCAAATAAAGAGTACTATAATTATTATTAGTGCTTTATTAAAAGTATTATTATTTATAAATATATTTATATTTAATTATTAATATATATATATATATATATATATATATATATATATATATATATATATATATATATATATATATATTAAATATTAATTAAAATTTAAAAAAAAATTAAAAGTCAAAAGAAGTGTACACCAACTGCTTTATTTTTTTTTATATATAATATGATTCACGTTTTTTTTATTTTTATTTTATTTTATTTTTCTGTTCTTAATTGACTAATTGTATATGTGATCCCTTTTCAATTCTATAAATCAAACGATCTTTATCTGTTATTCACACAATCACTCAATTATTCATCTCTATTATCAATTACACCTTGTGTACTGAAATTTAACAGAAATAATTTTTTTTTCTCGTATACCTCTGTACTTGAACTCAAATTGCAAAGGCTCGATTTTATACTGTTTTTCAAAATCTAGAAATGTAGTTGTGTTAGAATTCGTCTATTCAAACTTCCTGTAAAATCCCAAGTTCCAATTCCTCATAACGAATCCAAATTTTGAAGTCAAACTTTTGGTTTTTAAAAGTCAAACTTTGTTCATCAATCGAATTCGTGTTATCCGTTTCGATTCAAGTTAAATTGATGATTTGGAATGTTTCCACGAATGTTTTCTAAACTATTTCATGTTATAATCATAGTCTGATACGTGATCAAAATCGAAAATCAATTTTTTTTTTTTAAAGTTGCGAGCTTCAGCAGCAACATTTTTTTATTTTATTTTTTCTTCTTCTTTTTTTGTTGTTAATCCTCTCAAAGTAAATGATTTTTGTTTCGTTTATACATTTTTAAAAACAAACAAAGTATAGTTTCATTAAGAATTTAAAAAAAAAAAAAAAACTATCAACTAGTTGTTTTGTGAAGAAGATGAAGTAGAGATACGGGTTATAATTAAATGGATTATGTTTAAATCAAAAAAGAAAGGATGGAGGGGTGGTTAAGGGTGTTTGTGTGTGTGCGTGAGGTCTCGGGTTCAATCCTGGTTCGTGGTTTTTTTTTAAAAAAAGGGCTTTCTAAGGTATTTTTCAATTATTATTATTATTGTTACTATCATTATTATTACAAGTATTATCATTTAAAAATTATTAGTATTATCAAATATTATTATTATTATTATTATTATAAGTATTATTATTGTATTATTACTAATTTTATCATTTTAAATATTATTATCATTATTAAGATCATGATTATGATTATTATTATTATGAAAATAACAAAATTTATTAATATTAGTATTAGTATCATTTTATAATTAATAATAATATTATTATCATTTTTAACATAAGTATAATTATTATTATTAGTATTGTTATTATTAAAATTATTATCGTTATTAACATTTTTACAAAAGTTAACATTTTTGCTATCATCAAAACTATATTATTATTATTATTTTTAAAACCTTATTATGATTATTATCAATTTTACTACTAGTATTATTATTGTTATTACAAAATAATACAACTCTTTATTCATTATCATTATCAAAGTCATTTTATCAAACAAATACTTATACATAGAATATATAAATATAAGTATATATATAGAAATATATAACAAATGAAATAATATATAAACTTATTCGATTACAAGTATATGTGTTAATATATATACTTGATATAGGTTCGTGAATCCGAGGTCAACACAACTCTGCTGTGATGACCCGAAAATTTCCGACCAAATTTAAACTTAATCTTTAACGTTTCCGACACGATAAGCAAAGTCCATGAAGTTGAATCTCGAAATTTTGAACTGTTCAATTACCGTTTGATTGTTCTCAGCGATTCACGAACAATTATATGTAAATAGATACATATATATATACTATAACTTGAAAACGTAATAAGGTATTAATTGTATGAATAACGATGAGTATTTAAACGTGTTTATGAATATTGAATATAATTAGTTCTAGAAAACTAGATTTTATAATATTTTTATATGAAATGATAAAAATTTACTATTAAACGATACTTTTTCAATTTAAAAATTTTACGTATTAAGTCGTTTTATTTTTATGATATAATTTTTGTAATTTTTTTTAAGAAACGAAGTTAAATTAAAAATGTACAATTTGTAAAGCACAACGTACAACAACGTGTAGCTTAAATAGTTGAATTTAAATTAATTCATTTACTATTCATTGAATAGTAAATGAAACTAAATTAATTAATTTACTATTCACATGAAAGCGACATAATAGAAATTATTAATTATAAGTTACATAATATAACCCTGAAGTATTCGATAAATACGACTTTTAAAAACATTTACGATTCAAAATTTATTATTATATTATTATATTTTATTTCAATATTATTATATTATTATATATATTATATTTAATTATGTCGATAAGGAAAACAACAAAAATGATTATTATTTTATTATTTTATTATATTATATTAATATTTTATTATATTATTAAATTTAAAATATCTACATCTATATCTCTATATATATACGCATATGGATAGATAGATGGATTACACTCAATCATTTTTTTTATAAAACACACTTGTTACTTTATAGTATCAATATTTTAATATTATACTTAATATTATTATTATCAATCTTATTACTATTAGTATTATTATTTTTATGATACAAAAATAATAATATACATAAAATACAACGATGGGGTTATGTTCGGGTGATTTTGAAAATGAGTTTCAAGTGGGTTATAGCTAAGGAGGTTATGGATAATGTTCGGGTGTATTGTTCATGAATCTCAGACCAACCATGCATTCGCTGTTGTCATTGCATCTACATATTTTGCCTACAATATTGAACCACAATATTGAAAAGTGAGTTTCATACGATCCCTTTTTATTTATATTTTTGGGCTGAGAATACATGCACTTTATTTTAAACGCAATGGATACAAGTACATACTAAATTCTACACCGAGTTTGAACCGAAAATCCCTTAGCTTTGGTAACTGTTAACTGCCAGTTATAAGAACTGGTGGGCGCGAGTAGTAGTATATGGATCCATAGGGCTTGATATCCCCGTCCGAGCTAGAGCACTAGCCTTTTAACGGACGTATGCTATTTGAGAAGCGTACACGTTGGTTTGCGTGTATTATTAAGATGATTATACAAAGGGTACAAATTATATATACGTTAAAGTTTAGTTACCAGGGTGCTCATTCTTGTAGAATATTTTGATAAACATTTATGGAAGAAACAACTGAAATCTTGTGATCCATCTTTATATACAGATTATGCGAAACATATAAACTATGAACTCACCAACCTTTGTGTTGACACTTGTTAGCATGTTTATTCTCAGGTTCCCTAGAAGTCTTCCGCTGTTTGCTTATATGATATACAAGCTATGTGCATGGAGTCTTACCTGGCATATTTTTCAAGAAAACGTTGCATTCACCAATTCATCACCATGTACCTTATTTGACTGTATTGTCAACGAAAGCACTATTGTAAACTATTATATACGGTGATTGTCTATATGTAGAAATCATTAGTTGTCGAAAACCTTTGATTTAAATATACATTTATGGTATTCCTTTTCAAAAGAATGCAATGTTTACAAAACGTATCATATAGAGGTCAAATACTTCGCAATGAAATCAATGAATGACGTGTTCATCCCTATGGATTTGGAGCGATCGTCACAGTTGGTATCAGAGCGTTGGTCCTAGCGAACCAGGTCTTGCATGAATGTGTCTAACTGATAGTTGTTAAGATGCATTAGTAAGTCTGGACTTCGACCGTGTCTGCATGTTAAAAGTTTTGCTTATTACTTCTTGTCGAAAATTACATGCTTATCATTCTTAAGTCTAGACACGTTTTACTGCATTGATTGCATAAATAGTGTATAGACAAAAATTCATATCTTAGCGTATCTGTTACTGTAAACGTTTCCTGACATCTTCCGAAAATTTCTCCATGATTTATGGAATTTGGTATTATATATACATATGTAAATTATGTATTGAAGAATACCAAACTAAATTCTATAATCTATTTCATATCAAAAATCATCTATCTAATTATACAAGATGGATCCCGTATCTAGTTCAAATTCCTTAAATTCCGACAGCTATTCCGATATAGATATTCACCTGAATTCCGAAGACAGTGTAACCGGAATGGATCAACCAATCAGCCATCACCTATTCTGGATGAATTGGGGATGGGTTCGTAGCCTACTTAATTATTGGAGACAAGAAGAAGGCGATCCCTTCCATCCACCACATTGCCCTCTTGGCGAAGAACCTGAAGCACTTACCGGCGAACCTGTTCGTAATACCATTTTCTCTCTCATCTCCAGAATATCTCGTCATGATCATATACTCTCTCAAATTCTGGATCTTATTCATCCGCTCGTCCGAACCGCCAATCATCCCGGTGTAGTAGAAGAAGTCAACGAGCTTCGCGCTCGGGTAGTGGCATTGGAGAATATGGTGCAAAGGTTACAAGCACCAGCAGAATCTCCGGCATCAACAGTACCACCGACAACAACACCAACAGTACCATTACCACCACCAACAACATCCCCACCGCAAGCCTCAACATCACCATATGTACCTTGAACATCAACGTCATACGCATCGTAGTTACCAAGAAATACCAGCAACAATAACCGATGAAGTATTAACTTATTTCCCCTGAAGAAATTTTATGTATATTTAATATATATGAATTTTGAAATCAAAATAAATCTTTTCGTACCAAGTTATTACGTGTGAATCTTAACTGGTAGGTACTACTCGGTTAATTCATATTACTAATATGCTATGATGTACATACTTCGTTAATGACTTAACCATCGTTAACTACAATCTCTGTTTCCAACTCAATGAATTCCATTTCATAATAAACTAAATATATTATTCAATTATATGGTTGATTTTATACTTTCATCTTCGATGTATTCGAAACTTTCTAGAAAACATCATTCGTACCTTGCGAAGTTAGCAAGAGTTCCATGAGCACCAACATGATTCACTGAGAAAATATCAATAAAACTGAGTATTGATTGCATTAGTGAAATACTCCGTAAAGATTATTAAATCTTTAATGTTTTATTCATTTCTAATTCAAGTCAAAAATTAAATGAGCTTAATATGATATTAACTCATCAAATCTGTATTACATCTGAAGAAAATATACATACATATATTTTCATAAAGACGGTAATAAAAATTCTTTTGTACAAAATATTACTTGTGAAATCTTTAACGGGTAGGTAATTCCCGGGAAATATTTAAGTTCACAATTAATATGTTACACTGTACATTCTTCAACTTTGATTCAAAAATTATTAACTATGCTCACAGCGATATACAATCGTTTCCATACAAATTCAATTACATATTCTGATATTGACGGATCAGAATCCAAGTCAAGATTTAACGGGTGACATCATTCTTAGATCTCTACATCTTTCAAAGCTATACTTTGACTTCAAAAATATGAAAGATCCTTTAGCATTGTTATTACTGAAAATAACCTTGCAGTTCCTTTCCAAAAGTATCCAGTATTATCAACCGTTCAACCAGTCAACGACGACCTTTCAGACTTGTAACTTTGGCATATATGTTTTTGTTACTGGGGAACCTTTCATGTTCCACCACATTAGCAGTAAATTTACCAACAACTTCATTGATCTTTGACCTTCCAAAAAAAAAAAATCCTTATACTCATTGAAACCGTATCATGTACTCATCCACATCTTGTAACGGCAATTGCCATACCAACTATTGGGAATTAGCAATCAGTATTTTGAAATCTTGTAGCACGTCTACGCCAACAGTTATATGTGTACATATAACGTCTACCTCCTGGACTTACATACTTCGAATGTGAAGTTTCCGAAAAACACCCCAAACTATGAAACTAGTTCTCCGAATTTTGGAAAAATGCTGAAGAAGCAGTAAAAACTCTAAACGACCTTAACAGTCAAAAGTTTGATGATAAAGAATAGTATGGTGGTAAAGCTGAGAAAAAGAGAAAGTTTGGAACTGGAAAACGGATTGAGCAAAGTATGAAAGAGGCTGTGGATAAATCACAAGAACGAAATCTGCCTTCAAAGAATCCAAATGATTCAGTATCTGCTGAAGCCATTAACGAATACCTTGCTTCCGAATCTAAACCCTTGCGGACAATATTCTTCATCATCCTTTGATATTAGAAATTCTAAGATATCATCGTATCTTTCATTATAAATATCCTCCATATTTCTGGAGATAATTTCATAATCATTCTTATCGAAAATCAATTTTCTCTTTACGATATCTGTGTTACACCATAAAAGAAACTATTTTAGTTTCTAATTTCTGAAAATTTCGAAAAATGGATGTTTTTGAAGTAGTGTTGGGAACTGAAGCATGAGTTAGTATAATATAATGACACTTGATCAACGTGATTATATTATAGTAAGTCATGCTGAGTTTCTAATGGAACGTGATAAAGGTTCACAGATCATACCCTCATCATGAACCAGGTTACATAACTCTTTCATTCTATTTAACCTCTAAACATATCAAGAAAATATTTTTCTTGATGATTCGGTCTTTTTCGAGGTATTCTGGTAATTTGACAAGTCAAATTGTGCCATTACCGTTTCTTTCTTAGAACATTAATTATGTTCATTTCAAAATCCATACCTACGAATTTTGGACCATTATTCGCTTGACTTAAAGTCGGGAAGAGAAAACTAAAGCATGAAGCTCCGAAATATAATGGAGAATATAAAGCCCGAAAACAACCCCGAAATTACAAACCGTGTATATCAATGCGTATAGCAATATAAAGACACGGGAGAATGAAAAACACTATAACCCCAAGGTAATAGTAGAAGAAAATAACTTCCTCTGGTGGCAGATGAAAAAGAAGAATGAAGGATACGATAGCCAGGAAAATATCAAGAATCAGAACTGGATTAAGCATTTTCACAATCTATTGGGATGTATGAAATAATAACGAAAATTATAGGAGTGTTGAAAATAAATGAAACGGAAGAGGTCAATTTATAGCAAAATATCGGACGCAGTAATAGAGTCAGATTACGCATTTAATCAAAGAAAATCCTAATTTCCGCAAATTCCGAAAAATTAAATCTTATTTAAATTTTGAAGATTTTCTATTCCTTAAATTCCGAAAATCAATCGTTATTACGTCAAGAGTTAAGACGAATCTCTATTTCTTCAATTCACTATTATACGATAACTTCTCTCATACGCTTCGAGTAATCGGATTGTTATATCCATATTATTCAGCAGTGATAAACTCTATTTATCGACTCATATACGTCATGAAAACATTTTTATTGTTAGCCATGACGACCTCACTCAAATTTCGGGACGAAATTTCTTAAACGGGGGGATACTGTGATGACCCGAAAATTTCTGACCAAATTTAAACTTAATCTTTAACGTTTCCGACACGATAAGCAAAGTCCATGAAGTTGAATCTCGAAATTTTGAGCTGTTCAATTACCGTTTGATTGTTCTCAGCGATTCACGAACAATTATATGTAAATAGATACATATATATATACTATAACTTGAAAATGTAATAAGGTATTAATTGTATGAATAACTTGCGATGTGTATTTAAACGTGTTTATGAATATTGAATATAATTAGTTCTAGAAAACTAGATTTTATAATATTTTTATATGAAATGATAAAAATTTACTATTAAACGATACTTTTTCAATTTAAAAATTTTACGTATTAAGTCGTTTTATTTTTATGATATAATTTTTGTAATTTTTTTTAAGAAACGAAGTTAAATTAAAAATGTACAATTTGTAAAGCACAACGTACAACAACGTGTAGCTTAAATAGTTGAATTTAAATTAATTCATTTACTATTCATTGAATAGTAAATGAAACTAAATTAATTAATTTACTATTCACATGAAAGCGACATAATAGAAATTATTAATTATAAGTTACATAATATAACCCTGAAGTATTCGATAAATACGACTTTTAAAAACATTTACGATTCAAAATTTATTATTATATTATTATATTTTATTTCAATATTATTATATTATTATATATATTATATTTAATTATGTCGATAAAGGAAAACAACAAAAATGATTATTATTTTATTATTTTATTATATTATATTAATATTTTATTATATTATTAAATTTAAAATATCTACATCTATATCTCTATATATATACGCATATGGATAGATAGATGGATTACACTCAATCATTTTTTTTATAAAACACACTTGTTACTTCATAGTATCAATATTTTAATATTATACTTAATATTATTATTATCAATCTTATTACTATTAGTATTATTATTTTTATGATACAAAAATAATAATATACATAAAATACAACGATGGGGTTATGTTCGGGTGATTTTGAAAATGAGTTTCAAGTGGGTTATAGCTAAGGAGGTTATGGATAATGTTCGGGTGTATTGTTCATGAATCTCAGGCCAACCATGCATTCGCTGTTGTCATTGCATCTACATATTTTGCCTACAATATTGAACCACAATATTGAAAAGTGAGTTTCATACGATCCCTTTTTATTTATATTTTTGGTCTGAGAATACATGCACTTTATTTTAAACGCAATGGATACAAGTACATACTAAATTCTACACCGAGTTTGAACCGAAAATCCCTTAGCTTTGGTAACTGTTAACTGCCAGTTATAAGAACTGGTGGGCGCGAGTAGTAGTATATGGATCCATAGGGCTTGATATCCCCGTCCGAGCTAGAGCACTAGCCTTTTAACGGACGTATGCTATTTGAGAAGCGTACACGTTGGTTTGCGTGTATTATTAAGATGATTATACAAAGGGTACAAATTATATATACGTTAAAGTTTAGTTACCAGGGTGCTCATTCTTGTAGAATATTTTGATAAACATTTATGGAAGAAACAACTGAAATCTTGTGATCCATCTTTATATACAGATTATGCGAAACATATAAACTATGAACTCACCAACCTTTGTGTTGACACTTGTTAGCATGTTTATTCTCAGGTTCCCTAGAAGTCTTCCGCTGTTTGCTTATATGATATACAAGCTATGTGCATGGAGTCTTACCTGGCATATTTTTCAAGAAAACGTTGCATTCACCAATTCATCACCATGTACCTTATTTGACTGTATTGTCAACGAAAGCACTATTGTAAACTATTATATACGGTGATTGTCTATATGTAGAAATCATTAGTTGTCGAAAACCTTTGATTTAAATATACATTTATGGTATTCCTTTTCAAAAGAATGCAATGTTTACAAAACGTATCATATAGAGGTCAAATACCTCGCAATGAAATCAATGAATGACGTGTTCATCCCTATGGATTTGGAGCGATCGTCACATCTGCACTTGTTCAGTGCCATCCTATGCATATTTACTACAAACTATCGTATCATATCGTGAGTTTCATTTGCTCCCTTTTTATCTATATTTTTGGGCTGAGAATACATGTGCAACTTTTATAACTGTTTTACGTTTAGACACAAGTACTCAAACTTTTATGCTATATACATGCTTTGTCATGCTAAATCCCTGCCATAATATCGTTAATTGCTGAGGTATAAGATGCAAGCTTAGTTATTGTGAGTAGCGCTACTGAGAGTGACGTCTCTAGTCAGTTGACCGTTGGTCTTTGACTACATAATAATGATTTAACGACATGAATAACAAGTGTCACTGGGTAACTTTTGTTTAGTCGCGATATTACAAACTACAGCATTACTTTTAGATTGATATTTCTATATCAGTCAACTTTAAACTAAATCTTGTGCTCTAACACTATTATTGAAATCATTATTTATGATAAACCTATGAACTCACCAACCTTTTGGTTGACACTCTTTAGCATGTTTATTCTCAGGTACTTATATATTATGCTTCCGCTGTGTATTTGCTAATTGAAAGCAACATTTCAACGAGTCATTCATGGATAATTGGAAGGACTTGCATTTGCTAAATTGATGATGATTGCTTGCTATGCTTGGAGTCTTCATTACATATCATATCAATTAAAGACATTTAATGCGTTGTTTATTAA
Source organism: Rutidosis leptorrhynchoides (assembly GCF_046630445.1). NCBI lineage: Eukaryota > Viridiplantae > Streptophyta > Magnoliopsida > Asterales > Asteraceae > Rutidosis > Rutidosis leptorrhynchoides. Next base: position 51,228,554 of record NC_092340.1, read on the forward strand.
ATACAATGTAATCTATTTATCTTCCGCTGCAAAACTCAATAAAACGTCTCATATAGAGTCGTTCTCATTTATACAACTGTGATTTGATATAATTAGTCACAAATACCCCAGGCCCTATTTGGGGGTGTGACAGTCTAAAATTCATGAACTTGATTAATTTGATATAAATGCCATTTGAAACTTGTTTAATTGCTAGTAATGATTATTTTGACATGTTATTTGAGATAAAAGCCTATGAACTTTATAAATATTTTCATATATGATTATTTGAAAATGTGTAGAATTGATAAAAATATGAAAATGAGTATAAGTTTAATATGGATTAAACATGTTATTGTAATTGTTTTAATTTGTTATTTTGCTAACACTAATGCATATTTGGATGTACAAATTTTGTGTTTAATGTGTTTTGCAGAGAAATACAGATACGGACGATGCATCATTGTCTAGGCAACCTGATCCGGAACCACAGCCAGAGATGCAATATCACGAACTGGAACAACAACCTGAACAACAACATTATGATCAATACGTGCCATACTATGAGCTGGAGCCACAATTTTTTATTGCCTACGTAGTATTTCCTGTTCACCATATAATAGAACACCCAACAATTCATGAAGAATAGTTGCATCCAATTTAAGATTTGATAGAAGTTGAAGAGATTACCCGACGTACCAAAGTAACAAATTTAAGCTTTGGACAAAAAATGTAGAAGTACCAAGGGTAATAGATTGGGAGCCTTTGGAAAGGGTCCACCTAGCTAACCCAGTTAGGCAGCATCTAATCCAAAGGTATGGCAGCTCTTCTTTTTTCGATTAGGAATGTTTATTTACCACTCGTAGGCCTGTATATAAAGACTGGTGTGTTGAGCTAATGAGTACTATATCTTTTAATAAAGATGTAGATAGGTCAGACGATAAGAGTTTTCTTAGATTTTTACTTGGCCGTAGGATGTACAGGATGTCCATGCTGGACATGGCCAGGGCTTTACAGATTTACACTCCCGCTGAATTACTATCACCTGATTGTACAAATTTGATTTATCATGGTGAGAGGGTAGATAGAAATTTTGACGCTAACGCCATCTGGAGGTGTATGTCAAATTATAACGTTTTTACGCGGGGAGGAAGACACTCCTATTTAGATATTAAAAAAGCCGAGCTTCGTATAATACATAGATTCTTAGCAAACTTGATTACACAAAGAGGTAACAACAAGGAGAAAATGACCTTACACAATTTATTTTACCTTAAGTGCATTCGAGACACTAGAAGCTTTGTTAATATCCCCTACTGTGTTGGTTTTTATCTGTCCAAAATGGTGAAAGGTATACAGGAAGGGGGAATAATAGGAGGAGGTATTTTTGTTACTCTCATTGGAGAGTATTTAGGTGTAGATAGGGAACAAGGGGGTCCAATGATGGTGGTTAGGGAACAGGACGAGACTTTAGGTTTGCAAGTCTATCAAGGTGCAAAGGTATTGACTAGAAGACCCAATCAGGCAATACAATATCAGGGCTGCCATCCACAGGTAGAGAGGGGTTCGGATGATGAGATGGAGGAAGCGGATGACATTAGGGATATCATTAGGGATAGTGCTACTGACGTTTTCCAGCGTATAGATGAGGTAGAAATTACTAATGAGGATAGGCATCATCGGTATGAGCAGTGGCAAGCCGCGAATGAGTATGAGACTTCCAGGTGACGCCAACACGATAGCTGGCAAGTTCATCAGCACCAAATCATGAGCCAGCTATCATATCAGGTACCAAATAACTACATCCCGACTCGACCTGCTTACTATCCACCACATCAACCCGACATGCGACCACCCTATGACCTGTACGACCCCAATCTAGCCTACCAAAACACCTATCACCAACCATGAAACCCGAGTGATGATATGAACTGGAACACCTATCCAAATCAATAGTGTTCCATTGGTGATATTTTATCTTTTATTATTTTTATCTATTTATGCTAAAAATTTTGATACTTTAATGTAATGTATAATATTTTTATTATTTTGTACTAATATTTCATTTTTGTAATTTGAAAGTGGGATATTAAGTCCCATTTCAAATTACCATGAATGTTTATATTTGTATTGTATGTATTTTATCTCATGTACACAACAGGGTAAAACATCGCATTTTCAAAGACTGGCATTAAGTTCAGCAAAAGCAAGTAATTTTGACGACAAGATGCAAAATATATGTGAAATAACAACAGACGGAATGAACAAATGATGTGCACCATTTATCATTCAACACAAACAACAATATGTTTGGAAACTTTGGTAAAATTTAATCACTTTTCTACGCTAATCACCCTCAATAATTTAAATAGCTAATGATTTCTTGCAAATGAGGGCATTGCAAGATCTTAATGTGGGAAGGGATTAAATTCTTTCGATTTTTAAATTTTTTTAACTTATACACTTGGTTTAATAGCCGCCGTTAAATTTTACTAGTAAAGCAGTAGTTGTATTAGAATCTAGTGCTCTCTGATAATAAAGAACAACCATAGTCTTATATACTGACTACCCACTTCTAGTAAAAATTTTAAAAATTTTCAAATAAATGAATTCAAAATCATGTTTATACATATTTATGAACGATAAAACTAGGTGTTAACACCGAAATTATTGTTACCTCGTAAAGGACATAAATTGAGAAACAACCTAAAATGTTAGAATTCATTTAAAATGGAATAGAGGAGAATAAAAAGGCAAAGAAAGGAAAATAAAAGCCAAGTGTGGGAAAAATTTACCAAGTTATTTAGAACATATATCACATATTTTTGTACAAATAATTGAAGATACTTTTATTTTGGATGATATTAATCAGTTTTACCCAGTTTATTGTAATATAAATGGAATTTAAAAGGAAGTAAAGTTTTCCGAGAGAAAAAGACACACGCTTCTTGATTTAGGTCAGGAAGTTGTCGTCCAGACCAGTTGTAGAGTCTACGAAAAACCTTGAAAAGTTTTCTCAAAAATCAGCTGGAAATCCACGGACCTCAGCATCAAACAGGGTCGCCAAGTGGTCAGACTTATCCTAACCATGAGAGGATCTGTCTCGTTCAATGGGGGGCACCGTACAAATTAGCTTATAAGACTAATGAATCAGATCCCCAGAAAGGATAATCTCCTTAAAGATCAAAAATCAGCTTTTAAGCCTGATATTACTCAATCTTGGGATTGACCTTAAAGATTGAGAATTACAAACTCATGGAATTCGATGATAACTAAACTCGAGCTTGAACGAGAAAATATTTTGATCAAAATTACAAACCGATTTGTTTTCTGAAAATCCATTTTCAATGCGTTCATTACCATTGAACGTAAAATCCTAAGAATTCACCGGAATTCATTAGGTCACCTGAACCAAATCGGGTGTCAACCATAAGAACGGTGGTTGCATAGCATGGTCAAAGACAGGACCTTGTGCCAGACCAAAAAACTATAGGATAATCTTTACTATTGCTCCTACAAAGGATAGTAATTGCATCCGACACGATATAGACCATAATCAAAAGCATGTCATTAGACATTGCCTTAACAGTTGCTTGTTCAACGCTTTCCTTTACAACCGGATGATAGTTTACCGAAAGGTAATATACGGAGCAAGTAAACTGGACGTGTTGCTTTCCTAATACAAGGTTAGCAAGTGGGTGACACAAAACCGCAAGTTTTAAGCTAAAATTTTCAAATCTGAAACCCACAAAACCTACAAACATTTTGCAAACACCGGTGAAGGGTTATTCCGGAAAACTTATCTAGGGTAAATGCTAGATTGAATTTTCAAAAGATCAAATGTTTTCATAAATATCCAAATTCTTAAAGGATCTAAATTTTTATATTCATGTGGGACTGTAAACCACATCGTTACTACCATTGTTCATACTGCCGTATTAAAATCACTGATGTACAAAGTGTGAAGAATTAAGAAGTGATTCTAGTAAAGTTATATTCAAGTTCTATATTGCTTGAGGACAAGCAATGCTCAAGTGTGGGAATATTTGATAATGCTAAAAACGAACACATATTTCATAGCATTATCCTTCAAGAAAGACAAGCTTTTAGTTGTAATTGTTCTATTTACAAGTGATATTCGTTTAAATAATAAAAGGTGAAGACAAAAGACAGATTCAATGAATTGAAGACGCAAATTGTGATGACCCAGAAATTTTTGACCAAATTTAAACTTAATCTTTATATGATTTCGATATGATAAGCAAAGTATGTAATGTTGAGTCTAGAAAATTTTGAAACGATGTTCATATATTCAATTGACCTTCGACTGCTCCCGATGACTCTTGAACCATTGCTTGTAAATATGTGAATATATATAAATATGTGTATATATAAATATATGTATAATATATATAATAACATGAACATTAATAAACTATTATATACATTTATTGTTATAAATAAATATGTACAATAAAATACATTGTAATAAAAACTATTATTTTATATGTATATTTCTTGTATATATATATTGTAATATTTAATTTAATTATTTAATATATATTTATGTGCGTAGTAAATTTTGTTATTTAAAACTGTTTATATATATACATAGTGTATATTAAATATAATTAATGTTGAGCTTAAATGGTAAATGTCTGTAACTTTCGGTTGACGTTTAATTAATTTAAAATAGGTCTAATATATATATATATATATATATATATATATATGAAGTTTTAAAATAAAAGTTATTCCAAAATTTGATTAAAAAGATAATAGTTTTGATAAATATTTTTTTACCATTTCAATCTAAGTTTTTGTACTCTGTACATATAAATTGGAACAGAAAATAAATAATTATCGAATCTTTTAGATCAGGTTTCAAATAGGTAATGTCCAGAATAAATAAATGGTTCTAATTTAAAAATTTAGGATTTTTAGGAACAATTTTGTGCATTAACTGTTTAGCAATGAACCACGATATTATACCCATATAAAGTGTCGGCAGAGGAACTGTATGTTTGTGCACGTTTCTAAACTTCTGTGAATTAAGATTAATATTATAATATTAAATTATATTTCTATCTTTCTACATATATGGATGTGGGTGTTAGATATCACCACACCACTTCTCCTTCTCCTTCTCCATTCAACATTCTTCACCTTCTTTGTAAAACAATTATCATCGACACCTTCACTTTCCATCAACCACCATCTATGGCTCACTCACCATGAACAACCACCCTCACTAATCTAACCCGTACACACAAAAATCTATTTGTTTTCCTGTTGTTGTTGCACAAAACGAACGAATATCACCTTCAATAAAACTGCCACCATTCACCTTTTGGTTACTGTGATTCGACTAAACCACCACCTTGGGTAGTTGCTACTAATAGAAAATAACACACCCCCAAACCAAGAACCTGCTGGTACCCGATTATTTCTGTCAAAACCGAAGCCATTTTTTTTAAATTTGCGGCTGCTATTGATTGTTGAAACCCAAGAAAATCATCTGATTTTTTTTTCTGTTGCCTCGTTATTTTTTGCTAGAACAAATATAAGGAATGAAGATGATATTTATGATTGCATGATTTCCTTTCTTTGGACGACAATCCATAACCTTACTTCAATTAACCACTAGTGCAACTTATGTTCCTATATCTAATTAGTAACTTTAAGTTATATCATGCTCCTCTTCTTTTTCCCTTTGTGGCCAATATGTACCCCACGAGAATCCCTTTTATTGACTAAAGAAACTGAATATTGCTAAAGGAATGTGACCCGTTCCCAAAATCACGGATACAAGATGCCTTTTTGGGTTGATAGTGGAGTTGGTTCAAAGGGTTACATCAAATGATCAGCAAAAATTTTGATTATTTAAACTTCAAAAGTGTTGTGGCCACTTTTCTTTTCCTTTGATAGATACATTTAACAAATACAAGGAACTAAAAACCCCACCATAGAAGTGATCCACTTAAAAATGTCGAGCCTTTATTTATTCTTCTGTTTAACTCGACACTCTCCATGTATTTGCTATTTTGTCGAAACCCAATCCATGTTTTAATGCAGACGATGGTGAATATTATAACAATTAGATAAGATGGATAACGATGTTGATATAGATGATAGAATAATAAATCGTGATTTTATGTGGGTATGAGGTGATTCGAAAAATGAAGATAGTATTATGGTATGATGGTGTTGATAAAATGAATCCAAGATTTTTATAACTATGATGAGATAACAATGATAAGTGATGGTGAGGTATGTTAATGAGGAAGAATGGGGAAGATGATGATACAGTAGAGGAGATGACAAGAAGATAATGTTGTTTGGGCTGCTACTCGTCATTACCGGTTCCCTTTCCTTCCCTATACGAAAATCCAACAAAAACCGAAACCCTTTGTTGACTTGCAAACGGTACTTGGGCTGTGTTTTGGCCCCATTATAGTTGGGTTACTTTTAAAGGGTAATGGACCCAGACCTGTTGGATTCTAGTCGTGGGCTTTAAACAAATAAAGTGGAAGTAGACGGGTTCCATTTAATTGAGATTAAAGAAATGGGATATTAAAACAGAAACAGGTTATAAATAATTAGATTATGTTTAAGTCAGAGAATCCAGGACGGTTGAGTGGTTTGGAAGGGAGTTGGTTAAGCGAGACGTCTTGGGTTCGAGCCCGGACAGTGGCTATTTTTTTAAGAAAGCTTATAGGATCATTTTAAAGGTAGTAATATATCTCTTATTATTATTACTCTTATTGTTATTGTTATAATTATTAATATTATTATTATTATTATTATTATTATTATTATTATTATTATTATTATTATTATTATTATTATTATTATTACTGCAAATAAAATGACTAATGTTATTATCAAAAATTTTATTATCAATATCATTATTAAATCTAATTATTAGTGTTATTATCATTATTTTAGTATTATCATAATTATTATTTTAACAAACAAAAGATATTTAAATAAAAATATAATTATTACATATATATCATAAGTATATCTAATCATTTATTTTAATATAAAAATCACATATATAGATATATGTAACATTTGAAATAATAAATATATTACTATTTAAATAAGTAATATATTATATAATTAATATACATAAATTGGTTGGAATACCATTATGTGATTATATGTGTTAATATATATATACTTGATATAGGTTCGTGAATCCGAGGCCAACCTTGCATTGTTCAGTATCGTCGTATGCATATTTTTACTACAAAATATCGTATCGTGAGTTCATTTGATTCCCTTTTACTCTTTACATTTTTGGGACTGAGAATACATGCGCTACTTTTACAACTGCTTTATTAAATGCGTTTGAAATATATTTTGAACTGCGAATACATGAAATACTTTTATAAATGTTTGACGAGATAGACACAAGCAAAACATTCCTCGAATGAATTATGTGGACGTGATAATTGCCACCATTGAATTATGTGGACGTGATAATTGCCACAGTTGATATGAATATTTTTCCCCTGATTATTATTACCTGGTAACCTAAGAATTAGGGAACATCACTAATTTTGAGAATTAGTGCACGCCTAATTGACGCGAATCCTAAAGGTTGCTACCGGGTTTAACACCCCTACCCAGAATGTTCACTAGACGGAAGAGTTAGTGGGTGTGGTGTTTAGTACTTCGAAGTTTATATGATTATTATACAGATGAGATGTTCTGTTTTGGGGATATTATTATGCGCATTATATGTTAAGGTCGGTTACCAAGCCAAGCTATGAAAGCAATGAAAAGTGAATGTTATGTATCGAGAGAATGATTTTATACACAGGTTATGTGTATGTTATTTTTGTGCACGAGATATGTATACGGTTACTAAGATTTATGAAAGATGATTTCGTACACGAGAAAGGTGTACTGTATTTAAAAGATATCGCATGTACATTACAGGTGGGTATAGAATTCGGGCCCATTTGTACCATTCACCATTTAAATCTTGTGATCTATCAAAATGATGAATTTTATTGTTTTATGATAAACCTATGAACTCACCAACCTTTTGGTTGACACTGGAAAGCATGTTTATTCTCAGGTATGAAAGAAATCTTCCGCTGTGCATTTGCTCATATTAGAGATATTACTTGGAGTCATTCATGACATATTTCAAAAGACGTTGTATTCGAGTCGTCGAGTTCATCAAGATTATTATTAAGTCAATTATAGTTGGAGGTATTATGAAATAGTATGCTTGCGGTCAACTTTCGATGTAAAGAAAGTTTGTCTTTTAAAAACGAATAAAATGTTTGTAAAATGCATCATATAGAGGTCAATTACCTCGTGATGTAATCAACTATTTTGAATCGTTTATATTGTATATGAACGGGGCATTTCAGTTGGTATCAGAGCGGTGGTCTTAGCGAACCAGGTCTTGCATTAGTGTGTCTAGCTGATAGTTGTTTAGATGCATTAGTGGGTCTGGACTTCGACCTTGTCTGCATGTCAAAAGTTTTGCTTATCATTTCTAGTAGGAAATCATTTGCTTATCATCCTTAGAAAATTACCTACTTATCATTTTTAGTCTAGACACGTCTTACTGCAGTTAGTGCATCGATAGTGTATAGAAAAAATTCATATCTTAGCGTATCTGTTACTATAGACTTTACCTAACAGCTTCCGTAGATTCATCTGTAACTTATGGGATTTTAGTATTATATATGCATATGTAAATTATGTATTGCAGGGTACTAATCTACATCCTATAATCTATTTCTGATCGAAAATCCTTCATCTGATCGTATGAGATGAATCCCTCAACCCGTTCGAATTCCTCGGATTTCGACAGCTATTCTGATATGAAGTTTCACCTAAGCTCCGAAAGCAGTGTCACCAGAATGAATCAACCAATCATCCATCCCCAATTCATCTGATGAGTTCTTAGTTGACTTAATCAATGGAGACGCGAAGAAGGCGATCCTTTTCACCAACCGAATTTACCTCTTGGTGATGAATCTGAAGCACTTATCAGCGAACCAGTCCGAAACACCATTTTCACCCTCATTTCCCGAATATCTCACCACGATTATATTCTATCTAAAATTCTAAACCTTATTCATCTGCTCGTTCCAACCGACAATCATCCCGGAGTAATACAAGAAGTCAACGAACTTCGCGCTCGAGTAATCAATTTGGAGAATATGGTGCAAAACGTATCAGCTTCAGCAACATCACCGGCATCAACAGTACCACCAACAACACAAGTTTCAACATCACATGCCACAACATCTCATTATGTACCTCAAGTATAATCATCGTTCTACGTATCGTTCTACATCAATTATCTTCGTTCTTCATGGCGATTATGTAATCTCTAATGTTTTAGAGATTATGTACTCTAGTTCTAACGGTAAATCAAATGAGATTAATATTATATTAACTCATTAAATCTATGATTACATCTGAAGAAAATATATATGTAAGTATATTTTCATAAAGATTGTAACTAAAAATTCTTTCGTACAAACTGTTAATGGTGAAAATATTTTAACGGGTAGGTAATACCCGAGGAATATTTAGATTTCACATTAATAAGTTACACTGTACACTCTTCGAATCTGATTCAACAATCATTTACTATCCTACTTACATCCATAGATATACGAATCCGTTCACCACAGAATAACCATTTTCATTCAATTTCATATTTGGATTTTGATTATCAGAATCCAACAAGTGGCATAATGAAGAAAACATTGGACAAAATAAAATTTGTTAGAAACAAACAAGTTAATTATGAGAAATTTTGTTAAGAATCCACGCTAACTGTTCCTAGCTAACTGTTCCTAGCTAACTGATTACATTTTATTTATCGCAATTTATTTATTGCATTTTATTTATCACAATTTTAATTCTCGCAATTTTATTTATCGTCATTTAATTTCTGTTATTTATTTTACGCACTTTAAATATCGGGACACGTATACAAGGTTTTGACATATCATATCGACGCATCTATATATATTATTTGGAATAACCATAGACACTCTATATGCAGTAATACTGGAGTTAGCTATACAGGGTTGAGGTTGATTCTACATTAATATATATAGTTTGAGTTATGATCAAGTCTGAGACATGTACACGGGTCACGATACGTATTAATTAATTCGAATATTATATATTAAACTATATATGAATTATTGGACTGTTAACTGTGGACTATCGACTGTGGACTAATAATATTGGACAATTAAAATGAATTAAAATATTGATTATAACATATGAAACTAAACATTTCTTCAAGTTTGCCACTTGATTTTATCTTAAACCTCATTTGTATCTTGAAGATTACAATCTGCATTCAAACCTTTCATGATTCTTGAAAACACCTCAATCGAGAGGATGAACCAACCGCACTTCATCTACGAAAGGAAGAACTTATGCATATAGTTATGCATCTGAAAACACTCGGAACCTGAGTAAACGTTTAACACGTATTTGTGCTAGCTCCTTTGACGTTGTTATTCCTGAAAATCACTTTACAATACCTTTCCAAAGTAGCCAATTTTGTCACAACTCCAGCAAATCAACTTCGACTTTCATTCGAAGTAGCCTTATTATAACCTCGATATATAAGTTGCCTTTCATCATCGTTACCGGAGAACCTTTTATATCCCACCATATTATCAGTAGACGTACCAGCAACCTCGTTGCTCCTTGACTTAAATCTCTCCGACAAATCACTATATTTATCTATTGAAGTCTTATCATATACTCATCCGTATCCTGTAACAAGAATTGCCATACCAATTACAGGAAATCAGCAATCAGTATTTTGAATCTCGTAGCATTTCTACATCAACAATTATATGTATACATCTAACATTTATCTCATAGAATTATGAACTTTCATTATGAAATTCTGAAAAGCACTCTAGCTTACGAATCAGATCTCTGAGTTCTGAAAAATGAATCGAGCAAATCATGAAGGAGACCAAGGACAAATACAAGGACCATACCATATATTCAAAGAAACCAGGTAATTCTGGATCCGATGAAACCTTCAACAAACATTTAGCTCCGTACTCATGTTAAAATCTCGCGAAAAATCTTTCTTCATCAACCATCGAACTTAGAAATTCCAAAATATCATCATAAATATCTTCGATATTTCTGAGGATATTTTCATAAATATTCTCGTTCGAAATTATTTATCTCTTCGTGCTATCTATATTACATCATAAAGGAAACTACTTTAGTTTCTAAATTTCTTTAAAATTCGAGTTTAAATTATGAATGTTTTTGAAGTAGTGTTGGAAATTGATGCATGAGTTAGTATAATATAATGACACTTGATCAACGTGATTATATTACAGTAAGTCATGCTGAGTTTCTAATGGAACGTGATGATTCACAGATCTTAACGTCATCATATGCCATGTTACATAACTCTTTCATTCTACTTAACCTCTAAAAATATCAAGAAAATATTTCTCTTGATGATTCGGTCTTTTCCGTGATTCTGGTAATTTAACAAGTCAGATTGTGCTATTACCATTTCTTTCTTAGAATGTTAGCCATGATCATTTGCAATTCAAAGATTTGATCTACAAATCCGAGACGTCTTGATCACTTTAAGTTAGGAAGAAAACAAAACCATGAAGCTTCAAAATAGAAGAAAGTATAAGATTGGTGAAAATGATGGAGCGGAAGAGATCAAGTTATAATGAAATATCATAAGAAGTAATCGAGACAGATTACCGCATTTAACTAAAGAGGATCATAATTTCCTTGATTACCGAAAGAATCAAATCTTATATTGATTTTGAAGGTTATCTCTAAATCCCTTGAATTCCGGAATTCAACCACGACTACGTCAAAAGTTATGATGAACTTTATTTCCTTATTTCACACTTTTGTGATAGCTTCATCCATACACTTCAAGTAACCGAATCGTTTTATCTACATTACTCATTAATGATAAAACTCTATTTATAAACTCATAATTGTCATGAAAACATTTTTATGGTTAACCATGACGACCTTACTCAAATTTCGGGACGAAATTTCTTTAACGGGTAGGTACTGTGACGACCCGGAAATTTCCGACCAAATTTAAACTTAATCTTTATATGATTTCGATACGATAAGCAAAGTATGTAATGTTGAGTCTAGAAAATTTTGAAACGATGTTCATATATTCAATTGACCTTTGACTGCTCCCGATAATTCATGAACCATTGCTTGTAAATATGTGGATATATATAAATATATGTATATATAAATATATGTATAATATATATAATAACATGAACATTAATAAACTATTATATACATTTATTGTTATAAATAAATATGTACAATAAAATACCTTGTAATAAAAACTATTATTTTATATGTATATTTCTTGTATATATATATTGTAATATTTAATTTAATTATTTAATATATATTTATGTACATTAAAAGATATCGCATGTACACTACAGGTGGGTATAGGATTCGAGCCCATTTGTACCATGCAGCATTTAAATCTTTTGGTCTATCAAAATGATGAATTTTATTGTTTTATGATAAACCTATGAACTCACCAACCTTTTGGTTGACACTTGAAAGCATGTTTATTCTCAGGTATGAAAGAAATCTTCCGTTGTTCATTTGCTCATATTAGAGATATTACTTGGAGTCATTCATGACATATTTTAAAAGACGTTGTATTCGAGTCGTCGAGTTCATCAAGATTATTATTAAGTCAATTATAGTTGGAGGTATTATGAAATAGTATGCTTACCGTCAACTTTCGATGTAAAGAAAGTTTGTCTTTTAAAAACGAATGAAATGTTTGTAAAATGTATCATATAGAGGTCAATTACCTCGTGATGTAATCAACTATTTTGAATCGTTTATATTGTATATGAACGTGGCATTTCACAAATGACCAAAACGCTAAAAAGTACAAAGTACAATTCAAGAGGTTCAATTTATTGATGAGAAACGTCTAAAAGTTACAAGAGTACGAGCCGTGAAACACAAAGCACAAGATATTAAATAGTACGCAAGGACGGTCGAAAATCCGGAACCGGGACATGAACCAACTATCAACGCGCGACACAATGGACCTAAAATTACAAGTCAACGATGCACAAGAATATAATATAATATATATAAAATTATATATATTATATTATATATTAAATAAATACGAGCAGCCCACGTTTAAAATGCAATGTGACCAGGAGATGGCTGCCATGCGATCGCATGGCCTGGTAGCCTTAAACCCATGCGATCGCATGGTTCATTGTAGCTGGCCACATCTATAAATTGAAGCGTTTTTCGGACGAATTACTTACACCATATATTATCTATCTCTCACTCTCTTAAATATATATTATATTTATATTTTAATTATAATTTTAATATTAAAGTTTAATAATAATAAGGTTATGTTAGCGAATGTTTTAAGTTTGTAAGTCGAAACTCTGTCCGTGTAACGCTACGCTATTATTAATCATTGTAAGTTATGTTCAACCTTTTTAAATTAATGTCTCGTAGTTAAATTATTATTATGCTTATTTAAATCGAAGTAATCGTGATGTTGGGCTAAATATTAAAGACGGGGTAATTGGGCTTTGTATCATAATTGGGGTTTGGACAAAAGACCGACACTTATGGAAATTTATGGCTATTAATGGGCTTTATATTTGTTTAACTGAATGATAGTTCGTTAATTTAATAAAGAGATTTACAATTTGACGTATCTATAAATAACCATATACACTCGATCGGACACGATGGGCGGGATATTTATAAGTACTAATAATTGTTCATTTAACCGGACACAGGAATGGATTAATAGTCAATGGACTCATTAAAACATGGGTGGATTACATACAAGGACACTTGGTGTAATTGTTAATAAAATATTAAAACCTTGGATTGCTGATAATGCTAAAAACGAACATATATTTCATAGCATTATTCCTCAAGAAAGACAAGCTTTTAGTTGCAATTGTTCTATTTAAAAGTAATATTCGTTTAAATAATAAAAGGTGAAGACAAAAGACAGATTCGACGAATTGAAGACGCAAACGACCAAAAAGCTCAAAAGTACAAAAGACAATCAAAGAGGTTCCAATTATTGATAAGAAACGTCTCGAAATTACAAGAGTACAAGATTCAAAACGCAAAGTACAAAATATAAAATTGTACGCAAGGACTTTCGAAAATCTGGAACCGGAACTAGAGTCAACTCTCAACGCTCGACGCAACGGACTAAAAATTACAAGTTAACTATGTATATAAATATAATATAATATATAATTAATTATATTAATTATATATATATTATATTTATAAATAAAAACCGTCGGCAGAGAAAGACTCCAAACTGATATGAGCTGTAATTTCAAACTCCGCGACTCGCGGAGTTTGAAGGCAAAAATGCCGCGAGTCGCGGAGCCCCTAAAGTCGAAAATCCCTATAAAAGCAACCGAATTCTGATTGCAAATCATCCATCTTTTTCTTCTTCTCTTATAATACTACGTAAAAATTTATATTTATATTTTAATTTTAATTTTAATTTTAATTATAATTCTAATAATAAGGGTATGTTAGCGAATGTTGTAAGGGTGTAAGTCGAAATTCTGTCCGTGTAACGCTACGCTATTTTTAATCATTGTAAGTTATGTTCAACCTTTTTATATTAATGTCTCGTAGCTAAGTTATTATTATGCTTATTTAATCCGAAGTAATCATGATGTTGGGCTAATTACTAAAATTGGGTAATTGGGCTTTGTACCATAATTGGGGTCTGGACAAAAGAACGACACTTGTGGAAATTAGACTATGGGCTATTAATGGGTTTTATATTAACTAAACAATACCTTGTTAATTTAATATACAAACTTATAATTTGACGTATTTATATATAACTACATACGCTTGACTGGGTACGGTGGGCGGGATATCTATAAATACCAATAATTATTCATTTTACCGGATACGGAACTGGATTAATAGTTAATAAACTTGTTGAAATAGGGGTGAATTACATTCAAGGGTAATTGGTGTAATTGTTAACAAAGTAGTAAAACCTTGGTGTACACGCAGTCGATAACCTGGTGTATTCATTAAACAAAGTATTAAAACCTTGTTACAATTCGAATCCCCAATTAGTTGGAATATTTGACTTCGGGAATAAGAATAATTTGACGAAGGCTTTCGCTCTTTATATTTATGACTGATGGACTATTATGGACAAATCTGTATGGACATATTAAATAATCCAGGACAAAGGACAATTAACCCATGGGCATAAAACTAAAATCAACACGTCAAACATCATGATTACGGAAGTTTAAATAAGCATAATTCTTTTATTTCATATTTAATTTCCTTTATTTTATATTTAATTGCACTTCTAATTATCGCACTTTTATTTATTGTTATTTAATCGCACTTTTAATTATCGTACTTTTTAATTATCGCAATTTTATTTTATCGCACTTTTATTGCAATTTCATTATCGTTATTTATTTTACGCTTTAAATTAAGTCTTTTATTTATTTAATATTTTACATTAGGTTTTAACTGCGACTAAAGTTTTAAAATCGACAAACCGGTCATTAAACGGTAAAAATCCCCCTTTATAATAATAATATTACTTATATATATATTTGTATTTTTATAAAAGTAAACTAATATAGCGTTAAGCTTTGTTTAAAAAGATTCCCTGTGGAACGAACCAGACTTACTAAAAACTACACTACTGTATGATTAGGTACACTGCCTATAAGTGTTGTAGCAAGGTTTAAGTATATCCGTTCTCTAAATAAATAAATATCTTGTGTAAAAATGTATTGTATTTAATAGTATTTCCTGCTAAAATTAATAACTATTTTATATACCCCTTGCGAAACATCAAGTAATTTTTGGCGCCGCTGCCGGGGAACTCTTAAACGCCGGAAGCGCAACGCTAATATAAAATAAAATTTTTTTTTTTTTACTTTTATTAAAATTCTTTTTTATAAAAATACGTTTTAAATATTTGAAAATATAAAAAGAAAATTTTATATATTTTTAAAATTTTGTTAAATATTTAAGTTTTAGAAAGTTTCTTTATTTTTATTTTATAAAAATATAAGTTTTATTTAAGTATTTTTAAAACATAAAATCAAAAACCGAAAAAAAAATATATATATATAATTCTAGTTTTAAGATTTTTATTTATAAAATTATAAAATATTTCTATTTTAGTTTTTAGATATAAGTTTTTATTATATAAATACTTTTATTAAAACAGAAAATTAAAAACAGAAATTAAAAAAAAAACGCGTAAATTTTAAACTGCTTCAGAGTTGAATTTCTGAACCCCGCGACTCGCGGGGTTTGCAGCTTTGAGAACCGCGACTCGCGGAGTTTCTCTGACACCGACAGAAACCCTAAACTGCATTTATTACGGATTATTATTAATTATAATTATTATTTAACCCTAATTATTATTATTATTATAATTAGTTTTAATTTAAGTTTTATTTAATTTATATTTTAGTTAAATTAGTTTAATTAAATTGTAAAATTAGTAGTTTTATTAAATAAATAATATAAAAATAATATTTTTATAAAAATTGTACTTTTTATAACTTTTTGTATATTTTTATATTTTGTCCCTTTTTAATTGTTTTAGCGTAATATTTGTATTTTTAGATCATATTTAGTTTTAAACTTAGATTTTGCCATAGTTATTTTTACTTCTAGATTTTTAGGCTTTGCCGTAGAATTCCTTAAGTGCTTTTTCTTTAGACTAAGATTTAAGTGCTTTAGAATTTTGCGACGCCTTTTTAAGTTTTAGTTTCTTTTTAAGTTATTTCCATTTGAGATTTAGTTTTTCCTGTAAGCTTTAATATTTTTAGACACCTTTTACTATGTATCAATTATCATTCCAATTAGTAATCTCAATTTGCGATTATAATTTTAAGTTAGTTGTAGTAATAAGGTTAGGTTAGTCAAGTATTTTTAAGTTTTATAAGTTTCTTTAATTTTTCCGTCACCTTTTATTTTTCAACCATTTTTCTTTTTCGACATTTTTCTGACGAACTCTTTTTCTTTCTTATTTCTCGCTATTCTAGTTTTAGGACATAGATTTTTATTCTACTTCTTATCTAAATTTCTTAAAATTACGAAAATTTATTTTAAGTGGTTAAATTAATAGACATCAAAATTTTCTGGTTCTTAGTAATAGTTGGATTTGTACGTGGACCGGGTTATTGGAGCCAAACAGTCCTCAATTATATTGAGACTAAACGAATCCTGCCCCTCTGCTGCATCTTTTGGCTATTCGAAACGTGGGCAAAATCAGAAAAGTCTATTGATTGGATAACTTATTATAATTTTTCTTTCCTTTTTAAAACTAATAGGATATTCAGTGAATGCACCGAGCAAGACGATCACCACCTTTTGTACGTTCACCACCTGTAACTAGATCAAGACATTTAGCAAATATTACTGCCGTTGATTTTTCTTTAGAATCGTCATCCAGTCGACCAAGTACTTCAGTTCAAATTTTCGATAATCCATTTTTTGAATCCGACCTCACAATTGAGAATCCGGAGAATATTCAGGAACGGTTCGTAGATCCTGAACCATTAAACTTTCCTCCGGAACCACCAATCATTCAAACAGAGATTGTTGAGGAACGAACCATTAAATCAGAATCCTCTAGTGATTCCGATTCAACAAATTCAATTATGGAGAATCTGGAACCTTTAAGTATGGAAGACCGAATGAGAGCTAAACGCACTGGCCAAGGTCACGCAATTACTCATCCAGACATTAATGCGCCAGATTATGAAATCAAAGGACAAATTCTACACATGGTGACTAATCAATGCCAATTTAGTGGTGCGCCGAAGGAAGATCCAAATGAACATCTACGTACCTTTAATAGGATCTGCACACTATTTAAAATCCGAGAAGTGGAGGATGAACAGATATATCTTATGTTATTTCCCTGGACTTTAAAGGGAGAAGCCAAAGATTGGTTGGAATCGTTACCTGAAGGGGCGATTGATACATGGGATGTTTTAGTTGACAAATTTCTTAAACAATTCTTTCCTGCATCTAAAGCCGTAAGACTTCAAGCAGAAATTGTTACGTTCACACAGAAACCAAATGAAACTCTATATGAGGCGTGGACAAGATATGGAAAGTTATTAAGAGGATGTCCGCAACATGGTTTAGACACCTGTCAAATAGTACAAATATTCTACCAAGGATGCGACATCACTACAAGAAAAGACATAGATATAGCAGCTGGTGGTTCTATTATGAAGAAAACCGAAACTGATGCTTACAAAATTATTGATAACACTGCTTCCCACTCACATGAGTGGCACCAAGAAAAAGACATTGTTAGATCATCTAAAGCAGCTAGAGCCGATTCTAGCCATGACTTAGATTCCATTTCCTCAAAGATAGATGCTGTGGAGAGACGAATGGAAAAGATGACTAAAGATATTCACTCAATACGAATTAGTTGTGAGCAGTGTGGAGGACCACATTTGACAAAAGATTGTCTCAGTATTGAATTAACAATGGAACAAAGAGAGAATATTTCATACATAAACCAAAGGCCTGGAAATAATTATCAGAATAATTATCAACCGCCAAGACCGATTTACAATCAAAACCAAAATTATAACCGAAATATTCCATACAACAACCAACAAGGTCCTAGCAATCAACAAGTATCCAATAATACTTACAATCAGCAACGACCTAATTTTCAAAACAAACCACCACAACAAACCGATGATAAAAAGCCGAATTTAGAAGATATGATGACGAAGCTAGTTGAAACTCAAACGCAGTTTTTCACATCTCAGAAACAAACAAATGAACAAAATGCTCAAGCATTTAGAAATCAACAAGCTTCTATTCAAAATCTAGAACAAGAAGTGAGTAACCTAGCAAGGTTAATAGGTGAAAGAAAACCGGGAAGTCTACCTAGTGATACAAATGCTAACCCCCGGAATGAAACAGCTAAAGCTATTACCACAAGAAGTGGTACAACACTTAAACCACCGGAAATACCTGTAACTTCTGATGAAACTATTCCTACTCCACAAGAAACACAACCTGATCAAGATAAGGAAAAAGAACCGGTAGTTGAAAAGGTTAATGAAGATAACACAGTTAAGGCTAAACCTTATGTTAAACCATACCAACCACCACTTCCTTACCCGAGTAAAATGAAGAAAGAGAAACTTGAAGCCGAGCAATCCAAATTCTTGGATATGTTTAAACAGATAAATGTAAATCTACCTTTCATTGATGTGATTTCAGGAATGCCTAGATATGCTAAATTCTTGAAAGATCTAATCTCAAATAGAAAGAAAATGGAAGAACTCTCGGCTGTTACCATGAATGCTAATTGTTCGGCAGTGCTGTTGAATAAGATACCAGAAAAATTATCTGATCCAGGAAGTTTCACAATTCCATGTTTTCTGGGTAGTCTTAGTTCAATAGAAGCATTGGCAGACTTAGGTGCTAGTATAAATTTAATGCCATATTCACTATACACTAAACTAGACCTTGGAGAATTGAAACCAACCAGAATAAGCATACAACCAGCCGATAGATCAATAAAATATCCTAGAGGGATAATGGAGAACATGCTAGTTAAAGTTGGTACTTTAGTATTTCCAGTAGATTTTGTTGTTCTGGACATGGAAGAAGATTCTCAAGTTCCTCTCATATTAGGAAGACCATTCTAAACACGGCTAAAGCAATGATAGACGTGTTCGGTAAGAAATTGACCCTAAGTATAGAGGATGAGAGTGTTACCTTTTCAGTTGATAGAGCAATGCAACAACCACAATCTGCAGATGATACATGTTATTATATTCAAACTATAGATGCACATGCAGAATTATTAGAAGAATTTCCAGAATTACAAGGAACAGGAGAATGTTCTTTAGGAGAAGGTAATGAACCAATTGATGAAGCTGAAATGTTAGCTACACTTATAGCTAATGGATATGAACCAACAACAGAAGAAATTCAAATGCTAAAAGAAGAAGACAGATATCCATACAAATCATCAATAGAAGAACCTCCGAAATTAGAGTTAAAGCCACTTCCAAACCATTTGGAATACGCTTATTTACATGGTGAATCTGAATTACCTGTAATAATATCGTCTTCTCTTACTGAAAATGAGAAATCACAACTCATTTCTGTGTTGAAAGCTCATAAACCAGCCATTGCATGGAAGATTCATGATATTAAAGGAATAAGTCCTTCGTATTGCACACATAAAATCCTTATGGAAGAAGGTCATAAAACATATGTGCAACGCCAACGAAGACTAAATCCTAATATGCAAGATGTAGTTAAGAAAGAGATTATTAAACTGCTAGATGCAGGTTTGATATATCCAATTTCTGATAGTCCATGGGTAAGCCCAGTTCAATGCGTACCTAAGAAGGGTGGCATGACTGTCATTACAAATGAGAAAAATGAGCTTATTCCTACTAGGACTGTAACAGGATGGCGTGTGTGTATTGATTATAGAAAATTAAATGACGCCACCAGAAAAGATCACTTTCCCTTACCTTTCATAGATCAAATGTTGGAAAGATTAGCCGGAAATAGTTACTATTGTTTTCTAGATGGATTTTCCGGATATTTTCAAATTCCAATAGCACCCGAGGACCAAGAGAAAACCACATTCACGTGCCCTTATGGTACTTTTGCTTACAAATGCATGCCATTTGGACTTTGCAACGCCCCTGCAACCTTTCAAAGGTGTATGATGGCGATTTTTCACGACATGATAGAAGAATGCATGGAAGTATTCATGGATGACTTTTCAGTCTTCGGTGATACATTTAAATCATGTCTAGTTAATCTAGAACGAATGCTAATTAGATGCGAAAAATCAAATCTAGTACTTAATTGGGAGAAATGCCATTTCATGGTTAAAGAAGGCATCGTTCTTGGACATAAAATTTCAAAAGAAGGAATTGAAGTGGATAGAGCTAAATTAGATGTAATTGCTAAACTTCCACATCCCACCAATGTTAGAGGAGTTAGGAGTTTTCTAGGGCATGCCGGTTTTTACCGACGTTTCATAAAAGATTTTTCTAAAATTGCCACTCCTATGAATAAACTCCTAGAAAAGGATGCTCCATTCATCTTTTCAGATGAGTGTATCAAATCTTTTAATATTCTTAAAGAAAAACTCACTAATGCGCCGATCATGATAACACCAAATTGGAATCTACCATTTGAACTAATGTGCAATGCAAGTGATTTTGCAATGGGAGCCGTTTTAGGACAAAGGATTGAAAAACGATTTCAACCTATATATGATGCTAGTAAGACGTTACAAGGAGCACAAACGAACTATACAACTACTGAAAAAGAACTCCTTGCTATTGTCTTTGCTTTTGACAAATTTCGATCATATCTCGTTCTAGCAAAAACGGTGGTCTATACCGACCATTCTGCTCTTAGATACCTATTTTCAAAACAAGATGCTAAACCAAGATTAATCCATTGGATCTTACTCTTACAAGAGTTTGATATTGAAATCCGAGATAAAAGAGGAGCAGAAAATCTCGCAGCTGATCATCTTTCTCGTCTTGAAAATCCTGAGTTAGAAGTTCTAAATGAATCAGCCATACAAGACAACTTTCCTGATGAATATCTATTGAAGATAGATTATAATGAAATCCCATGGTTTGCAGACTATGCAAACTACTTAGTTTGTGGATTCCTTGAAAAAGGATTATCGTACCAAAGACGAAAGAAATTCTTCAGTGATATAAAACACTATTTCTGGGAAGATCCACATCTGTTTAAAAGTTGTCCCGATGGAATAATACGCCGATGTGTATTTGGAGATGAAGCTAGTAAAATTTTAAACCATTGTCACACAGGACCAACAGGAGGGCATTATGGGCCTCAACTAACAGCAAGAAAAGTTTATGAAGCTGGATTCTATTGGCCTACAATTTACAAAGACGCACACCTTCTTTGCAAATCCTGTGATGCATGTCAAAGGGCCGGAAAAATAAGTCAACGTGATGAAATGCCACAAAATGTCATCCAAGTATGTGAAGTATTTGACATTTGGGGTATTGACTTTATGGGTCCATTTCCAAAATCTCTTAATAATCTATATATACTCGTAGCCATTGATTATGTATCTAAATGGGCGGAAGCACAAGCTCTCCCAACTAACGATGCACGAGTTGTAGTCAACTTTTTAAAACGTCTTTTTGCAAGGTTTGGAACACCGAAAGCTTTAATAAGTGATCGGGGTACTCATTTCTGTAATAATCAACTTGAGAAAGTTCTTAAAAGATATGGAGTAACTTATAAAATATCCACCGCATATCATCCATAAACAAGTGGACAAGTTGAAAATACCAACTGGGCTTTAAAACGTATTCTAGAGAAAACCGTAGGATCAAATCCGAAGGAATGGTCCATTAAATTGGAGGATGCACTCTGGGCTTTTAGAACAGCCTACAAAACTCCAATTGGAACCACACCTTTTAGACTTGTTTATGGAAAAGCATGTCATCTTCCAGTAGAAATTGAACACAATGCATTTTGGGCTTTGAAGACATGTAATCTTGATTTACATGAAGCCGGACGTCTACGATTAAGTCAACTAAACGAATTAGAAGAATTAAGACATGAAGCATACGATAATTCGTTAATCTATAAAGAAAGAACGAAGAAATGGCATGATAAAAGAATCAGAAGTTCAAAAGAATTTAAAGAAGGAGACAGAGTCCTTCTTTTCAATTCACGATTCAAGCTATTTCCTGGAAAATTGAAATCAAGATGGTCTGGACCATTCATAGTCAAAAGAGTTTTCCCATACGGAACGATAGAATTGATAAATTCAAATGGGATTGAATTTAAAGTTAATGGTCACAGAGTTAAACATTACATACATGGTCCGATGGAAGTTGACAATGAAGTTAATCATAATTTCACCACCCAAGAAAACCTTCAAAATGAAAACATAAATATGTTATCAACAACATATGAAAAATCAAAACTGGAATATAGGGAGGATTCAAATTTGAGTGATGAAGAAGAATTCCTATACAAACCTCCCATTCCAAGAAACAAAGAAAAATGTGAACAAGAAATTCAAATAGAAATGAAAGAACCAAGGAAAGAACACCCGAAAAAGGTTTACAAACCAACTCGACTTACTAAAGCAGGAGACCCGGGTGAATTTATCATTTCTTGCTTACTTAATGATGGTGCTGTATATAATGGACTCGCAGATTTAGGAGCAAGTGCAAATATTATGCCTCTTTCCTTATACAAAAGATTAGGCATGGGTAAATTAAAACCAACCAAAATAGGGGTTCAATCATTTGACCAAACCATTAAACACCCGGTTGGAATAGCAGATAATTTACTTGTTAACGTGGGAAGTTTGACCTTTGTTGCAAACTTCATAGTGATTAATATGGAGGAAAACCTTGATATTCCTCTAATTCTAGGTCGCCCATTTTTAGCAACCACCGAGGCATTCATTGATGTAAGAGAAGGTAGAATAACACTTAGGAATGGTGATACATCGAATCACCTTTGTGAACCGAAAAGTTAGATCTCCATAAACCAAAACTGTTAGACCAATAAAAATGCATAAGTGTGGGGAAGATGAAGAAACACTTAATGATGATCCAATCACAAATAATGTCGCTGATGATACAAAATTAGATGAATCCATTTTTAACAGTTCAACGAAGAAACTTTATAAATGGATTCACGATGCTAAGATTAAAGGAAACTTTAAGTTATATAACCGATTAATATCCAATTTATTGTCAAAAGAAAAGGTAATATTAGTTGAATTTGTGAAAGTTACGGAGGAAATCAACAAATGGATTGAAGTAAAAGTCAAAGATATACAAGTTGTTAATGATTCAATTGAAAATAATGTTAATCACAATTTCGATACCACAGCCAACTAAGTGTGGGGAGAATCAAGGGGTTTATGTATTTTTGTTAGAGTTAGATTGTCTGTTTTCGTGTAGTTCTCGAAAATGGAACCCAAATGGTCTTTCCCTAGCAGACCCTAAAGAACTAGTCTTCTCCCCCCATTCTGAATTTTTATTTTTTTAGTTTTTTAGGAAATGAAGACTGCCTGTGAATTAAACCATGGTCTAATGCTACACGCTTTGATCACTAAACGTAATAATGACATACTACCGAGTGAACTAGTATCAGTAATCAGAGAAAGAATGGACGGAGTTAGAAAAGAATCCAGATGCGAAGATAATAAGTTACAATTTGGTAAAGGAAAATCAAAATCCGCAGCGAAAAGAAGAGCACGACACCTAGAACGATGTCACAAATGCGGAAAATGGTCACATGGAGGTAAATGTTCAAATAATCAAACCTATTCAAATACCGAATTTGTTACTTTATGCAGAGACGGACCGTTCATATGTTTAGAAGAAAAGACACTGAATGCTCGAGGTTACGCCTATGTAGCCATGGAAAACCAATTAAACCGACTATCTTATGAATGGGATAGATCATATAACTAAGAAATCTATTTCACAGGTATGTCTGTACAGTTTTTATTTTTATTTTTATTTTTAACCTTTTGATAATAAACGCTAATTTGTTCGCTAAAAAGTATTAAATTGGTATTGAATAAAATTAGGTTTGGCGACCGAAATTATTGATATCATTCAAAAATTTATTACATCACTGCGAAATTTAACGTTTATTCTTAAGGTATAAATATCTTTAAACAATCAACCCAAAATATTTCAAAAATTCGTCATGAGTTAAATTAGGTTTTGGAACCGAAATTACTTTACCGAAAAGAGGGGCGCATATTTTTGATAATATTTGATTGATTAAAGTGGGATAAAAAGACAAAAAGATTTTTAATTTTATTTTTACCATGTTTTTAAAATTAATATTTAAATCTTAAATTAATATTGTAAACTTTGTAAAACAATATTTTTAAAATTGTAAATATTTGAAAAATTAATATAAGTTTGGTGTGAATTTATAATATGAATTTTTAAAATTAAGTTTGGTGTGAATTTTTAATTTTTAAAATATAAATTTTTTATTTTATGCATTTCAAATTTTAAGTTTGGTGTGAATTTTTAATATAAATTTTGAATTTTATATTTAAGTTGTGTGAATTTAAAAACAAAAATTTACCTTATCTCATTAAGTTAAAAATATGATTTTTAAAATTCGTCGTAAGTTGAAGACTAGGTCTTTGAACCGAAATTGCTTTACCCGAGAGAGGGACGAGAACTTTTATTATCATTATTTTTAATCTCATTGAATTAAAGTATGCCAAAAACATTAAAAAAAACCCAAAAAATCTTAGCTTTTAAAACAATCGCTACAAAAAGACAAATTTTAAAATTTTGTCGAGGGACGGACTAGGACATCGATCCGAAACGACCTCGTCCTAAATAACAAGGGAAACAAAATTTTAAAATTAAGTACTTAATTGTTTTATAAGTTAATGATTATATAAAAAAAAATAGCAAACTCCGCGACTCGCGGAGTTTGAAGAGTAATTCACCACGAGTCGCGGAGGGGTCGGATTACAGAAAAAAATAAGAGCTGAAACAGCTCAGTCCACACAAAACCCACAGAAGAAAAAATACTGCGAAAACCCACGAAAAAACCCGAGAAAAAACCCCCAAAATCACAATTTTTAACCGTTAATCACCAAATCTTTTACTAAAATCATGTTGAGAAGGATGCTATCTAGGAATTACTCAAGAAAAACGGTAAATTTCTACACCTAAACACCATTTAATCCGAAATTTGGTGTTCTTGAGCAATTTTTTCCCAATTTGATTTTGATGCTTTTTAGTGTAATTATGATTAAATTGTTTATGTATTATGCTTGTATAACCTAGATTGATGCTGTTTAACATGATTAGAAGCCTTAAACTTCAAATTTAGAGTAATCTAGGGTTTGTGTTCTTGAGCAAATTTGGGGCTTTTTGATAAAAACAGGTTATGGCCGATTTTTGTCATGAATTGTTGCTAAATTAAGTAGTGTAACATGTCTAGGTAGTTAAATGATCCAAACTTTGAGCCTAAACATGATTTTGAGAATTAAAGTGGACTTTTTCAAGTCTAAAATTCATGAACTTGATTTTTGAAAGATAATGCCATTTGAAACTTGTTTAATTGCTAGTAATGATTATTTTGATATGTTATTTGAGTTGAATGCTTATGAACTTGGCGAGCGTGTTCGTATATGCTTATTTGAAAAAGTGTAGATTTGATAAAAATGTGAAAATGAGCTTAAGTTTGATATAAATAGATCATGTCATTGTAATTATTTTGATTGATGATTTTGCTGACACTAATGCATATTTGGATGCACAAAAATTGTGTTTGATGTGTTTTGCAGACTGAAAGGGGTGAATCTTCATCCCAAACCCGTAATGCTCCTGCTGAGAATGCGGAACAACAGGAGGTGGATAACTACTACAAGCAGGATATACCTCATCCAGTCATGACCTTTTCTGATATGCACTTGGAAGAGTTGCACCCGAACCTGAGATTTCACAGACTTTGGATAGATTATCCAAAATATCAAAGGGGTTTGCATACTCTTCATTCTAAGGTTGTTGAGGTACCGAGGGTCATAGAATGGGGACCCTTAGAAGCTGTAGAATTGGCCGGGCTAATTAGGGAATTACTTGTACAAAGGTATGGTAATTCTACTTTTAATGACTGGGTACGTTTATTCACCATGCGTAGACCTGTATATAAAGTATGGTGTGAAGAATTGTTGTGTAGTATAGAGTTGAATGATCGGGTAGCTAGTTTAACCGATCGTTCTTTTATTAGATTTTTGTTAGGCGGTTCGATGCGCCACATGTCTTTACTGGACATGGCTCAGGCTTTACGTATATATACGCCTGAGGAGTTAGCATCTGCCGATTGTAGAGGGTTGATACTAAATGGTAGAAAGATAGATGAAAATTTTGATACACACGGTGTGTGGAGTCAAATGATAAGCCATCACCGTTTCAAAGGGGGAATTACTCTTATTTGGATATAGATAGAGCCGAATTAAGAGTGATTCATAGGTTTTTAGCTAATTCGATTACACAAAGGGGTAAGAACAAGGAAAAAGTAAATGAACAGGATTTGTTTTACCATATGTGTATTCGAGACCCATAAAGTGCTGTAAGTATACCATATTGTGTGGGTTATTATTTATCAGCTATGGTTCGGGGGATGCGACCGCATAGCATAATAGGAGGTGGTATTTTTATTACTTTGATTGGTGAATATATCGGTGTGGATATAAGTCGGGGGGGATTATTAGTAGAAGAACCGGAACCCCGCGATACTATAGGTTTAAATGTATACCATGGTGCGAAAGTTTTGAAGAGGCGAAATAACGCCGCAGTACAATACCATGGTAGACATCCATAGGTGGAGAGAAACCAACAGCAAGGTAATGTAGGAGGGGGGAATGAGATGCAAGAAATGCAAAGGTTTATAGCTTCTCAGGAATACGAAAATGCTAGACAGAGAGCATTTGAAGATTGGCAAGTTCATCAGAACCAAATCATAGCTCATTGCCAACATATAGGTAGAAACTATATTCCTACACCGAAACCCATCTTCCCTCCCTGGTCTATAGAGATGCAGCCACCATATCCTACGTATAACCCTGCCGAAGCATTCTATAGCACCTATGGTTATGCCTGGAACCCCTATTGGTACCAGTATCATCCCTAGTATACTTCTTTTTTTTTTTTGTAATTTGTAATTATTGATACGTTTAATACTTTTGTTAATATTGTAATCATTTTTATAATTATCTAACTTTTATTCTTAGATTTTAATAATTTTTGAATGTGGGGTAATATACCAAACTTCAAAAATATGTATATATGTTATCAGTTTATCTTATGTACACAACAGGGTAAAACAACGCATTTTCAAAGACTGGCATTAAGTTCAGCAAAAGCAACTAATTTTGACGACAAGATGCAAAATATATGTGAAATAACAACAAGACGGAATGAACAAATGATGTGCACCATTTATCATTCAGCAAACAAACGCCAATATATTTGGAAACTTTGGTAAAAATTTAATCATTTTCACACAAATCACCCTCAATTATTTAAATTATTACTGATTTCTTGCAAATGAGGGCATTGCAAGATCTTAAGTGTGGGAAGGGGTTAAATTCTTTCGAATTTTAAAATTTTTTACTTTATACACTTGGTTACCATTAAAAATACTAGTAAAGCAGTAGTTGTATTAGAATCTAGTGCTCTCTGATAATAAAGAACAGCCCTGGTCTTATATACTGACTACCCAATTCTAGTAAAATTTTTCAAAATTTTCAATTAAATGAACTCAAAATCATGTTTATACATATTTATGAACGATAAAACTAGGTTTTAACACCGAAATTATTGTTACCTCGGAAAGAACATAAATTGAGAAACAAACCAAAATGTTAAAATTCATTTAAAATGGAATAGAGGACGATAAAAAGGAAAATAAAAGCCAAGTGTGGAAAAATTTACCAAGTTATCTTAAACATATGTCACATATATCTGTAACAAATAACTGAAAATACTTTTGCTTTGGACTAAACTAAACTGTTTTACCCGATGAAAGAAAAGAAGAGATGGATCTACACGATGAATCAATTCCATCATTAAAAGGAAGTAAAGTCTTCCGAAAAAGAAACGCGCTTCTTGATTTAGGTCATGAAGTTGTCGTCCAGACCAGCTGTAGGTTGACGAAAAATCTAGAAAAGTCATCACTAAAATCAGCAGGAAATCCATGGACCTCAGCATTAAACAGGGTCGCCAAGTGGTCAGATTTATCCTAACCATGAGAAGGATTTATCTCGTACAATGGGGGGCACCATGCAAATTAGCTGGATAAGACTAATGAATCAGATCCCCAGAAAGGATAATCTCCTTAAAGATTAAAAATCAGCTTTTAAGACTGATATTATTCAATCCTAGAGATTGACCTTAAAGATTGAGAATTCAAACTCATGGAATTCAATGATATCTAAACTCGAGCTTGAACGAGAAAATATTTTGATCAAAATTACAAACCGATTTGTTTTCTGAAAACCCTATTTTCAATGCGTTCATTACCATTGAACGTAAAATCCTAGGAATTCACCTGGAATTCATTAGGTCACCTGAACTAAATCGGGTGTCAACCGTAAGAACGGTGGTTGCATAGCATGGTCAAAGACAGGACCTTGTGCCATACCAAAAAATCATGAGGGTGAGCTTTACTATTGCTCCTACCAAGGATAGTAATTGCGTCCGACACGTTATAGACCAAAATTAAAAGCATGTCAGGGGACATTGCCTTAACAGTTGCTTGTTCAACGCTTTCCTTTACAATCGGACGGTAGTTTACCGAAAGGTAATATACGGGACAAGTAAACTGGACGTGTTGCTTTCCAAATACAAGGTTAGCAAGTGGGTGACACAAAACCATAAGTTTTGAGCTAAAATTTTCAAATCTGAAACCCACCAAACCCACAAAAATATTTTGCAAACACCGTTAAAGGGTTATTCCGGAAAACTTATCTAGGGTAAAAACTAGATTTAATTTTCAAAAGATCAAATATTTTCATAAAGATCCAATTTCCTTAATGGATCTAAATTTTTATAGTCATGTAGGACTGTAAACCATATCGTTACTACCATTGTTTATACCGCCGTATAAAAATCACTGATGTACAAAGTGTGAAGAATAAAGAAGTGATTCTAGTATTTCAAGACGATATTGCTTGAGGACAAGCAACGCTCAAGTGTGGGAATATTTGATAATGCTAAAAACGAACATATATTTCATAGCATTATTCCTCAAGAAAGACAAGCTTTTAGTTGCAATTGTTCTATTTAAAAGTAATATTCGTTTAAATAATAAAAGGTGAAGACAAAAGACAGATTCGACGAATTGAAGACGCAAACGACCAAAAAGCTCAAAAGTACAAAAGACAATCAAAGAGGTTCCAATTATTGATAAGAAAAGTCTCAAAATTACAAGAGTACAAGATTCAAAACGCAAAGTACAAAATATAAAATTGTACGCAAGGACGTTCGAAAATCCGGAACCGGAACTAGAGTCAACTCTCAATGCTCGACGCAACGGACTAAAAATTACAAGTTAACTATGTATATAAATATAATATAATATATAATTAATTATATTAATTATATATATATTATATTTATAAATAAAAACCGTCGGCAGAGAAAGACTCCAAACTGATATGAGCTGTAATTTCAAACTCCGCGACTCGTGGAGTTTGAAGGCAAAAATGCCGCGAGTCGCGGAGCCCCTAAAGTCGAAAATCCCTATAAAAGCAACCGAATTCTGATCGCAAATCATCCATCTTTTTCTTCTTCTCTTATAATACTACGTAAAAATTTATATTTATATTTTAATTTTAATTTTAATTTTAATTATAATTCTAATAATAAGGGTATGTTAGCGAATGTTGTAAGGGTGTAAGTCGAAATTCTGTCCGTGTAACGCTACGCTATTTTTAATCATTGTAAGTTATGTTCAACCTTTTTATATTAATGTCTCGTAGCTAAGTTATTATTATGCTTATTTAATCCGAAGTAATCATGATGTTGGGCTAATTACTAAAATTGGGTAATTGGGCTTTGTACCATAATTGGGGTTTGGACAAAAGAACGACACTTGTGGAAATTAGACTATGGGCTATTAATGGGTTTTATATTAACTAAACAATACCTTGTTAATTTAATATACAAACTTATAATTTGACGTATTTATATATAACCACATACGCTTGACTGGGTACGGTGGGCGGGATATCTATAAATACCAATAATTATTCATTTTACCGGATACGGAACTGGATTAATAGTTAATAAACTTGTTGAAACAGGGGTGAATTACATTCAAGGGTAATTGGTGTAATTGTTAACAAAGTAGTAAAACCTTGGTGTACACGCAGTCGATAACCTGGTGTATTCATTAAACAAAGTATTAAAACCTTGTTACAATTCGAATCCCCAATTAGTTGGAATATTTGACTTCGAGAATAAGAATAATTTGACGAAGGCTTTCGCTCTTTATATTTATGACTGATGGACTATTATGGACAAATCCGTATGGACATATTAAATAATCCAGGACAAAGGACAATTAACCCATGGGCATAAAACTAAAATCAACACGTCAAACATCATGATTACGAAAGTTTAAATAAGCATAATTCTTTTATTTCATATTTAATTTCCTTTATTTTATATTTAATTGCACTTCTAATTATCGCACTTTTATTTATTGTTATTTAATCGCACTTTTAATTATCGTACTTTTTAATTATCGCAATTTTATTTTATCGCACTTTTATTGAAATTTCATTATCGTTATTTATTTTACGCTTTAAATTAAGTCTTTTATTTATTTAATATTTTACATTAGGTTTTAACTGCGACTAAAGTTTTAAAATCGACAAACCGGTCATTAAACGGTAAAAATCCCCCTTTATAATAATAATATTACTTATATATATATTTGTATTTTTATAAAAGTAAACTAATATAGCGTTAAGCTTTGTTTAAAAAGATTCCCTGTGGAACGAACCGGACTTACTAAAAACTACACTACTGTATGATTAGGTACACTGCCTATAAGTGTTGTAGCAAGGTTTAAGTATATCCGTTCTCTAAATAAATAAATATCTTGTGTAAAAATGTATTGTATTTAATAGTATTTCCTGCTAAAATTAATAACTATTTTATATACCCCTTGCGAAACATCAATTGCACACAGTCGATAACCTGGTGTAATCATTAACAATGTATTTAAACCTTATTACAGTTTAAGTCCCCAATTAGTTGAAATATTTGACTTCGGATATAAGGATAATTTGACGAGGACACTCGCACTTTATATTTATGACTGATGGACTGTTATGGACAAAAACCAGATGGACATATCGAATAATCCATGACAAAGGACAATTAACCCATGGTAATAAATTAAAATCAACACGTCAAACACCATGATTACGGAAGTTTAAATAAGCATAATTCCTTTATTTTATATCTTATCGCACTCTTAATTATCGTACTTTTAAATATCGCAATTTTATTTATCATCATTTTATTTATCACTCTTTTAATTATCGCAATTTTATTATCGTCATTTACTTTACGCTTTAAATTAAGCTATATTTATTTTTAATATTTTACATTAGGT
Source organism: Rutidosis leptorrhynchoides (assembly GCF_046630445.1). Lineage (NCBI taxonomy): Eukaryota > Viridiplantae > Streptophyta > Magnoliopsida > Asterales > Asteraceae > Rutidosis > Rutidosis leptorrhynchoides. The sequence goes on from NC_092340.1 coordinate 51,260,816, forward strand.
TTTAATTGTGACTTAAGACATAAAATCGACAAACCGGTCACTAAACGGTAAAAACCCCTTTTTTATAATAATAATAATACTACTTATATATATATATATATATATATATATATATATATATATATATATATATATATATATATATATATATATATATATATATATATATATACAAATATAGTTTAAAAATATAGCGTTAAACTTGGCTAGCTCCCTGCAGAACGAACCGGACTTACTAAAAACTACACTACTTTACGATTAGGTACACTGCCTATAGTGTTGTAGCAAGGTTTAGGTATATCCACTCTATAAATAAATAAATAACTTGTGTAAAATTGTATCATATTTAATAGTATTTCGTAGTAAAAATATAACTATTTCGTATACACCTCGCATAACATCAAGTATTTTTGGCGCCGCTGTCGGGGACTCACTTAACGCCGAAGCGAAACGCTAAAAAAAAAAACTTCCGTACTCATGATGTTTGACGTTTTGATTTTGATTTATTACCCTGGGTTAATAGTTCTTTGTTCTAGATTATTTGATATGTCCATTTGGTTTTGTCCATAATAGTCCGTCGGTCATAATTATAAAGTGCGAGGTGATAATGCTAAAAACGAACATATATTTCATAGCATTATCCCTCAAGAAAGACAAGCTTGTATTTGCAATTGTTCTACGTACAAGTAATATTCGTTTAAATAATAAAAGGTGAAGACAAAAGACAGATTCGACGAATTGAAGACGCAAACGACCAAAAAGCTCAAAAGTACAAAATACAATCAAAGTGGTTCCAATTATTGATAAGAAACGTCTCAAAATTACAAGAGTACAAGATGCGAAACGCAAAATACAAGATATTAAATTGTACGCAAGGACGTTCAAAAATCCGAAACCGGGACCAGAGTCATCTCTCAACGCTCGACGCAACGGACTAAAAATTACAAGTCAACTATGCACATGAATATAATATAATATATAATTAATTCTTAAAATTAATATATATATTATATTATATATTATAAACGTCAGCAAACAAGAAAACAAACTTATGTGAGCTGGTACCTACCTCCATGCAATCGCATGGCCTGTAGGCTTGTTTTCCATGCGATCGCATGGGCCACTTTTTGTGGCCACATGCCTATAAATTTCGCGGTTTTGCTCGAACTTTAATATATCTTTCCTCTATCTATCTCACGAATATATATATATATATATATATATATATATATATATATATATATATATATATATATATATATATATATATATATATATATATATATATATATATATATATATATATTATATTTTAATTTTAATTTTAATTTTAAATTCTAATAATAAGGGTATGTTAGCGAATGTTGTAAGGGTGTAAGTTGAAATTCTGTCCGTGTAACGCTACGCTATTTTTAATCACTGTAAGTTACGGTTAATGTTATTTTTAAATTAATGTCTCATAGCTAAGTTATTATTATGCTTATTGAAGACGAAGTAATCATGATGTTGGACTAAATATTAAAATTGGGTAATTGGGCTTTGTACCATAATTGGGGTTTGGATAAAAGAACGACACTTGTGGAAATTAGACTATGGGCTATTAATGAGCTTTATATTAACTAAATGATACCTCGTTAATTTAATATATAGACTTATAATTTGACATATTTATATATAACCACATACGCTTGACTGGGCACGGTGGGCGGGATATCTATAAATACCAATAATTGTTCATTTTACCGGACACGGAACTGGATTAATAGTTAATAGACTTGTTGAAACAAGGGTGGATTACATTCAAGGGTAATTGGTGTAATTGTTAACAAAGTAGTAAAACCTTGGTTTACACGCAGTCGATAACCTGGTGTATTCATTAAACAAAGTATTAAGACCTTGTTACAATTCGAATCCCCAATTAGTTGGAATATTTGACTTCGGGAATAAGAATAATTTGACGAAGACTTTCGCACTTTATGATTATGACTGATGGACTATTATGGAAAAATCCATATGGACATATCGAATAATCCAGGACAAAGGACAATTAACCCATGGTAATAAAACTAAAATCAACACGTCAAACATCATGATTACGGAAGTTTAAATAAGCATAATTCTTTTATTTCTTATTTAATTGCAGTTTTAATTATCGCACTTTTATTTATTGTCATTGTATTTAATTACACTTTTAATTATCGTACTATTTAATTATCGCAATTTTATTTTATCGCACTTTTATTTATCCCAATTTCATTATTTACTTTACGCTTTAAATTAAGTTATATTTATTTTTAATATTTTACATTAGGTTTTAACTGCGACTAAAGTTTTAAAATCGATAAACCGGTCATTAAACGGTAAAAACCCCCCTTTTATAATAATACTACTACTTATATATATTTTTGTATTTTTACAATTATAAGTTAAAAAATATAGCGTTAAACTTGGCTAAGTCTCCCTGTGGAACGAACCGGACTTACTAAAAACTACACTAATGTACGATTAGGTACACTGCCTATAAGTGTTGTAGCAAGGTTTAGGTATATCCACTCTATAAATAAATAAATCACTTGTGTAAAATTGTATCGTATTTAATAGTATTTCCTTGTAAAAATAATACTATTTCATATACCCCTCGCATAACATCAAGTACTTTTGGCGCCGCTGCCGAGGAACTTCTTGCTTAAACACCGGATGCGCAACGCTATATATAAAAAAAAAAGATTTTTATTAATTTTTAGTTTACTTGTATAAAAATACGCTTTTGTAAAAATATATGTTTTAATTATTAAAAACCAAAAATATAAAAAAGAAAAACAAAATATTTATATATTTTTAATAGTTTGTTATATATATAAAATTATAAAGTTTCTTTATTTTTATTTTAGTTTTTAAAATACAAGTTTTTATTTATTTATATAATTATTTATTAAAGCAGAAAACAAAAAAAAATATAAAAACACTCGAGGCCCGATACTGTAGCAGCCCAACTCTGGCCCGAAACCCTAGCTCATACGATCGCATGAGCCCGAAGGCAAAATTTCATGCGATCGCATGAACGTACCTGACACGCCAGGTTTGACCCTAATTCTGCATTAATTACGGAGTATTATTTTTTATTAATTAATAAAACCCTAATTAGGGTATTGTTATTATATTATTTAGTTTATTTTGTATTTTTTTTAGTTTTAATTAGTTTAATTAGTTTTAATAAATTATAAAATTAATAGTTTTATAAAATAAATAATATAAAAATAATATTTTTATAAAAATTGTACTTTTTACAACTTTAAGTATATTTTTATATTTTGTACCATTTTAATCGTTTATTCATAATATTTGTATTTTTCGCTCGTATTTAGTTTTAAGTCATAGTTTTTGCCATAGTTATTTTTATTTCTAGATTTTTAGGCTTTGCCATAAATTCCTTAAGTGCTTTTTCTTTAGACTAAGATTTAGGTGCTTTAGAATTTTGCGACGCCGTTTTTATATTTTAGTACCTTTTTAAGTAATTGCCATTTTTGAATATAGAATTCTTTGTAAGCTTTAATACTTTTAGACACAACTTTTAATTCTTAGTTTTTAGTTCCTTTTTAAGTTTCGACGCGCTACTTTCCTTTTATTTTTCGACATTTTTCGACGCGCAATCTTTTTCTTTCTTATTTCTCGACGCTCTAGTTTATAGGACATAGAATTTTTTTCTATTTCTTCTCTAAAATTTCAAAACGAAAAATTATTTTATGTGGTTAAATTGATAGACATCCATTTTCTGGTTCGTAGTAATTGTTGGATTTGTACGTGGACCGGGTTATTAGAGCCAAACAGTAGTCAATTATATTGAGACCAAACGAATCCTGCCCCTCTGCTGCATCTTTTGGCTATTCGAAACGTGGGCAAAATCAGAAAAGTCTATTAATTTGATAACTTATATAATTTTTCTTATTTTTATAACTAATAGGATATTCAGTGAATGCACCGAGCAAAACGTTCACCACCTTTTGTACGTTCACCACCTGTAACTCGATCAAGACATCTAGCAATTTTATCGCCGTTGATTTTTCTTTAGAATCGTCATCTAGTCGACCAAGTACTCCAATTCAAATTTCCGATAATCCATTTTTTGAACCCGACCTCACAATTGATAATCCGGAGGATATTCAAGGACAATTCAGAGATCCTGAACCATTAATCTTTCCTCCGGAACCACCAATCATTCAAACAGAGATTGTAGAGGAACCAACCATTAAATCAGAATCCTCTAGTGATTCAGATTCAACAAATTCAATCATGGAGAATCTGGAACCTCTAAGTATGGAAGATCGAATGAGAGCTAAACGCACAGGCCAAGGTCACGCAATTACTCAACCAGACATTAATGCGCCAGATTATGAAATCAAAGGACAAATCCTACACATGGTAACTAATCAATGCCAATCTAGTGGTGCGCCGAAGGAAGATCCAAATGAACATCTTCGTACCTTTAATAGGATCTGTACACTATTTAAAATCTGAGAAGTGGAGGATGAACAGATATATCTCATGTTATTTCCCTGGACTCTAAAGGGAGAAGCCAAAGATTGGTTAGAATCGTTACCTGAAGGGGCGATTGATACATGGGACGTTTTAGTTGAAAAATTTCTTAAAAATTCTTTCCGGCATCTAAAGCCGTGAGACTTCAAGGAGAAATTGTTACGTTAACGCAAAAGCCAAACGAAACTCTATATGAAGCGTGGACCAGATTTGGAAAGTTGTTGAGAGGATGTCCGCAACATGGTTTAGACACTTGTCAAATAGTACAAATATTCTACCAAGGATGCGATATCACTACACGAAAAGACATAGTGATAGTGTTCCAAATGAACATATATTTAGTAGCAATATCGTTCCAATATGTAAAGTTTTTAAATGTAATTTCCTTATTTTTTGTTGTAATAGTTAAATAAATAAGTGCGAAGACGAAAGACGCAAATCGCTCGAAAATGAAGATTTAAAGACAAAAACGAAGATTTGAAAGACCAAAACGTCCAAAAAGCTCAAATGTACAAGATACAATTAAAAAGGTTCAAATTATTGATGAAGAACGTCTAAAAATGACAAGAGTACAAGTTACAAAACGCAAAGTACAAGATATTAAATTGTACGCAAGGACGTTCGAAAATTCGGAACCGGGGCATGAACCAACTTTCAGCGCTCGACGCAACGGTGTAAAAATTACGAGTCAACTATGCACAAGAATAAAATATAATATTTAAATAATTCATAATAAGAATAATATTAAATAATAAAAAGTTGTTAATTGAGCATAGTTCAGGGGTCGTAAATGAAAATTCAATTTCAACTTTTGCATATATAAGGCAATGTAGTTCGTAGATTGGAGGAGACTTTCTTCGATCATATTTTCTATCCCTTTTTCGATCATCTATCAAATATCTATATCTAATATCCAATATCTATATTCTATATCTCTATCATAATGTTAACTTAATAAGATATAACAATAATCTTAATTTTAATTTTAAATTATGATAATAATAAGATTTATGATAGAGATCGTTTGAGTGTGTAAGTCGAAATTCTGTCCGTGTAACGCTACGCTATTTTTAATCATTGTAAGTTATGTTCAACCTTTTTATATTAATGTCTCGTAGCTAAGTTATTATTATGCTTATTTAAAACGAAGTAATCATGATGTTGGGCTAATTAATAAAATTGGGTAATTGGGCTTTGTACCATAATTAAGGTTTGGGCAAAAGACCGACACTTGTGGAAATTGGACTATTGACTATTAATAGATGGGGGGTATTGTCTAATTGAGTGACAACTCATTGGAGTCTGTCGAACCTATCTTCAAATTAATTATCCTAATAATTAATAATGATTATGGTTGTCCTATTTAGTGACGTTCATATGGAATCTATTATAATCATTTAATTAATTATTCGGGTTGGGTAATTGATTATTCAAACTGATTAAGTGGGTAAATTAATATTCATATCTAATCAAAACAGGGGTAGATTACATACGGTGATAACTGGTGTAATTGTTGACAGAAGTGATAACTGCGTCACAGTTTAAATCCTTAATTAGTTGGAATATTTAACTTCGGGTATAAGGGTAATTTGACGAGGACACTCGCACTTTATATTTATGACCGATGGACTATTATGGATAAAAACCAGATAGGTATCAAATAAACCATGACAAAGGACAATTAACCCGAGTAACAATTAATTAAAATCAAAACGTCAAACATCATGATTACGGAAGTTTAAATAAGCATAATCCTTTTATTTCATATTCTATCGCAATTTTATTTATTGTTATTTTATTTATCGTCATTTATTTATTTTACGCACTTTAATTATTGTCATTTATCTTTACGCTTAAAAATATAAAATCGACAAACCGGTCATTAAACGGTAAAAACCCCCCTTTTATAATAATATTACTACTTATATATATATATATATATTTATATAAATATAGTTTTATAAAAATATAGTACGTAATCACTAGCTCCCTGTGGAACGAACCGGACTTACTAAAAACTACACTACTCTACGATTAGGTACACTGCCTATAGTGTTGTAGCAAGGTTTAGGTATATCCCATCCGTAAATTAATAAAACTTGTGTCATATTTTGTAGTATTTTGTATTAAAAATAATACTATTTCGTACCCTCACGCTACATCATCAAGAATTTTTGGCGCCGCTGCCGGGGACACTCTTAAACGCCGAAAGCGCAACGCTAATAAAAAAAAAAAAAATTTTTAGCTTACATCTATTAAAAATTCGTTTTTGTAAAAATACGTTTTAAATATTCAAAAATAAAAAAAGAAAAACAAAAATATAAGCATTTTTAAGATTTTGTAAAATATTTAAGTTTTATAAGTTTCTTTATTTTTATTTTAGTTTATAAAAATATAAGTTTTATTAACTATCTTTTATTTATAGAAAAAAATTAAAAACAGAAAATAAAAAAAAATAAATAAAAAAAAAGAAAACGCGTAAAAATTTCAAACTGCTCCAGAATTGAATTTCTGAACCCCGCGACTCGCGGGGTTTTCTTCATTAATTACCGCGACTCGCGGAGCTTCTCTGACAGACGACAGAAGCCCTAATTCAGCATTAATTACGGGTATTAATTAATTATTATTATTATTTAACCCTAATTATTATTATTATTATTATTAGTTTTATTTTAAGATTTACTTTTTATTTAATTTGTTTTATTTAGTATTAATTAGTTTACTTAAATTGTAAAATTAGTAGTTTTATTAAAAAAATAATATAAAAATAATATTTTTATAAAAATTGTACTTTTTACAACTTTTTGTATATTTTTATATTTTGTCCCTTTTTAATCGTTGTAGCATAATATTTGTATTTTTCTCTCATAATTAATTTTAAATTTATTTTTTGCCATAGTTATTTTTACTCCTAGATTTTTAGGCTTTGCCGTAGAATTCCTTAAGTGCTTTTTCTTTAGACTAAGATTTAGGTGCTTTAGAATTTTGCGACGCCTTTTTAAGTTTTAGTTTCTTTTTAAGTTATTTCCATTTGGAATTTAGTTTTTCCTGTAAGCTTTAATATTTTTAGACGACTTTTACTATGTACCAATTATCATTCCAATTAGTAATTTCAATTTGCGATTATAATTTTAAGTTAGTTGTAGTAATAAGATTAGGTTAGTTAAGTATTTTTAAGTTTTTATAAGTTTCTTTTATTTTTCCGTCACCTTTTATTTTTCAACCATTTTTTTCTTTTTCGACCTTTTGCGACGAACTCTTTTTCTCTCTTATTTCTCGCTATTCTAGTTTTTAGGACATAGATTTTTATTCTACTTCTTATCTAAATTTCTTAAAATTACGAAAATTTATTTTAAGTGGTTAAATTGATAGACATCAAAATTTTCTGGTTCGTAGTAATAGTTGGATTTGTACGTGGACCGGGTTATTGGAGCCAAACAGTCCTCAATTATATTGAGACCAAACGAATCCTGCCCCTCTGCTGCATCTTTTGGCTATTCAAAACGTGGGCAAAATCAGAAAAGTCTATTAATTGGATAACTTATTATAATTTTTCTTTCCTTTTAAAAACTAATAGGATATTCAGTGAATGCACCGAGCAAGACGTTCATCACCTTTTGTACGTTCACCACCTGTAACTAGATCAAGACATTTAGCAAATATAACCGCCGTTGATTTTTCTTTAGAATCGTCATCCAGTCGACCAAGTACTTCAGTTCAAATTTCCGATAATCCATTTTTTGAACCCGACCTCACAATTGAGAATCCGGAAAATATTCAGGAACGGTTCATAGATCCTGAACCATTAAACTTTCCTCCGGAGCCACCAATCATTCAAACAGAGATTGTTGAGGAACGAACCATTAAATCAGAATCATCTAGTGATACCGATTCAACAAATTCAATTATGGAGAATCTGGAACCTTTAAGTATGGAAGACCGAATGAGAGCTAAACGCACGGGCCAAGGTCACGCCATTATTAAGCCAGAAGTTAATGCGCCGGATTATGAAATCAAAGGACAAATTCTACACATGGTAACTAACCAATGCCAATTCAGTGGTGCACCGAATGAAGATCCTAACGAACACCTTCGTACGTTTAAAAGAATTTGTACACTATTCAAAATCCGAGAAGTGGAAGATGAGCAGATCTATCTCATGTTGTTTCCCTGGACTTTAAAGGGAGAAGCCAAAGATTGGTTAGAATCGTTACCTGAAGGGGCGATTGACACATGGGATGTTTTAGTTGAAAAATTTCTTAAACGATTCTTTCCGGCATCCAAAGCCGTGAGACTTCAAGGAGAAATTGTTACGTTCGCGCAAAATCCAAATGAAACATTATATGAGGCGTGGACAAGATTCGGAAGGATGTTGAGAGGATGTCCTCAACACGGATTAGATACTTTTCAAATAGTACAAATCTTCTATAAAGGCGTAGACATCGCCACACGAAAAGACATGATAACACAGCCTCCCACTCGCATGAGTGGCACCAAGAAAAAGATATCTTTCGATCATCTAAAGCGGCTAGAGCCGATTCTAGCCATGACTTTGATTCCGTTTTCGCAAAAATAGATGCTTTCGAAAGACGAATGGAAAAGATGAATAAAGATATTCACGCAATACGAATCAGTTGTGAGCAATGCGGTGGACCACACTTATTGAAAGATTGTCACATTGAACCAACGATGGAACAACAAGAGAATGTTTCCTATATGAACCAAAGGCCGGGAAATAATTATCAAAATAATTATCAACCGCCAAGGCTAAACTTAAATCGAAATCAAAACATTCTTTACAATCCAAAAGGACCCGAAAATAACTGGTATAACCAACAAGGTCCGAATAACCAACCAACTCAAAACAACACTTTCAATCAACAAAGACCTAGCTTGTATAAACCGCCACATCAAACCGAAGAGAAAAAGCCAAATCTAGAAGAAATGATGGCAAAGCTAATGGAATCTCAAACACAATTTATTACGTCTCAAACCCAAACGAACGAGAGGTTTGATCAGTCATTAAGAACTCAACAAGCTTCCATTTTGAATCTAGAAAAACACGTAGGTACTCTTGCTAGCATGATGAGTGAGAGGGAACAAGGAAAGCTACCGAGTGATACTGAAGTAAATCCTCGGAAAGAGAATGTTAATATGGTGTCAATAAATTCTGAAAAACCAGCTCCAGAAGATGGGAAGGTTTTAGATGTGAGTAACAATGAAGAAGTTACACCACCACCACCACCCGAGTATGTAAAGCCAGTGGTGACACCATACAAACCACCCATCCTGTTTCTAAGAAAAGGAGTTGAGTATGAGCAAGTAATAAGTAATAAAGATTGTGATACTTCTGGAAAGAAGAAGAAGAAAAAGAATAAGAAAGTACAAGAAACAAAAGCCGTAGAAGTAAACCCGGTGAATACAGTTCCACCAAAACCTCCACCTAGGGTAGGTGATCCGGGTGAATTTATTGTTCCTTGTCTACTTAGTGATTGTGTCATGTATGATGCACTAGCAGATTTAGGTGCAAGTGTGAGTGTTATGCCTCTTTCCTTATATAAGAGATTAGGTGTAGGTGAGTTAACTCCAACGGATATGAGTGTTCGATTCTTTGATCAAACCATTAAGCACCCAGTTGGAATTACTGACAACCTACCCATTCAAGTAGGTAATTTAACCTTTCTAGTCGAATTCATTGTCATTGACATAGAAGAGGACCCAAACATTCCTCTAATTTTAGGTCGACCATTCTTAGCGTCCACCGGGGCGTTCTTTGATGTAGGAAATGGAAGAATGACACTTAAAAGTGGTGACAAATCGATCACCTTTATGATTCGAAAGTCTAAATCTCCACAAACCAAAACCGTTGAACCAGTAAAAACAATTGGTAAGAACCATGTTGTTTTACCAACTCCAACGGTAGTGCTTAATAATAATGAAACGCCTAAGTGTGGGGAAGATGAAGTAACACCTAATGATGACCTGATAATAAAGAACCCCGTTGTTGATACGAAATTAAATGATCCCGTTATTAATAGTTCAATGAAGAAACTTTTTAAACGGGCTATTGATGCTAGAAGTAAGGGGAACTTTAAGTTATGTAACCGGTTAGTATCCAATCTGTCGCCTAAAGAAAGGGCGAAGCTAGTTGAATTATGGGAAATTACGGAAGAAGCCGGGCACTGGCTTAAAGAAAAAGTCACAGATAGGCAAGTTGATTATGGACCAAGAGAAATTGACAATGAAGTTAATCACAATTTCAACACCACAGCTACCTAAGTGTGGGGAGATTCGAATGTTCTAAAAAGATAATGCTGTCTAAAGTTATTTGTTCTGTTCTCGTGTAGTTCCGAGAATGGAATCCGATTGGTCTTTTCCGCTAGCAGACACTAAAGAACTAGTTTTCTCCCTCCATTCTGAATTTTTATTTTTTTTAGGTTTTATTTGAAATTAATATGCATTTTAATTTATGTTTTATTGTGATTTTAAAAAACAAAATTTACTTTATTTCATTAAGTTAAAAATATGATTTTTAAAATTCGTCGTGAGTTGAAGACTAGGTCGTTGAGCCGAAATTACTTTACCCGAGGGCGGGGCGACAAATTTTGTTATCATTATTTTTAATTTTATTGATTTAAAGTATGCCAAAAATATTATACTTTATAAATTTTTGAAAAGTGGGGTTATAAACCAAACTTCAAATATATATATATATATATATATATATATATATATATATATATATATATATATATATATATATATATATATATATATATATATATATATATATATATATGTTTGTATTTTATCTTATGTACAAAACAGGGTAAAACAGCGCACTTTCAAAGACTGTCATGAAGTTCAGCAAAAGCTACTGATTTTGACAAGACGCAAAAAATCAAATGTGAAATAACAATATGTTTGCAAACTCGGTATTTTTAATCACTTTTCTACGCTAATCACCCTCATGAATTTAAATTATAGTCTGATTTCATGCAAATGAGGGCATTGCATGATCTTAAGTGTGGGGAAGGGTTATAAATTCTCTCAGGTTTATACTTGGTTTATTTGCCAAATTTTGTGAAAATTTGAAAAATTTTCAACTAAATGAACTCAAAATCATGTTTATACATATTTATGAACGATGAAAACTAGGTGTTAATACCGAAATTATCGTTACCTCGAAAAGGACATAAATTGAGAAACAACTTAAAACGCTTGAATTCATTTAAAATGGAATAAAGGAGAATAAAAAGGCAAAGAAAGAAACTAAGTGTGGGGAGAATGTACCAAGTTATTCAATTAAAAACTATCTATCACATATTTTTGTACAAACAATTGAAAATACTTTTGTTTTGAACGATAATCAACTGTTTTATCCGATGAAAGAAAAGAAGAGATGGATCTACACGATGAATCAATTCCATCATTTGAAGGAAGTAAAGTCTTCCGAAAAAGACACGCGCTTCTTGATTTAGGTCATGAAGTTGTCGTCCAGACCAGCTGTAGGTTGACGAAAAATCTAGAAAAGTCATCTCTAAAATCAGCAGGAAATCCACGGACCTCAGCATCAAACAGGGTCGCCAAGTGGTCAGATTTATCCTAACCATGAGAAGGATTTATCTCGTACAATGGGGAGGCACCGTGCAAATTAGCTTGATAAGACTAATGAATCAGATCCCCAGAAAAGGATAATCTCCTTAAAGATTAAAAATCAGCTTTTAAGACTGATAATACTCAATCCTAGAGATTGACCTTAAAGATTGAGAATTCAAACTCATGGAATTCGATGATATCTAAACTCGAGCATGAACGAGAAAATATTTTGATCAAAAATACAAACCGATTTGTTTTCTGAAAAACCATTTTCAATGCGTTCATTACCATTGAACGTAAAATCCTAAGAAATTCACCTGGAATTTATTAGGTCACCTGAACCAAATTGGGTGTCAACCGTAAGAACGGTGGTTGCATAGCATGGTCGGAGACAGGACCTTGTGCCAGACCGAAAAATCATAGGATGATCTTTACTATCGCTCCTACCAAGGATAGTTCTAGCATCCGACACATTAAAAGACCATAATCATCTGCATGTCACGGGACATTGCCTTAACAGTTTCTTGTTCATCGCTTTCCTTTACAACCGGACGGTAGTTTGCCGAAAGGTAATATACGGAACACGTAAACTGGATGTGTGCTTTCCGATACCGGGATAGCAGTGGATTACACGAACCTAAATGTTTTTAGCCAAAATATTGATCCACAAATATATTTTGCAACACCAATGGTGGATCAAATTAGAAAACTTATCTAGGGTAAAAGCTAGATTGAATTTTCAAAAGATCAAATGTTTTCATAAAGATCCTATTTCCTAAAGGATCTAAATTTTTATAGTTATGTGGGACTGTAAACCGCCTTTCAAATGTGCACTTTGCTTTGGAAACCGAAAGTAAATCGGCTATTTGATTGCAAGTGTCGTTGTCCTAAACCCAAGGCAACTGTGGATGACACACCCACCTTTAACCATATCGTTACTATCATTGTTTATACCGCTATATCAAAATCACTGATGTACAAAATGTGATGAATAAAAAAGTGATTCATGTATGTTTTTATTTCAAGTTCTGTATTGCTTGAGGACAAGCAACGCTCAAGTGTGGGGATATTTGATAGTGTTCAAAAATGAACATATATTTAGTAGCAATATCGTTCCAATATGTAAAGTTTTTAAATGTAATTTCCTTATTTTTAGTTGTAATAGTTAAATAAATAAGTGCGAAGACGAAAGACGCAAATCGCTCGAAAATGAAGATTTAAAGACAAAAACGAAGATTTGAAAGACCAAAACGTCCAAAAAGCTCAAATGTACAAGATACAATTAAAAAGGTTCAAATTATTGATGAAGAACGTCTAAAAATGACAAGAGTACAAGTTACAAAACGCAAAGTACAAGATATTAAATTGTACGCAAGGACGTTCGAAAATCCGGAACCGGGGCATGAACCAACTTTCAGCGCTCGACGCAACGGTGTAAAAATTACGAGTCAACTATGCACAAGAATAAAATATAATATTTAAATAATTCATAATAAGAATAATATTAAATAATAAAAAGTTGTTAATTGAGCATAGTTCAGGGGTCGTAAATGAAAATTCAATTTCAACTTTTGCATATATAAGGCAATGTAGTTCGTAGATTGGAGGAGACTTTCTTCGATCATATTTTCTATCCCTTTTTCGATCATCTATCAAATATCTATATCTAATATCCAATATCTATATTCTATATCTCTATCATAATGTTAACTTAATAAGATATAACAATAATCTTAATTTTAATTTTAAATTATGATAATAATAAGATTTATGATAGAGATCGTTTGAGTGTGTAAGTCGAAATTCTGTCCGTGTAACGCTACGCTATTTTTAATCATTGTAAGTTATGTTTAACCTTTTTATATTAATGTCTCGTAGCTAAGTTATTATTATGCTTATTTAAAACGAAGTAATCATGATGTTGGGCTAATTACTAAAATTGGGTAATTGGGCTTTGTACCATAATTAAGGTTTGGGCAAAAGACCGACACTTGTGGAAATTGGACTATTGACTATTAATAGATGGGGGGTATTGTCTAATTGAGTGACAACTCATTGGAGTCTGTCGAACCTATCTTCAAATTAATTATCCTAATAATTAATAATGATTATGGTTGTCCTATTTAGTGACGTTCATATGGAATCTATTATAATCATTTAATTAATTATTCGGGTTGGGTAATTGATTATTCAAACTGATCAAGTGGGTAAATTAATATTCATATCTAATCAAAACAGGGGTAGATTACATACAGTGATAACTTGTGTAATTGTTGACAGAAGTGATAACTGCGTCACAGTTTAAATCCTTAATTAGTTGGAATATTTGACTTCGGGTATAAGGGTAATTTGACGAGGACACTCGCACTTTATATTTATGACCGATGGACTATTATGGATAAAAACCAGATAGGTATCAAATAAACCATGACAAAGGACAATTAACCCGAGTAACAATTAATTAAAATCAAAACGTCAAACATCATGATTACGGAAGTTTAAATAAGCATAATCCTTTTATTTCATATTCTATCGCAATTTTATTTATTGTTATTTTATTTATCGTCATTTATTTATTTTACGCACTTTAATTATTGTCATTTATCTTTACGCTTAAAAATATAAAATCGACAAACCGGTCATTAAACGGTAAAAACCCCCCTTTTATAATAATATTACTACTTATATATATATATATATATATATTTATATAAATATAGTTTTATAAAAATATAGTACGTAATCACTAGCTCCCTGTGGAACGAACCGGACTTACTAAAAACTACACTACTCTACGATTAGGTACACTGCCTATAGTGTTGTAGCAAGGTTTAGGTATATCCCATCCGTAATTAATAAAACTTGTGTCATATTTTGTAGTATTTTGTATTAAAAATAATACTATTTCGTACCCTCACGCTACATCATCACATAGATATAGCAGCTGGTGGTTCCATTATGAAGAAAACAGCAACTGATGCTTACAAAATTATTGATAACACTGCTTCCCACTCACATGAGTGGCACCAAAAAAAATATATCGTTAGATCATCTAAAGCTGCTAGAGCCGATTCTAGCCATGACTTAGATTCCATTTCCGCAAAGATAGATGCTGTCGAGAGACGAATGGAAAAGATGACTAAAGATATTCACTCAATACGAATTAGTTGTGAGCAGTGTGGAGGACCACATTTGACAAAAGATTGTCTCATTATTGAACTAACAATGGAACAAAGAGAGAATGTTTCATACGTAAACCAAAGGCCTGGAAATAATTATCAGAATAATTATCAACCGCCAAGACCAATCTACAATCAAAATCAGAATTATAACCGAAATGTTCCATACAACAACCAACAAGGTCCAAGCAATCAACAAGTATCCAATAATACTTACAATCAGCAAAGACCTATTTTTCAAAATAAACCACCACAAACCGATGATAAAAAGCCAAATTTAGAAGATATGATGTCAAAGCTAGTTGAATCTCAAACACAATTTTTCACATCTCAGAAACAAACCAATGAACAAAATGCTCAAGCATTTAGAAATCAACAAGCTTCTATTCAAAATTTGGAACAAGAAGTGAGCAACCTAGCAAGGTTGATAGGTGAAAGAAAATCGGGAAGTCTACCTAGTGATACAAATGCTAACCCCCGGAATGAAACAGCTAAAGCCATTACCACAAGAAGTGGTATTACACTTAAACCACCAGAAATACCTGTAATTTCTGATGAAGCTATTCCTACTCTACAAGACCCACAGTCTGAACAAGATAAGGAAAAAGAACCGGTAGTTGAAAAGGTTAATGAAGATAACACAGTTAAGGCTAAACCT
Organism: Rutidosis leptorrhynchoides; assembly: GCF_046630445.1. NCBI lineage: Eukaryota > Viridiplantae > Streptophyta > Magnoliopsida > Asterales > Asteraceae > Rutidosis > Rutidosis leptorrhynchoides. Next base: position 51,276,785 of record NC_092340.1, read on the forward strand.
TATGTTAAACCATACCAACCACCACTTCCTTACCCGAGTAAAATGAGAAAAGTGAGACTTGAAGCCGAGCAATCTAAATTCTTGGATATGTTTAAACAGATAAATGTAAATCTTCCTTTCATTGATATAATTTCAGGAATGCCTAGATATGCTAAATTCTTAAAAGATCTAATCATGAATAGAAAGAAAATGGAAGAACTCTCGGCTGTTACTATGAATGCAAATTGTTCTACAGTGTTGTTGAATAAGATACCAGAAAAATTATCAGATCCAGGAAGTTTCACGATTCCATATTTTCTGGGTAGTCTTAGTTCAATAGAAGCATTGGCAGACTTAGGTGCTAGTATAAATTTAATACCGTATTCACTATACACTAAACTAGACCTTGGAGAATTGAAACCAACACGAATAAGCATACAACTAGCAGATAGATCAGTAAAATATCCTAGAAGGATAATGGAGAACATGCTAGTTAAAGTTGGTACTTCAGTATTTCCAGTAGATTTTGTTATTCTGGACATGGAAGAAGATTCTCGAGTTCCTCTCATATTAGGAAGACCATTCTTAAACACGGCCAAAGCAATAATAGACGTGTTTGGTAAGAAACTGACCCTAAGTATAGAGGATGAGAGTGTTACCTTTTCTGTTGATAGAGCCATGCAACAACCGCAATCTGCAGATGATACATGTTATTATATTCAAACTATAGATTCACATGCAGAATTGTTAGAAGAATTTCCAGAATTACAAGGAACAGGAGAATGTTCTTTAGGAGAAGGAACTGAACCAATTGATGAAACTGAAATGTTAGCTACACTTATGGCTATTGGATATGAACCAACAACAGAAGAAATTCAAATGCTAAAAGAAGAAGACAGATATCGATATAAATCATCGATAGAAGAACCACCGACATTAGAGTTAAAGCCACTTCCAAACCATTTGGAATATGCTTATTTACATGGTGAATCTGAATTACCTGTAATAATATCGTCTTCTCTTACTGAAAATGAAAAATCTCAACTCATTTCTGTGCTAAAAGCTCATAAACCAGCTATTGCATGGAAGATTCATGATATTAAAGGAATAAGTCCTTCGTATTGCACACATAAAATCGTTATGGAAGAAGGTCATAAAACGTATGTGCAATGCCAACGAAGACTAAATCCTAATATGCAAGATGTTGTTAAGAAAGAAATTATTAAACTGCTTGATGCAGATTTAATTTATCCAATTTCTGATAGTCTATGGGTAAGCCCAGTTCAATGCGTACCTAAGAAGGGTGGCATGACTGTCATCACAAATGAAAAAAATGAGCTTATTCCTACTAGGACTGTAACAGGATGGCGTGTTTGTATTGATTATAGAAAATTAAATGACGCCACCAGAAAAGATCACTTTCCTTTACCTTTTATTGATCAAATGTTGGAAAGATTAGCCGAAAATAGTTACTATTGTTTTCTGGATGGTTTTTCCGGATATTTTCAAATTCCAATAGCACCCGAGGACCAAGAGAAAACCATATTCACGTGCCCTTATGGTACTTTTGCTTACAAACGCATGCCATTTGGACTTTGCAATGCCCCTGCAACCTTTCAAAGGTGCATGATGGCGATTTTTCACGACATGATAGAAGAATACATGGAAGTTTTCATGGATGACTTTTCAGACTTCGGTGATACATTTGAATCATGTCTAGTTAATCTTGAACGAATTCTTATTAGATGTGAACAATCAAATCTAGTACTTAATTGGGAGAAATGCCATTTCATGGTTAAAGAAGGCATCGTTCTTGGACATAAAATCTCAAAGGAAGGAATTAAAGTGGATAGAGCTAAAGTAGATGTAATTGCTAAACTTCCACATCCCACTAATGTTAGAGGAGTTAGGAGTTTTCTAGTGCATGCCGATTTTTACCGACGTTTCATAAAAGATTTTTCTAAAATTGCCACTCATATGAATAAACTCCTAGAAAAGGATGCTCCATTTATCTTTTCAGAAGAATGCATCAAATCTTTTAATATTCTTAAAGAAAAACTCACTAATGCGCCGATTATGATAACTCCAAATTGGAATCTACCGTTTGAACTCATGTGCGATGCAAGTGATTTTGCAATGGGAGCCGTTTTAGGACAAAGGATTGAAAAATGATTTCAACCTATTTATTACGCTAGTAAGACGTTACAAGGAGCACAAACGAACTATACAACTACTGAAAAAGAACTCCTTGCTATTGTCTTTGCTTTTGACAAATTTCGTTCATATCTTGTTCTAGCTAAAACGGTGGTCTATACTGACCATTCTGCTCTTAGATACCTATTTTCGAAACAAGATGCTAAACCAAGATTAATCCATTGGATCTTACTCTTACAAGAGTTCGATATTGAAATCCGAGATAAAAAGGGAGCAGAAAATCTCGCCGCTGATCATCTTTCTCGTCTTGAAAATCCTGAATTAGAAGTTCTAAATGAATCGGCAATACAAGACAACTTTCCTGATGAATATCTATTAAAGATAGAATATAATGAAATTCTATGGTTTGCATACTATGTAAACTACTTAGTATGTGGATTCCTTGAAAATGGATTGTCGTATAAAAAATGAAGGAAATTCTTTAGTGATATAAAACACTATTTCTGGGAAGATCCACATTTGTTTAAAAGTTGTCCTGATAGAATAATACGCCGATGTGTATTCGGAGATGAAGCTAGTCAAATCTTAAACCATTGTCACACAGGACCAACAGGAGGGCATTATGGGCCTCAACTCACAGCAAGAAAAGTTTACGATGCTGGATTCTATTTTCCTACAATTTTCAAAGACGCACACCTTCTTTGCAAATCCTGTGATGCTTGTCAAAGGGCCAGAAAAATAAGTCAACGTGATGAAATGCCACAAAATGTCATTCAAGTATGTGAAGTATTTGACATTTGGGGTATTGACTTTATGGGTCCATTTCCAAAATCTCATAATAATCTCTACATTCTCGTTGCCATTGATTATGTATCTAAATGGGCGGAAGCACAAGCTCTCCCAACTAACGATGCACGAGTTGTAGTCAACTTTTTAAAACGTCTTTTTGCAAGGTTCGGAACACCGAAAGCTTTAATAAGTGATCGGGGTACTCATTTTTGTAATAATCAACTTGTGAAAGTTCTCAAAAGATATGGAGTAACTCATAAAATCTCAACTGCTTATCATCTACAAACAAGTGGACAAGTTGAAAATACCAACCGAGCATTAAAACGTATTCTAGAGAAAACCGTAGGATCAAATCTGAAGGAATGGTCCATTAAATTGGAGGATGCACTCTGGGCTTTTAGAACAGCCTACAAAACTCCAATTGGAACCACACCTTTTAAACTCGTTTACAAAAAAAGCATGTCATCTTCCAGTAGAAATTGAACACAAAGCATTTTGGGCTTTAAAGACATGTAATCTTGATTTACATGAAGCCGGACATCTACGATTAAGTCAACTAAATGAATTAGAAGAATTGAGACATGAAGCATACGAAAATTCGTTAATCTATAAAGAAAGAATGAAGAAATGGCATGATAAAAGAATCAGAAGTTCAAAAGAATTTAAAGAAGGAGACAGAGTTCTTCTTTTCAATTCACGATTCAAGCTATTTACTGGAAAATTGAAATCAAGATGGTCTGGACCATTCATAGTCAAAAGAGTTTTCCCATACGGAACAATAGAGTTAATAAATTCAAATAGGATTGAATTTAAAGTTAATAGTCACAGAGTTAAACATTACATACATGGTCCGATGGAAGTTGACAATGAAGTCAATCATAATTTCACCACCCAAGAAAACCTTCAAAATGAAAACATAAATATGTTATTAACAACATATGAAAAATCAAAATTGGAAAATAGGGAGGATTCAAATTGGAGTGATGAAGAAGAATTCATATACAAACCTCCCATTCCAAGAAACGAAGAAAAATGTGAACAAGAAGTTCAAATAGAAGTGAAAGAACCAAGAAAAGAACACCCGAAAAAGGTTTACAAACCAACTCGACTTACTAAAGCAGGAGACCCGGGTGAATTTATCATTTCTTGCTTGCTTAATGATGGTGCTGTATATAATGGACTCGCAGATTTAGGAGCAAGTGCAAATATTATGCCTCTTTATTTATACAAAAGATTAGGTATGGGTAAATTAAAACCAACCAAAATAGGTGTTCAATCATTTGACCTAACCATTAAACACCCGGTTGGAATAGAAAATAATTTACTTGTTAACGTGGAAAGTTTGACCTTTATTGCAAACTTCATAGTGATTAATATGGAGGAAAACCTTGATATTCCTCTAATTTTAGGTCGTCCATTTTTAGCAACCACCGAGGCATTCATTGATGTAAGAGTAGGTAGAATGACACTTAGGGATGGTGATAAATGGATCACCTTTGTGAATCGAAAGTTTAGATCTCCACCAACCAAAACTGTTAAACCAATAAAAATGCATAAGTGTGGGGAAGATGAAGAAACACTTAATGATGATCCGATCACAAACAACCCCGTTGATGATACGAAATTAGATGAACCCGTTTTTAACAGTTCAACGAAGAAACTTTATAAACGGATTCACGATGCTAAGATTAAGGGAAACTTTAAGTTATGTAACCGATTAGTATCCAATTTATCGCCAAAAGAAAAGGCAATGTTTGTTGAATTTGTGAAAGTTACGGAGGAAATCAACAAATGGATTGAAGCAAAAGTCAAAGATATACAAGTTGTTGATAGTCCAATTGAAAACGAACTTAATCATAATTTCGACACCACAGCTAACTAAGTGTGGGGAGGTTCGAATCTTTTTAGGGTAATATATATTTCTGTTAGAGTTAGATATTCTATTTTCATGTAGTTCTCGAGAATGGAATCCGAATGGTCTTTCCCTAGCAGACCCTAAAGAACTAGTCTTCTCCCCCCATTCTGAATTTTTATTTTTTTAGGTTTTACGAGATGAAGACTTCCTGTGAATTAAACCATGGTCTAATGCTACACGCTTTAATCACTAAACGAAATAATGACACCCTTCCAAGTGAATTGGTATCATTAATCAGAGGTAAATTGGACGGAGTAAGAAAAGAATCCAGGAACGAAAATAATAAGTTACAGTTTGGTAAAGGAAAATCAAAATTCGCAGCGAAAAGAAGAGCACGACACCTTGAAAGATGTCACAAATGCGAAAAATGGTCACACGAAGGAAAATGCTCGACAAATCAGACATATTCCAATACCGAGTTCGTTACTTTATGCAGAGAAGGACCGTTCATATGTTTCGAAGAAAAATCGTTGAATGCTCGAGGTTATGCCTATGTAGCTATGGAAAACGAATTAGTCCGACTATCTTATGAGTGGGCTAAAGCAGGTCACTGAGAATTCTATCTCACAGGTAAGTTTGTACAGTTTTTATTTTTATTTTATTGCTTTTAGCCTTTTGATAATAAACGCTAAATCGTTCGCTATAAAGTATTAAATTGGTATTCAATAAAATTAGGTTTTGCGACAGGAATTATTGATATCATACAAAAATTTACTACATCACTGCGAAATTTACCGTTTATTCTTAAGGTATAAATATCTTTAATCAATCAACCTAAAATATTTCAGAAATTCGTCAGGAGTAAAACTAGGTAATTTAGCCGAAATTACTTTACCGAAAAGAGGGGCGTATATTTTTGATAATATTTGATTGATTAAAGTGGGATAAAAAAACCAAAAAGATTTTTAATTTTATTTTTACTTTATTTTTTAAAATTAATATTAAATTATTATTGTAAACTTTTTAAATCAATATATTTAAATTTGTAAATATTTGAAAAATTAATATTTTTAATATAAGTTTGTATGTTCAAAAAAAAAAAGCAAAAAGTTACTGTACCCGAACCCCATGCGATCGCATGGGATTTGGCCTTCCAATCCATGCGATCGCATGGTGCTGGAAATCAGGCCAGAAACAAAACTGGTAGCGAGTTGCTCTCTGTCTCCACTTTCACACATACACACATACGAACATACACACACAAACACCTCTAAATTCATCATTTTAACACCAAAATTCACCAAATTTCTCGCTACAATCCGCTCTAAACATGGATTTGATAAGAAGTTTATCAAAAAGGGTAACAATTTCACTCCTAAACCTCTTTAAATTTGATTTTTAGTGTTCTTGAGCTATAATTTACCTAATTTGATTTTGTTAATTTCTAGTGTAATTAGAGTTAAATTGTTAGTATTTTATGCATGTATAACCTAGATTGATGCTATTTAACATGATTTGAAGCCAGAAACTTAAAATTTTTTAGAAATCTAGGGTTTGTGTTCTTGAGCAATTTGGGACTTTTTGATATAAACAGGTTATGGCCGATTTTTGTCATGAATTATTGCTAAATTAAGTAGTGTAACATGTTTAGGTAGCTAAATGATCCAAACTTTGATCCTAAACATGATTTTTGAGAATTAAAGTAGACTTTTTAGGTACAAAATTCATGAATTTGATTAATTTGATATAATTGTCATTTGAGACTTGTTTAATTGTTAGTAATGACTATTTTGACATGTTATTTGAGTTAAATGCTTATGAACTTTGTATACATTTTCATATATGCTTATTTGAAAAAGTGTAGAATTGATAAAATTGTGAAAATGTGTATAAGTTTAATTTTGATTTAACATGTTATTGTAATTGTTTCAAGTTGTTATTTTGCTAACACTAATGCATATTTTGATGCACAAATTTTGTGTTTAATGTGTTTTGCAGAAAACCGATACTGCTGGTGCTTCATCATCATCTAGACAACCACAACAAGAATCTGAACCAGAATATGAGCCGCAATACGAGCCAGAACCCGAACAAGAACCACAACAGGAACCACAACAACAACCTGATCAACACGTACCTTATTATGATCCGCTACAGTCTGTTGATGACTTCATAGTATTTCCGAGGCATCCGCCAGTAGAATACCCAATGATTCCTGAACATACATTGCATCCTAATCTGAGATTCGATAGAAGCTGGAGAGATTACCCGGCATATCAAAGTAATAAATTCAAATTAGTAACGAAAGATGTAGAGGTGCCTAGGGTAATTGATTGGGATCCTTTGGAAAGGGTCCAACTTGCTAACTCAGTTAGACATCATTTGATCCAAAGGTATGGCAGCACTTCTTTTCATGATTGGGAACGTTTATTCACCATTCGTAGACCTGTATATAAGGAATGGTGTGTTGAGCTTATGAGTACTATAGCATTAAATGTTGATGTAGATAGGTTAGATGATAGAAGTTTTCTTAGATTTATACTTGGCTGTAGGATGTACAGGATGTCTATGCTGGACATGACCAGGGCTTTGCAGATATATACGCCCGCTGAATTACTACTACCCGATTGTATTAATTTGATTTAATTTTGGTGAAAGGGTTGATAGGAATTTTGATGCGAACGCCGTCTGGAGGCGTATGTCAGATTATAATGTTTTTGGGCGGGCAGGAACACATACCTACTTACATATTAACAGAGCTGAGCTTCGTATAATTCATAGATTTTTGGCTAACTCGATTACACAGAGAGGTCACAACAAGGAAAAATTGACCTTACATGATTTATTTTACCTAAAGTGTATTTGAGACCCAAGAAGCTTTGTTAATATCCCCTACTGTGTTGATTTTTATTTGTCTAAGATGGTGGAAGGAATACAGGAAGGGGGGATTATAGGAGGAGGTATTTTTGTTACTCTCATTGGAGAGTATTTAGGTGTAGATAGGAACAAAGGGGGTCCACTTTTGGAATGTAGGGAACAGGTTGAGCCTTTGGGATTGAAGGTCTATCAGAGTGCTAAGGTGTTAAAAAGCAGACGCAACCAGCCAGTACCCTATGAAGGTAGTCATCCTCAGGTAGAGAGAGGTTCAGACGAGGAAATGGAGGAAGCGGATGACATTAGGGATGTCATTCGGGAGGCTATGACTGACGTCTACCATGGAACCCGGACGACGACATGAACTGGAACCCCTATCCAGATTGATATAGTTCCAGTTGGTGATTTCTATAATTTTTATCTTTTTATTAATTTTATTTATTTATGTTTAAACATATGATATTGTGATACATTAATGTATTGTTTAATATTTTTATTATTTTGTACTAATATTTCATATTTGATTTGAAAGTGGGATTTTAAGTCCCATTTCAAATTACCATGCATGTTTATATTTGTATGTATGTATATTGTCAATTGTACACAACAGGGTAAAACAGCAATTTTCAAAGACTGACATTAAGTTCAGCAAAAGCTAGTACTTTTGACGACAAAACGAAAAATAAATATGATGTAACAACAAGACGGAATGAACAAATGATGTGCACCATTTATCATTCAACAAACAAACGCCAATATGTTTGGAAACTTTGGTAAAATTTAATCATTTTTCTACGCTAATCACCCTCAATAATTTGAATTGTTACTGATTTCTTGCAAATGAGGGCATTGCAAGATCTTAAGTGTGGGAAGGGGTTAAATTCTTTCGGATTTTTAAAATTTTTACCTTATACACTTGGTTACCATTAAAAATACTAGTAACGCAGTAGTTGTATTAGAATCTAGTGCTCTCTGATAATAAAGAACAGCCCTAGTCTTATATGCTGACTACCAATTCTAGTAAAATTTTTCAAAATTTTCAATTAAATGAATTCAAAATCATGTTTATACATATTTATGAACGATAAAACTAGGTGTTAACACCGAAATTATTGTTACCTCGGAAAGGACATAATTGAGAAACAAACCAAAATGTTAGAATTCATTTAAAATGGAATAGAGGACAATAAAAAGGCAAAGAAATGAAAATAAAAGCCAAGTGTGGGAAAAATTACCAAGTTTTTTTTAAAAACATATATCACATATTTTGTACAAAGATACTTTTGTTTTGGACAAAATTAACCATTTTACCCGATTTATTGTAATACTTTTGGAAGAAAGATGGATCTACACGATGAATCAATTTCATCATTAAAAGGAAGTAAAGTCTTCCGAAAAAGAAACGCGCTTCTTGATTTAGGTCATGAAGTTGTCGTCCAGACCAGCTGTAGGTTGACGAAAAATTGTAACACCCGTTTTTCAGTTACACGTTATTTTGGATGTCATTCGAATTACGAGGCTTGTAAGCATATATTTCGATCCTAAATAAAGTTGAAGTTGATGTTCTAAACCCTTACCATTGGATAGTAAATCTCATTACATTTCCAACGATATTTGATTCATAAAAAACGGAGCTACGGTTTGAAAGTTACGACCAAAACAAGTTCAGTTTCAGACTCAGTTCAGTGGAACTCCGTCCAGATTTTGGGATGCCGTCCACCAGTGAAAGGTTGGACGCCGTCCAGCCATTTTGGACGCCGTCCAAATAGCCTGACAAGCCAACTGTTGGAATTTTAATGAATTTAAAAGGGGTATTTGTGTCTTATCACTTGGGGGTCGGTTTGGAGCCTCTAAAACTGATCCAATCTCATTTGTGAATCATATTTCACCCACCAACACTCTCATCTTCAAACCCTAGAGAGAGGAAGTGTTTTTAATGAGAGAGAACTCCATTTGAGGAAGAAGAAGGGTGAAACGGGTCTAGTCGCGAGAGTAAAAGTTGTTCATCTCATCCTTAGCTACGTTGTGATGGTGTTGGTAAGTTCTAACTCCGAAATCCATTATTTGATTTTGATATTCATATTAGGGTTTGAGCTTGATTTTGTTAGGAACCCTTTAATGGTTGCGAAATGGGTTTGTTGTGGTTAGTAGATGGGTTTTGACCCGTTATTAGTGGTTTAGGGTTTGATGACGAATTTGGTCATGGTTCGGGTGTTTAACCACTAGATTGTAAATGTGTTAGTGTTTAGATGTTCATAAGAACATGTTTATATGACAAAATGGGTGTTAACCTTTATTTAGTGTCAAACTAAGTTATGAGGTCAAGATTTAATGAATCAAGTATGTAAATGTTTGATTCATGTGTTAAATGGTATTTTGGAAAGTTAATCACTAGCCGTTAGTGATTAAAAATGTTTTTGGGACTTATGTCAAAATGGGTTGACTTAGATGGGTCAAATTTGGTAATGACTTTAATTTTGGATTAATTGGTTGATAAGCAATTTTGTTAAGACCAAGATTGGTTTAAATGGCGTCAAGTATAATTTAGGTTAAATTGTACTTGTTGAATGGGTCAGAATTACCACCCGTAGTGGTAATTGATGAAGTCCACTTTAGGTGTCTGAATGGGCGGATTGTTGATGTAGGTATAAACTCTCGGTTAAGGGTGTTGAAGTCGAATTCTCTCGTAGAGAATATATGTTGATTATGTGTATATCTATATGCGTATTATAGGTAAAAGCTTGCTCGGTTGCGTTTGGAGACGACTTACATGTATGACTTATGCAAGCATCCCAAGGTGAGTGGAATGATTATACATGTGTGTATATAATGTATTTACTTGTACGAGATTCGATGTGGGTTTAAGTTCGGGCGGTCGATACCACATCGGGTCAATATATGATATGGATTTAAGTTCGGGCGTTCGATGCCATGTCATGTATGTGTGTGGGCGTGTAGCGTGGGTTTAAAGTTTGGGCGTTCGATACCACATTACACATGACGGGTGGGTTTAAAGTTCGGGAGATCGATACCACTACGGGATTAGTGTTATAATTCGTTGTATGCTAACGGTTGTTGGGAACACCGATGGGAAATTCGAAGTACCATTCCTTTGTACTATTGGTAAACCATGGTTATGTGTTTGTTGTGTGGCATTTATATTATTCGGGTTATATATGCTATTGTTGTGCTAGCTCGTGGTCTTGAAGGCTTAGCGTTATACTTTGCATTGGTGTGCTATATATATATTGCTAGCGTGTATGCGGTAATTGAGTAAGTGTTTGCAAGTAGGTATATTATATATGTATATGTATAATTATTGCATTCACTAAGCCTAGGCTTACCCCTCTCGTTGTTTAGCTTTTTACAGGTATTGTGGTTTGAAGCTAGCTAGTTTGTTAAGCTAGATGCTTAGGAGCGCTTGGGCTCGATGGGCTAGCTTTTGGATGTTTGGACGCGGATTGGGGATTTGGTAGTCCCCGGGATTATGCTCTTGGTATTGGGTTGGGTTATAGAGTCCTAATCCGTCTAAAGAGTTAAATGGGGTAAAATCGCCATATTATTTATAAAACGGGTCATTGTGGGCCCGGTGTTGTAAAACTTATTTTTATTGTGGAAATCTCTTATTTTTACTTAATATGATGTGCTGTGTAAGTCGTTTCGTTTTAAAAGTGTCGGGAAGCGGGTTTTCCGCTTGCGTGAAATTGAAATACTGATCAGTCCACTTTAGTTCATTTGGACACCGTCCAAATGACTGGGACGTCGTCCTGGTCTTCGATACTGGACGCCGTCCAAATACGTGGGACGCCGTCCAGATGCACTGTACTACAAATTTTTTTAAGGCGTATTTTTGGTAAAACGATGTCGGGTTGTTACAAGTGGTATCAGAGCATAGTCTAAGGGAATTAGGTGACCTTGGAATAGGTGCCTAGTCTTAGACTTATTGGCGGTTATATATTATTTGCGGGACTTGTAGGAATACGGGTCGGATTAAGATTTGTTAGTGCCATAGAGTAGGTGACTAACTAGGACTAGTGCTTGTCCAATGTGGGATTATGTGGGGCCTTATTTCGTGAGTAAATTAGTGCCTTAGATTGCTAGTACCTAACGTAAGTAGTCGAACTTGGACGTTGTTATAGTCACCTAGGTTGTAGGTTGACTTGTTGTTGCGGTGTACTTGTGTACATTTAGTATTTATATTGTATATAGGTATATATATATATATATATATATATATATATATACAAGTATCTATTTCGTGCGGTGTCCTAGGGACGAATCTATTGGAGAGATTCGAATACTTGGTGGTTTGAGTGATCAAGTTCGCGGTAAGGGCTTTGGTCATTCGGGTACTAGGAAATATCGCGTGTTATTTTGTGTGAATGTTGCGTCAGTCCGGATAAAGTACCTTGCGTGACCATGTGAAAATGGTAAGGTACGCATTTGTAATAGTGACCGATCACCATTATTACGAAAGTGTATCTTGACACCAAGCATGACATGACGAGTACCGAACGGAGGAAACGTGGCATGGTTGGGGTAGATTCGGGATAAATGAGGAATCCTTGTTGGTTCCTAGGTGATAGTTGTCTCGAGTGATGTGTTGTAGTCACATCGGGTTCGTTGCGAGTCGAGAAGTGTTATGGTGGATTCGCTTAGTAAAGTGAGTGAGCAAACTCACGAGTTTGGTGCGTACTTAGTCACCCTATGTAGTGGGCGCACTATAAGATTGTCATTGGTTGTAGTTATATATCTTAACTTGGATGACCGAGTTATGTGCGTGCGTGTGTGCGTCGAGGACTTGAATTCCGTAAAGGAATGGGACGAGTCTAATGATTGTAGTTGGGTTACACTCGGGAGAGTGTGTGTGGTTAGAGAATCGTGTTAGGATTCTAATTGTGAGTCGCCTTGGAATTGGCCAATCGAGGAGTCTTCGGGTCATTAAACTCATGGGAGTGGGACCCATATGACGATGTTTACGATAGTGTGTTAGTGTGTTGTGGATTATAGGGTAACATTCCTAACGGAATACCCCTGTTGTTGTGATTGTGCCGATATGTGGAAGGGTGTAAGACTTGGTGTACTCAAGCATCTCCTTAGTGTTAGATGAAGGGTTTCGTTAGGCTATATCGTTTGGCCTTGTGGAAATTGCGGGTAGCGTGTGATCGCTTGGGACTTTCGATAAGACAATAGGCCGTAAGGTTTGTCTGGTAGGTATGACTTCGGGTCATTATTATGGAGTGGGTGACATCGGGTGTATGGAACCTAAAGATCGAGTTCTAAAATTCAGTAGGTTGTGGCGGGAGTCTGCATGACACTGCGTCAGGTGCCTTCTTATACCTGCTAGTGTGATGTTCAACTCCGATGATGGTGAGATCACTTTGTGCTTAGGGTGCCGGTGAGATACCCTTGGAAGCAGCGGAGATTATAATAGTGATCGACGGGTGATAGTAAATTGACAGTTGTTAAAGTAGAAGTTTAAGAGCATTGTGATGAATACTTCTTATGAAGTGACGGGTGAGCGAATCTTGTTGCTCTTAAGTGATAGACGGGTAAAGATGACCGGTGAGCCGGTGACGGACTTAATGGTCGGTCGGTCCGAAAGGTTATGATGAAGTGTTGATATTGCAGCCGATATAATTATTGTATCGGATTGGTCATTCTTCTCCATGAGAGTGAGCAATTGTTGATAAAGGTTCGTTGAGTGGAAGGTCGGGTGATCTCGACTGAGATGCTCGACTGATTAAGCGGAGTGGCATATGCCTAGTCGTAGAGGCGCGTGTGAGACCTTGGTGGAGTTCGCTTTGCGAACGGTGAAGGATTGTTATTTGTAATTGTGGTATGAAGGTGCGATGTTGTTGCATGTACGACGTCTCAAGTGAAGGTGTATGTCGGCTCTGAGAGCCTAAAGTGAATTCGTGGTGACCTGGAATATATGAACAACGATGAGAATGGTCATTGTGTTTCATGGAATGATAATTCCGCAGGATGTTATCATCATGGCGGTAAGAATGTGGAGCCAAATTCTAAGTGGGGGAGTTTTTACTGCCACCCGAGGAAGCTCCGGTGGTATTATATATAGCGAAATGTCGGAGTGTACTGTACTAAGCCTTAATAGGTATTCGGAGTTCCTAACGAGGAAGAGTGACGGGTTGTTGATGTCGACTCGAGGTCGTTCATTACGATTGTGGGTTACAATTTCGGAGTGTTATGGGTGAAGATTGTGATGATGGGATCGAAGGAAGTGAAATTCTTCTTATGAAAGGTGGTCGTGTAGTACCATTGTGCGGTGTGAGACCAAATGTGAAGTTTAAGATCTCGGGGTGAGGAAAGGAAACTGTCGTTGCAAGTGCTTTCGTGATGCAAATTTGGGCTGGTGTGAAACTCGGATAGTACTGTTAAGGGAGTACGAGTATGATATCGTGGTGAATACTGTATTTTTGCTTATCGGGAAACGTGGTCGTGGGAATTGTCAGTGGATTATTCCACTTTATAGACGATTATGAGGCGGAGAGTGTCGGTTCTGACTGTCTCCCGTAGAGACACGCGGATGTTGTTTGTTTGCGAGAGTGTGTACCCTAGTGATGTGACCCGTAGGTTGCATTAAAATGTCGAGACCATCCTTAGCGGACGGTCTAGGTAGGAAGGTTCACCCGGATTTGTTGACTATTTTTATGAGTCGTGTGGCGAATTGCGGAAATTTTGTGATGATGATTCGCCGTTGACGGGATTTTAGTATACAAGTAGCTTCTATGCTAGTACTAGGAAGCCGTATTGTATGGTTCAGAGGAGAAACCCAATGACGATGTGTTGATGTTTCGTCTAACTCGTGGTGTATTATTGTCGTCCTGGATTAATCCAGTGATGGATAGTCATGTGCGGATCGGTCGATGGGAAAGTGTTACTTCTAAGGTGTTTATTTTGGGGTTACCAAAATTTCTTCGTTGAAGGATGACCCGGATATGGAGTCGGGGGAAGTTGGTTCTTGGTTTAGAGACATGTGGTGTTTTCGTATTTTTCCTCAGCAGGAATTCTGGACTTCGAGTGTATGAGATATCGCTTGTTGCGGTAGTGCACACTAGTGATTATTAGCGTGTGATGAGATCTTCGGATTCGCAGAAGATGTATGGATGTCGGGCTTGGTTGTGTTTCGTAGGATCGTGAGGCATGACGACGATGATTGTCTGTGAATTGTTCTACTCAAAAGACGGTTGTGAAGTGTATGGTACGAGTTTGGATACTCGGCGTAGGAGCAACGGTTACGATTGTTTTGACTCGTGGGTTGATTACCCGATATGGTTGTATTATGATGCGTTAGTGTACGAAGCGAGAAATTCGAATGCGTGATTACTACTTGTGTGACTTCGCGTTAGAAGCGGAAACGTTCGAGGGAGAAGTGTTTGACTTCTAGCGTAGGTGCGGATCACGAGGACGTGATCCAATTTAAGTGGGGGAGAGTTTTAACACCCGTTTTTCAGTTACACGTTATTTTGGACGTCATTCGAATTACAAGGCTTGTAAGCGTATATTTGGATCCCAAATAAAGTTGATTTTCTAAACCCTTACCATTGGATAGTAAATCTCATTACGTTTCCAACGATATTTGATTCATCAAAAACGGATCTACGGTTTGAAAGTTACGACCAAAACAAGTTCAGTTTCAGACTCAGTTCAGTGGGACTCCGTCCAGATTTTGGGACGCCGTTCACCAGTGAAAGGTTGGACGCCGTCCAGCCATTTTGGACGCCGTCCAAATGGCCTAACAGGCCAACTGTTGGAATTTTAATGAATTTAAAAGGGGTATTTGTGTCTTATCACTTGGGGGTCGGTTTGGAGCCTCTAAAACTGATCCAATCTCATTTGTGAATCACATTTCACCCACCAACACTCTCATCTTCAAACCCTAGAGAGAGGAAGTGTTTTTAGTGAGAGAGCTCCATTTGAGGAAGAAGAAGGGTGAAACGGGTCAAGTCGCGAGAGTAAAAGTTGTTCATCTCATCCTTAGCTACGTTGTGATGGTGTTGATAAGTTCTAACTCCGAAATCCATTATTTGATTTTGATATTCATATTAGGGTTTGAGCTTGATTTTGTTAGGAACCCTTTAATGGTTGCGAAATGGGTTTGTTGTGGTTAGTAGATGGGTTTTGACCCGTTATTGGTGGTTTAGGGTTTGATGAAGAATTTGGTCATGGTTTGGGTGTTTAACCACTAGATTGTAAATGTGTTAGTGTTTAGATGTTCATAAGAACATGTTTGTATGACAAAATGGGTGTTAACCTTTATTTAGTGTCAAACTAAGTTATGAGGTCAAGATTTAATGAATCAAGTATGTAAATGTTTGATTCATGTGTTAAATGGTATTTTGGAAAGTTAATCACTAGCCGTTAGTGATTAAAGATGTTTTTGGGACTTATGTCAAAATGGGTTGACTTAGATGGGTCAAATTTGGTAATGACTTTAATTTTGGATTAATTGGTTGATAAGCAATTTTGTTAAGACCAAGATTGGTTTAAATGGCGTCAAGTATAATTTAGGTTAAATTGTACTTGTTGAATGGGTCGGAATTACCACCCGTAGTGGTAATTGATGAAGTCCACTTTAGGTGTCTGAATGGGCGGATTGTAGATGTAGGTATAAACCCTCGGTTAAGGGTGTTGAAGTCGAATTCTCTCGTAGAGAATGTATGTTGATTGTGTGTATATCTATATACGTATTATAGGTAAAAGCTTGCTCGGTTGTGTTTGGAGACGACTTACATGTATGACTTATGCGGGCATCCCAAGGTGAGTGGAATGATTATACATGTGTGTATATAATGTATTTACTTGTACGAGATTCGATGTGGGTTTAAGTTCGGGCGGTCGATACCACATCGGGTCAATATATGATATGGATTTAAGTTCGGGCGTTCGATGCCATGTCATGTATGTGTGTGGGCGTGTAGCGTGGGTTTAAAGTTCGGGCGTTCGATACCACATTACACGTGACGGGTGGGTTTAAAGTTCGGGCGATCGATACCACTCCGGGGTTAGTGTTATAATTCGTTGTACGCTAACGGTTGTTGGGAACACCGATGGGAAATTCGAAGTACCATTCCTTTGTACTATTGGTTAACCATGGTTATGTGTTTGTTGTGTGGCATTTATATTATTCGGGTTATATATGCTATTGTTGTGCTAGCTCGTGGTCTTGAAGGCTTAGCGTTATACTTTGCATTGGTGTGCTATATATATATATATATTGCTAGCGTGTATGCGGTAATTGAGTAAGTGTTTGCAAGTAGGTATATTATATATGTATATGTATAATTATTGCATTCACTAAGCCTAGGCTTACCCCTCTCGTTGTTTAGCTTTTTACAGGTATTGTGGTTTGAAGCTAGCTAGTTTGTTAAGCTAGATGCTTAGGAGCGCTTGGGCTCGATGGGCTAGCTTTTGGATGTTTGGACGCGGATTGGGGATTTGGTAGTCCCCGGGATTATGCTCTTGGTATTGGGTTGGGTTATAGAGTCCTAATCCGTCTAAAGAGTTAAATGGGGCGAAATCGCCATATTATTTATAAAACGGGTCATTGTGGGCCCGGTGTTGTTAAACTTATTTTTATTGTGGAAATCTCTTATTTTTACTTAATATGATGTGCTGTGTAAGTCGTTTCGTTTTAAAAGTGTCGGGAAGCGGGTTTTCCGCTTGCGTGAAATTGAAATACTGATCAGTCCACTTTAGTTCATTTGGACGCCGTACAAATGACTGGGACGCCGTCCTGGTCTTCGATACTGGACGCCGTCCAAATACGTGGGACGCCGTCCAGATGCACTGTACTACAAATTTTTTTTAAGGCGTATTTTTGGTAAAACGATGTCGGGTTGTTACAAAAATCTAGAAAAGTCATCTCTAAAATCAGCAGGAAATCCACGGACCTCAGCATCAAACAGGGTCGCCAAGTGGTCAGACTTATCCTAACCATGAGAGGATCTGTCTCGTAAAATGGGGAGGACGCCGTGCAAATTAGCTTGATAAGACTAATGAATCAGACCCCCAGAAAGGATAATCTCCTTAAAGATTAAAAATCAGCTTTTAAGACTGATATTACTCAATCCTAGAGATTGACCTTAAAGATTGAGAATTACAAACTCATGGAATTCGATGATATCTAAACGCGAGCTTGAACGAGAAAATATTTTGATCAAAATTACAAACCGATTTGTTTTCTGAAAACCCTTTTTCAATGCGTTCATTACCTTTGAACGTAAGATCCTAGGAATTCACCTGGAATTCATTAGGTCACCTGAACCAAATCGAGTGTCAACCGTAAGAACGGTGGTTGCATAGCATGGTCGAAGACAGGACCTTGTGCCAGACCAAAAAATTATAGGGTGAGCTTTACTATTGCTCCTACAAAGGATAATAATTGCATCCGACACGTTATAGACCATAATTAAAAGCATGTCAGGGGACATTGCCTTAACAGTTGCTTGTTCAACGCTTTCCTTTACAACCGGACGGTAGTTTTCCGAAAGGTAATATACGGAGCAAGTATACTGGACGTGTTGATTTCCTAATACAAGGTTAGCAAGTGGGTGACACAAAACCATAAGTTTTAAGCTAACTGTGACGACCCGGAAATTTTCGACTAAATTTAAACTTGACCTTATATGGTATCGATACGATAAGCGAAGTCTGTTAAGTTTAGTCTCAAGATTTTTGAATTTACTTTCATGAATTCATGTACCCTTTGACTATTATCGACGATTCACGAACGACCTTCTTGTCAATAAATATGTATATATATATATATATATTTATATAAACATGTGTATGTATATGATAAATTGAAAACATTAACAAAACATTTAATTTATAATATTACATTTTTAGTTTATGTATTTCAATATATAGGTATATTTAATCCATCTATCTATGTAAAAAAAAATTGTTATGGTTACATATATGGTATTTTAGAAACTTTGAATATATTATCTAGGAAATACTTGTTTGATTAAACAAAGCTAATAACTAATATATAATTATAAATATGAAGATTGAAATAGAAGTAATTTATAAAAGTTATATATATAAAAATTTATAACCCTTCATTTTATGTAAATAATTATGTGTAATTGTAATCTGTTAAATTAATACCATTAGTATTATGGTTATTATTATAAGTATCATTAATAATAATAAAAATTATTATATTATTATTATTTTATTTTATTATTTATTTTATTATCAGAATTTATAATATTAAAAGTATTAATATTATTAATTAATATAATTATTAATTATTAAGATTAATATATTTAATGCAGTTATATAAAATATAAATATAAAATACAGATATATAGAATGCAAATACTGATAGTTACGTGTAACAAGTAAAAACCTATCGCTATCAGCATATTTATTTTTCTTTTACTCTCTGTATACCCGTGAGGGTTTGTCGAATTTTTTTTTTATAAAATCAGCAATTAAATCATGATTTGAGATTAAGATTTATTCCAACGGTTCATCAAACTTCTCAATTATCAGTTACAATTAAATCAAGTCAGTGAATTAATCAAAAATATATAATAAAAAAAAAGAAACCGTTCTGGTGTTCATGAACTTGAATTGTAAAAACACGATTTCTTATTGTTTTTCGAAATCTATAAATGCAATTAGGTTAGTATTCACCTAGTCAATCTTTCTGTAAAATCTCACTTCCCAAATCTTTCTATCGATCATGAATTCTTGAGTCAAAGTTCATAATGAAAAAGTCAACTATTTTTGTTCATGGAAAAATTCGAATTCGTTTTTAGGTTTTATGTTAAATTGAATGTACTGAAAGTTTCTAAATAAGATTTCCAATCTTTTTCGTGTAGAAGTGTTCCCCTAAAAACGTCTTGATTTTAAAATCAAAGTTTGAGTTAGTATTTATATATTTTTTTTCCTCGATACACAGCTACTGCTGTGTTTTTTTTATATTTCTGTTTTTTTTCTAATCGTCTCCGTTAATTAAAATCAAGTACGAGTGGTTTCAGTTTCAATTTCTCAAATTAATTCAAATACATAACTCATTGATGTGGTGGTAACCTCTGGTCGATTTATTTTTTTAAAGAGAAGAAGAAAGAACAGATATTATATATACGGTTCATATTTATAAAGTATGGGGTTTAATCAGATAAACGGGCACAGCACAGCTGGTTAAAAGGATTGATGGGTGTTCGAGAGGTCGGGGGTTCGAGTCCCGACTCTGGCGGGTTATTTATTTTTTAAGACTTCAAAGGTAGCTTCAAATATATTATCATTATTATTGCCATTATTATTATTATTATTACTATTATTATTATTACTTGTATTATTATGATGATGATTATTATTGTTTTACTATGAATATGAATATTGTTATTATTAGTATTATAACTATAATCCCTATTATTATTATTATTATTATTATTATTATTATTATTATTATTATTACTATAACTAAATATTAGTAAGTATTATCATTATTGTTAGTATTGTTAGGTTATTTATTATTAATAACCAAATTTATATCATAATTATTAATCATCATTAAACGTTATTAGTATATATTATCATTACAAACAAATTTTAATATTTGTACTACCTTTATCATTAATATTAAAATTATTATTATTATTATTATTATTATTATTATTATTATTAGAATTATCATAATTTTTATCATAATTAATATTATTTTTATCATTATTATTATTATTAGTACTATTAATATATCAAATGAAGTTTTTCTATATAATGGTATATTTATGACATAAAATCTAACTATATTAATACTTTTGTAATAAATGTTAATTACCTATATAAAGATAAATATATCTAATTAAGTTATTAATAAAACACATGATGTAAAATAACAAATAAAATCACTAATAATACATATATTTGTTTGATTACCATTACATGTATTAATATACATGATTGAATAATAGGTTCGTGAATCTAAGGCCAACCCTACACTTGATAAATGACGTCATATGTATTTTTACTACAAAATACAGTATGGTGAGTTTCATTACTCCCTTTTTATATATATTTTTGGGCTGAGAATACATGCGCTGTTTTATAAATGTTTTACGAAATAGGCACAAGTACTAAAACTAATTCTATGTGGGTTTAAACCAGAAATATACCCTTAGCTTGGTAACATTAAACTACTTGTCTATGTACGGTAGGCGCGAATCCTAAAGATAGATCTATTGGGCCTGACAAACCCCATCCTGACTATGGGATGCTTTAGTACTTCGAGGTTATTTTAAACACACCTGATCTGGTGTACTTCAAAGAGTAAAACATGAACGTTAAGGCTTGTTACCGGGTGCCTACAGCTTATAGAATACTTTTATACACTTGCGAGTGTACATATATTTATAAACGGAAATCTTGTTGTCTATTAATATGTTGAAATGATTGTTATGATAAACCTATGAACTCACCAACCTTTTGGTTGACACTTTTAGGCATGTTTATTCTCAGGTATGAAAGAAATCTTCCACTGAGCATTTGCTCATTTTAAAGATATTATATGGAGTCATACATGGCATATTCAAGTCAGTACCTCGCAATGAGACCAGATGTTAATGACTTGTCCAGGTGGATTAGGACGGGTCACTACAGGTAGTATCAGAGCGGTGGTCTTAGCGAACCAGGTGTTGCATTAGTGTGTCTAACCAATAGTTGTTTAGATGCATTAGTGGGTCTGGACTTCGACCGTGTCTGCATGTCAAAAGTTTTGCTTATCATTTCATGTCTAAAATCATCTACTTATCATCCTTAGGAAATTACCTGCTTATCATTCTTAGTCTAGACATTTCTTATTGCATTGATTGCATGAATAGTATAGAGATAAAATTTAGATCTTAGCGTATCTGTTACTGTAGACTTTATCTGACACGTTTCCTTAATTTCCTCCATAATCTACGGGATCATCTATACTATACATAGATATTCTATGTAACTAGAATATCATCCGATACCCGAAAATCATTTCATAAAATCCTTTACCTAAGCGTGCAAGATAAATTCCGCAACCAGTTCAAGTTCGTCGGATTCCGATAACTATTCCGATATGGATTTTCACTCGAACTCCGAAAGCAGTGTATCCGGAATGGATCAACCGATTAGACATCATCTATTCTGGATGAATTGGGGCTGGGTTCGTAGCCTCCTTAATCATTGGAGACAAGAAGAAGGTGATCCTTTTCATCCACCACATTGCCCTCTTGGCGAAGAAACTGAAGCACTTACCGGTGAACCTGTCCGAAACACCATTTTCTCTCTCATTTCCAGAGTATCTCGTCATGATTATATACTATACCAAATTCTAGATCATATTTATCCGCTCGTCCGAACCGACAATCATCCCGGTGTAATAGAAGAAGTCAACGAGCTTCGCGCTCGGGTAGTGGCTTTGAAGAATATGGTGCAAAGGTTACAAACACCAGCAGCAGCACCAGCAGCATAAACAGTACCACCATCAGTAACATCAACAGTACCACCACCATCCAGCAACAGCAACATCCGCATCTCACACCTCAAATTCACAATCTGTCCCACGAATATCAACATCATACGCACCATAGATACCAAGGAGTACCAACAACAACAACCGATGAAGTATTGATCCATAACTTCATTAATATTCTACGAAGAATATGTGGTTTCTAAAAGTTTTAGAGATTATTTATTCTAGCTCAAACCGAAAATCAAATGAGATTAATATTATATTAACTCATTAAATCCATGATTACATCTGAAGAGAATATATATGTAAGTATATTTTCATAAAGATTGTAATTAAAAATTCTTTCGTACAAACTGTTAATGGTGAAAATATTTTAACGGGTAGGTAATACCCTAGAAATATTTAGATTTCACATTAATAAGTTACACTGTATATTCTTCGAATCTGATTTAACAGTCATTTACTATCCTATTTACATCCACCGATACACGTATCCGTTCACCACAGAATAACCATATTTATCCAATTTCATATTTGGATTTTGATTTCTCATAATCCAACAAGTGGCATAATGAAGAAAACATTGGACAAAATAAAATTTGTTAGAAACAAACAAATTAACTATGAGAAATTTTGTTAAGAATCCACGCTAACTGTTCCAGCTAACTGTTCCTAGCTAACTGATTACATTTTATTTATCGCAATTTAATTATCGCAATTTACATTCTCGCAACTTTATTTATCGTTATTTAATTTCTGTTATTTATTTTAAGCACTTTAAATATCGGGACACGTATACAAGGTTTTGACATATCATATCGACGTATCTATATATATTATTTGGAATCACCATAGACACTCTATATACAGTAATGATCGAGTTCTCTATACAGGGTTGAGGTTTATTCTCAAATAATATATATACTTTGAGTTGTGATCGAGTCTGATACATGTACACGGGTCACGATACGTATTAATTAATTCGAATATTATATATTAAACTATATATGAATTATTGGACTGTCAACTTTGGACTATCGATTGTGGACTAATAACATTGGACAATTAAAATGAATTAAAATATTGATTATAATATATGAAACTAAACAATTCTTCAAGTTTGCCACTTGATTTCATCTTAAACCTCATTTGTATCTTGACGATTCCAATCTGCGTTCAAACCTTTCATAATTCTTGAAAACACCTCAAACGAGAGGATAAACCAACCGCAACTCATCTACGGAAGAAAAGATTGATGCATATAGTCATGCACCTGAAAAACTCTCGGAAACTGAGTAAACGTTTAACACATAGCTGTGCTAATTCCTTAGTGTTATTATTACCCAAAATAACTTAATAATTCCTTTCAAAATAGCCAATTTTGTCACAGCTCCAGCAATACAACTCCGACTTCTCTTTCAAAACAACCTTATTATAACCTTGATATATATATATGCGTACTCATTTATTGATACCAGAGAACCTTTTATATTCCACCATAATACCATCAGCGTTTAATCATCTAAAAACACAATTCTCCTGAAACCACCTCGGATTGATAACCGATGATTCAGATATCGTAGCATTAAATGCAGAGGAAACAGAAAAAAAATTGTAGATGGTCTAAACGGCCAAAAGTTTGATGATAAAGAAGGGAGTGTTAGGAACGCTCGATAGAAAATTTGGTACTGAAAAACTGATTGAGCTAACCATGACGGAAACAAAGAACAAATACAAGGACCATACCATATATTCAAAGAATCCAGGTAATTCTGGATCCAATGAAACCTTCAACGAATATCTTGCTCCTTACTCATGTTAAAATCTTGCGAAAAATATTTCTTCATCCACTTTCGAACTTAGAAATTTCAAAATATCATCATAAATATCTTCGATATTTCTGAAGATATTTTCATCAATATTCTCGCCCGAAATTAGATACCTTTTCGTGCTATCTGTATTCCATTATATTGGAAATTTCTGTAAAATCTAAGTATAAATTATGAATGAATTGTGGAAAAGTGTTGGGAACTGATGCATGAGTTAGTATAATATAATGACGCCCGGCCAACGTGATTATATTACAGTAAGTCATGCTGAGTTTCTAATGAAACGTGATGATGGTTCACAATAGATCATACCACCATCATGTGCCATGTTACATAATTCTTTCATTCTACTTAACTTCTGAACATATCAAGAAAATGTATTCTTGATAGTTCTATCTTCTGTAACTTTGATAAATTTGAAAATCAAATCGTGCTATCACGTTCCTTTCTGCTTAGAACATTATAATCATTCGAAACTCTATATCTACGAATTCTGGATCATTATTCGATTGACTTAAAGTCGAGAAGAGAAAACAAAAGTATGAAACTCCAAAATATAAGGGGGAATATAAAGCTCGATAACAACAACATAAATTACAAACCGTGTATATCAATGTTTATCGCAACATAAAGACACGGGAGAATTAAAAACATTATAACCCCAAGGGCGAAGTAGAAGAAACCGGATTCCTCCAGTGGTAATTGGAAAAGGAGAATGATTGTTGCGATAGTGAGGATAAGAACAAGAATCAGAACTGGATTAAGCATTTTCACAATCCTTTAAATCTAGGAATTGAGTATAGAAGTGGTGAAAACTAATGGAACGTAAAAGGTAAATTTATACTGGAAATATCAGACGTAGTAATCGGGACAGATCATCGCATTTAATTAAAGAGATCCTAATTTCCTTAAATCTCGAAGAATCAGATCTTATAGATTTCCAAGATTTTCTTTAAATCCCTGGAATTCCGGAAATCAACCATGACTACGTCAAAAGTTAAGATAAATCTCCATTTCTTTATTTCAATCTTTTGCAATAGCTTCGCTTATATTCTTCGAGTAATCAAATTATCTTATCAATATTACTCAACAGTAATAAAAGCTCTATTTATCAACCCATATTCGTCATGAAAGCATTTTATTGTTAGCCATGACCACCTCACTCAAATTTCAGGACGAAATTTCTTTAACGGGTAGGTACTGTGACGACCCGGAAATTTTCGACCAAATTTAAACTTGATCTTATATGGTATCGATACGATAAGCAAAGTCTGTTAAGTTTAGTCTCAAGATTTTTTAATTTACTTTCATGAATTCATGTACCCATTGACTATTATCGACGATTCACGAACGACCTTCTTGTCAATAAATATGTATATATATATATATATATATATATATATATATATATATATATATATATATATATATATATATATATATATATATATATTTTTATATAAACATGTGTATGTATATGATAAATTGAAAACATTAACAAAACATTTAATTTATAATATTACATTTTTAGTTTATGTATTTCAATATATAGGTATATTTAATCCATCTATCTATGTAAAAAAAAATTGTTATGGTTACATATATGGTATTTTAGAAACTTTGAATATATTATCTAGGAAATACTTGTTTAATTAAACAAAGTTAATAACTAATATATAATTAAAAATATGAAGATTGAAATAGAAGTAATTTATAAAAGTTATATATATAAAAATTTATAACCCTTCATTTTATGTAAATAATTATGTGTAATTGTAATCTGTTAAATTAATACCATTAGTATTATGGTTATTATTATTATTATTATCATTATAAGTATCATTAATAATAATAAAAATTATTATATTATTATTATTTTATTTTATTATTTATTTTATTATCAGAATTTATAATATTAAAAGTATTAATATTATTAATTAATATAATTATTAATTATTAAGATTAATATATTTAATGCAGTTATATAAAATATAAATATAAAATACAGATATATAGAATGCAAATACTGATAATTACGTGTAACAAGTAAAAACCTATCACTATCAGCATATTTATTTTTCTTTTACTCGCTGTATACCCGTGAGGGTTTGTCAATTTTTTTTTTATAAAATCAGCAATTAAATCACGATTTGAGATTAAGATTTATTCCAATGGTTCATCAAACTTCTCAATTATCAGTTACAATTAAATCAAGTCAGTGAATTAATCAAAAATATATATAAAAAAAAAGAAAGCGTTCTGGTGTTCATGAACTTGAATTGCAAAAACACGATTTCTTATTGTTTTTGGAAATCTATAAATGCAATTAGGTTAGTATTCACCAAGTCAATCTTTCTGTAAAATCTCACTTCCCAAATCTTTCTATCGATCATGAATTCTTGAGTCAAAGTTCATAATGAAAAAGTCAACTGTTTTTGTTCATGGAAAAATTCGAATTCGTTTTTAGGTTTTATGTTAAATTGAATGTACTGAAAGTTTCTAAATAAGATTTCCAATCTTTTTCGTGTAGAAGTGTTCCCCTAAAAACGTCTTGATTTTAAAATAATAAAAAGTGAAGACAAAAGACAGATTCGACGAATTGAAGACGCAAACGATCAAAAAGCTCAAATGTACAAAATACAATCAAAGTGGTTCCAATTATTGATAAGAAATGTCTCAAAATTACAAGAGTCCAAGATGCGAAACGCAAAATACAAGATATTAAATTGTACGCAAGGACGTTCAAAAATCCGGAACCGGGACCAGAGTCATCTCTCAACGCTCGACGCAACGGACTAAAAATTACAAGTCAACTATGCACATGAATATAATATAATATATAATTAATTCTTAAAATTAATATATATATTATATTATATATTATAAACGTCGGTAAACAAGAAAACAAACTTATGTGAGCTGGTACCTACCTCCATGCGATCGCATGGCCTGTAGGCTTGTTTTCCATGCGATCGCATGGGCCACTTTTTGTGGCCACATGCCTATAAATTTCGCGGTTTTGCTCGAACTTTAATATATCTTTCCTCTATCTATCTCACGAATATATATATATATATATATATATATATATATATATATATATATATTATATTTTAATTTTAATTTTAATTTTAAATTCTAATAATAAGGTATGTTAGCGAATGTTGTAAGGGTGTAAGTCGAAATTCTGTCCGTGTAACGCTACGCTATTTTTAATCACTGTAAGTTATGGTTAATGTTATTTTTAAATTAATGTCTC
Organism: Rutidosis leptorrhynchoides; assembly: GCF_046630445.1. Taxonomy (NCBI): domain Eukaryota; kingdom Viridiplantae; phylum Streptophyta; class Magnoliopsida; order Asterales; family Asteraceae; genus Rutidosis; species Rutidosis leptorrhynchoides. The sequence continues at coordinate 51,304,012 of NC_092340.1, forward strand.
ATAGCTAAGTTATTATTATGCTTATTTAAGACGAAGTAATCATGATGTTGGACTAAATATTAAAATTGGATAATTGGGCTTTGTACCATAATTGGGGTTTGGATAAAAGAACGACATTTGTGGAAATTAGACTATGGGCTATTAATGAGCTTTATATTAACTAAATGATACCTCGTTAATTTAATATATAGACTTATAATTTGACGTATTTATATATAACCACATACGCTTGACTGGGCACGGTGGGCGGGATATCTATAAATACCAATAATTGTTCATTTTACCGGACACGGAACTGGATTAATAGTTAATAGACTTGTTGAAACAGGGGTGGATTACATTCAAGGGTAATTGGTGTAATTGTTAACAAAGTAGTAAAACCTTGGTTTACACGCAGTCGATAACCTGGTGTATTCATTAAACAAAGTATTAAGACCTTGTTACAATTCGAATCCCCAATTAGTTGGAGTATTTGACTTCGGGAATAAGAATAATTTGACGAAGACTTTCGCACTTTATGATTATGACTGATGGACTGTTATGGACAAATCCGTATGGACATATCGAATAATCCAGGACAAAGGACAATTAACACATGGTAATAAAACTAAAATCAACACGCCAAACATCATGATTACGGAAGTTTAAATAAGCATAATTCTTTTATTTCATATTTAATTGCACTTTTAATTATCGCACTTTTATTTATTGTCATTATATTTAATTGCACTTTTAATTATCGTACTCTTTAATTATCGCAATTTTATTTTATCGCACTTTTATTTATCGCAATTTCATTATTTACTTTACGCTTTAAATTAAGTTATATTTATTTTTAATATTTTACATTAGGTTTTAACTGTGACTAAAGTTTTAAAATCGACAAACTGGTCATTAAACGGTAAAAACCCTCTTTTATAATAATAATACTACTTATATATATTTTTGTATTTTTACAATTATAAGTTAAAAAATATAGCGTTAAACTTGGCTAAGTCTCCCTGTGGAACGAACCGGACTTACTAAAAACTACACTACTGTACGATTAGGTACACTGCCTATAAGTGTTGTAGCAAGGTTTAGGTATATCCACTCTATAAATAAATAAATCACTTGTGTAAAATTGTATCGTATTAAATAGTATTTCCTTGTAAAAATAATACTATTTCATATACCCCTCGCATAACATCAGAGGGTCTTTGCCAAATTAACCTTATACCCGAAGTCAAATATTTCAACTAATTGGGGACTTAAAGTGTAATAAGGTTTTAATACATTGTTAATGATTACACCAGGTTATCGACTGCGTGTAACCCAAAGTTTTAATACTTTATTAACAATTACACCAATTTCCCTTGAATGTAATCCACCCCTGTTTTAATGAGTCCATTGACTATTAATCCATCCCCGTGTCCGGTCAAATGAACAATTATTCGTATTTATAAATATCCCGCTCACCGTACCCAGTCAAGCGTATGTGGTTATATATAAATACATCAAATTATAAATCTCTATATTGAATTAACGAGATATCATTTAGTTAATATAAAGCCCATTAATAGCCCATAGTCCAATTTCCACAAGTGTCGGTCTTTTGTCCAAACCCCAATTATGGTTCAAAGTCCAATAACCCCGTCTTAATATTTAGTCTAACATCACGATTACTTCGGCTCAAATAAGCATAATAATAACTTAAATACGAGACATTAATTTAAAAAGGAAGAACATAGCTTACAGTGATTATTAATCGCGTAGTGTTACACGGACAGAACTCCTACTTTAAAACCCGTAATTAACCGTTACATTACCTAAACTAACTAATATAAAACTAAACTATTATATATATATATATATATATATATATATATATATATATATATATATATATATATATATATATATATATATATATATATATATATATATATATATATATATATATATATATTATAGAGGGAGAGATTGAATGATGGTGTGTTGGATTCGGCAGAAGCTCGTGCCTTTTATAGGAAAATTCTGATTTTGGCAGCTCCGCGATCGTGGAGGTTTTACCCTATCAGCTCCGCGATCGTGGAGGTTCAGTATCCAGCTCACCAACTTTTGTTTCCTAGCTTGTTGACTTATTTATTTAATATATAAATATAATATATATTGAAAGGACCCGTTCATATACATTATAAACGATTCACAATAGTTGATTACATCGCGAGGTATTTGACCTCTATATGATACATTTTACAAACATTGCATTCGTTTTTAAAAGACAAACTTTCTTTACAACGAAAGTTGACGGCATGCACACCATTTCATAATACATCCAACTATAATTGGCTTTATAATAATCTTGATGAACTCAATGACTCGAATGCAACGTCTTTCAAAATATGCCATGAATGACTCCAAGTAATATCCTTAAAATGAGCTAATGTACAGCGGAAGATTTCTTTAATACCTGAGAATAAACATGCTTTAAAGTGTCAACCAAAAGGTTGGTGAGTTCATAGGTTTATCATAACAATCATTTCAATATATTAATAGACCACAAGAATTCCGTTTATAAATATATGTACACTCGCAAGTGTATAAAAGTATTCTATAAGTTGTAGGCACCCGGTAACAAGCCTTAACGTTCATATTTTACCCTCTGAAGTACACCAGATCAGGTGTGTTTAAAATAACCTCGAAGTACTAAAGCGTCCCATAGTCAGGTTGGGGTTTGTCAGGCCCAATAGATCTATCTTTAGGATTCGCGCCTACCGTACATAGGCAAGTAGTTAAATGTTACCAAGCTAAGGGTATATTTCTGGTTTAAACGCACATAGAATTAATTTTAGTACTTGTGCCTATTTCGTAAAACATTTATAAAAAAAGCGCATGTATTCCCAGTCCCAAAAATATATATAAAAAGGGAGTAATGAAACTCACAATACTGTATTTCGTAGTAAAAATACATATAACGTCATTTAATAAGTGCAAGGTTGGCCTCGGATTCACGAACGTATCAATATTGAGATTCAATATTGCAGGAAAGTACGTAGACGCAACGGAGATGATAAACACTAGATTGACCTCACGAGCATACCCATGAACCATACCCATCACCTCCATAGCTATAACCCATAATTTCCTTAGCTTCGACTCATTCAAAAAAAACTATTTTGAAATCACTCGGACAGCACTCCGTCGTAATATTTTATGTATACTAATAATATCTTAAAATAATACAGAGCAAATATATATATATATATATATATATATATATATATATATATATATATATATATATATATATATATATATATATATATATATATATATATATATAAATCAATTGAGAGAGTTCAGAGAAATATATTTTCAAGTTTCTATGAAATAATGAAACCTATTGAATTCTATTTATAATAGATTTTTGAATTATAAAAGTGAATTATTAAAGTATGAATTATTAAAGTGAATTATTAAAGTATGAATTATTAAAGTGAATTATTAAAGTATGAATTATTAAAGTATGAATTATTAAAGTGAATTATTAAAGTATGAATTATTAAAGTGAATTATTAAAGTTAAAGTAAAGTAAAAGTAAAGTAAAGGTAAAGTTAAAGTATAGTAAAAGTATAAAAAAACTATGTATGTATAATACACGTATAAATATATATAATATTAATTTAAATCGTTATATATATTTAATGAAATAAAATATAAATATCGTTATATTTATTATACTGGTTAAGCAATGAGTTGTCAAAAGTGATTCTAGATATTTATAAAAGTTATATACATTTTAATAATAAAGTTCTTTTTAAACTGAAAACGTCTTTGTACGTTTGAAAATAGATTAATAGAATATTATGGAAACCAATTCTCCACTAACTTTTGTCTAACTTTCGTAAATGACACTTTTTGTTTTTATTTATAAATAGCTTTACAAATTATTCTGAATATCGTTAAGAGGAATAGATTTTCTCAAATCATAGTGGACCTCTCAACAGAGACTTGTAATCATAATTCATTGTTTCTAATAATTCAATCATTTAATTTTTTTTTTCGTCGAAAATCATATTGAAACAAATACGTTGGTGTAAAGTATTATATGTTTAATACTTTATTAATATTCTTAAGTTATAATATATATATATATATATATATATATATATATATATATATATATATATATATATATATATACATATACATATCTATTTATATATAACGGTTCGTGAATCGTCGGAATTTGGTCGAGGTTATAATGAATGTATGAACACGGTTTAAAATTCTTGAGATTTAACTTAACAAACTTTGCTTATCGTGTCGGAATAACATAAAGATTAAAGTTTAAATTTGGTCGAAAATTTCTGGGTCGTCACAGTACCTACCCGTTAAAGAAATTTCGTCCCCGAAATTTGATAGAGGTCGTCATGACTAACAATGAGAATGTTATTATAACGATTATAGAGTTTTATCATGTTCAAGAAGAATGGATAAAATAATTCGATTACTCGAAGCGTGTGAGTGAAGTTATCGTAAATGAATGAAATAAGATAATAGTGATTCGTCGTATCTTTTGACGTCATCACGATTGATCTCTGAAAAGAAAATCTTTGTAATCTATATTGGATTTGATTATTCAGCGATTAAGGAAATTATGATCCTCTTCGAATTAATGCGATAATCCATTTTGATTTCTCTGTCGGATATTTCACTATAAATCCACCTCTTTTGTTTTCTTACAACTGATACCTTCTCAACTCATATTTTAAAGTATTTGTCAATATGCTTCATCCAGTGCTGATTCTTGATATACTCCTCACTTTCATATATGTCGCTCTTCTTTTTCATCTGCCTCCGGAAGAATCTATTTACTTCTACTATACTCTTGGTTTTATAGTGTTTTTAGTTCTCCCGTGTCTTTATATTGCTATATGCATTGATATATACGGTTTGTGATTTCTGGGTTGTTGTTGGGTTTTATATCTTCCCTTATATTTCAAAGTCCTTGCTTCTTCTATAATCATTGTCATCCACAGTTAATGCTATCTTCTATTTGCAATGATTTATACTCCCATTTCTAGTTCGGAGCTTTGTCCTTTCGTTTCTTCTTCTTGCGATTAAGCACCGCTTGTAATGGTCCAGAATTCGCAGATATAAATTTTGGAATGAACATTGTTAATGTTCTAGGAAGGAAATTGTAATGACACGATCTTGACTTGTCAAATTACCAGAATACCTCGAAAAAGGACGAATCATCAAGAAATATTTTCTTGATATTTCGAGATCAAAGAGAATACAAGAGTCGTGTAACATAGCACATGATGACGTTATGATATGTGAATCATCATGTTCCATTTAGAAACTCAGCATGAATTACTGTAATATAATCACGTTGATCAAGTGTCATTATATTATACTAACTCATGCTTCAGCTCCCAACACTTCTTCAAGAATATTCCTATTTTAAACTCGAATGTTTCAGAATTTAGAAACTAAAATAGTTTCTTTTATGATATAATACAGATAGCGCGAAGAGGTAAATGATTTCAGATAAGAATAATTATAAAAATATCTTCAGAAGTATGGATGATATTTATAATGAAAGATACGATGATATCTTAGAATGTCTAATATCAAAGGATGATGAAGGATATTGTCCGCAGGGGTTTAGAGTCAGGAGCAAGGTATTCGTTAATGACTTCAACAAGTACTAAATCATTTGGATTCTTTGAAGGCAGGTTCAGCCTTTGTGATTTGTCCACAGCCTCCTTCATACTTTGCTCAATCCGTTTTCCAGTTCCAAAGCTTCTCTTTTTCTGAGCTTTGCCAATATCCTTTATCATCCAACTTTTTACTGTTAAGGTCGTTTACAGTTTTTGCTGCTTCATCAGCATTTTTCAAAATTTCGAGAACTGGTTCGTAGTTTAGGGTGTTTTTCAGAAATTTCTCATTCAAAGAATGTAAGTCTTCGAGGTAGACGTTGTGTGTATATGTAATTGTTGATGTAGACATGTTGCGAGGTTTCAAAATACTGATTGCTGATTCTCAATAATTGGTATGGCAATTCTTGTTATAAGGTACGAATGAGTATATGATAGGGTTTCGATAATTATAATGATTTTTTTTTTTTTGGAAAGTCAAAGATCAATGAAGTTGTTGGTAAGTTTATTGCTAATGTGGTGAATATAAACGATTCCCCGGTAACGTTGGCGAAAGGGCAACGTATCTATCGAGGTTATAATAAGACTGTTTTGATTGAGAAGTCGAAGATGACTTGCTGGAGCTGTGACAAAACTGTCTATTTTGAAACGGAATTGAAAAGTTATTTTAGCTAGTAAATGCTAAAGGGTCTAACAAGGATACGTGTCGAACTATGACTTGGGTTTTGAGAGTTTTTCAGGTGTATAACTGTGGGTAACATATGGTTGGATTATCATCTCGATTGTTCCTTAGTTGAAGTGGCTTCAGGAATTTCGAAGGGTTTGAGCACATATTGTAATCGTTAATACATATGATGTTCTAACACAGTTTTGAAGTCAAAGTATAGCTTTGAAAGATATAGGAATCTAAGAGTGATGATACTGGTTATATTTCGAATTGAATTATGCGATTTCAAAATCAGAATATGTAATTGAATTTGAATGAGTATGATTGTTTTGATTTATATGAAAGAATGGATATTGTTGTGAAAGTAGGGAGTATAGTTGATGATTGCTGAATCAGTTTCGAAAAATGTAATATATTAATTGTGAATTTATATATCTCTCGGGTATTACCTACCCGTTAAAAAAAATTTCACAATTAATATTTTGTACAAAAGAAGTTTATTACAGTCTTTATGAAAATATATGTGTATATTTTCTTTAGATGTAATATAGATTTAATGAGTTAATATTAAATTAAACTCATTTGTTTTATGGTTGGAACTAGAATTGAGTAATCCCTAAAACTTTATAAATTGCATAAGTATTTCTTCAATAATATTGAAATTATGAATCATTACTTTGTTATTTGTTGGTTTTCGTGAAATTCTTGTGAACTTCGCAAGGTACGAATGATGTTATTTAAAAAGTTTCGAGTACATCGATGATGAAAGTGTAAAATCAAACATATATTCGAATAATACACTTGATTTATTATGAATTGGATTTTTTATTGAATTGAGACAGAGATTGTAATTAACGATGGTTAAGTTACGGACAAAGGACGTACATCATTGCATATTTGTAATATGAATTAACTGAGTAGCTAAGATTCACACATAATAGCTTAGTACGGGAAGATTTATTATGGTTTAAAAATTTATACATATAAAATATACATATAAATCTTTCGATTGGAAATGAGTTAATACTTCATAACTCGTTGATACAATATATTTGTTGTTGATTCGTAATGATGTCCACAATGATTCTTGAACTGACAGAGTTTGTGATGTTACACGTGCTGTTGATTCTGACGATACTGACGGCACTGACTGTGTTGATGATGCTACGGTCCTGTTGATGCTGTTGGTAAAACAATTCTAGCTTGTAAATCGTACACCATTTTCGATCAAAGTTTCTACTCTACCATCTCCGTTCACTCATCCGATTTACGATCAGAATTAAATAATCTCTAAGATTTTGGAGATTACATAACTGTCGCAGAGATATCTCTTCAATGAAGTTTATGAATTAATACTTCATCGTTTGTTGTTGTTGATATTCCTGGATATTTACAGGGCGTATGACGTTGATGTTTGAGATACATATTGTGATGTTGCGGTGTGGGATGTGGATGTTGTTGGTGGTGGTGGTGATGGTACTGTTGGTGTTGCTGATGGTGGTACTGTTTATGCTGCTGGTGCTGCTGCTGGTGTTTGTAATCTTTGCACCATATACTCCAAAGCCACTACCCAAGCGCGAAGCTCGTTGACTTCTTCTATTACACCGGGGTGATTGTCGGTTCGGACGAGCGGATAAATAAAATCTAGAATTTGGTGTAGTATGTAATCGTGACGAGATACTCTAGAAATAAGAGAGAAAATGGTGTTTCGGATAGGTTCGCCGGTAAGTGCTTCAGGTTCTTCGCCAAGAGGGCAATGTGGTGGATGGAAGGGATCACCTTCTTCTTGTCTCCAATGATTAAGGAGGCTACGAACCCATCCCCAATTCATCCAGAATAGATGATGACTAATTGGTTGATCCATTCCGGTCACACTGCTTTCGGAACTTGAGTGGGATTCCATTTCGGAATCCGAGGGACTTGAACTAATGACGAATTCCATTTCGTACGATTGAATAAAGAATTTTTCGATATGAAATAATTTTTCGGCTATCGGGTGGTATTCTAATTATATAGAGCAAAAGGTTTCGTAGATTACGGAGGAATTTACGGAATATGTCAGGCAAAGTTTACAGTAACAGATACGCTAAGATATGAATTAGCAGATACGCTAAGATATGAATTTTGTCTATACACTATTCATGCAATCAATGCAATAAGATGTGTCTGGACTAAGAATGATAAGCAGGTAATTTTCGACAAGAATGATGAGCAAAACTTTTGAAATGCAGACACGGTCGAAGTCCAGACTCACTAATGCATCCTAACGACTATCAGTTAGACACACTAATGCAGACCTGGTTCGCCAAGACCACCGCTCTGATACCAACTGAAAGGACCCGTTCATATACATTATAAACGATTCACAATAGTTGATTACATCGCGAGGTATTTGACCTCTATATGATACATTTTACAAACATTGCATTCGTTTTTAAAAGACAAACTTTCTTTACAACGAAAGTTGACGGCATGCACACCATTTCATAATACATCCAACTATAATTGGCTTTATAATAATCTTGATGAACTCAATGACTCGAATGCAACGTCTTTCTAAATATGCCATGAATGACTCCAAGTAATATCCTTAAAATGAGCTAATGCACAGCGGAAGATTTCTTTAATACCTGAGAATAAACATGCTTTAAAGTGTCAACCAAAAGATTGGTGAGTTCATAGGTTTATCAGAACAATCATTTCAATATATTAATAGACCACAAGATTTCCATTTATAAATATATGTACACTCGCAAGTGTATAAAAGTATTCTACAAGTTGTAGGCACCCGGTAACAAGCCTTAACGTTCATATTTTACCCTCTGAAGTACACCAGATCAGGTGCGTTTAAAATAACCTCGAAGTACTAAAGCATCCCATAGTCAGGTTGGGGTTTGTCAGGCCCAATAGATCTATCTTTAGGATTCGCGCCTACCGTACATAGACAAGTAGTTAAATGTTACCAAGCTAAGGGTATATTTCTGGTTTAAACCCACATAGAATTAATTTTAGTACTTGTGCCTATTTCGTAAAACATTTATAAAAACAGCGCATGTATTCCCAGTCCCAAAAATATATATAAAAAGGGAGTAATGAAACTCACAATACTGTATTTCGTAGTAAAAATACATATAACGTCATTTAATAAGTGCAAGGTTGGCCTCAAATTCACGAACGTATCAATATTGAGATTCAATATTGCAGGAAAGTACGTAGACGCAATGGAGATGATAAACACTAGATTGACCTCACGAGCATACCCATGAACCATACCCATCACCTCTATAGCTATAACCCATAATTTCCTTAGCTTCGACTCATTCAAAAAAAACTATTTTGAAATCACTCGGACAGCACTCCGTCGTAATATTTTATGTATACTAATAATATCTTGAAATAATACAGAGCAAATATATATATATATATATATATATATATATATATATATATATATATATATATATATATATATATAAATCAATTGAGAGAGTTTAGAGAAATATATTTTCAAGTTTCTATGAAATAATGAAACCTATTGAATTCTATTTATAATAGATTTTTGAATTATTAAAGTATGAATTATTAAAGTGAATTATTAAAGTATGAATTATTAAAGTGAATTATTAAAGTATAAATTATTAAAGTATAAATTATTAAAGTGAATTATTAAAGTATGAATTATTAAAGTGAATTATTAAAGTATGAATTATTAAAGTTAAAGTAAAGTAAAAGTAAAGTAAAGGTAAAGTTAAAGTATAGTAAAAGTATAAAAAACTATGTATGTATAATAAACGTATAAATATATATAATCTTAATTTAAATCGTTATATATATTTAATGAAATAAAATATAAATATAGTTATATTTATTATACTGGTTAAGTAATGAGTTGTCAAAAGTGATTCTAGATATTTATAAAAGTTATATACGTTTTAATAATAAAGTTCTTTTTAAACTGAAAACGTCTTTGTACGTTTGAAAATAGATTAATAGAATATTATGGAAACCAATTCTCCACTAACTTTTGTCTAACTTTCGTAAATGACACTTTTTGTTTTTATTTATAAATAGCTTTACAAATTATTCTGAATATCGTTAAGAGGAATAGATTTTCTCAAATCATAGTGGACCTCTCAACAGAGACTTGTAATCATAATTCAATGTTTCTGATAATTCAATCATTTAATATATTTTTTTCGTCGAAAATCATATTGAAACAAATACGTTGGTGTAAAGTATTATACGTTTAATACTTTATTAATATTCTCAAGTTATAATATATATACATATACATATCTATTTATATATAACGGTTCGTGAATCGTCAGAATTTGGTCGAGGTTATAATGAATGTATGAACACAGTTTAAAATTCTTGAGATTTAACTTAACAAACTTTGCTTATCGTGTCGGAATAATATAAAGATTAAAGTTTAAATTTGGTCGAAAATTTCCGGGTCGTCACATATATACATATATATAATTTATATAATTATTTATATATTATATTATATTCTTGTGCATAGTTGACTTGTAATTTTGGCTCCGTTGTCTCGTACATTTACACCCGGTTTATGTCTTGGTTCCGGTTTCTCGAACGACTTTCCGTATGATTTAATATCTTGTACTTTGCGTTTCGCGGCATGTACTCTTATCATTTTTAGACGTTTCTCATCAATAAATTGAACCACTTGGATTGTATCTTATACATTTGAGCTTTTTGGTCATTTGCGTCTTCAAATCTTCATTTGCTTCTTTTGTTTTCGCACTTATTTATTTAAACGATTATTACATAAAAATAGAACAATAGTAACTAAAAGCTTTACATATTGGAAGGATATTGATACTAAATATATATTCATTTGGAGCACTCTCAGTCATCTATATATATTATTTGAAATAACCATAGACACTCTATATGCAGTAATGCTCGAGTTAGATATACAGGGTTGAGGTTGATTCTAAATAATATATATACTTTGAGTTGTGATCGAGTCTGAGACATGTATATAATGGGTCACGACACGTATTAATTAATTTAAATATTATATATTAAACTATATATAAATTGTTGAACTACTAATTGTGGACTACTAACTGTGGACTAATAACATTGGACAATTAAAATGAATTAAAATATTGATTATAACATACGAAACTAAATATTTTTCAAGTTTGCCACTTGATTTCATCTTAAACCTCATTTGTATCTTGACGATTACAATATGCGTTCAAATCTTTCATGATTCTTAAAAACACCTCAATCGAGAGGATGATCCAACCACACGTTATCTACGAAAGGAAGAACTTATGCATATGGGCATGCACCTGAGAAAACTTCAGAACCTAAGTAGAAGTTTAAAATGAATTTATAATTCCTTGGCGTTGTTATTATCGAAAATAACTTTGCAATCCCTTCCAAATTAGCCAATTTTGTTACAGCTCCAGCAAGTCAACTTCGATTTTTCAGTCAGACTAACCTTATTATAACCTTGATATATACGTTGTCTTTTCGCCTTCATTACCGGGGAACCTTTTATATTCCACCATATTACCAGCAGACATACCAGCAACCTCGTTGCTCTTTGGCTTAAATCTCTCTGACAAATCACTATATTTATCTATTGAAGTCTTATCATGAACTCATCGGCATCTTTTAACAATAATTACCATACCAAATACCGGGAGGCATCAATCGATAATCTCGAATTTCTCAGCGATTCTACGACAATAATTATATATATATATATATATATATATATATATATATATATATATATATATATATATATATATATATATATATATATATATATATAAAACTTCTATCTCCTGGATTTACGAACTTCAATTCTGAATTTCTGAAAAGTGCTTTAGCTTATGAAACATTTTTCTGAGTTTTGAAAAAAACTGATGAAGCAGTGAAAACTGAAGACTGCCTTAACAGTCAAAAGTTTGATGATAAAGAATGGTGTGTTGAATAAGCTCAAAGATTTTGATACTAAAAAAAATGAATTGAGCAAAGCATGAAGGAGACTCTGAACAAATCACAAGGACTAAACTTGTACATAAAGAATCCTGATGATTCTGTTCTGATGAAATCTTTAGCGAATACCTTGTTCCTTAATCGCTCTAAATCATCGTGAATGAAATTCTTCATCACAATTTGATTCTAAAATTCTAAGATATCATCGTATCTTTCATTATCAATATCCTCAATATTTCTGAATATATCTTCATAAATATTCTTGTATGATATTATTTATCTCTCCGCGTTATCTGAAACTGTTAATTTCTAAATTTTTGAAAAATTCGAATTTAAAATATGAATGTTTTTGAAGTAGTGTTGGGAACTGAAGCATGAGTTAGTATAATATCATGACACTTGATCAACTTGATTATATTACAGTAAGTCATGCTGAGTTTCTAATGGAACTTGATGATTCACAGACCATAACGTCATCATGTGCCATGTTACACGACTCTTGTATTCTATTTAACCTCTAAAAATATCAAGGAAATATTTTCTTGATGATTCGGTCTTTTCCGAATATTCTGGTAATTTGACAAATCAAATCGTATTACTAATTTTCCTTTCTACTTTGTATAGTATGATAATTCGAAACTCCATACCTACGAATTCTGGACCATTACTTGCGAAAAGAAAACAAAATCATGAAGTTATGAAATAGAAAGGGGGTATAAATCGCAGCAAACAGAAAAGATTATTAACCGTAGATGTCAATGATTATGGAAAAACGGGAGCAGGGACTCCGAGAAATAAGGAAAGATATAAGGCTCGACGACAATACATAAATCACAAACCATGTATATCAATATGTATTGCAATGAAAAGACACGGGAGAACTAAAAACACTATAAAACCAAGAGTATAGTAGAAGTAAATAGATTCTTCCGGCGAAAGATGAAAAAGAAGAATGATAGATATGAAAGTTAGGAGTATATCAAGAATCAGAACTGGATGGAACATATTGACGAATGCTTTAAAGTATGAATTGAGGGAGCAAGAATGGAAGGTATGAGTTATGGAAAATAAGGAAACAAAGGGGGTAGATATATAGTGAAATATCCGACAGAGCAATCAAAACAGACTATCGCATTTAACCAAAGAGGATTCTAATTTCCTTAAATACCAAAGAATCAAATCTTATCACGAAGATTTTCTCCAAATCCCTTGAACTCCGGAAATCAACCATATCTACGTCAAAAGATATGACGAAACATTATTTTCTCATTTCACTCTTTTGTGATAGTTTCATTTATACTTTTCGTGTAATCGAATTGTTTTATCCATATTACTTAATGATGATAAAACTCTAATTTATAGCTCGTATGCATCATGAAAACATATTTATTATCAGCCATGACCATCCCAATCAAATTTCGGGACGAATTTTCTTTAACGGGTAGGTACTGTGACAACCCGGAAATTTCCGACCAAATTTAAACTTAATCTTTATATGATTTAATGTTTTCGACACGTTAAGCAAAGACTGTAATGTTGATGTTTCAAAAACTTTGAACTGTGTTCATGTAATCAATTACCCTTTGACTATTCTCGACGATTCATGAACCATTATGTGTGTGTGTGTGTATATATATATATATATATATATTATAAATTAAAATATTATATGAGTTAATTAATTATGCAAATAAAATAATATATGATATTAAAATAAGTCTATATATATATGTGTGTGTGTGTATGTGTGTGTGTGTGTGTGTGTGTGTAAGGTATATTGAATGTATATTTATATGGTTTCGAATTTATTTAGTAAACAATAATAGAAATCTTCCGCTGTGCATTTGCTCATTTTAAAGATATTACTTGGAGTCATTCATGACATATTTCAAAAGACGTTGCATTCAAGTCATTGAGTTCATCCAGATTATTATTAAGTTAATTATAGTTAGATATATTATGAAATGGTATGCATGCCGTCAACTTTTGATGTAATGAAAGTTTGTCTTTTAAAAACGAATGCAATGTTTGTAAAATGTATCATATAGAGGTCAAGTACCTCGCGATGTAACCAAATGTAATGTATTCGTCCAGATAGATTAGGACGGGTCATTAAAGTAACAGAGTTCACAATCATAGTCGTTAAACGTCTCAATCCATCGACGCTGTCTCATATTCAGTTGCTTATGATCAAAGATGTGTTGGAGACTTTTTTGGTCGGTGAAGATAGTGCTCTTAGTCCCATAAAGATAGTGTCTCCAAGTTTTAGTGCGAAGACAACAGCTCCAAGCTCGAGATCGTGAGTTGTGTAGTTTTGCTCGTGAATCTTTAGTTGTCGGGAGGCGTAAGCAATAACCTTCTTCCGTTGCATCAATACATACCCAAAGCCTTGTCGGGAGGCATCGCAATACACAACGAAGTCATCACTGCCTTCAGGAAGGGATAGAATAGGTGTGGTGGTTAACTTCTGCTTCAGGGTTTGGAATGCCGATTCTTGCTCGGTTTCCCAAACGAACTTCTTCCCCTTATGAGTTAATGCAGTCAAAGGACGCGCAATTAGAAAGAAACCTTCAATGAACCTACGGTAATTACCAGCGAGGCCTAAGAATTGGCGGATATGAGTCGGAGTAGTGGGGGTTTCCCACTTGCTGATAGCTTCGATCTTTGCGCAATCGACTTTGATACCCTGATCGCTCACGATATGACCGATAAATTGAATTCCTTCAACCAAAATTCGCACTTAGAGAATTTGGCATAAAGTTGCTCTTGTCTCAAGAGTTCTAGCACGAGTCAAAGATGTTGCTCATGTTCTGTTTCAGTTTTGGAATAGATGAGGATATCATCTATGAAGACGATAACGAACTTGTCCAGATATGGCATGCATACATGATTCATGAGATCCATAAATATGGCAGGTGCGTTGGTTAAACCGAATGGCATCACTAGAAACTCATAGTGACCGTATCAGGTTCTAAATATAGTCTTCATCACATCGCTGTCCTTCACCCTCAACTGGTGATAACCTGATCGTAAATCAATCTTGGAGTAAATGCTGGATCCTTGCAGCTGGTCGAAAAGATCGTCAATTCTAGGAAGGGGATACCGATTCTTGATCGTTAACTTGTACAGCTCAGGATAATCGATACACATGCAAAAAGATATGTCCTTCTTCTTCACGAACAAAACAGGTGCGCCCCAAGGCGATGAACTCGGTTGGATAAACCCTCGGTCTAGCAATTCTTGCAGTTGACTCTACAACTCTAGTAGTTCGGAAGGTGCAAGTCGATAAGGTGCGCGAGCTACGGGTGCAGCTCCTGGCACTAGGTCATTCTGAAACTCCACTGCTCTCGATGGCGGTAATCCAGGCAACTCATCTGGAAAGACGTCGGGAAATTCGTTCACAATTCGTACATCATCCACGCTCTTCTCTTCAACTTCTAGCTTCTTCACATGTGCCAGAATAGCAAAACGCCCCTTCTTCATAGCCTTTTGTGCCTTCAAGCAACTAATAAGGTTCAACTTCGGACTACATCTTTCTTCGTAAACAATCAGTGGCTCTCCAGTCTCGCGTGGTATACGGAGAATCCTCTCTCCACAAATAACTTCTGCTCTTACCTTGGACAACCAGTCCATACCGACTATCACATCAAAACTCCCCAACTTAATGGGTATCAAATCAATCTCGAAATCCACACCAGCTAGGTTTATAATACCTCCTCAGCCAATTTGGTCAACTTTCTCATGTTTTCCATTGGCTACCTCAACAAGCATACTCTCCTCCAAAGGAACTAACGGCCAATCTATCTTAGAGCAAAAGTGTCTACATACATAACTCCTATCGGCAGCAGTATCAAACAGAACAGAAGCTAATAGGTTATTGATAGTGAATGTACCTGTAACCAAGTCAGGATTCTCGCGGGCATCTCTTGCGTTCATGTTGAAGGCTCTTCCACGTGCTGGCCCGCCATCCTTTTTCTTGTTGGGACATTCATTCCTGAAGTGGCCCTGTTGTTCGCACTCATAGCACTTCCTTGGTCCATTTGGGTTTGTCCTCACAGCTGGGGAGGTGCTTTTACAGTCTCTGCCGATGTGTCCAATCCTTTTGCACTTCTCACACACTGCGTTGCATTATCCAGTATGATGCTTGTAGCATTTCTTACACTGAGGAAAGGTGCCTTTGTAGTTAGGGTTGGAGCTAGGGTTTGGGTTCGGGTTCCTCCAGTCGTTGTTCCCTTTGAAATTCTCATACCTCTTAGCTGGGTTCTAGTCAAAACCTTTCCCTTGTTTCCGTCCCACTTACGTTTCCCATTACTAGCTCCCGATTTTGATTTCGCCTTCTCTGGCTCTTGGCGGGTAATTTAATTCATCAGGGTGTGCGCCATGCGCATAGCTTCCGGGACATTCGCTGGTTTCGATGAAGTGACATTTCCCTGAATTTCCTTGGGGAGTCCCCACAGATACCGTTTCATGCATTTGAACTCGGGAGTAACCATTGTGGGGCACATCAGGGCTAACTCCAAGTACCTTCAGTTATAGCCATCAAGGTCAGTCCCTACAACTTTCAGTTCCCAAAAATCCGCTTCCATTTTCTGAATTTCGGTTCTGGGGCAGTACTCCTCGATCATAGCCCTCTTGAACTCCTCTCATGGTATAGTATAAGCTTCGTCAATTCCCTGAGCCTGGGTGAACGTATTCCACCAAGTCAAATCGCCATCCGACAGTGTGCAGGATGCGAACTTAGTCTTATTCCCTTCGGAGCTGTTACTCACATTGAATGCAGATTCTAACTTTTCAAACCATCTTGTTAAGCCAACTGGCCCTTCTGTTCCACTGAAATTGTGGGGCTTGCAGCTCTAGAACTCCTTGTAAGTACACCCGTTCTGAACAGCTGGGTTAGCCGGTAGAGCTGGAGCAGGGTTGGCATTCATTATAGCCGCAGCTACTCGAGTAGCTATCATCTCCTCAAATTGAGCTACGGTGGGGATTTCTCTCGGACCTCTTCCATTAGCCAAAAATCCCATAATCGATAATGTCATAGCATAAGGTAAATAGTACGGAAACAACACAATACACGGTAATTAAGCATGGCAAACAGCAACAGATAGCACAAAAGCCAACATGTAATAACTTAAAGTAAAGGCCGTACAACAATTAAGTAACAGTAGTTCCATTCATAATAAGAAAGTTACGTACAATGGCATGAGGTTTGTACATTACATTAATGAAAAACAGGAAACTACAAATGGAATACATAAGGAAATCTAATACAATAGTCCTAGGGCGAAGGTGGGTAAATGATGTCCATCAGGTGGGACATCTGGTCCTCGAGCTCAGTTACCCGAGCACGGAGGGCATGCACTTTCTTTGTCAGTTCCTCGATGACGAGGGATGCTGGTGGGGCAGGTGGTGCAGATGGTGCAGGTGGCGCTGGTGGTGTAGAAGGTCCAGATGATGCAGATGCAGAAGGTACAGTGCAGGCAGTCTTACACACGAATGGATCTGCAGGATACGGTACGGCCCGTTTACGGGCTGTGACCCTAACCAACTGTCAATGTGTGTCCACGAACGGTCTTCCTTCGTTAACCCCTGGAATAACAGTACCATTGAAACGGTACCGCTTCTTTGGCGGGGTAGAGGGCGGCTGCACGGGCTCCTCCTCAGGGTCCTCCTCAGAATACTCCTCGGGATCCTCCTCGCTGGAGTCGTCGGATGATGAACCGTCTGAATCGTCGGAAGGTAATGCAGGATCATCGCGGGTGGGAGAAAGCGTCTGGCCGGTGGTCATAAGTCGATATCTGCCTGGTTGAATCGGTACAACACGTCCATCAGCGGTGCATCTAGCCCAATGTCCATGCTCGTTACGAAAAGGACCGTCTTCTTTTCCCCCAGGAATCACAACATCACCGGAATGGTGCTGTGCTCCTGGAAGTCCAGGGCTGGGTGGAGCTGGAATCTCCTCTGGATCCTTGTCTCCGTTCGATATTTCCATCAGGTCAAGCGCGTATCGGCTATCTCCGGATGAAGAATCGCTGGAGTCACCGAAGGGTAGCGATGAATCAGCAACAATCGTAGGCAAGGTAGCACACGTATCTGAGTCACTCTCGAAGTCAAAGGTCATGGGCGGCATGTCAGAGATCTGAACAAGGAAAAATAAATTTTTCCATGTCAGTAAGACATATAGCAACCACGTAATCAGGCACTACAGCAACCTAGATCATCTACCGCAGTACATAGCATGGCAATAACAACAGTACTAAACAAAGTAACATGCAATCGAAAGCATACAGTAGCATGCAGTAACGAGGATAAGTAATAGCATACAGCAAGTTCACATAGCAGTAAGGGTAAGAAGTAGCATGCAGCAAGATCATACGGCAGTATAAGTAAGCAGTAGCATGCAGTAGTAGTAAGCAGTAACAAGTAAACGAGCAAGTTGTAGATTAGTCCTATTAGTGAATCCTACTCGGTCAGGTCTAGACTCACTAATGCAACCTAATTCCCTACAACTAATGCTCTGATACCAAATGTGACACCCCGTACAAAACCGTCGTGTACGGTTCATCAACAACAGGATCATTACAAGGTCAAACACTATATGCTGTTTGAAAACCAGTTTTGCATTCATAAAAAGATAGCGTTTTACAAAAGATAACGTGCTTCCTATGAATAGAAGCATTAACATAAGTATGTGACCCAAAGGTCATTACAAAGCCATTGTTTGAAAATAACATAAGTTACGAATGCAAAATAAAAGTTTCATGATTGAGACATCTCTAAGTAATGCATCAGAAATCTAACACAGCAGGTCCATAACATCAAGTCTATAACACCAAGACAGCAAGTCTAACAGCGAAAGCAACATCGTCTAAGCACCTGAGAAATACACGCTTAAAAGTCAACACGAATGTTGGTGAGCTATAGTTTGTAATCAGTAGAGTAATGTAGACCACGAGATTTCAGTGCTTCAATCAGCAGTTTAAATCAGTATGAAAAGTATATGCTTAACCGTGGGCACCCGGTAACTAGACTTAACGTATGTATATCACTCCCTAAAAGTGCACTTGGCGAGTGCATTTGTCCTTGAAGTATTAAACACCCGTTCTCTGCTAGCGCGACTAGCCCGAGTGGGATTGTCAAACCCTATGGATCCATATCTAAGATTCGCATTCACGGTTAGGAAAATAATGATTAAACGTTACCGAGCTAAGGGAAATCTTTGTACCGTTATGTTACCCACACATATATATAGTTTAAGTACTCGTGTCTAGTATGTAAAACGTAAAAAGCGCATGTATTCTCAGTCCCAAAAATAGTTAAAGTAAAAAGGGATGCTATAACTCACAGTGAATAGGCAGTAAAAGTTGATATGAAACGTATGCAGGTAGTAAGTCGGTCCGAAAGGTCGTCAACCTAAGTCAAAGGTCACTAGGTCAGTATGTTGTCCCCATAAGTTTAAAAGTGCATAAATTAAGTTTAAGTGTCATCATCATCATCATTATTTATCAAAGCTAAGGTAAGTTTAACAAGAAAAGAGATCGAAACAAAAGGCTGACTTTGGACAGCTGTTACGACCTCTATACAAATCGAAAAGATGCGTAGTCAGTGGCCAAAGATCCATATGTGAATCCTCTAACCGCTGACCAATTTTCAGAACCTAACTCGTCTTCATTTGACCGTGTCGACAGTTTAAGTGCGAGTAGGTCAGAAATTTCAGCATAACGTTACAAAGGCGTAGTACTTTTCGGAAGGCTATAAATCCTAAACAGTATATCGGATTTAGGCGAGGCCTAAACGAAAAGTCATCTACTCAAAATGAACTATATGAAAATAAACTTTCCAGAAGTCCAGAGAGTCTGATCAGACCCCAAAAGACAGTAAACAAGTGCTCCGGTGGGATTCTTGGTGCTTGATGCTCATCGCGGTTCTTATCCTTGATGCTTGTAGCTTCAAGTGTACAACTCATTGATGTGTTAGCATCACTTTGACCAAGATTCAACCATCAACACACAATATGTTAAGACCAAGTAAGAATACAACTCATTTAAGAGTTTTAGAAGGATGATGAACCAATGTTACATCATATTCTTAGTCTTGACACAAATACAAGTTCTATTTACAACTAAAGCTACAAACTTTCCTTCAATCAAACAAGTATGAACACAAACTTGATCAAACAAAGTAATGGAATCCTAAGCTAGAGAGCTTGGATCCTTTTCACACAAGTTATGAGATTACGAAGCTATAAAGCTTGAAACTTTGGTGTTCTTGAAGATCTTGAAGCATAAAGCTTAGATCTTCAAGTTACATGAAGATCATAAACACAAGTTTTGATCTTTATAACAAAATAATGAGATCATAAGTTAGAAAACTTAGATCTAACAAAAGAAATGAAGATTCAAAGCTAGAAAGCTTGAATCTTGATTGTTCTTGAAGATCCTTGAAGCATGAAGCTAGATCTTCAAGTTACATGAAGATTACAAACACAAGTTTGAATCTTTACAACAAAATACAAAGATTATAAGCTAAAAGATTTAGATCTAATAAAGTAAGTGAAGATTCAAAGCTAGAAAGCTTGAATCTTCCATGTTCTTGAAGGATTCAAATCCAAGTTTGAATCTACAAGATATAACAAGATCTAAAAGCTAAAGAGCTAGACCCTTTGATGATGATGATGTCGTGAATGAGAAGGGAAGAAGAAGAAGAAGAAAGTTTAAAACTTACACTTTTTAGAGTGAGAAAGATTATAGAGAGAATTAGAGAGTAAGTGTGTGTAATTTGTGAATGAGATTAAATGTAAAATGGGCGAGGTTTGTGTGGTATTTATAGGGGGGTGGTGTGGCCATAGGTTTGGGGGGAGACAAGGGGGACAACTTTTTGTTTTTGGTTAATGGTTGTCTAAAGTTGGTGCTTATGTTAGGATCCCATGCAACATTAAGGATAATGGTTAACAAAAATTCTAGTATGTTCCCTCTAATAAAAGAGCATTTGTCTTACATTAATATGGGTCACTAACTTATGAAAATTGGGCTAATTAAATAGTCGACTAGCTAGTGTAGGGTAGGCTAAAGTCCAACAAGGTAGAAAGTCCAACAAGACTAACTAGTGTGTTCCAGTAAATTACTAAGCGTAATTAAGCATTTAAAAACCCAAGTAATTGCTATTATAAAATAAAAATTAGTATTTCGTAGTCATAATATTCCGATTAAGACCAAAGTTAAACGTGTACCGACAAACATAGCTCGTTCTAAACGTTAAGTGACACTAACGGTCGTAAAGGCTTCCGGGGATCAAGTTAAGTAACCTACGTACTTAATGACACGCTTTAACATATAAACGAAAGTAATCCACATGTAGTAAGATCCCAGAGTATAATATGGCACAGTACGTACAAATACGCAGTTTCGTGAAAGCACAAAGCACAAAAGCAAGTCGAAAAAGTCAGGTCATTACACTTCGTGTCATATTTCCATATATACAATTAACAATAAAAAAATTGATCGTTTAACATTTTACTAATTGTAGTTTTGACTAGGAGAGATTTAAGTCAAATAGACTATATTTAAAGGGTAGAAGTAGTAACTATTTAGGAGTAATAATTGTGTTTGGAAATTATGTTGAGGGATTAAAATGTAAATTCTCAGTGTAATATAATACTCACTAATTAAAACTCACATGAAATTTTGACATTGACAATATATACTATTAGCAATCAAAAATTTGATCATTTAACATTTTACAAATTGTAGTTTGGTGAGGGGAGATTTAAGTCAAATGGACTATATTTAAAGGGTGAAAGTAGTACCTATTTGGGGGTAAAAATTGTGTATGAAAAATATGTCGAGGGATTAAAATGTAAATTCTCAATGTAATATAATACTCACCAATTAAAACTCAACTAAAGTTTTGACAGGCTTTATCTTTTTTCTCGTCGCGAGTTAGATTTTTCCATCATCACCGTTCAACTTGAAATAATTTTTCGAACAAAATGCAAATAATTATATTTGAAACGAAGATTCTTTTATTCAAGGGAAAATTTTTGGATAAATTTGATAGTTAGAGCAAGTGGTAAGGAAAATGACATGGGTTTGAGTACTCTTACCCCTTTTTCGTAAATTTTTCTCAGTTTTCGCTCAACATTAGTGTTATAAAAGACACTAAATTGTTCAAACGCAACACGCATGTCATTAGCTAGAGTTAAAGAAAAGACTATAATGAATCATGGTGTCAGTATTTGATTTTGATAGTAATAAAGAAGAAAAATTATCAGCAAAAAATAAAATGTTATATTCATAAATATCATTATATATATATATATATATATATATATATATATATATATATATATATATATATATATATATATATATATATATATATATATATATATATATATATATATTATGTTTTCAACATTTTCAAATGTACAACATCATGTATATATATTATAAATAGTAAACATACCTAGGCATTTTGCACATAAATATCGTCTGATAATACAAACGAAAACAAATACCAAGAAATGTATATTCGAATGCAACCGCCATAACGCGCGGTCTAAACTCTTCTAGTTGTAAAACAATACCATATACCATACCAAAATAATACGAGTGATAAAGAATAATATTGGTATTAAGTGTTTATTAATTCCGGTTCAAATATAAATAGAGTTTTTAAGGCACCTCATGCGTATTATACTAATTTATAATTGTTGGTACATATTTGTAATCCCTAGTTTTATGAATCATTATGTTTACATCCAGTCATGTAATAACAATTTACATTGTAATTGTGACTATTGAACTTATATGTTTGTGCAGAACATTTTATATCAATAGTTTAACTGCACACACAGTCGACCGACTGAGTCAACTCAGTCGATCGACTGAATACACACAGTCGACCGACTGTGTTAGACAGTCGATCCACTGTGTCTGGTGACAGTTTATATACGCGTTAATGCCTCATTTGTGAGGTTACCCATTTCCTTAACCCTAAACGTGTCTTTTCGTTCCAGTTGTTCCCTACGTCTAACACCCACTGAATAACACTGTTAGGAGTCGATCTAATCTAGTTCTACACCCTAGGTTTGATTCATTCGACCCCGATACGAACTGTTATTCGATTAATCCTCGTTTTAGTGTTTTTTGCCATTAGAACGAGCCACAAACAATTA
This sequence comes from Rutidosis leptorrhynchoides, assembly GCF_046630445.1. Classification (NCBI taxonomy): domain Eukaryota; kingdom Viridiplantae; phylum Streptophyta; class Magnoliopsida; order Asterales; family Asteraceae; genus Rutidosis; species Rutidosis leptorrhynchoides. The sequence goes on from NC_092340.1 coordinate 51,327,485, forward strand.
AAAGATCCTTAATAATTCGTCTACAAAGTGGTATCAGAGGTGGAGTCTCTGAATCGTTCGTTTTCATGTGATTTTTGGAGTTAAAAGTGTGGGTTTTTGGTTAAAAAGTTAATAGTTCAAATGCAAAGGTAATAATTATCGTAAAATCTGAAAGTTCAAAATTCACCTTTAGAAATAGCAAAACAAATTTTTCGACATCAAAACTATTTTAAATGGAAGCAACCCATCAAGAAGTCTTGCTCATAGCGTAATTATCTATTCATCGTGCGAAAATGGGTTCAATTTTAAACCGAAGTTTTTTTTAGCACGCTTGCTACATATTCACCTGATTATGTGGCAAACATAATGTGCTCAAAAATGTGTTTTGCAGCCATAAATTATTATCGAAATGAAACTATAGTCAAATATATTTGCATTCAATATAAAGTTTTAAAACAGAAACAATTATAGAGTTATGAATTGAGTGATATCAAAAAATGTCACAAAATAATCGAAGCATTAAATCAAGATGTCACTAAACGTGTAAGGATTTGTGGCTAGTGGGAATATATTAACTCAAAAATATTATCAATGTACCTAAATAAAGTGTTACTTAAAAAACAAGTATCAAAATGGTAAATGTAATGTGCTAAAAAATGTGTTTTGCCGCCATGAATAATTATCGAAAAGAAACTATAGTCAAATATATTTGCATTCAATATGAAGGTTTAAAATAGAAACAATTATAGAGTTATGATTGAGAGATACCAAAAAGTTGTCATAAAATAATCGAACCATTAAACCAAGATGTCACTAAACATGTAAGGATTTGTGGCTAGTAGAAATATATTAACCCCAAAAATATTGTCAATGTACCTAAATAAAGTTTTACATAAAAACATGTGATGACCCAAAAATTTTTGACTTATTTAAACCAATTCTCTATACGATTTATTATTTTAACACGTTAAACAAAGTCTGTTAGATTGAGTCTCAAAATTTTAGAACTGTTTCATATATACAATTACCTTTGACTACTCTCGACGATTCATGAACAATTATATGTATGTATATATATATGTACAAGTAAAAACGACTTTCCTACAGTAAAACCCTATTTGCTACAGTAAAAATTACTTTGCTACAGTAAAACACTATTTGCTACATTGAAACACTATTTGCTACAGTGAAACCGTATTTTGCTACAGTGCTACAGTGAAAACGACTTGCTACAGTAACTTGCTACAATAAAACACTATTTGCTACAGTAAAACACTATTTGCTACAGTAAACACTATTTGATGTCGACAAACTAGCAAACAAAAGGGGTTCAGCGGCCATGCGATCGCATGGCAAAAACACTGAAAACCCATGCGATCGCATAGGGATAAAAAAATCAGGAAATGTTCCTATAAAAGGCCAGTTTGTTCGACGATATATATACACTTTATTTTTTTTACAATCAATATTTATATTTATATTATAATTATAATTTTAAATTTAAGTTTAATAATAATAAGATATATACGAGGGTGTTTTAATTTGGGTTTCAAACCGCTTTAAGCTAAGGAAATATTGGGTATTGTTCGGGGTATTGTTCTTGAATCCAAGGCCAACTATACAGTCGTCTACCATCATTACATCTACGCAATTTTCCTACAATATTGAGTCTCAATATTGAACCGTGAGTTATAGTCTCCCTTTTTAAATACTTTAAATATTTTTGGGCTGAGAATACATGCAATTTATTTTAAACGCAATAAGACACAAGTACATACAAAATTCTACACTGAGTTAAACCGAAAATCCCTTAGCTTTGGTAACTAGTAGCTGCCAGTACATAGGATATGGACTGGTGGGCGCGAATAATTGTATATGGATCCATAGGGCTTGACATCCCCGTCCGAGCTAGAGCGCTAGCCTTTTAACGGACGTATGTTATTTGAGTTTAAGACACGTTGGTTTGCGTGTATTAAAACGAATGGGGTAATTATCACTATAGCGTTAAGTTTAGTTACCAGGGTGCTCTGTTACGTAGAATCTATTGATAAACTTTTGATGAAATCTTGTGGTCTATCTTTATATATGTTTATGACTCGAGCAATTAAACCTATAACTCACCAACATTCGTGTTGACTTTTTAGCATGTTTTATTCTCAGGTCCTTAGAATGCTTCCTCTGTGATGTGCTTGTTGCCTGCATGGAGTCTCTCATGCTTTGTACAAAGTTTATTGCATTCAAAATAAAACTGCGTTGTGTAATAAATAATTGGACTGTGAAGTCAACCTGTAAATTAAAGACTTATGTATTTTGGGGTTTTGCTTATACCTAAGCACTCACCCACATGTTTATAACTTTCTATGTTTAGAAAGTCACTTATTTTAATGAATGCAATATTTTATCAAAACGTATCATATAGAGGTCAAAACCTTACTGTGGAATCAATGATTAACGTGCTGTGTCAATAGCGATTTTGACAGGTCGTTACAAAACAAGTATCAAAATTGTATTTAAAAATACATAAGAGTTTATATGCAAAGGTAATAATTATCGTAAAAACTGAAAGCTCAAAATTCACCTTTATAAAATGAAATACGACTTTTTTGGCGTCAAAACTATTTCGAATGGAAGCAAACCTTCAGGAATCCTTATATGTTTGAAATCTTGCTCATAGCGTCGTTATCTATTCATCGCGTAAAAATGGGTCCAATTTTTAACCGAAGTTGTTTTAGCACGCTTGCCATATAATTCTCCCCGATTATGTGGCAAACATAATGTGCTCAAAAATGTGTTTTGCGGCCATTAATTATTATCGGAACGAAACTATAGTCAAATATATATGCATTCAATACGAAGTTTTAAAATAGAAACAATTATAGAGTTATGAATTGAGAGATATAAAAATTGTCACAAAATAATCGTACCATTAAACTAAAATGTCATTAAACGTGTGAGGATTTGTGGCTATTGGGAATATATTAACCCCAAAAATATTCTCAATGTACCTAAATAAAATGTTACCTAAAAACAAGTTTCAAAATGGTTTTTAAATATGCATAAGAGTTCAAATGCAAAGGTAATAATTATTGTAAAATTTGAAAGTTCAAATTCTCTTTTAACGACTTTTTCGGCGTCAAAACTATTTTGAATGGAAGCAAGCCTTCGGGAAGTCTTGCTCATAATGTCGTTATCTATTCATCATGCAAAAATGAGTTTAATATTCAACTTACGTTTGAAATATATTTTCATTTAATATGAAGTTTTAAAATAGAAACAATTATAGTGTTATGAATTGAGAGATATCAAAAATTGTCAAAAAATAAACGAACCATTAAACCAAGATGTCACTAAACTAAATGTGTAAGGATTTGTGGCTAGTGGGAATATATTAACCCCAAAAATACTCTCAACTTACCTAAATAAAGTGTTACATAAAAAATAAGTATAAAAATGGTATTTAAATATGTGTAAGAGTTCATATGCAAATGTAATAGTTATCGTAAAAACTGAAAGCTCAAACTTCACATTTGTAAATAGAAAACGACGTTTTCTGCATCAAAACTATTTCGAATGGAAGCAAGCCTTCATGAAGTTTTGCTCATAGCGTCGTTATCTATTCATCGTGCAAAAATGGGTTTAATATTCAACTGGAGTTTTTTTAGCATGCTTGCCACATAATTCACCCCGATTATGTGGCACACGTAATGTGCTCAAAAATGTGTTTTGCGACCATGAATTATTATAAAAAAAACAATAGTCAAATATATTTGAATTCAATATGATGTTTTAAAATGGAAACAATTATAGAGTTATGAATTGAGAGATATAAAAAATTGTCACAAAATAATCGAACCATTAAACCAAGATGTCACTAAACGTGTAAGGATTTGTGGCTAGTGGGAATATATTAACCCCAAAAATACTCTCAATGTACCTAAATAAAGTGTTACACAAAAAAACAAGTATCAAAATGGTATTTAAATATGCATAAGAGTTCAAAAGCAAATGTAATAATTATTGTAAAAACTGAAAGCTCAAACTTCACATTTATATATAGAAAAATGACTTTTTCGGCGTCAAAATTATTTCGAATGGAAGCAAACCTTCAGGAATTCTTCCTCATAGTGTCGTTATCTATTCATCGTACGAAAATGGGCTTAATTTTCAACGGAAGTTTTTTAGCACGCTTGCCACATAATTTCACCCCGATTATGTGGTAAACGTAATGTGCTCAAAAATGTGTTTTGGGACCATGAATTATTATCGAAACGAAACTATAATCAAATATATTTGCATTCACTATGAAGTTTTAAAATAGAAACAATTATAGAGTTATGAATCGAGAGATATAAAAAATTGTCACAAAATAATCGAACCGTAAACCAAGATGTCACTAAACGTGTAAGGATTTTTGGCTAGTGGGAATATATTTACCCCAAAAATACTCTCGATGTACCTAAATAAAGCGTTACATAAAAAACAAGTATCGAAATGATATTTAAATATGCATAAAAGTTAAAATGCAAATGTAATAATTATCGTAAAAACTGAAAGCTCAAACTTCACATTTATAAATAAAAAAACGACTTTTTCGGAGTCAAAACTATTTTGAATAGAAGCAAGCTATCAAGAAGTCTTTCTCATAGAGTCGTTATCCATTCATCGTGCAAAAATGTGTTTAATTTTCAACGAAAGTTTTTTTAGCACGCTTGCCACATAATTCACCCCGATTATGTGGCACACGTAATGTGCTCAAAAATGTGTTTTGCGGCCATGAATTATTATCGAAACAAAACTATAGTCATATATATTTGCATTCACTATGAAGTTTTAAAATAGAAACAATTATAGAGTTATGAATCGAGAGATATAAAAAATTGTCACAAAACAATCAAACCATAAACCAAGATGTCACTAAACGTGTAAGGATTTTTGGCTAGTGGGAATATATTTACCCCAAAAATACTCTCAATGTACCTAAATAAAGTGTTACATAAAAAACAAGTGTCAAAATGATATTTAAATATGCATAAAAGTTAAAATGCAAATGTAATAATTATCGTAAAAACTGAAATTTCAAACTTCACATTTATAAATAAAAATGACTTTTTCGGAGTCAAAACTATTTTGAATAGAAGCAAGCCTTCAAGAAGTCTTGCTCATAGAGTCGTTATCCATTCATCGTGCAAAAATGTGTTTAATTTTCAATCGAAGTTTTTTTAGCACGCTTGCCACATAACTCACCTCGATTATGTGGCACACGTAATGTGCTCATAAATGTGTTTTGCAGCCATCAATTATTATCGAAATGTAACTATAGTCAAATATATTTGCATTCAATATGAATTTTTAAAATAGAAACATTTATAGAGTTATGAATTGAGAGAGATAAAACTTGTCACAAAATAATCGAACCATTAAACTAAGATCTCACTAAATGTGTAAGGATTTGTGGCTAGTGGGAATATATTAACCCCAAAAGTACTCTCAACTTACCCAACTAAAGTGTTACATAAAAACAAGTATAAAATGGTATTTAAATATACGTAAGAGTTCAAATTCAAATGTAATAGTTATCGTAAAAACTGAAAGCTCAAACTTCACATTTGTAAATAGAAAAACGATGTTTTCTGCGTCAAAACTATTTCGAATGGAAGCAAGCCTTCATGAAGCGTTGCTCATAGCGTCGTTATCTATTCATCGTGCAAAAATGGGTGTAGATAGATTCCATTAACTTAGCGGTGCGATAATCCCCCACATTCCTTCCTTGCAGTTTTAGATAATGTTGTTAGGGATCGGGTAGTGACGTTCGAGACATGTTTGACGATGTGAACTCTGATGGGGATGCTTGTAATAAACGTTTTATAATAAATAACACCGTGGTGTATTTATAAAACTTAATTACATGGTTTTGTGTAATAATTTAATAATATTATGGTTGTGTTATTTTAAATTATAGTCTTCAGCTGAGTTATAAAAAATGGTCGGAGTTACGTTTATGAATAAAAACAAATAGCTTACGGATTCTTGATATAACAAGTGTGGAGGTCTGCGCTCGGCCGGGAAACGAATTTTTTTTTTGTTTGTAATTTTAAATTATATTTGCACTAAATGGTAGTGTATGCAAACTTAAATAATGAAAATGCAATATCAATATGCAATTCTAAATAATAACTATGCATTTTTTATATAATAATAATGCAGTTTCGAACCCCACTAAAACCTACAAAATAATTTTTAAATAAAAATAAATAATGATCAATATGTACAATACATTTTTGCAAGTCAACAATATCTTAAAGGACTTCAGAAAAAATCAAAAGAACGGCTAATTTTAAAAGTAAAAGATGTGAGAGAATGCAATAAATAAAATATAATAATGACTTTTAATATCTAAAGAATTAAATAATTTTATAATAAATGTCACATCCATGGGTTTTGAGTCTGATATTGCTCTAATTATGAAATGCTCCGTTCATATCGATTATAAACGTTACATAATAATTGATTTCATTGCGAGGTATTTGACCTCTATATGATACATTTTACAAACATTGCATTCATTTTTAAAAGACAAACTCTTATAACAACGAAATTTGACAGGCATGCATACCATTTCATAAAATATCCAACTATAAATGACTTAATAATAATCTTGTTGAACTCAACGACTAGAATGCAACGTCTTTTGAAATATGCCATGAATGACTCCAAGTAATATCTTTAAAATGAGCAAATACACAGCGGAAGATTTCTTTCAAACCTGAGAATAAACATGCTTTCAAGTGTCAACCAAAAGGTTGGTGAGTTCATTAGTTTATCATAAACAATCATTTCCATTAATTTAATAGACCACAAGATTTTCATTTTCATTTCTCATAAACATCATGCATCTGCATAAAAATCATTCATATGGATTGAACACCTGGTAACCGACATTAACAAGATGCATATAGAATATCCCCAAATAGAAACTCGTCTGTAATATAAACTCGAAGTACTAAAGCATACCATTTTACAGTATGGGGGTGTTAGTGCCCGTAGATCTACCTTTAGAATTCGCGTCAATTAGGGTTTTTGTTCCCTAATTCTTAGGCTACCAAGCTAAAAAGGGGCATATTCGATTCGATAATCCAACCATAGAATGTAGTTTCGATTACTTGTGTCTATTTCGTAAAACTTTTATAAAAGCAGCGCATGTATTCTCAGTCCCAAAAATATATATTGCAAAAGCATTTAAAAAGGAAGCAAATGAAACTCACAATACTGTATTTTGTAGCAATAATGCAAAGGACGGCACTGAACAAGTGCAGGGTTGGCCTCGGATTCACGAACCTATATTAAGTATATATATATATATATATATATATATATATATATATATATATATATATATATATATATATATATATATATATATATATATATATATATATATATATATATATATATGTTGGTCAATATCTGTCTAACAATTTAGATCAAGTCGTAGTGTATCACAATTTTGATGCTCGAGATCGATATGCAAAAGTCAACTTGACCCAAAATGACTTCCAAAATCTATACATGTTTATTATATAACTTAAATATAGTCATTATATATATTTAAATATATTTATCAAATTTTATTAAAGTAAATGATACAAGTTATTTATTAATAAATAAAAATTTATATTAAAATTTATATATGATGAAAATATACTTTTATATATCTTAAGTAATAATATTTATAAAGTTCACTTAATATCATAAAAATACAGTGGTATGAATTGTTACTGTAATTATATTTCGTGTGGTAAAAATATCCTTGTATCACATATTTATTTGATAAAATAATATGAGTAAAAGTTGTATTATTTTGTAATAATAATAATAATTATTATTATTATTCTACTAATAATGATAATAACAATATTTATTTAAAATGATAATTCTAATCATGATGATTTTAATAATAACGATACTTTTTAATATTAACTGTAATAATAATATTTTATATAAAAATAATAATTCTATTCAAAATGATAATTTTTAATAATAATAATAATAATACTAAGATGATAATAATAGTGATATTTTATAATAACAATGATATTTCTATTAAAAATAATAATTTTAATAAAAATGATAGTTTTAATATTAATGATACTTTTAATAATAATAATAATGATAAAAATAATGAAAACGATATTTTTATCTAAATCAATATCTTACAATATTTTAATTTCATCATGATACTTATACTCATTATTTACTAATCGATTTATTTAATAGCTTTTAGTCCTCTTTTATATCGCATTCATAATAATGATAGTAATAGTAATCATAATAATTAGATGATACTAATATTAGTTTTAATGATAATAATAGTAATAATAAGAATAATAATATTAATACTAATGATAATACTAATAATTATTATAATGATGATGATAATAATAATAATAATAATAATAATAATAATAATAATAATAATAATATTAATAATATTAATAATAATAATAATAATAACCTTAATGATAATAACGATATTAATAATAATAACAATTACAATTTTTAATGATAATACTTAATAACGATAATGATGATAATAATAATAATAATATTAGATAATAATAATAATAACGATGATAATAACGATGATAGTAATAATAATAATCATTTTAATAATAATACTAAAATTAATGATAATTCAGTTGACTATATCTTTTAATCCGTTCATCGAAACTATACGCTTTCTAAATGAAAAGTTACTAATTTTTCGCCAGATTTCCAACGACATGCATATCGTATATCTTATCTCAGTAGCATATGTATCAAATTCGTGATTTATCATAAACTATTTAACGACAAAATTAAGCATGCAAGCATGCATAATCATATATACTCGAACACTAGTCAGGGATACACTATTAATATATAAAAGCTAAGATATGAATGCTCACGTATCAATATTGAGATTCAATATTGCAGGAAAGTACGTAGATGCAACGGAGATGACAAACACTAGGTTGACCTCACGAACAAAACCATGAACCATACCCATGACCTCCATAGTTATAACCCATAATTTCCTTAGCTCTATCCCTTTCGAAAAACCCGTTTGAAATATCACTTGAACATAACCCCCGTCGTAATATTTTATGTATATACTACTAATATTAATACCATAAGATTAATAATAATAATATTTTATGTATATACTACTACTAATATTAACAGTACCTACCCGTTAAAGAAATTTCGTCCCGAAATTTGATCGAGGTCGTCATGGCTAACAATAGGAATGTTATCATGACGAATATGAGTTAATAAATAGAGTTTTATCATTATTGAGTAATATGGATAAAACAATTTGATTTTTGTGAAGAGTACGAGTGAAGTTATCATAATAGAGTGAAATGAGAAGATTAAAGTTTCATCATATCTTTTGACGTAGATAAGGTTGATTTTCGGAGATCAAGGGATTTAGAGAAAATCTTCGTAATAAGATTTGATTCTTCGGTAATTAAGGAAATTAGAATCCTCTTTGGTTAAATGCGATAATCTGTCTTACTTGCTTTGTCTAATATTTCACTATAAATCAACCTCCTTCGTCTCCTTATTTCCACATCTCCCATCTTCTATACTTTCTTCCCTAATTCATACTTCCAAAACATTCATCAATATGCTCCATCTAGTTCTCATTCTTGATATATTATTGACTATCACATCTGCCATTCTTCTTTTTCATCTACCACCGGAGGAATATGTTTACTTCTATTATTCTCTTAGATTCATAGTGTTTTTAGTTCTCCCGTGTCTTTATATTGCTATACACATTGATATACACGGTTTATAAATTATGTGTTATTGTCGTGCCTATATCATTCGGAGCTCCATGCTTCTGTATCATCATCCACGGTTAATGCTCTCTTCCATTTGCTGCGATTTATACTCCTATATATATTTCGAAGCTTCATGCTTTTGTTTTCTCTTCTCGACTTTAAGTATAGCAAGTAATGATCCAGAATTCGTATGTATGAATTTCGATATGAACATAGCTATTGTTCTAAGGAAGAAATTGTAATAGCATGATCTTGATTGGTTAAATTACCAGAAGTTACGGGGAAAGATAGATCTATCAAAAATATGTTCTTGATATGTTTAAAGATTAGATAGAATGTAAGAGTCGTGTAATATGGCACATGATGACGGTATGGTCTGTGAATCATCATGTTCCATTAGAAACTCAGCATGACTTACTTTAATATAATCACGTTGATCAAGTGTCATTATATTATACTAACTCATGCTTCAGTTCCCAACACTACTTCAAAATATTCAAATTTTATCTAGAAACTAAAACAGTTTCTTTTATGATGTAACACAGATAACACGAAGAGATAAATAATTTCGGATCATAATAGTTATGAAAATATCTTCAGAAATATCGAAGATATTTATAATGAAAGATATGATGATATCTTAGAATATCTAAGATCAGAGGATGATGAAGAATATTGTCCGCAAGGGTTTAGAGTAAGGAGCAAGGTATTCGCTAAAGACTTCAGCAGGCACTGAATCATTTGGATTCTTTAAAGGCAGATTTAGTCCTTGTGATTTGTCCATAGCCTCCTTCATGGTTTGCTCAATCCGTTTTCCAGTTCCAGACCTTCTCTTTTTCTGAGCTTTGCCAACACACTATTCTTTATCATCAAACCTTCGACTGTTAATGTCGTTTACAGTTTTTGCTGCTTCATTCAGCTTTTTCAACATTCAGTGTATTGATTCGTAGACTGGGTGATTTTCAGAATTTCAGAATGGAAGATCGTAATTCTAAGAGATAAATGTTATATGTATACATATAACTGTTGATGTAGAAATGCTGCGAGATTCAAAATACTGATTGCTAATTCTCGGTAATTGGTATGGAAATTATCGTTACAAGATGCAGATAAGTATATGATAGGGTTTTAATGAACAAATAATGGTTTTTCTGAGAAACTTAAGCCAATGAGTAATGAAGTTGCTGGTAAGTTTACTGCTAATGTGGTGAGATATAAAAGGTTTCCCGGTAACGATGGCGAAAAGACAACATATATATCAAGGTTATAATAAGGCTAGTCCGACTGAGAAGTCGAAGTTGACTTGCTGGAGCTGTGACAGAATTTTCTACTTTGAAAAGGGATCGCAAAGTTATTTTTGGTAATAAATGCCAAAGGATCTGGCGCAGATATGTGTTAAACTTTTACTTAGGTTCTAAGTGTCCTCCAGGTGCATATATTCTTCGAATGTATCGTGTGATTGGTTCATCCTCTTGATTATTTATTAGTTGAGGTGTTTTTAAGAATTTTAAAGGGTTTGAACGCAGGTTGTCATCGTCAATATCCGTATGATGCAATCATCGTGAATCTTGCATGATTCGAATATCTTTTCGTGTTTTTATGAATAAAAGTGATGTTCTAGTATAGTTTGGATTCAAAGTATGGTTTGGAAGATGTAGGAATCTAAGAATGATGTCTTCTGTTAGATTTTGACTTGAATTTTGATGTGTCAAAATCAGAATATGTAATTGGATTTGAATGAGAATGGTTGTCCTAATTTTTATGAAAAATGTATATCGCTGTGTAAGTAGAGAGTATAATTAATGATTGTTGAATCAGAATCGAAGAATGTACAGTGTAACATATTAATTGTGAATTTATATATCTCTCGGGTATTACCTACTTGTTAAAAGTTTCACAAGTAATATTTTGTACAAGAGAATTTTTATTACCGTCTTTATGAAAACATATGTATATTTTCTTCAGATGTAATACAGATTTAATGAGTTAATATTAAATTAAACTCATTTGATTTTCGGCTGGAACTAGAAATGAATAATCTCTAAAACTTTAGAATTTACGTAATCTTCGTGGATTATTTCCTTCAACGTAATTGAAATCATGAATCAATACTTCATTATTTATTTTTATTGATATTTCTTCGGTGAATAATGTTGGTGCTCGTGGAATTCTTACGAACTTCACAAGATATGAATGATATTTTCTAGGAGGTTTCAAGTACATCGAAGATGAAAGTGTAAAATCAAACATATAATTGAATAATACACTTGGTTTATTATGCAATGGAATTCATTGAATTGAAACAGAGATTGTAGTTAGCGATGGTTAAGTTGTTAACGAAGGATGTACATCATAGCATATTAGTAATATGAATTTGGCTTAACCGAGTAGTATCTACCCTTTCTCAATTCATACGTAATAGCTTAATACGAAAAGATATGTTAGGGTTTCCAAAATTCATATATATATAATATATAAATTCTTTGGAAATAATGAGTTAATACCCCATAACTTGTTATTTTAATATACTCCTTGGTGCTTGTGGTGTCGATATCATCGGTGGTTATGGAGCTGATAGAGTATGTAGTGCTATAGGTGTTGCTGGTGTTGGTGATACTGATGGTGATGCTGGTGGCATTACCGGTGGCGTTTGTACAACAAGTCTATCTTGTAAATCACGCACCATTCTTGTCAGGGTTTCTACTCTTCCTTCTATCATTTCGGTCCGCTCATCTGATTTATGGTTAAGGCTAGAATTGATAATCTCTAAGACTTTAGAGATTACATGATCGTCGAAGAATATTTCTCCAATGAAGTTATGAATTAATACTTCATTGGTTATTGTTGTTGATACTCCTTGATATCTATGGTGCGTATGACGTTGATGCTCATGGGACAGTTTGTGATGTTGAATCATGGGATGTGGATGTTGTTGGTGGTGGTAATTGTAGTGACCCGAACTTTTTCATGTTTATATATATATTAAATGAAATTGTTATTTACATGATTAAGTGTTTCCAATATGTTAAGCAATCAAACTTGTTAAGACTTGATTAATTGAAATAGGTTTCATATAGACAATTGACCACCCAAGTTGACCGGTGATTCACGAACGTTAAAACTTGTAAAAACTATACGATGACATATATATGGTTATATATATAGTTAACATGATTTTATTATAAGTATGTATCTCATTAGGTATTTTAACAATGAGTTATATACATAAAAATGAGACTATTAATTTAAGAAACTCGAAAATGATATATATAACGATTATCGTTATAACAACGTCTTACTAGGTACATATGAATCATATTAAGATATTGATACACTTGGTTAATTATGTTAAATGATAAGTAAATATATTATTAAGTGTATTAACAATGAAATACATATGTAAAAATAAGACTACTAACTTAATGATTTCGAAACGAGACATATATGTAACGATTATCGTTGTAACAACATTTAACTGTATATATATCATACTAAGATATATTATATATCATAATATCATGATAATATAACAATTTAACATCTCATTTGTTATAATAAACAATGGGTTAATAACATTCAACAAGATCGTTAACCTAAAGGTTTCAAAACAACATTTACATGTAACGACTAACGATGACTTAACGACTCAGTTAAAATGTATATACATGTAGTGTTTTAATATGTATTCATACACTTTTGAAAGACTTCAAGACACTTATCAAAATACTTCTACTTAACAAAAATGCTTACAATTACATCCTCGTTCAGTTTCATTAACAATTCTACTCGTATGCACCCGTATTCGTACTCGTACAATACACAGCTTTTAGATGTATGTACTATTGGTATATACACTCCAATGATCAGCTTTTAGCAGCCCATGTGAGTCTCCTAACACATGTGGGAACCATCATTTGGCAACTAGCATGAAATATCTCATAAAATTACAAAAATATGAGTAATCATTCATGACTTATTTACATGAAAACAAAATTACATATCCTTTATATCTAATCCATACACCAACGACCAAAAACACCTAAAAACACTTTCATTCTTCAATTTTCTTCATCTAATTGATCTCTCTCAAGTTCTATCTTCAAGTTCTAAGTGTTCTTCATAAATTCCAAAAGTTCTAGTTTCATAAAATCAAGAATACTTCCAAGATTGCAAGTTTACTTCCAAGTTTTCTAAATCCATTCCAAGTAATCATCCAAGATCAAGAAACCTTTGTTACTTATAGTAGGTTATCTTTCTAATACAAGGTAATAATCATATTCAAACTTTAATTCAATTTCTATAACTATAACAATCTTATTTCGAGTGGAAATCTTACTTGAAATTGTTTTCGTGTCATGATTCTGCTTCAAGAACTTTCAAGCCATCCAACGATCCTTTGAAGCAAGATCTATTTTTCTCATTTCCAGTAGGTTTATCCAAGGAACTTGAGGTAGTAATGATGTTCATAACATCATTCGATTCATACATATAAAGCTATCTTATTCGAAGGTTTAAACTTGTAATCACTAGAACATAGTTTAGTTAATTCTAAACTTGTTCGCAAATAAAAGTTAATCCTTCTAACTTGACTTTTAAAATCAACTAAACACATGTTCTATATCTATATGATATGCTAACTTAATGATTTAAAACCTGGAAACACGAAAAACACCGTAAAACCGGATTTACGCCGTCGTAGTAACACCGCGGGCTGTTTTGGGTTAGTTAATTAAAAACTATGATAAACTTTGATTTAAAAGTTGTTATTCTGGGAAAATGATTTTTATTATGAACATGAAACTATATCCAAAAATTATGGTTAAACTCAAAGTGGAAGTATGTTTTCTAAAATGGTCATCTAGACGTCGTTCTTTCGACTGAAATGACTACCTTTAGAAAAACGACTTGTAACTTATTTTTCCGACTTTAAACCAATAATTTTTCTGTTTAGATTCATAAAATAGAGTTCAATATGAAACCATAGCAATTTGATTCACTCAAAACGGATTTAAAATGAAGAAGTTATGGGTAAAACAAGATTGGATAATTTTTCTCATTTTAGCTACGTGAAAATTGGTAACAAATCTATTCCAACCATAACTTAATCAACTTGTATTGTATATTATGTAATCTTGAGATACCATAGACACGTATACAATGTTTCGACCTATCATGTCGATACATCTATATATATTTCGGAATAACCAAAGACACTCTATATGTGAATGTTGGAGTTAGCTATACAGGGTTGAGGTTGATTCCAAAATATATATAGTTTGAGTTGTGATCAATACTGAGATACGTACACACTGGGTCGTGGATTGATTCAAGATAATATTTATCGATTTATTTCTGTACATCTAACTGTGGACAACTAGTTGTAGGTTACTAACGAGGACAGCTGACTTAATAAACTTAAAACATCAAAATATATTAAAAGTGTTATAAATATATTTTGAACATACTTTGATATATATGTATATATTGTTATAGGTTCGTGAATCAACCAGTGGCTATGTCTTACTTCCCGACGAAGTAAAAATCTGTGAAAGTGAGTTATAGTCCCACTTTTAAAATCTAATATTTTTGGGATGAGAATACATGCAGGTTTTATAAATGATTTACAAAATAGACACAAGTACGTGAAACTACATTCTATGGTTGAATTATCGAAATCGAATATGCCCCTTTTTATTAAGTCTGGTAATCTAAGAATTAGGGAACAGACACCCTAATTGACGCGAATCCTAAAGATAGATCTATTGGGCCTAACAAACCCCATCCAAAGTACCGGATGCTTTAGTACTTCGAAATTTATATCATATCCGAAGGGTGTCCCGGAATGATGGAGATATTCTTAAAAATGCATCTTGTTAATGTCGGTTACCAGGCGTTCACCATATGAATGATTTTTATCTCTATGTATGGGATGTGTATTGAAATATGAAATCTTGTGGTCTATTATTATGATTTGATAATATATAGGTTAAACCTATAACTCACCAACATTTTTGTTGACGTTTTAAGCATGTTTATTCTCAGGTGATTATTAAAAGCTTCCGCTGTCGCATACTTAAATAAGGACGAGATTTGGAGTCCATGCTTGTATGATATTGTGTAAAAACTGCATTCAAGAAACTTATTTCGTTGTAACATATTTGTATTGTAAACCATTATGTAATGGTCGTGTGTAAACATGATATTTTAGATTATCATTATTTGATAATCTACGTAAAGCTTTTTAAACCTTTATTGATGAAATAAAGGTTATGGTTTGTTTTAAAATGAATGCAGTCTTTGAAAAATGTCTCATATAGAGGTCAAAACCTCGCAACGAAATCAATTAATATGGAACGTTTTTAATCAATAAGAATGGGACATTTCAGTTGGTATCCGAGCGTTGGTCTTAGAGAACCAGAATTTTGCATTAGTGTGTCTTATCGAGTTTGTTAGGATGCATTAGTGAGTCTGGACTTCGACCGTGTTTACTTGAAAAATGATTGCTTAACAAATTTTGTTGGAAACTATATATTTTTAACATGTGAATATTATGTGATATATTAATCTCTTAACGTGTTTGATATTATGTGATAGATTTCTACCTCTAGAACAAGTCCCATTGACTCACCTTATAATAATGAAGAGTCAAATGTAAACTGGAATGATTCGTGGACTGATTCACAAGTTCCCGAAGAGGAACCGGAAGAAGAGTCGGAACCGGAAGAAGAATCGAAACCAGAAGAAGAATCGGAACCGGAAGAAGAAATAGAACCGGTGGGGGAAATAATAAAACGGTTAAGTAAAAGAAAATCCTCAACCAACCGACCAAGGTTAATTATGGTCAATGGTGTTTCCGCCAAGGAAGCAAAATATTGGGAGGATTACCAATTCTCCGATGAATCGGATTCCGACGAGAATTCCGATGATGTTATAGAAATTACCCCAAGTGAATTTAAAAAGGCAAAAGAAAATAATAAGGGAAAGGGCATAAAAATAGAGAAATCTAATTCCAACCTCGATGAACTTTATATGTATCGTCAATCCCCGAAGCCCTTAAGTTGTAACAATGACCCTGGAACCTCTAAACCACCAGGTTTTCTAAACCGTTGTGGAAAACGACAGCTCGTATTAGGGGAACATCATATATCCCTAGAAACTTGGCAAAACGAACCAAAACCGAAGAAGAAGAAACGAGCGAGTCGGAATAAGATAGTTGTATTCGTGTGGTGTAATATATGTAATATAGTGTGCTTATGCTTTATGATATATGTAAAAATTGCTTGTATTAATAAGTATTTTTTTTTATGAATCTAACTCTTGTCTATTTTACAGTATAAAAACACAAAATGGATAGACAACCCAATATTTTAAGAGACCTACCCGGAGACATGATTGATGAAATCTTGTCTAGAGTCGGTCAGAATTCTTCGGCACAACTATTTACGGCGAAATCAGTTTGTAAGACATTCGAAGAACGTTCCAAGAATGCCTTGATTTATAAGAGACTTTCGTTTGAAAGATGGGGGATATCACATTGGGAAACCCATAAGTTACGATGTGTTTACTTTGACGCATATATTGCGGGGAACCCAAATGCTATTTTATGCAACGGGTTAAGAAATTATTTTGACTCAATGTATCCGAATATAGGACTTCATGATTTAGAAAAAGCGGCTAACATGCAACATAAAGAAGCATGTTATGCTTACGGGTTAGTAATGTTCGCTTCTCACCAAAGTGAGAACAAGAACATCGGGCTACAACTATTAAACAAAACATTTCCACAAGTAACGGATTCAGTAGTTGGGGTGAGAAACAAAGTTTTTAGATTGTTACGGGACTGTTGGACATTACGTAACCCTCATCCCTTTGACGACGTTACAACACGCTGTCTTATCAACGGCCATAACGGTTATGTTCCACAAGACCAAGGATGGGGAGTAGTCCTAGTAAAACCAGAATGCATGACTTGTTTCTGGACGTATGAATTACGTGTCTTTATTGCCTTTGCTGAACGACTTGTGTACTAGCTAGAATTATCTTCACAACTATCTTGTATCAAAGTTATTGTGTGCTATATTTCATGCTTTATGTAAAATAAGCGGTATTGTAAGTTTGTAAAATATTGTATAAAAGTTTGAACGCGAAATATTATTATAGTCAGTTTTTCATATAGAATTGTAGTAGTTGAATTGTATATTAGCTACTAAGTATGAACTTAACGGGTAGGTACTACCCGAATTTAAACTTATAAAACGCTAATATGAAGAAAAAGCTTTTATAAATGAGTTCATATTATGCTACGAAATACTATTAACTACTCTTAATATTCTGTATGATTAACTTGTTCCATTTGACTATTTTGAAGGAAATGGCACCGACTACTCGACACACCGTGAAAATGAATGAAGAGGAATTCCGTGCTTTTCTAGCTTCAAACATAGCCGCAGTACAGGCTGCACTACATACCAACAATAACCTTGGATCTAGCAGTACAGGAAATCGTGTAGGATGCACCTACAAAGAATTCACTGCCTGCAAACCTTTGGAATTTGATGGAACCGAAGGACCGATCGGATTGAAACGGTGGACCGAGAAGGTCGAATCGGTGTTTGCCATAAGTAAGTGTACTGAAGAGGACAAAGTGAAGTACGCTACGCATACCTTCACAGGTTCTGCGTTAACATGGTGGAATACCTATCTAGAGCAAGTGGGACAAGATGATGCTTACGCACTACCGTGGTCGGCATTCAAGCACTTGATGAACGAGAAGTACCGTCCCAGAACCGAGGTCAATAAGCTCAAGACAGAACTTAGAGGGTTACGAACCCAAGGATTTGATATTACCACGTACGAAAGACGATTCACAGAATTGTGCCTATTGTGTCCGGGAGCGTTCGAAGATGAGGAAGAGAAGATCGACGCGTTTGTGAAAGGATTACCGGAAAGAATCCAAGAAGATATAAGTTCACACGAGCCCGCCTCCATACAACAGGCATGTAGAATGGCTCACAAACTAGTGAACCAGATTAAGGAAAGAATTAAAGAACAGACGGCTGAAGAGGCCAATGTGAAGCAAGTCAACAGAAAGTGGGAGGAAAACGGTGATAAGAATCACCAATACAACAACAACAACAATTACAATAATAATCGCAACAATTATCCCAACAATCGCAACATCAATCACAACTACAACAAACGGCCCAACAACAACAACAATAACAACAACAACAACAACAACAACAGCAACTACAACAATCATCCCAACAACAATAACAACCGCAACAACAACAACAATCAGAAGCAGCTATGCCAAAGGTGTGAAAAGTATCACACGGGTTTCTGCACCAAATTTTGCAACAAGTGTAAAAGAAATGGTCATAGTGCGGCGAAGTGTGAGGTCTACGGACCAGGGGTTAACAGAACGAAAGGAACAAATGGTGTCGGAACGAGTAATGGCGGAGCAAGTAGTGTCGGAGCAAGTTATGCCAATGTAGTTTGTTATAAATGTGGAAAACCGGGCCACATTATTAGAAATTGCCCGAACCAGGAGAACACGAATGGACAAGGCCGCGGAAGAGTTTTCAATATTAATGCGGCAGAGGCACAGGAAGACCCGGAGCTTGTTACGGGTACGTTTCTTATTGACAATAAATCTGCTTACGTTTTATTTGATTCGGGTGCGGATAGAAGCTATATGAGTAGAGATTTTTGTGCTAAATTAAGTTGTCCATTGACGCCGTTGGATAGTAAATTTTTACTCGAATTAGCAAACGGTAAATTAATTTCAGCAGTTAATATATGCCGGAATCGAGAAATTAAACTGGGTAGCGAAATATTTAAGATTGATTTGATACCAGTAGAGTTAGGGAGTTTTGATGTAATAGTTGGCATGGACTGGCTGAAGAAGGTGAAAGCAGAGATCGTATGTTATAAAAATGCAATTCGCATTGTACAAGAAGAAGGAGAACCCTTAATGGTGTACGGAGAAAAGGGCAACACGAAGCTACATCTTATTAGTAATTTGAAGGCACAAAAACTAATAAGAAAAGGTTGCTATGCTGTTCTAGCACACGTCGAGAAAGTACAAACCGAAGAAAAGAGCATCAATGATGTTCCCGTCGCAAAAGAATTTCCCGATGTATTTCCGAAAGAATTACCGGGATTACCCCCACATCGATCCGTTGAATTTCAAATAGATCTTGTACCAGGAGCTGCACCAATAGCTCGTGCTCCTTACAGACTCGCACCCAGCGAGATGAAAGAACTGCAAAGCCAATTACAAGAACTTTTAGAACGTGGTTTCATTCGACCAAGCACATCACCATGGGGAGCTCCTGTTTTGTTTGTCAAGAAGAAGGATGGTACATTTAGGTTGTGTATTGACTACAGAGAGTTGAACAAACTTACCATCAAAAACCGTTATTGACTGCCGAGAATTGACGACTTATTTGATCAACTACAAGGCTCGTCGGTTTATTCAAAGATTGACTTACGTTCCGGGTATCATCAAATGCGGGTGAAAGAAGATGATATTCCAAAGACTGCTTTTAGAACACGTTACGGTCATTACGAGTTTATGGTCATGCCGTTTGGTTTAACTAATGCACCAGCTGTGTTCATGGACCTTATGAACTGAGTGTGTGGACCATACCTTGACAAGTTTGTCATTGTTTTCATTGATGACATACTTATTTACTCAAAGAATGACCAAGAACACGGTGAACATTTGAGAAAGGTGTTAGAAGTATTGAGGAAGGAAGAATTGTACGATAAGTTTTCAAAGTGTGCATTTTGGTTGGAAGAAGTTCAATTCCTCGGTCACATAGTGAACAAAGAAGGTATTAAGGTAGATCCGGCAAAGATAGAAACTGTTGAAAAGTGGGAAACCCCAAAAACTCTGAAACACATACGCCAGTTTTTAGGACTAGCTGGTTACTACAGAAGGTTCATCCAAGATTTCTCCAAAATAGCAAAACCCTTGACTGCATTAACGCATAAAGGGAAGAAATTTGAATGGAAGGATGAACAAGAGAAGGCGTTTCAATTATTGAAGAAAAAGCTAACTACGGCACCTATATTGTCATTGCCTGAAGGGAATGATGATTTTGTGATTTATTGTGACACATCAAAGCAAGGTCTCGGTTGTGTATTAATGCAACGGACGAAGGTGATTGCTTATGCGTCTAGACAATTGAAGATTCACGAGCAAAATTATACGATGCATGATTTGGAATTAGGCGCGGTTGTTTTTGCATTAAAGACTTGGAGGCACTACTTATATGGGGTCAAAAGTATTATATATACCGATCACAAAAGTCTTCAACACATATTTAATCAGAAACAACTGAATATGAGGCAGCGTAGGTGGATTGAATTGTTAAATGATTACGACTTTGAGATTCGTTACCACCCGGGGAAGGCAAATGTGGTAGCCGACGCCTTGAGCAGAAAGGACAGAGAACCCATTCGAGTAAAATCTATGAATATAATGATTCACACTAACCTTACTACTCAAATAAAGGAGGCGCAATAAGGAGTTTTAAAAGAGGGAAATTTAAAGGATGAAATACCCAAAGGATCTGAGAAGCATCTTAATATTCGGGAAGACGGAACCCGGTATAGGGCTGAAAGAATTTGGGTACCAAAATTTGGAGATATGAGAGAAATGGTACTTAGAGAAGCTCATAAAACCAGATACTCAATACATCCTGGAACGGGGAAGATGTACAAGGATCTTAAGAAACATTTTTGGTGGCCAGGTATGAAAGCTGATATTGCTAAATATGTAGGAGAATGTTTGACGTGTTCTAAGGTCAAAGCTGAGTATCAGAAACCATCAGGTCTACTTCAACAACCCGAAATCCCGGAATGGAAATGGGAAAATATTACCATGGATTTCATCACTAAATTGCCAAGGACTGCAAGTGGTTTTGATACTATTTGGGTAATAGTTGATCGTCTCACCAAATCAGCACACTTCCTGCCAATAAGAGAAGATGACAAGATGGAGAAGTTATCACGACTGTATTTGAAGGAAGTCATCTCCAGACATGGAATACCAATCTCTATTATCTCTGATAGGGATGGCAGATTTATTTCAAGATTCTAGCAGACATTACAGCAAGCATTAGGAACTCGTCTAGACATGAGTACTGCCTATCATCCACAAACTGATGGGCAGAGCGAAAGGACGATACAAACGCTTGAAGATATGCTACGAGCATGTGTTATTGATTTTGGAAACAGTTGGGATCGACATCTACCGTTAGTAGAATTTTCCTACAACAACAGCTACCATTCAAGCATTGAGATGGCGCCGTTTGAAGCACTTTATGGTAGAAAGTACAGGTCTCCAATTTGTTGGAGTGAAGTGGGGGATAGACAGATTACGGGTCCAGAGATAATACAAGAAACTACCGAGAAGATCATCCAAATTCAACAACGGTTGAAAACCGCCCAAAGTCGACAAAAGAGCTACACTGACATTAAAAGAAAAGATATAGAATTTGTAATTGGAGAGATGGTCATGCTTAAAGTTGCATCTTGGAAGGGCGTTGTTCGATTTGGCAAACGAGGGAAATTAAATCCAAGGTATATTGGGCCATTCAAGATTATTGATCGTGTCGGACCAGTAGCTTACCGACTTGAGTTACCTCAACAACTTGCGGCTGTACATAACACTTTCCACGTCTCAAATTTGAAGAAAGGTTTTGCTAAAGAAGATCTCACTATTCCGTTGGACGAAATCCAAATCAATGAAAAACTTCAATTCATTGAAGAACCCGTCGAAATAATGGATCGTGAGGTTAAGAGACTTAAACAAAACAAGATACCGATTGTTAAGGTTCGATGGAATGCTCGTAGAGGACCCTAGTTCACCTGGGAGCGTGAAGATCAGATGAAGAAGAAATACCCGCATTTATTTCCAGAAGATACGTCAACACCTCCAACTGCTTAAAATTTCGGGACAAAATTTATTTAACGGGTAGGTACTGTAGTGACCCGAACTTTTCCATGTTTATATATATATTAAATGAAATTGTTATTTACATGATTAAGTGTTTCCAACATGTTAAGCAATCAAACTTGTTAAGACTTGATTAATTGAAATAGGTTTCATATAGACAATTGACCACCCAAGTTGACCGGTGATTCACGAACGTTAAAACTTGTAAAAACTATACGATGACATATATATGGTTATATATATAGTTAACATGATTTTATTATAAGTATGTATCTCATTAGGTATTTTAACAATGAGTTATATACATAAAAATGAGACTATTAATTTAAGAAACTCGAAAACGATATATATAACGATTATCGTTATAACAACGTCTTACTAGGTACATATGAATCATATTAAGATATTGATACACTTGGTTAATTATGTTAAATGATAAGTAAATATATTATTAAGTGTAATAACAATGAAATACATATATAAAAATAAGACTACTAACTTAATGATTACGAAACGAGACATATATGTAACGATTATCGTTGTAACAACATTTAACTGTATATATATCATACTAAGATATATTATATATCATAATATCATGATAATATAACAATTTAACATCTCATTTGTTATAATAAACAATGGGTTAACAACATTCAACAAGATCGTTAACCTAAAGGTTTCAAAACAACATTTACATGTAACGACTAACGATGACTTAACGACTCAGTTAAAATGTATATACATGTAGTGTTTTAATATGTATTCATACACTTTTGAAAGACTTCAAGACACTTATCAAAATACTTCTACTTAACAAAAATGCTTACAATTACATCCTCGTTCAGTTTCATCAACAATTCTACTCGTATGCACCCGTATTCGTACTCGTACAATACACAGCTTTTAGATGTATGTACTATTGGTATATACACTCCAATGATCAGCTCTTAGCAGCCCATGTGAGTCACCTAACACAAGTGGGAACCATCATTTGGAAACTAGCATGAAATATCTCATAAAATTACAAAAATATGAGTAATCATTCATGACTTATTTACATGAAAACAAAATTACATATCCTTTATATCTAATCCATACACCAACGACCAAAAACACCTACAAACACTTTCATTCTTCAATTTTCTTCATCTAATTGATCTCTCTCAAGTTCTATCTTCAAGTTCTAAGTGTTCTTTATAAATTCCAAAAGTTCTAGTTTCATAAAATCAAGAATACTTCCAAGATTGCAAGTTTACTTCCAAGCTTTCTAAATCCATTCCAAGTAATCATCCAAGATCAGGAAACCTTTGTTACTTACAGTAGGTTATCTTTCTAATATAAGGTAATAATCATATTCAAACTTTAATTCAATTTCTATAACTATAACAATCTTATTTCGAGTGGAAATCTTACTTGAAATTGTTTTCGTGTCATGATTCTGCTTCAAGAACTTTCAAGCCATCCAAGGATCCTTTGAAGCAAGATCTATTTTTCTCATTTCTAGTAGGTTTATCCAAGGAACTTGAGGTAGTAATGATGTTCATAACATCATTCGATTCATACATATAAAGCTATCTTATTCGAAGGTTTAAACTTGTAATCACTAGAACATAGTTTAGTTAATTCTAAACTTGTTCGCAAATAAAAGTTAATCCTTCTAACTTGACTTTTAAAATCAACTAAACACATGTTCTATATCTATATGATATGCTAACTTAATGATTTAAAACCTGGAAACACGAAAAACACCGTAAAACCGGATTTACGCCGTCGTAGTAACACCGCGGGCTGTTTTGGGTTAGTTAATTAAAAACTATGATAAACTTTGATTTAAAAGTTGTTATTCTGGGAAAATGATTTTTATTATGAACATGAAACTATATCCAAAAATTATGGTTAAACTCAAAGTGGAAGTATGTTTTCTAAAATGGTCATCTAGACGTCGTTCTTTCGACTGAAATGACTACCTTTAGAAAAACGACTTGTAACTTATTTTTCCGACTTTAAACCAATACTTTTTCTGTTTATATTCATAAAATAGAGTTCAATATGAAACCATAGCAATTTGATTCACTCAAAACGGATTTAAAATGAAGAAGTTATGGGTAAAACAAGATTGGATAATTTTTCTCATTTTAGCTACGTGAAAATTGGTAACAAATCTATTCCAACCATAACTTAATCAACTTGTATTGTATATTATGTAATCTTGAGATACCATAGACACGTATACAATGTTTCGACCTATCATGTCGACACATCTATATATATTTCGGAATAACCAAAGACACTCTATATGTGAATGTTGGAGTTAGCTATACAGGGTTGAGGTTGATTCCAAAATATATATAGTTTGAGTTGTGATCAATACTGAGATACGTACACACTGGGTCGTGGATTGATTCAAGATAATATTTATCGATTTATTTCTGTACATCTAACTGTGGACAACTAGTTGTAGGTTACTAACGAGGACAGCTGACTTAATAAACTTAAAACATCAAAATATATTAAAAGTGTTAAAAATATATTTTGAACATACTTTGATATATATGTATATATTGTTATAGGTTCGTGAATCAACCAGTGGCCAAGTCTTACTTCCCGACGAAGTAAAAATCTGTGAAAGTGAGTTATAGTCCCACTTTTAAAATCTAATATTTTTGGGATGAGAATAGATGCAGGTTTTATAAATGATTTACAAAATAGACACAAGTACGTGAAACTACATTCTATGGTTGAATTATCGAAATCGAATATGCCCCTTTTTATTAAGTCTGGTAATCTAAGAATTAGGGAACAGACACCCTAATTGACGCGAATCCTAAAGATAGATCTATTGGGCCTAACAAACCCCATCCAAAGTACCGGATGCTTTAGTACTTCGAAATTTATATCATATCCGAAGGGTGTCCCGGAATGATGGGGATATTCTTAAAAATGCATCTTGTTAATGTCGGTTACCAGGTGTTCACCATATGAATGATTTTTATCTCTATGTATGGGATGTGTATTGAAATATGAAATCTTGTGGTCTATTATTATGATTTGATAATATATAGGTTAAACCTATAACTCACCAACATTTTTGTTGACGTTTTAAGCATGTTTATTCTCAGGTGATTATTAAAAGCTTCCGCTGTCGCATACTTAAATAAGGACGAGATTTGGAGTCCATGCTTGTATGATATTGTGTAAAAACTGCATTCAAGAAACTTATTTCGTTGTAACATATTTGTATTTTAAACCATTATGTAATGGTCGTGTGTAAACAGGATATTTTAGATTATCATTATTTGATAATCTACGTAAAGCTTTTTAAACCTTTATTGATGAAATAAAGGTTATGGTTTGTTTAAAATGAATGCAGTCTTTGAAAAACGTCTCATATAGAGGTCAAAACCTCGCAACGAAATCAATTAATATGGAACGTTTTTAATCAATAAGAACAGGACATTTCAGTAATGGTACTATTGGTGTTGATGATGGTGGTATTGTTGATGACGGTGATACGGCTGGTGCTTGTAACCTTTGCACCATATTCTCCAAAGCCACTACTCGAACGCGAAGCTCGTTGACTTCTTCTATTACACTGGGATGATTGGCGGTTGAAAAGAACGGATGAATAAGATCTAGAAGTTTAGATAATATATAATCGTAACGGGATACTCGAGAAATGAGGGTGAAAATGGTGTTTCGTACTGGTTCGCCGGTAAGTGCTTCAGGTTCTTCGCCAAGAGGGAAATGTGGTGGATGGAAGGGATCACTTTCTTCTTGTCTCCAATGATTAAGTAGGCTACGAACCCATCCCCAATTCATCCAGAATAGATGATGGCTAATTAGTTGATCCATTCCGATCACACTGCTTTCGGAGCTCGAGTGGAACTCCATATCGGGATCTGAGGAACTTGAACTAGTGGCGAGTTCCATTTCGTACGATTGAATAAAGGATTTTTCGATATGAAATGATTTCCGGCTATCAGATGGTATTCTAATTACATAGAATATCTATATATATAGAACAAAAGATTTCGTAGATTACGGAGGAATTTACGGAATATGTCAGGCAAGGTTTACAGTAATAGATACGCTAAGATATAAATTAGCAGATAGGCTAAGATATGAATTTTGTCTATATACTATTCATGCAATCAATGCAGTACGATGTGTCTAGACTTAAGATGATAAGCAGGTAATTTTCGACAAAAATGATAAGCAAAACTTTTGACATGCAGACACTGTCGAAGTCCAGACTCATTAATGCATCTTAATATCTATCAGTTAGACACACTAATGCAAGATCTGGTTCATTAAGACCACCGCTCTGATACCAACTGAAATGCCCCGTTCATATCAATTATAAACATTACATAATAATTAATTTCATTGCGAGGTATTTGACCTCTATATGATACATTTTACAAGCATTGCCTTCGTTTTTAAAAGACAAACTCTTATTACGACGAAAGTTGACAGACATGCATACCATTTCATAAAATATCCAACTATAAATGACTTAATAATAATCTTGTTGAACTCAATGACTCGAATGCAACGTCTTTTGAAATATGCCATGAATGACTCCAAGTAATATCTTTAAAATGAACAAATGTACAGCGGAAGATTTCTTTCAAACCTGAGAATAAACATGCTTTCAAGTGTCAACCAAAAGGTTGGTGAGTTTATTAGTTTATCATAAACAATCATTTCCATTAATTTAATAGACCACAAGATTTTCATTTTCATTTCTCATAAACATCATGCATCTGCATAAAAATCATTCATATGGATTGAACACCTGGTAACCGACATTAACAAGATGCGTATAGAATATCCCCAAACAGAAACTCGTCTGTAATATAAACTCGAAGTACTAAAGCATACCATTTTCCAGTATGGGGGTGTTAGTGCCCGTAGATCTACCTTTAGGATTCGCGTCAATTAGGGTGTCTGTTCCCTAATTCTTAGGCTACCAAGCTAAAAAGGGGCATATTCGATTCGATAATCCAACCATAGAATGTAGTTTCGATTACTTGTGTCTATTTCGTAAAACTTTTATAAAAGCAGCGCATGTATTCTCAGTCCCAAAAATATATATTGCAAAAGCATTTAAAAAGGGAGCAAATGAAACTCACAATACTGTATTTTGTAGCAATAATGCAAAGGACGGCACTGAACAAGTGCAGGGTTGGCCTCGGATTCACGAACCTATATTAAGTATATATATTTATATGTTGTCAATATCGGTCTAACAATTTAGGTCAAGTCGTAGTGTATCACAATCCTGATGCTCGAGATCGATATGCAAAAGTCAACTTGACCCAGAATGACTTCCAAAATCTATACATGTTTATTATATAACTTAAATATAGTCGTTTTATATATTTAAATATATTTATCAAATTTTATTAAAGTAAATAATACAAGTCATTTATTAATAAATAAAAATTTATATTAAAATTTATATATGATGAAAATATACTTTTATATATCTTAAGTAATAATATTTATAAAGTTCACTTAATATCATAAAAATATAGTGGTATGAATTGTTACTGTAATTATATTTCGTGTGGTAAAAATATCCTTGTATCACATATTTATTTGATAAAATAATATGAGTAAAAGTTGTATTATTTTGTAATAATAATAATTATTATTATTATTCTACTAATAATGATAATAACAATATTTATTTAAAATGATAATTCTAATCTTGATGATTTTAATAATAACGATACTTTTTAATATTAACTGTAATAATAATATTTTATATAAAAATAATAATTCTATTCAAAATGATAATTTTTAATAATAATAATACTAAGATGATAATAATAATGATATTTTATAATAACAATGATATTTCTATTAAAAATAATAATTTTAATAAAAATGATAGTTTTAATATTAATGATACTTTTAATAATAATAATAATGATAAAAATAATGAAAATGATATTTTTATCTAAATTAATATCTTACAATATTTTAATTTCATCGTGATACTTATACTCATTATTTCCTAATCGATTTATTTAATAGCTTTTAGTCCTCTTTTATATCGCATTCATAATAATGATAGTAATAGTAATCATAATAATTAGATGATACTAATATTAGTTTTAATGATAATAATACTAATAATAATAATGATAATACTAATGATAATACTAATAATTATTATAATGATAATAATAATAATAATAATAATAATAATAATAATAATAATAAAAATAATAATAATAATAATAATAATAATAATAATAACCTTAATGATAATAATGATAGTAATAATAATAACAATAACAATTTTTAATGATAATACTTAATAACGATAATGATAATAATAATAATAATAATAATAATAATAATAATAATAATAATAATAACGATGATAATAACGACGATAGTAATAATAATAATCATTTTAATAATAATACTAAAATTAATTATAATTCAGTTGACTATATCTTTAATCCGTTCATCGAAACTATACGCTTTCTAAATGAAAAGTTACTAAATTTTCACCAGCTTTCCAACGACATGCATATCGTATATCTTATCTCAGTAGCATATGTATCAAATTCGTGATTTATCATAAACTATTTAACGACAAAATTAACCATACAAGCATGCATAATCATATATACTCGAGCACTAGTCAAGGATACACTATTAATATATAAAAGCTAAGATATGAATGCTCACGTATCAATATTGAGATTCAATATTGCAGGAAAGTACGTAGATGCAACGGAGATGATAAACACTAGGTTGACCTCACGAACAAAACCATGAACCAAACCCATGACCTCCATAGTTATAACCCATAATTTCCTTAGCTCTATCCCTTTCGAAAAACCAGTTTGAAATATCACTTGAACATAACCCCCGTCGTAATATTTTATGTATATACTACTAATATTAATACCATAAGATTAATAATAATAATAATAATAATAATAATAATAATAATAATAATAATAATAATAATAATAATAAATTAGATAAATATTACGGAGTAATAGATCAGAGATATAGAGAGATATGTGTAAATGAATTGGACCAGAGCTCGATCGAGATTTATAGTCAAATCCTGAAATTCATCACTCCGCGATCGCAGAGTGTTTGAAGGTAATATTACCGCGATCACGGCTCTGTCTTTTACAGCTCATACTCGAATAAAAAACGTGGGCTGCTGGTTTAATATTATATTTTATATATATTATAATTAATTTATATAATTATTTATATATTATATTATATTCTCGTGTATAGTTAATTTGTAAATTTAGTTCCGATTAATTGTACATTGTCACTCGACTAATGTCCCGGTTCCGATTTTTCGAACGAGTTTTCGTACACTTAGAAAACTAGCACTTTGTATTTCGCGACATGTACCTTTATCGATAAATAGACTTAATTTTCCAATAACTTATATCTCTCAGGTGTAACCTGAACGTTCGAGTGTTTTGATCATTTGCTTCTTTAAATCATCGTTTCACTATATATATATATATATATATATATATATATATATATATATATATATATATATATATATATATATATATATATATGTATATATATATATATATGTATATATATATATATATATATGTATATATATATTTATATATATGTATATATATATATATATATATGTATATATATATATATATGTATATATGTATATATATATATATATATATATATATATATAATAGTATTATTTTAAATCAAAACGTTTTATGTCAAGGTTAATATTATATTTTTATCATTTTGTAATATATATATATATATATATATATATATATATATATATATATATATATATATATATATATATTCATTTGGAAATATAAATTTATATATATTAGAAATATCTATTTAAATATAATATTTAGTTTTTCAAAACTAATTATATTTCAGAGTTTATATAATTTAAAATCATTTTCATAATAAAACATAATTTGATATGAATCCTTTATGTACTAGCGTTTACTCTGATTTCTCAAATATTCTAATTAACTTATTTAAATATCAATCGAATTAATAAACAAATGTTACTATCGTTTACTTAATTAATTTGAAATCATATATATCTAATATACATAAACACGTTTTAAATATACGTTGCAAGCTATTTATATATCTGACAACTAATATTCCAACTCACGTTTTTAAACAAGGACATTTTAATAATCGAGTTCTATTATATCGAAAAACGTTTTCGTACATTTGAAACTAAATCAATTGATTATTATGAAATTTAGTCTTCCACTAACTTTTGTCTAATTCTTCTTATTTGACACTTTGTTCTCATATGTGGATCACTTTACCAATTATTCCGAATACCGTTAAAAGGAACAATTTCTCAAATCAATGTGGACCTCGTAACAGAGACCCCTAATCATATCTCAATGTATCTAATAAATTAATCATTTTATATTATCATTTAATTTTGTCGATAAATATATTAAACATATATCGAAACAAATACGTTCATGTAAAGTATTAAACATTTAATACTTTGTTAACATTTTCAAGTTATAATATATATATATATATATATATATATATATATATATATATATAAAACATATATAATCATATCCATTTATATAATGGTTCTTGAATCGTCGGAATTTGGTCGAGGTTAAATGAATGTATGAACATAGTTTAAAATTTTTGAGATTCAACTTAATAAACTTTGCTTATCGTGTCAGAATAATATGAAGATAAAGTTTAAATTTGGTCAGAAATTTCTGGGTTGTCACAAATTATACATGTTTTATCTCGCAATATCTCCCTCATTTCATTCGGTTTTGAGGATCATTGGGGCCGAAAGTTGATTATTTGTGCTAAAGTGTCGGTTCAAGGCTAAAAGCTTGATTTGGTGTAAAATTGACCAAGTCTTAATCAAAAGAGGCAAAGAAAATGACAAGTGCATAAATCAGCTCCAAAAGCGCCGCTCCTCATCTAAGAGCGCCGCTCCTAATGGGCAAAAGCGCCACACCTCACAGAAAAGCGACATTCTTGTACACGACTTGGCACCATTTTCCACCAGTAGCCAAAGCGGCACAATTCAACAAAAGCGCCACACTTAATCACAAAAAGCAGCGCTCCTGAAGAAATCCAAAAGCGCCGCTCCTGAGCTAAAAGCAACGCTCCTGTCGCTGTTCAGCCAAGAATTTTCAGCACTATAAAAGGAAAGAGATTAGGTCATTTTGAAGAGAGCTGCAATTCTAAGTCCGATTTTCACTTTCAAAACCCTAATTTCATCATTCATTGGAGTTTGAAGGTGAAATGAAGGAAGCAAGCTTAAGTTCCATCATAGTTTTAGTTCTAGATCTCTTTTTCTTTCAATTTGGATTGTAACCTCCACCTTTCTTACTCTAGTTTTGAATTAATTACTTGTAATAACTAAATATGATGTTTATTTGTGTTTCAATGCTTATGATTAGTGTAATCTTAGCCATGCTTGGCTAAATTGTTTGTGTTTACTTATCTATGAATCTCTAATGCAAGGATTTGACTTAAATCAATTGAATAAAGTTGTTTGAATGAAATACATGAGCATGTGTTAGTGTGTTAGCTATGAGGTCTATTGCTATGATTTGTTTTAGGTTTTACTTTGATTAGATAGATTGAGTAGCTCTCTTAGTGATTAGAGAAGTGAATCAATTTGTGCTTCAACACCTTAGGTGATCTAGACAACTAGATTGAGGATTTTAAGTGATTGCGTTCTTAGTCTATGTTGGTTTTCAATTGACCTTTAGTCAACATAGTGGTGTTTGATTATCTTAAGTGATTTTGAAAGTTGAAGGGTTTTAAGTGATTTTAACCCAAGCATAATCTCAATAACCACTCATACTTAACTTGATCTTAAGATACAATGCTTATGTGAGTTTGCAAAGTATAACTTGATTAAGGTTTGGTAGTAATGTTAAACATTTAATAGTTCAACAACTAGTGCGATAACAATTTGGGTAAAACGGGGCAATCCAAGCATAGAGAGGATTAGGTAAGTGAACACTCTTTAGTTAATTGAATTAGTTCTTAATATTTAGTTACTCGTTACTTGTTACTTGTCTTAATTGTTAAGTTTAAGTTTGTTTACTTGCATATGTTTTAGTTGTTAAATAAAATTAATCAACCCCCCCCCCCCAATCAAACAAACTCTAGGACAATTAATAGTTTCAATTATTCTACTTACACCGCTCTCTTGGGACGAACTTGAAATGAATACTTACATTAAAGTGCTATAATAACCGGGTTCTAATTGCTCGTTAGTTGTGTGTGCTTATTTGTAGTGTTTGAATCTTGTATAAATTTAGAGGGTAAATGATGTATTGTTCCACACGCATCAGAGTCCAATAAGTAAAGTATGAAATTTAGGCCTATACATATTTTTGTATCTGATAAGTATAATATAATTCTGTATATAGCAAACGTTTGATTCAATAAGAATGTAAATGTAAATATAGTACGCCATTTAGTATGTTTTTTAATTTAATTTAATTTAATTATTTGCATGGAGTCTATAATCTTTAAGATATGCATAATGGTTACTTGATAGAACTATATGTATAAGTTTGGTAAATGTTTTTATTCTTATACATTAGTTATAACATTGTAAACAATTTTAATAATAAATTATCTTTTAATTATGTGAATTCGCAGATTATAATTTACTATTAATAATAACTAGTAAAAATTGCCCGCAGGATGCGGCGGGACCTTTCGATTGCATATTTATATTTAACGTAGTATTATGTATTTAAATAATTGAAAACGCATTGATGCGGGTGTGTTTGGATACACGTTGTTATTACCTAGTATACCTAATGGTCGGCGTTTTTTAACGTCGGGAAAATCGCGTAGAAAAGAGGGAGGGGACCATCGATATGATGTAGTTAGTTTGAGTTGTTTATTACACGTGTACATATACGTATGAAGGATAGCCCAAAATATTTAGCGTATGAAAGATAGCCCGGAATATTAGCGTATGAAAGATAGCCCGAAATATTTAGCGTTTTTTAAAAAACATCCGTTTCGCGCATAGGTAGTTGCGTTGTGTTCGTAAAATTATTTCGAGTTGAACCACTTTGCCAAACTAGAAGACCACCTCTTTCCAACATTCTTTCAAAGTCATATCTACTGATCTCCCAAGCCTCAAGCACATATCAATGGAGAGATTATAAGAGAGAAAGAGAGATTCTATTTACACTAAGTAGAATTGAAATGTAAACTTTGTACTTATCATTTGTATCTTTAAGTTTACTTTGTAAGACACTTCCTTAGGGGGTCAAGGAAGTTAGATAGTTCTTATGATAGAAAACACCATCTTACTTAATGATTCAACTTCCTTAAAGGGATCTAGGAAGTTAATCAATTCCATTGGGAATTAAGTTGGTGTAACCTATTGAAGAACTATGAGTGATTGTAAGCTTAGCTATAAGTTTACTTGTAAGCTATCTTCTAAAAGGGATCTAGAAGGTAGTTGTGATTTCACTAGGCTAGAGCATTAGGATCTTGTGGTAAGAGTATTTGGTGTTTGTGAATTCTTCAAAGGGACGTAAGGGTTCATAAGTAGCGGCTTATCAAGGAGCTAGTGTTGTATCCGGACACTCCATCGGGTTTGGGGTATCATAGTGAAGAAAACTCTCAATTCGTAGAATTGGGGAGTAGATTAAGGTGGATTAGTTAACATCCACCCGAACCACTATAAATCTTTGTGTTTGTGCACTTACATTCTTTACACACTTGCATTAACAAACACAAACGCTTCCACGCTTAAAACTTAAGTTTTGATTGTTAAAGATTTTGAAAAAGTTTTAAGAAACCACTAAGTAACTATTCACCCCCCCCTCTAGTTACTTACAATTGGTATCAGAGCGGTTGCTCTAATCTTTGCTCAAAAACGTTTTTGTCACGTCGAAAAACTATTTTGTGTAAAAACCCGAGTCAAAGATCTTGGAACTAAGCT
Organism: Rutidosis leptorrhynchoides; assembly: GCF_046630445.1. Lineage (NCBI taxonomy): Eukaryota > Viridiplantae > Streptophyta > Magnoliopsida > Asterales > Asteraceae > Rutidosis > Rutidosis leptorrhynchoides. The sequence continues at coordinate 51,362,259 of NC_092340.1, forward strand.
CTACTTGTTTGGAGAATGCAAAAGAGATTTTGGATAAGTTAGTCTTGAATCGTGATGAAAATTTTCATATGAGAAGCAACTTCAAGACACTCGTGTGATGTGGAGTCAAGGATCGAACCCGAATGCTCAAACTTACATCCATTACTTTGAGGGAAAATACCACCATTCACATGGTGAGGTAAGTTCGCTTGTATTTAGTCTTTTTAATATTTGTGTACTCTAAATGTTGTGATAATTAACAAAACTATGATTGATAAAAAAAAAAGCATGAACAAAGAAACATTTTGTTTTAAACAAAGTTAATTTTTGAAAATTAAAGTATGTAAAGAAAAATGTGGGGTTGGGTTAAAATCACAACTATAGTGTACATAATAGAAGCACATTTAAACTTGCCATGAAACTTAGGTCTATGCAATGTATGTGATAATTGAAATTACTTGTGCCTTGAATCCTTGCATGAAAAATGACAGAGTTATTGCTTAATGTGTGCTTGATAAATTGATCTTACATGATAGAATACGTAGGTTGTCACATATCTTAGAACCTTAAGTGATAGACATAATATCTAAGATTAGACTTTAAGAATCTCAACAAGTATTCTCAAGACTCAACATAGTGTCAAACCTGTAGGCGGTCGAACCTACGGTCGACCGTGGATCGACCGCACATGCTCTGATCAAAATGAGCATTCGCAATTTTAAGATCGATCGTGGTATGACACTTTTAGAGGTTGAATCATTTTTATAATATTAGTTTTACATTGTTTATTGGTAATATTTAAACATTTGATAATGTGAAGCTAATTATCGTCATTAAACGACACTCATTTAAAAGGTCAAGTTTTCAACCCGCAAGTATTAGTGACTTTCAAACAACTATAAGCGTACAAGATCAATTATTCTAAATCAAGACATGAAATTGGTTTGTCGTAATTTAAAATATAAACATGTCTAAAAGAACAATAATCTACTCTTTGATAAAGGTGCAAAGATGAGTTATCGTGAGAATATTTGATGCTAACAATCTCGGACCCAATAAACATTGGGTACCATGTTTGTGTCTCTAACAAGTTGTAGGTTTGTTAGCAAGTGTGGTGGAAGATGATGCAATCACAACCACTCAAAACACATGTCCATGTAAATATGTCACACTAAGCACAAAGAACATGATGATGGTGACGTAATATTGGATGGACATATTTGAGGAATGATCATCTGTGGAGGTAACTTTACTTACAAATGAAATATTCTTAAAAGTGTGCTATTTGATTTATATAAGTGTTTAATATGCAAATATCTTAACCTGATAGTTAAAGTCATATTTCATTTAGGAAAACATGTTACAATTAGGTAGAATGTCTTATATGCTTGCAAGTGAAATTGGTGAAAAGATAAAAACATGTCAACATATGTTTTTCAATTTGATAGCATATAAGATTAGATCGCACGACCATGAAACTAATCATTAGAGATCTACCTAAAAGTAATATATGATGATCACTAAGTGAGCTAACGTGTTAAAAAAATCATCCTTAACAAAGTAAATATTCATTAAAAACAAATCTTAGGAGACATCAATAGGAGACAAATTAGATCTTAAGTGTGTAGTATAAGTTCTCCGTCTTCTAGGTATAGTATAGATTTACAAAGTTCAATTTTGTAGTCTTACTAAATGGGTCGTGTATGATTTCTATCATCTATGCTTAATGAGATACATTTGTAATGATAGAACTCATTCTAGGCTAATACTTATAAGATATTATTCTTGTATAAATTGCTAGAGTAGTAGTTATTAGAAGTTTACTTAATTAGTCATAAAAATCAAAATAAAAAAATAAAAATAAAAAACGTAAATTTCTTAAAGAAAATGCCTAGGAATCTCAAACAACCTTATGTCTATAACTAACTTTTAAAGTTTAATGTTCGACTAGGATTTAGTAAGCTCAATGACTTATATTGCATCCTTTGGATATAATATTAAGTTTACATCGATAATTTGTGATGCTCTAACATGATTGGTATAAGAATTAGAATATCACTAAAAGTCGTCATTGATAGAAATTGTTAGTTAAATGCATAAGCGTTTGTTGAGTTGTCAAATGTCTAAAACACACTTAGACACATTAGGACGGATGATTATTAATCTTTGAGGTTATAAAACTTTAAGAATAATTAATTCTCTTAATTTCTAAACTATAGGTTTGCGTCAAACGAACACCTAGAACAAACAAGTAAAATGAAAAGTTTCACTAACCTTTTTGATAAGCGCTAAGTAATTAGACACACCTATGGAAATCAATGCTAGATTATCACTCAAAGGTGTAGGTGTGACTCTAAAGGTATGCACGTCTTTAAGATACTCTTTAGAAAGTAAAACCTAACTAGGTTTAATTAGACGTCCTAGTAGCCTTAAGGAATAATCGAACATACATGAAAAGGCTATATCTTTGCATCTTGAAAGTTTTGATAAACTTAGAACATACATGCTTAATCATGTGCATGAAATGGTAAAAATTGGCAATACATTATTTGTTAAGAAGCATGAGAATAAAATGTTAATAGATGTTCATGACTTGGTTATTGATCTAATTAACCATTTTCCTTGTGAAAAGTTCTTTGAACTCATGGATGATAAGTTTTAAATATACTTGATAGAGAAACTTGAATGCTTTATTGTATGCTTTACACTCTAGGCTTCCGCTCATTATACACTAGGTGTAAACTGCATAATCTTTGTTTTCTCTCTCATATGTGTCATATATGCTTTCATTGCTTGTATAAGTATGTGTGCAACATCTACATGCCATATTTGTATGCTTATGTGTTCGTATATATGCAAATCTACTTGTCATACTTGCGTGCTCATATGATCTTCATGCTTGACAACTTTAGTTATCTCTTTCGAACCTATGTTGGTTAAAATCACCTTATTAGTTGTTATAATACACACTTTAGGCTCATTAACTTGCTAATTGAATCGTATTTGTGAGGGCATTGTGCTTAATATTTGCTACATCTAACATGCTTGATAGTGCTCCAAATGAACATATATTTAGTAGCAATATCCTCCCAATATGTAAATTATTTAGTTGTAATTGTCCTATTTTAAGTTGTAATCGTTTATATTAAATAAGTGCGAAAACAAAAGGCGAAAACGACGATTTGAAGACGCAAATGACCAAAAAGCTCAAATGTACAAGATACAATCTAAGTGGTTCAATTTATTGATGAGAAACGTCTAAAAATGACAAGAGTACAAGTTGCGGAACGCAAAGTACACGATATAAAATAATACGCAAGGACGTTCGAAAATCCGGAACTGGGACATGAGTCAACTCTCAACGCTCGACGCAACGGACTAAAAATTACAAGTCAACTATGCACATAAATATAATATAATATTTAAATAATTCTTAAAATTATTTATATATTATATTTATTTATATATTATGTCGGCAAAGCTAAGATCCAAATTGATGTGAGCTGGAAAATAAAACTCCACGACTCGCGGAGTTTGAAGGCCAAAAACTCCACGACTCGCGGAGTTTGAAAAATCAGAAATCCCTATAAAAGGCCATGCATTCTGCCGAGTTTAAAAATAAAAAAATAATAATAATAATACTCTGTAATAAATAAATAAATAAATATATATAATATATATAGTATAGGGTAGTTTTATATTAGATTAGTTCGGGTTATGTAAAGGTTATTTTACGGTTTTTAAAGTCGGAGCTCTGTCCGTGTAACACTACGCGATAAATAATCAATGTAAGCTATGTTCTCCTTTTTAAATTAATGTCTCGTACTTAAGTTATTATTATGCTTATTTGAGCCAAAGTAATGATGATGTTGGACTAAATATTAAAGACGGGGTAATTGGGCTTTGTACCTTAATTGGGGTTTGGACAAAAGAACGACACTTGTGGAAATTAAACTATGGGCTATTAATGGGCTTTATATTTGTTTAAATAAATGATAGTTTGTTAATTTTAATATAAAGATTTATAATTGGACGTCCCTATAAATAACCATATACACTCGATCGGACACGATGGGCGGGATATTTATATGTACGAATAATCGTTCATTTAACCAGACACGGGAATGGATTAATAGGCTATGGAATTATTAAAACAGGGGTGAAATTATGTACAAGGACACTTGGCATAATTGATAACAAAGTATTAAAACCTTGGGTTACACGCAGTCGATATCCTAGTGTAATTATTAAACAAAGTATTAAAACCTTGTTACAGTTTAAGTCCCCAATTAGTTGGAATATTTGACTTCGGGTATAAGGATAATTTGATAAGGACACTCGCACTTTAAATTTATGACCGATGGACTGTTATGGACAAAAACCAGACGGGCATATTAAATAATCCAGGACAAAGGACAATTAACCCATGGGTATAAAATTAAAATCAACACGTCAACCATCATGGTTACGGAAGTTTAAATAAGCATAATATATTTTATTTCATATTTCATCGTACTTTTATTTACTCTCTATTTTATTTAACGTCATTTATTTATTATCATTTATTTTTCGCTACTTTAATTATCGTCATTTATATTTTGCATTAGGTTTTAATTGTAACTTAAAATATAAAATCGACAAACCAGTCATTAAATGGTAAACCCCCTTTTATATATTATTATATATAATTATATATATTTTGTAAAAACATAGTTGTTTAAAAATATAGTGTTAAATAAGCCCGCTCCCTGTGGAACGAACCGGACTTACTAAAAACTATACTACTCTACGATTAGGTACACTGCCTATAGTGTTGTAGCAAGGTTTAGGTATATCCCATTTGTAAATAAATAATTAAAACTTGTGTAATTTGTATCGCTTTTCGTATCAAAAATATATAGTATTTCGCGTACACCTCGCACGACATCAAGTTTTTGGCACCGCTGCCGGGGACTCGGCGAAACGCTATATTTTTAATTTATTTTTCTATAAATATATTTATATATCATTTTAGAAAAACAATATAAAATTTAAAAAAAAAACGTCTTTCAAACTCCACGACTCGCGGAGTTTGCAGGCTTAAAACTTCACGAATCGCGGAGCCACCCTGACAGGCACACCCAGGAACCCTACTTCGCATTAATTACGGATTATATTAATTATTATTATATTTTAAAACCCTAAATTAGTTTAATTAATTTATTATCTGGTTTTATTTTTAATTAATTAGTTTTAATTAATTATATTTAGTTTTATTATATATAAAAATTAAAACTTTTATAAAATAAATAAAAAAATAATATTTTTATAAAAATAAGTAATTTTATCACTTTTTATTTTTATATTTTGTATCCTTTTATTTAGTGTAATCGAAATATTTTTATCGTTCGTAGTTAATTTTAAATTTAGTTTTGCCGTAGCTTATTTTTATTTTTAGATTTTTAGGCTTTGCCATAAAATCCCTTAAGTGCTATTTCTTTAGACTAAGACTTAGGTGCTTTAGAATTTTGCGACGATTTTAAAATTTTAGTGCCTTTTAAGTCACGACGCGCTACTTTCTTATTTTTATTTCTCGATATTTTTCGACGCGCTTCTTTTTCTTTCTTATTTCTCGCCACACTAGTTTTAGGACTTTGAAATTTTCTCTACTTCTTCTCTAATAATTCCAAACGAAAAATTATTTTAAGTGGTTAAATTGATAGACATCCAAATTTTCTGCTTCGTAGTAATAGTTGGATTTGTTAGTGGCTGAGTTGTGAGCTTCCGATTTAAAGGGTTCTGGCTCCCTGCTGCATCTATTGGCTATTCGAAACGTGGGCAAAAGCAGAAAATTCTATTAATTTGATAACTTATATAATTTTTATATTTATAACTAATAGGATAATTAAAATTTGGTAATAAGCGCATTATGAAAAGTCTCGAAGATATTTTGGAAACTCTTTACGACATATGAAATCAATACTCTCAACCGAGTGTTGATGACAATTCGTTCGGTCAATCTTGGATCACGAATGACGAAACAATAACTGGTTGTGAAATCTGTGGAAATTATCACTCAACATGGGAATGTTATTATTACGTTCCTATGGAAAATTACGCACCCACGGAACCTGAATGGAATAATTATGAAGAATACAATTCAAATTGGGATTATTCTCAAGAATATTTCCAAACTCAACAACCAGTAGACGAGGAAAATTACGTGTCTAAAAATTTATTAGACAATATGAAAATCAAACTCGAAGAACTCAATGCTCAAAATGAACAAATGAGAGAGTTTGTAAACCGGCAAGCTAAAACTCTATCAGACTACACACCTGTTGATCTGAGGAGTATTGTACAAGAAAATCTCATATCATCGAATTTTGATGAATTCGAGAGCTCCGAAATCACCAACTATCCCGATGATACTTTTTATTCAGTCTTACCAATTTCACAACATAATGACACATTAGCCTCTACCGACGAAATCATCAATCCTTCAATGGATGATGAAGAAGAAGTAAGGGTGACAAATTGGTACTCTTGGGAAAACGATAACATTGAAAATTTTACCCCCGAGGCCAAACCGAACTTCACCATTACACACCCTTCCAACCCAATATTCTCAATAGACGAGTCATCTACCGAAAATGAACTACGAGCTGTAATAGATAATGACACCTCGGATTTCCCCCAATTGGGTAATAGAGGTGAAAACTTTGATCCCGAGAATAAAAGGAAGGAAATGTTAGGAATTGTCAACCCTATAATATATATGTCGGTGTATATCGATCCATTTGACCAAGAACCAGAAAAGAGACATATCCATTTACTAAAAGCTACACTAAAAAAAGAATTAGGTAGTGACGATCGGGTGGGTCTAAACTTTAAACCCATTGATATAATATTTACCACCCGAGATGTAAATAACTGGCTCACTATTTTAATTCTTGGAACTTATTCTACCGACTTCACATGTCGTCAGCTAAGTGTGGGGAAGTTTAACCCCACTTAACGTTAAATTAGGGGTTCGGGTTAGTGCATAACTCGTTAATAAAAATGCATGATTAGGATAAAAAACGCTTTTTCAAATATTAGTAAACAGTTCAGAAAAGCAGCCGTTTTTGAAAAAACAAAAAAAAAAGCATGTGTGATAAAACAAGAAGGAATGAACGATGAGGTGCGCCATCTATCATTCGACGAGCTTTGTAATTACAAATTGGGTATTTTCAATCATTTTTCTACACTAATCACCCTCATGAATTTATAATTAGATTCTGATTTCATGCAAATGAGGGCATTGCATGATCTCAAGTGTGGGGAAGGGTTATAAATTCTCTCGGGTTTATACTTGGTTTATTTGCCAAATTTTATGAAAATTTGAAAAATTTTCAACTAAATGAATTTAAAATCATGTTTATATATATTTATGAACGGTGAAAACTAGGTGTTAATACCGAAATTATCGTTACCTCGGAAAGGACATAAATTGAGAAACACCCTAAAACGCTTGAATTCATTTAAAATGGAATAAAGGAGAATAAAAAGGCAAAGAAAGAAACTAAGTGTGGGGAGAATGTACCTAGTTATTCAATTAAAAACTATCTAGCACATGTTTCCGTAAAGTTATTGCAGGTGCTTTTGTTTTGGACTAAATTAACTATTTTACCCGATGAAAGAAAAGAAAAGATGGATCTACACGATGAATCAATTCCATCATTAAAAGGAAGTAAAGTCTTCCGAAAAAGACACGCGCTTCTTGATTTAGTTCAAGAAGTTGTCGTCCAGACCAGCTGTAGGTTGACGAAAAATCTAGAAAAGTCATCACTAAAATCAGCAGGAAATCCACGGACCTCAGCATCAAACAGGGTCGCCAAGTGGTCAGATTTATCCTAACCATGAGAAGGATTTATCTCGTACAATGGGGGGACGCCGTGCAAATTAGCTTGATAAGACTAATGAATCAGATCTCCAGAAAGGATAATCTCCTTAAAGATTAAAAAATCAGCTTTTAAGCCTGATATTACTCAATCCTTGAGATTGACCTTACAGATTGAGAATTACAAACTCATGAAATTCAATGATACTAAACTCGAGCTTGAACGAGAAAATATTTTGATCAAAATTATAAACCGATTTGTTTTCTGAAAACCCATTTTTAATGCGTTCATTACCATTGAATGTAAAATCCTAGGAATTCACCTGGAATTCATTAGGTCACCTGAACCAAATCGGGTGTCAACCGTAAGAACGGTGGTTGTATAGCATGGTCGAAGACAGGACCTTGTGCCAGACCAAAAAATTATAAGGGTGAGCTTTACTATTGCACCTACAAAGGATAGTAATTGCGTCCGACACGTTATAGACCATAATTAAAAGCATGTCAGGGGACATTGCCTTAACAGTTGCTTGTTCAACGCTTTCCTTTACAACCGGACGGTAGTTTGCCGAAAGGTAATATACGGGACAAGTAAACTAGACGTGTTGCTTTCCTAATACAAGGTTAGCAAGTGGGTGACACAAAATCGCAAGTTTTGAGCTAAAATTTTCAAATCTGAAACCCACCAAACCCACAAAAAGAATTTGCAAACACCGGTGAAGGGTTATTTCGGAAAACTTGTCTAGGGTAAAAGCTAGATTGAATTTTCAAAAGATCAAATATTTTCATAAAGATCCAATTTCCTAACGGATCTAAATTTTCATAGTCATGTGGGACTGTAAACCGCCTTTCAAATGTGCTTTGCTTTGGAAACCGAAAGTAAATCGGCTATTTGATTGCAAGTGTCGTTGACCTAAACCCGAGGCAACTGTGGATGAAACACCCACCTTTAACCATGGTTCTATCGTTACTATCATTGTTTATACCGCCATCTCAAAATCACTGATGTATAAAGTGTGAAGAATAAAGAAGTGATTCGTGTGATGTATTATATTATTTCAAGTTATGTATTGCTTGAGGACAAGCAACGTTCAAGTGTGGGGATATTTGATAGTGCTCCAAATGAACATATATTTAGTAGCAATATCCTCCCAATATGTAAATTATTTAGTTGTAATTGTCCTATTTCAAGTTGTAATCGTTTATATTAAATAAGTGCGAAGACTAAAGGCGAAAACGACGATTTGAAGACGCAAATGACCAAAAAGCTCAAATGTACAAGATACAATCTAAGTGGTTCAATTTATTGATGAGAAACGTCTAAAAATGACAAGAGTACAAGTTGCGGAACGCAAAGTACACGATATAAAATAATACGCAAGGACGTTCGAAAATCCGGAACCGGGACATGAGTCAACTCTCAACGCTCGACACAACGGACTAAAAATTACAAGTCAACTATGCACATAAATATAATATAATATTTAAATAATTCTTAAAATTATTTATATATTATATTTATTTATATATTATGTCGGCAAAGCTAAGATCCAAATTGATGTGAGCTGGAAAATAAAACTCCACGACTCGCGGAGTTTGAAGGCCAAAAACTCCACGACTCGCGGAGTTTGAAAAATCAGAAATCCCTATAAAAGGCCATGCATTCTGCCGAGTTTAAAAATAAAAAAATAATAATAATAATACTCTGTAATAAATAAATAAATAAATATATATAATATATATAGTATAGGGTAGTTTTATATTAGATTAGTTCGGGTTATGTAAAGGTTATTTTACGGGTTTTAAAGTCGGAGCTCTGTCCGTGTAACACTACGCGATAAATAATCAATGTAAGCTATGTTCTCCTTTTTAAATTAATGTCTCGTACTTAAGTTATTATTATGCTTATTTGAGCCAAAGTAATCATGATGTTGGACTAAATATTAAAGACGGGGTAATTGGGCTTTGTACCTTAATTGGGGTTTGGACAAAAGAACGACACTTGTGGAAATTAGACTATGGGCTATTAATGGGATTTATATTTGTTTAACTAAATGATAGTTTGTTAATTTTAATATAAAGATTTACAATTAGACGTCCCTATAAATAACCATATACACTCGATCGGACACAATGGGCTGGATATTTATATGTACGAATAATCGTTCATTTAACCAGACATGGGAATGGATTAATAGTCTATGGAATTATTAAAACAGGGGTGAAATTATGTACAAGGACACTTGGCATAATTGATAACAAAGTATTAAAACCTTGGGTTACGCGCAGTCGATATTCTGGTGTAATTATTAAACAAAGTATTAAAACCTTGTTACAGTTTAAGTCCCCAATTAGTTGGAATATTTGACTTCGGGTATAAGGATAATTTGACGAGGACACTCGCACTTTAAATTTATGACCGATGTACTGTTATGGACAAAAACCAGACGGACATATTAAATAATCTAGGACAAAGGACAATTAACCCATGGGCATAAAATTAAAATCAACACGTCAACCATCATGGTTACGGAAGTTTAAATAAGCATAATATATTTTATTTCATATTTCATCGTACTTTTATTTACTCGCTATTTTATTTAACGTCATTTATTTATTATCATTTATTTTTAGCTACTTTAATTATCGTCATTTATATTTTGCATTAGGTTTTAATTGTAACTTAAAATATAAAATCGACAAACCAGTCATTAAACGGTAAACCCCCTTTTATATATTATTATATATAATTATATATATTTTGTAAACACATAGTTGTTTAAAAATATAGTGTTAAATAAGCCCGCTCCCTGTGGAACGAACCGGACTTACTAAAAACTATACTACTCTACGATTAGGTACACTGCCTATAGTGTTGTAGCAAGGTTTAGGTATATCCCATTTGTAAATAAATAATTAAATATCTTGTGTAAAATTGTATCGTATTTAATAGTATTTTCTAGTAAAATATACCCCTTAGCTTTAACATCAATGCCTTATATTTTTCATCATGCTTATGTGCTTACATGCTTATGATTTATTAACATGTTGAAAAATTATGCATGAATGTTTTTATACTCACGATCCAATATAACACTCCAAATTGTTAACTATGATATATCGAAACTTTTAATTAGTTAACATTATACGTAGTCAAGTTAACATATCTCTGCATGATGATAATTCTCTTAAATCATATTTGCTGAGTGCTAAATAATACTTTGATATTAGCTAGCTTACCATGAGTTATGTGATTGCTTGTTCTGCTATATCATTTAAGTGCAATCTTGAGCTATATTTGAAAAAATGACTAAATAAGTAGTGACTTAACATATATCATGTTGATCGTAATTTACAAGTCAAATACCTACTTGATCTAGTTATTTAGTTTATGCATTTTCTCATCAATATTCATACTATGGAACATGCTTATATTTGACTATCATGATTACTTACTTGTTATGCATGATTGCTACTCACTTGTAGTATGAATTTTAATTGAGCTTACTATGCATGATTGCTTGTTTTGATGTGACATGTAATTACTATGATGAATATTATTCTTGAATCCTATGCATGCATATATTTCTAACAATACATGCGAGACTTCAACGCATTGTTATGCTTATCACCCATGCAAAGGAAAGTTCAAATATGTCACACTTTCAAGCCGTTAAAAGAATCTTTAGAAAAATCTAAAGGGCTCTATGCATCATGAATATCATGTGCCTTGGAGATTCGGATAATGATGGATAGCTACTATTTAAAAGAGTGGTGTATATGCATTAATTGGTTTATGCATAACCTCTTGACTCTCATAGGAACAAACACTTATAGCTCTCTCTACTACCAAAGTCGAGTATATAGCAATAGAAATATCATGTGCTCAAGGCTTATGGATGAAACAAACTCTCCTCGATTAAGTTACCACTTTTTCCGAAACTCATATATATGTGCATCCTCTTGCTAAATTTGGACTAGTCAACCTAATAAGTGATTATTTGAACATCAATTTAGCTTTGATCATTACAAGTAAAATATTACCATGCTTTATATGTTTAGGTTATACATATATATGTTCATCACTAAGTATACAAAGAGATATGCTCTTAGCTGAATAACTTGAAACTTAGTGTATGATTTTTCAGTGATAACTTATCATGTGGATAACGTTTCAACTTATCATATATGCCTTAGTGATCACTATTGCTTGACATGCTATGCTTATGATATGTGCCATATGTATGCCATGCATGTGTCCTTACATGATTGTTGAAACTACTATGATAGTATCTATAGTGTTGCATGATATGATTACGTGTGCTACTCTTACTTGTTTGCCATGCTATGTTATTCTTGTATTTTAACATGCTTGTTTGAACCTACCTTCTTTCATACATGCTCTAGCATCTAAGCTTATAAATATGATTGTTATGCATGATTATTTGCTTAAAAATTGATCTCATGCATATTAGCTTTTTTATGCTACTCTCACTTATGTCTCCACATTGTGTTATGTGCAATATGTATACCATGATATGCTATATGGTTCTACATGTGATGACCCGGGAATTTTCGACCAAATTTAAACTCAATCTTTATATAATTTCGACACGATAAGCAAAGTCTGTAATGGTAAGTCTCAAAATGTTGGAACTATGTTCATATAATCAATTGCCCTTTAACCGTGCCCGACGATTCACGAACCATTATGTGTAGGTAAATATATAAATAAATACATATAAAGATAAAAGTGTATATATGATATTTTGAGTTAATAAAATAAACTTTAATTAATTGGGATTAAATATATAAAATAATAAACAATTAAGTATTAATATAAATAAATATATACATGATATTATTTTGATATATATGATTGCTATTAACAATTATATTGTAATATATGTAAAACATATAAATATTAAATAATCAATAAATGTTAAATATTATACAATTGATAAATTGTAATATTAATATATAAAATATAATTAAAAGTTTAATTACAGATATTATCTTAGTATGATTATTACTATTAATATTGATATCAGTATTATGAATTAAATTATATTGTGAAATTTGATACATTTAATATGTTGTAGTTAATATTGTTATCATTGTTAACATCATTATTATTATTAGTAGTGAAGTTATAATTTTAGTTATTATGAATAATATTAGTATTGTTAAATATTATTACTACCATTATCATTAAATATTATTGTTATTATTATTACAAATTATTATTATTATCATTATTATGTATTTTTTATCATTAATATAATAATAATAATTATTATTATTAATATATTTATTAATTATTAATATTAATTTCTTAATCTTAAAAATCAGAAAGTGGAGTACGATTCACTGCATCTGATTTCTTTCTTGCTTGCTAAATCCAAATGATCAAATCAATAATCACATATAGACAAAATATGTTAGGAAACACTTTGACAAAGCAAATTAAAATCTCCTTTAGCTGTTACACGTCCCCATCTACTGAAATTTTTCTTTTATTTTCTTATTCTACACAAGATTCGTTGTCGACTGAATCACATTTTATAAATCAATTATTCATTCACTTATTATTAACAAATTCATTTTCATCTCCACTCCCAAAACTTCATTTGCTGGTTTCTTCTGTTTTCTTACTCAATCGAAACAGACCAACATCATCAATATGATTAACAAGATCATTGCAAATGTTTGAATCATCAATCAATCGTCGGACATGCTGCTAGACAATTTCTGTTTTAGACCAAAAACCCTACAACACCCATCACTTTATTATCTCTTCTAAACTCAAATCACCACCTATAACCAACACTCTCTATTTTTTTTTTTATCGTGAACAAATCTTAATCACCTATTACCTCCATTGACAACCTTCCACCACCATGACCCATTGCCACCATCCTACGTGAAACACCAAGAATCACCTTAGATTTCGGCTATGCTTGATCACCATTTTCCTCTATCTCTCTTCTCTCTCTACATCTCTTCATCATAACCGCCACCACTTTAGTCCAATCATCACCATGACTGCAAATTGTTTCTGCTCATGTGTCATGATTCAACCACCACAACCACGTTGCAATCCATCTTCTTCAAATCTCTCTCTCCTCTTTTAATCGTGAGTCACCATCAAACGTGTATAATAATCACGCTGTTAAAGTATTCAAAACCACTGCAACTCTTTTCTGTTTCTTCTTCCATTTACCTTTTGCAAGTAAACCAAGATCGTTGCCAATATGTACCTGCTATATTCTGTTGGGTTGAAACGTAAGGAAACTGAATGAAGATAAACAAATCATTTTGTTTGATAGGTGCAATTTAAATACATAAAAAGAAGATTGAAGGTCGACGAAGTGGACAATGTCTTGGATTCTAAATTCCACTCACAATCTCCTTATTTTTTTTTTATTCAGTCGATGTATACATCTGCCGACAAGAGAACCCACCCACTAATTTCTGTTGACTAATTTAATTCACAGAACTTTATAAAAGTGCAGCTAAATTGTCTGTTAGATTATGATAAGATCATGATAGAGATTTTGTCAAGATGGGCTAATATTGGGCTGCTATGTTCTATTTATAAAAGGGCCGTATACCTAATCAAGTTGTTAACCCAAGATCCAACAAAGATTGTTGAAAGCCGCTGCTATATGTCTTGCCCCGTTTATATTTTTTTTTCTATTGCTACTAGAGTTAAAACATGAAGGATTTGTGGTGACATGAAATAGAGAAACTGTGATAGTATATGACGAGGATAGTAATGATATACGGTTGATGATAATCAACAATTACGCTAATGATGGACGATGGGGGATCGTGATTTTATATGGTGATGGTGGGATAAATGACAATAATAATGTAAGGGTATGACGATAATGAGTTAGGATGTTACATTGCATAACATGATAAAAATAAGTGATAAAGTCTGTATGAAGAAGAGGTTATAATCGATTTGTTTTGGAGAAGATAAGGATATCCGAAATAAGCTTTAATAGATTTAAGTGTGATTTAAAAACAGATATGATGGATTGGAGGGATGGTTTGGAGTGTGTGCAGTTAACCTAGAGGTCTTGAGTTCGAGACCTGGATGAGGCATTTTTTTTTTCCGAATATTGGAGGTAGTTTTCAAATTTTGTCTTCAATTTATTATTATTATTATTATTATTATTATTATTATTATTATTATTTTTATTATTATTATTATTATTATCATTTTTAATGTAAATAGTGTTATTATTGAAACTAAATTTTTATAAAAATTATCATATTTATTATTATAACTATCATTATTATTATTATTAGAATTATTATTATTATTATTATTATGATTTTAATAATTACTATTATCATTAGTATTATTATGAATATTACTAATATTAATATTATTATCATTATGAATTTTACCATTTTAGTATTATTATCATTATTATGAGTATGTTTAATATTATTAATATTATGAAAATACTACAAATTATTAATATTTTTGTAAATATTAACAGTATTATCGTTTTATAAGTATTAGAGTTATTATCATAAGTATTATTAATAGGATCATCGTTTTTAGTAGTAAAAATATTAAAAATCATTATCATTATAATCGAATACAATTTTTATTACTAATATTAATATTATATATTATCATGTATATAAAGTTATACTTATAAGTAATATTACATAGAAGTATGAATTAATTATATTAACAATCTTATATAAATATTCTTATATATATATATATATATATATATATATATATATATATATATATATATATATATATATATATATATACTATATAAATAATAATCAGTTTTCAAACATATATACAAATTAAATAAATAATATATAAAGTTATAATATATGAAATTGTTCAATTACGAATATGTATTTTAATATATATATATGAATGATATAGGTTCGTGAATCCGAGGCCAACCTTACACTTGTTCAATGATGTTATATGTATTTTTACTACGAAATACAGTATGGTGAGTTTCATTTGCTCCCTTTTACTCATTACATTTTTGGGCTGAGAATACATGCACTGTTTTAATAACTGTTTTACAATATTTATATGCGGGAGTTTCATTTGATTCCCTTTTTACTCATTACATTTTTGAGCTGAGAATACATGCAAATGCTTTATTAACTGTTTTACAATATTTATATGCGTGAGTTTCATTTGCTCCCTTTTTAAATGCTTTTGCAATATATATTTTGGGACTGAGAATACATGCGCTGCTTTATAAATGTTTGACGTGATAGACACAAGTACTTAAAACTACATTCTATGGCTGAATTATCGAAATCGAATATGCCCCTTTTTATTAAGTCTGGTAATCTAAGAATTAGGGAACAGACACCCTAATTGACGCGAATCCTAAAGATAGATCTATCGGGCCCAACAAGCCCCATCCAAAGTACCGGATGCTTTAGTGCTTCGAAATTTATATCATGTCCGATGGAGGATCCCGGAATGATGGGGATATTCTTATATGCATATTGTGAATGTCGATTACCAGGTGTTCAATCCATATGAATGATATTTTTGTCTCTACGCATGGGACGTATATTTATGAGAAATGAAAATCTTGTGGTCTATTAAATGATGGAAATGATTATTTATGTTAAACTAATGAACTCACCAACCTTTTGGTTGACACTTTAAAGCATGTCTATTCTCAGGTACGAAAGAAATCTTCCGCTGTGCAATTGCTCATTTAAAAAATATTACTTGGAGTCATTCATGACATATTTCAAAAGATGTTGCATTCGAGTCATCGGGTTCATCAAGATTATTATTTAGACAATTATAGTTGAATATATTAAGAAATGATTTGCATGTCATCAATGTTTGATATAAAGCAAGTTTGTCTTTTAAAAACGAATGCAATGTTTGTAAAATGTATCATATAGAGGTCAAGTACCTCACGATGTAACTAACTATTGTGAATCGTTTGTAATCAATATGGACTTTGTCCGGATGGATTAGGACGGGTTCTTTCAGTTGGTATCAGAGCAGAGGTCTTAGCGAACCAGGTCTGCATTAGTGTGTCTAACTGATAAGTCGTTAGGAGGCATTAGTGAGTCTGGACTTCGACCGTGTCTGCATTTCAAAAGTTTTGCTTATCATTTTTGTCGGAAAATCATCTACTTATCATCCTTAGAAAATTACCTGCTTATCATTCCTAGTCTAGACACATATTACTACTGCATTGATTGCATGAATAGTGTATAGATAAATTCATATCTTAGCGTATCTGACAATTCATATCTTAGCGTATCTGACAATTCATATCTTAGCGTATCTGTTACTGTAGACCTTGCCTGATATCTCTCGTAAATTTCTCCTTAATTTAAGGGATCCTGGTACTATATATATCTATGCAATTTATGCATTGAGAATACCATCCAACCATCAATCGCTGTCACTAAATTCTTTGTACCAAAAACCTTTCCTGAGATCGCGTAAGATGGCCTCTACGAATCGACCAAGTTCCTCTGACTCTGAAGATAGCGTGACAGGAGCACACCAACCAATCAACTACCGTGATTACTGGAGAAAATGGGGGTGGGTTCGCGACATACTCACCCTATGGAGAAGGGAAGAAGGTACTCCATATCATGAATCGAATCTACCACCTAACCTTGGAGTACTCGACCCGCTCACCGGCGAACCTGTTCGCAACACCGTTTATACCCTTTTTGCTAGAATTTTTCGTCTTGAGACTACCATTAACGGAACTAGAGAAGATATCCAATCACTACCTTACACTGATAACCAACCAGGATTAGTAGAAGAAGTTAAAGAACTCTGAGCTCGAGTGTTAACTTTAGAGAGCACAGTACACAGATTGTAAGCACCAGCAGTATCACCAACACCAGTCACATCACCAACCTTAGCACCAATAGCATTAGTACCACCAACAACAACATCCGCATCACCAGCTTTGACATCTCATTCTGTACCTCGAGTATAATCGTCGTTCTATATGATGTTCTACATCATTTATCTTCGTTCGACATGATGATTATGTAAACTCTAATGTTTTAGAGATTATATATTCTTGTTCAAACGGTAAATCAAATAAATTTAATAACATACTGACTCATTAAATCCATGATTACATCTGAAGAAAATATATATGTATATATATTTTCATAAAGATTGTAATTAAAAATTCTTGTGTACAAACTGGTAATGGTGGAAATATTTTAACGGGTAGGTAATACCCGAGGAATATTTAGATCTCACATTAATAGGTTACACTGTACATTTTTTTTGAAGCTAATTCAACGGTCATTTATTATCCTACTTACATCCACCGATATACAAGCCTGATTCACCACAGAATAACCATATCCATCCAATTTCATATTTGGATTTTGATTTATCAAAAATCAAGTGGCATAATGAAGGAAACATTTGACAAAATAAAATTTGTTAGAAACAAACAAATTAACTATGAGAAATTTTGTTAAGAATCCACGCTAACTGTTCCGAGCTAATTGTTCCCAGCTAACTAATTACACTTTATTTATCGCAATTTAATTATCGCAATTTACATTCTCACAATTTTATTTATCGTCATTTAATTTCTATATTTATTTTATGCACTTTAAATATCGGGTCACGATACGTATTAATTAATTCGAATATTATATATTAAACTATATATGAATTATTGAATTGCTAACTGTGGACTATCAACTGAGGACTACCAACATTGGACAATTAAAATGAATTAAAATATTGATTATAACATATGAAACTAAACAATTCTTCAAGTTTGCCACTTGATTTCATTTTAAACCTCATTGTATCTCGACAATTACAATCTGCATTCAAACCTTTCATGATTCTTGAAAACACCTTAATCAATAGGATGAATCAACTGCACTTCATCTACGGAAGGAAAGATTTATGCATATAGTTATGCACCAGAGAAACTCTCAGCAACTGAGTAAAAGTTTAACACGTAGCCGCGTCAAATCCTTTGGCATTTATTAGCAAAAATAACTTTGCGATCCCTTTTCAAAGTAGCAAATTTTGTCACAGCTCCAGCAAGTCAACTTTGACTTTTCATTCGAAGTAGCCTTACTATAATCATGAGATATACAATTACCCTTTTGATAATGGAGAATTCTTTTATATTCCACCATATTACCAGAAGACGTACCAACAACCTCGTTGTTTTTAGCTTAAATCTCTCTGACAAATCATTATAATTATTCATTGAAACCCTATCATGTACTCATCCGCATCTTGTAACGAGAACTGCCATAACAGTTACCGAGAATCAGCAATCAGTACTTTGAAAACTCACAGCATATCTACATCAACAGTTATATGTATGACATTTATCTCTTAGAATTATGATCTCTTATTCTGAAATTCTGAGAAGCACTCAGTCACAAATCAATACTCTGAATGTTGAAAAAGTTGAATGAAGCAGCAGAAACCATAGCCAACCGTAAAACGACCTTAATCATCGAAAGTTTGATGATAAAGAATAGTATGTTGGAAAAACTCAGAAAAGTTGGAACTAGAAAACGGATTGAGCTAACCACGAAGAAGACCAAGGACAAATACAAGGACCATACCCTGTATTCAAAGAATCCAGATAATTCTGGATCCGTTGAAATCTTTAGAGAATATCTTGCTCCGAAGTCATGTTAAAATCTTGCGGAAAATCTTTCTCCATCAACCGTCGAACTTTGAAATTTTAAAATATCATCATCAATATCTTTGATATTTCTGAGGATATTTTCATAAATATTATCGCCCAAAATTATATACCTCTTCGTGCTACCCATGTATCATTAAATTGGAAACATTCAATAGAAAAATTTAGTACCTGAAGGCGGATTATCCGAAACTATGAAGGAAACCGTGGACAAATCACAAAGAATAAGTTTGACTTCAAAGAATCTAAATGATTCAATATCTGCTGAAGTCTTTAGCGAATATCTTGCTCGTTACTCTAAACCCTTGCAGACAATAGTCTCCATCATTCACTGATCTTAGATATTCAAAGATATTATCGTATCTTTCATAATAAATATTCTCCATATTTTTGAAGATATTTTCATAACTATTCTTATCTGAAATCATTAATCTATTCGTACTCTCAGTGTTACATCATATAGAAACTATTAGTTTCTATATTCTGTAAACTTTCGAGTTTAAAATATGAATGTTATTGAAGTAATGTTGGGAACTGATGCATGAGTTAGTATAATATAATGATACTTGATCAACGTGATTATATTACAGTAAGTCATGCTGAGTTTCTAATGAAACGTGATGATTCTCAGTACCATCATCATGTGCCATGTTACATAACTCTTTCATTCTACTTAACTTCTGAACAAATCAAGAAAATGTATTCTTGAAGGTTCTATCTTCCGTGATGTTGATAAATTTGAAAATCAAATCGTGCTATCACGTTCCTTCCTGCTTAGAATATTATAATCATTCGAAACACTATAACTACGAATTCTGGACCATTATTTGCTTGACTTGAAGTCGGGAAGAGAAAACAAAAGCATAGAGCTTTGAAATATAAGAGAAAATATAAAACCCAACAACAACCCAGAAATTACAAACCGTATATATCAATGCATATAGCAACATAAAGACATGGGAGAACTAAAAACATTATAAACCCAAGGGTATAGTAGAAGTAAATAGATTCTTCTGGTGGCAGATTAAAAAGAAGAATGACAGATATGAAAGTTAAGAGGATATCAAGGATCAGGATGGGATGGAGCATATTGGTAAATACTTTAAAGTATGAATCAAGAGAGAAAGAATAAAAGGCATGAGTTATGGAAGATAAGGAAAAGAAGGGGGTGGATTTATTGTGAAATATCCGACAGATCAATCGAAACAGATTATTGTATTTAATCAAAGAAGATCTTGATTTCCTTAATCGGCGAAGAACCAAATCTTATTACGAAAATCTTCTTTAAATCCCATGAATTCCGGAAATCAATCATAACTACGTCATCGATTAAAACGATTCTACATTTATTCATTTCGCTCTTTTACAATAGCTTCACTCATACGCTTCGAGAAATCGAATTATTTTATCCATATTTCTTAATCATGATAAAACTCTATGTATTAGCTTATATTCATCATAATAACATTCTTACTGTTAGCCATGACGACCTCTATCAAATTTCGGGACGAAATTTCTTTTAACGGGTAGGTACTGTGATGACCCGGGAATTTTCGACCAAATTTAAACTCAATCTTTATATAATTTCGACACGATAAGCAAAGTCTGTAATGGTAAGTCTCAAAATGTTGGAACTATGTTCATATAATCAATTGCTCTTTGACCGTGCCCGACGATTCATGAACCATTATGTGTAGGTAAATATATAAATAAATACATATAAAGATAAAAGTGTATATATGATATTTTGAGTTAATAAAATAAACTTTAATTAATTGGGATTAAATATATAAAATAATAAACAATTAAGTATTAATATAAATAAATATATACATGATATTATTATGATATATATGATTGCTATTAACAATTATATTGTAATATATGTAAAACATATAAATATTAAATAATCAATAAATGTTAAATATTATACAATTGATAAATTGTAATATTAATATATAAAATATAATTAAAAGTTTAATTACAGATATTATCTTAGTATGATTATTACTATTAATATTGATATCAGTATTATGAATTAAATTATATTGTGAAATTTGATACATTTAATTTGTTGTAGTTAATATTGTTATCATTGTTAACATCATTATTATTATTAGTAGTGAAGTTATAATTTTAGTTATTATGATTAATATTAGTATTGTTAAATATTATTACTAAGATTATCATTAAAGATTATTGTTATTATTATTACAAATTATTATTATTATCATTATTATGTATTTTTTATCATTAATATAATAATAATTATTATTAATATATTTATTAATTATTAATATTAATTTCTTAATCTTAAAAATCAGAAAGTGGAGTACGATTCACTGCATCTGATTTCTTTCTTGCTTGCTAAATCCAAATGATCAAATCAATAATCACATATAGACAAAATATGTTAGGAAACACTTTGACAAAGCAAATTAAAATCTCCTTTAGCTGTTACACGTCCCCATCTACTGAAATTTTTCTTTTATTTTCTTGTTCTACACAAGATTCGTTGTCGACTGAATCACATTTTATAAATCAATTATTCATTCACTTATTATTAACAAATTCATTTTCATCTCCACTCCCAAAACTTCATTTGCTGGTTTCTTCTGTTTTCTTACTCAATCGAAACAGACCATCATCATCAATATGATTAACAAGATCATTGCAAATGTTTGAATCATCAATCAATCGTCGGACATGCTGCTAGACAATTTCTGTTTTAGACCAAAAACCCTACAACACCCATCACTTTATTATCTCTTCTAAACTCAAATCACCACCTATAACCGACACTCTCTATTTTTTTTTATCGTGAACAAATCTCAATCACCTATTACCTCCATTGACAACCTTCCACCACCATGACCCATTGCCACCATCCTACGTGAAACACCAAGAATCACCTTAGATTTCGGCTATGCTTGATCACCATTTTCCTCTATCTCTCTTCTCTCTCTACAACTCTTCATCATAACCGCCACCACTTTAGTCCAATCATCACCATGACTGCAAATTGTTTCTGCTCATGTGTCATGATTCAACCACCACAACCACGCTGCAATCCATCTTCTTCAAATCTCTCTCTCCTCTTTTAATCGTGAGTCACCATCAAACGTGTATAATAATCACGCTGTTAAAGTATTCAAAACCACTGCAACTCTTTTCTGTTTCTTCTTCCATTTACCTTTTGCAAGTAAACCAAGATCGTTGCCAATATGTACCTGCTATATTCTGTTGGGTTGAAACGTAAGGAAACTGAATGAAGATAAACAAATCGTTTTGTTTGATAGGTGCAATTTAAATACATAAAAAGAAGATTGAAGGTCGACGAAGTGGACAATGTCTTAGATTCTAAATTCCACTCACAATCTCCTTATTTTTTTTATTCAGTCGATGTATACATCTGCCGACAAGAGAACCCACCCACTAATTTCTGTTGACTAATTTAATTCACAGAACTTTATAAAAGTGCAGCTAAATTGTCTGTTAGATTATGATAAGATCACGATAGAGATTTTGTCAAGATGGGCTAATATTGGGCTGCTATGTTCTATTTATAAAAGGGCCGTATACCTAATCAAGTTGTTAACCCAAGATCCAACAAAGATTGTTGAAAGCCGCTGCTGTATGTCTTGCCCCATTTATATTTTTTTTTCTATTGCTACTAGAGTTAAAACATGAAGGATTTGTGGTGACATGAAATAGAGAAACTGTGATAGTATATGACGAGGATAGTAATGATATACGGTTGATGATAATCAACAATTACGCTAATGATGGACGATGGGGGATCGTGATTTTATGTGGTGATGGCGGGATAAATGACAATAATAATGTAAGGGTATGACGATAATGAGTTAGGATGTTACATTGCATAACATGATAAAAATAAGTGATAAAGTCTGTATGAAGAAGAGGTTATAATCGATTTGTTTTGGAGAAGATAAGGATATCCGAAATAAGCTTTAATAGATTTAAGTGTGATTTAAAAACAGATATGATGGATTAGAGGGATGGTTTGGAGTGTGTGCAGTTAACCTAGAGGTCTTGAGTTCGAGACCTGGATGAGGCATTTTTTTTTTCCGAATATTGGAGGTAGTTTTCAAATTTTGTCTTCAATTTATTATTATTATTATTATTATTATTATTATTATTATTATTATTATTATTATTATTATTATTATTATTATTATTATTATTATCATTTTTAATGAAAGTAGTGTTATTATTGAAACTAAATTTTTATAAAAATTATCATATTTATTATTAGAACTATCATTATTAGAATTATTAGAATTATTATTATTATTATTATGATTTTAATTATTACTATTATCATTAGTATTATTATGAATATTACTAATATTATTATTATTATCATTATGAATTTTACCATTTTAGTATTATTATCATTATTATGAGTATGTTTAATATTATTAATATTATGAAAATACTACAAATTATTAATATTTTCGTAAATATTAGCAGTATTATCGTTTTATAAGTATTAGAGTTATTATCATAAGTATTATTAATAGGATCATCGTTTTTAGTAGTAAAAATATTAAAAATCATTATCATTATAATCGAATACAATTTTTATTACTAATATTAATATTATATATTATCATGTATATAAAGTTATACTTATAAGTAATATTACATAGAAGTATGAATTAATTATATTAACAATCTTATATAAATATTCATATATATATATATATATATATATATATATATATATATATATATATATATATATATATATATATATATATATGTAACTATATAAATAATAATCAGTTTTCAAACATATATACAAATTAAATAAATAATATATAAAGTTATAATATATGAAATTGTTCAATTACGAATATGTGTTTTAATATATATATATGAATGATATAGGTTCGTGAATCCGAGGCCAACCTTACACTTGTTCAATGATGTTATATGTATTTTTACTACGAAATACAGTATGGTGAGTTTCATTTGCTCCCTTTTACTCATTACATTTTTGGACTGAGAATACATGCACTGTTTTAATAACTGTTTTACAATATTTATATGCGGGAGTTTCATTTGATTCCCTTTTTACTCATTACATTTTTGAGCTGAGAATACATGCAAATGCTTTATTAACTGTTTTACAATATTTATATGTGTGAGTTTCATTTGCTCCCTTTTTAAATGCTTTTGCAATATATATTTTGGGACTGAGAATACATGCGCTGCTTTATAAATGTTTGACGTGATAGACACAAGTACTTAAAACTACATTCTATGGATGAATTATCGAAATCGAATATGCCCCTTTTTATTAAGTCTGGTAATCTAAAAATTAGGGAACAGACACCCTAATTGACGCGAATCCTAAAGATAGATCTATCGGGCCCAACAAGCCCCATCCAAAGTACCGGATGCTTTAGTGCTTCGAAATTTATATCATGTCCGATGGAGGATCCCGGAATGATGGGGATATTCTTATATGCATATTGTGAATGTCGATTACCAGGTGTTCAATCCATATGAATGATATTTTTGTCTCTACGCATGGGACGTATATTTATGAGAAATGAAAATCTTGTGGTCTATTAAATGATGGAAATGATTATTTATGTTAAACTAATGAACTCACCAACCTTTTGGTTGATACTTTAAAGCATGTCTATTCTCAGGTACGAAAGAAATCTTCCACTGTGCAATTGCTCATTTAAAAAATATTACTTGGAGTCATTCATGACATATTTCAAAAGATGTTGCATTCGAGTCGTCGGGTTCATCAAGATTATTATTTAGACAATTATAGTTGAATATATTAAGAAATGATTTGCATGTCATCAATGTTCGATATAAAGCAAGTTTGTCTTTTAAAAACGAATGCAATGTTTGTAAAATGTATCATATAGAGGTCAAGTACCTTGCGATGTAACTAACTATTGTGAATCGTTTGTAATCGATATGGACTTTGTCCGGATGGATTAGGACGGGTTCTTTCACTACATGCTTGTTTAAACCTACTTGCTTCTATACATGCTTGAAATTGGTAGAACTAGTAGAGTAATGTTGGTACTTTAGGATAGTGTTGCATGATATACTAAGTCTTCTGTTCATTACATGTTATATCATACATTCATGCTATACTATTAATTAACTTTGATATGTGGTGGTTCATACGCACTTTTGATCTTACATGATCTCTAATGATCACATATATTGGTCAAAGTGCTCGCTCCACTATCTTAGTTATGTATGATGCACAATGATTCTTATGCTTTCTATATATTATTTTATGTGTGCACTAACCCTTGATTGAAGGTTTGTCTAGCTCGTTGAGTTCATATGATTTCTTACTTGGTCTTATGACTATGTATGTTTCAAGGGGGATCAATACTGTTCAAGGGGAAGCATTACTCTAGGGCGCGCTTAGTTCCAGGGGGAGCTAACCTTTTTGCTTCGACAAAAGGGAGAGAAAGTGTATGGTAAGTGACGTTAACACTTATGTCGGCTTACATAACTAAGCACTTACCTATATGTTTGTCATCATCAAAAAAGGAGGGAATGTTGGTTAATGATCCAATGATAATATTCAAAAGTTAATCACTTTGTTTTGATGATGACACAAAAGAGATAAGTGCTTAATCATATGTAAGACGACATGAGTTCATAAGCCTACACTATCTCTAGCAAAAGACCAATGCATAAATAAACATCTTGGTAAAAGTGGTACGCGGCTGCACCACGGTCGACCGTGAACCTGACCGTGTGTGTCCTGTACCAACGAATTTAAGTTTTTCTAAAACTATCAATCTACGGCCAACCTCACCGTCAACCGCAGTTCGACCGCAGTTTTCACTGTAACCAAATTCAACCTCTTTGAGTTAGACCACTTTGAGGCATCTGTAATTTACAAAAAAAATTTAAACATACTTATAATAGTTGCCTTCTTTGATTTCAAAAGAATTTTGAACCAAAAGATGTTAATCTTGATTAATGACACCTTAATGACAATTTAACTTGAAATAAGATTAAACACATAAGTGTTATATCTTTTTATACTATTACATAATGTCATTTAAACATACTAATAATGGTCATTAAAGTCCCAATTAAAGAGGTGCTCTCCCATTAGTTTTAAGTACCATTGTATGTATGTAAATGTAATTAGTTCAAGCTAGTCAAGGTTGTAACAAGGATCATTAAGTTCCAACTAGATTCAAACTAGTTCATTTGAGAT
The DNA here is from genome assembly GCF_046630445.1 of Rutidosis leptorrhynchoides. Classification (NCBI taxonomy): domain Eukaryota; kingdom Viridiplantae; phylum Streptophyta; class Magnoliopsida; order Asterales; family Asteraceae; genus Rutidosis; species Rutidosis leptorrhynchoides. The sequence goes on from NC_092340.1 coordinate 51,389,047, forward strand.
GTAACAATGTTCCAAAGTGCAAGGCACTTCCATCAAAGAAAATACAAGTTAGTGAAGACATGGGTATGAGGTTTGGAATGTAGTGATGTATCTTTGTGATTAGTGCAACTAGTCAGAGTGTTCTCAAACTAGTTCAATGGAGTTGTAACAAGGTTCCAATAGGCAAGATACTTCCATCAAAGATGAAGACAAGGGTTTAAAGATTTGGGGAATGAAGTTTGGATGCTAGTGGTTTGCCAAGGGACAAAAATCCGCATTTACCTTTTAAGGAAATCAATAACAATGGTCAAGTACATTGGACTTTCTTCTTTAGCTAACACATGTCAACCTCCATGCATATGTCCAAGATCAAAGGGGTAACGAAGTTAACTTCTAGGTGTATTAAGCATATTTTGAAGGCTCTTTATTAGGTAAAGAAGCCAAAAATTCAAAGAAAAAGGAGCTCCAACGGATACGTTGAAATGCTGACAGAAGTTGTACGGCTGCCTGCAAGGTCGACCGTGGTTCGACCGCAGTTTTGTCTGTCAATATTTTCTTGGAATATAAATATACCACTTTGCCAGAATAGAAGACCACCTCTTTCCAACATTCTTTCAAAGTTATATCTACTGATCTCCCAAGCCTCAAGCACATATCAATGGAGAGATTATAAGAGAGAAAGAGAGATTCTACTTACACTAAGTAGAATTGAAATGTAAACTTTGTACTTATCATTTGTATCTTTAAGTTTACTTTATAAGACACTTCCTTAGGAGGTCAAGGAAGTTAGATAGTTCTTATGATAGGAAACACCATCTTACTTAATGATTCAACTTCCTTAAAGGAATCTAGTGTGATGACCCGGAAATTTTCGACCAAATTTAAACTTAATCTTTACATAAGTTCGACACGATAAGAAAAGTCTGTAATGTTGAGCCACAAATTTCCTGAACTGTTTTCTTGCATTCATTTAACATCGACCATTTTCGACGATTCACGAACATTTGTTTATAAATAAATATGTATATATATATATATAGATAAATAAATATAAGTGCAAATATATATAATAATATGAAATAAAATAATATATTAGATAATAATAATGTATATTATATATATAGGACTTCTAAACGTAATCAAAATTATATATTGTAATAGATATATATATATATAAATATTGAATATATGTTATTATAAATATTATGTAACAATTAAATATCACATGATTAATAATATGTAATCTACTAAATTATAAGTTGTTATAGTAATAATTTTCAATATTAATATAAAAATTAGTATTATTGATAATATAATATATAGGTATAGAAATTAAAACATGTAACATGATATTACTTGTATTATTATTAAATAAGAATAACTTATATACAACTATACAATTATATACAGATATATAAAATCAATACAGATTTATATATATGGATATTAGGACTAACTAAATAAAAGCATATATATATTTACATATGCATGTAATTTTTTTTTTCTTTTTATTTTATCTGTTACTCATTTGCTTTAAACTTCTGTTGATCTGTGAACCTTGGTCGATCCTTTTCTCACAAGAAAACAACTTAAACAAATTATTAGAGCAACTACTTCATCAATTACAGAAAACACAATCCACCAAATACTGAAAGACGAATATTTTTTTTAAACAGAACAAGAGGTACAGCTTGTTTATTTTTTTTTTATTTCTCTGTTCTTCACCAAATATACCAAAGGCTCGAATCTGTAATCTTTTTAAAAATCTATTAATACAATCTTATTAGAATCCTTATACTCAATCTATCTGCAAATTTATAGATTCCAATTCTTCATATTCATCAAGAATTCTTGAGTCAAAGTTTTTGAATAAAAAAAGTCAAACAGTTGATCTTCATGAAATTCGTGTTATATGTAATGATTTCAGCTAAATTGATAATTTATAAAGTTTTTAGGAGTGATTTGTAACACAATTTATATTGAAACTTTTATCCAAAACGCACTTGGTAGATAAATCAATTTTTTTTATATCAGCGTCGAACATAGCATATGGCTGGGTTATATATAATATTTTTTTTTTTACTTTAAGAATTTATTATTTTTGTTATTCCAAGTCTGTTTAATTATCCTAAAACTAGTTAGTTGATTCGTTAATTGATTTGTATTTGATCCCTAGTCGTACAGCCTGAAGAAGATGAAGCAAAATAGGAAAGAAACACTATACGGGTTATATATTTTTGGAAGTGAGTTATATCAGAAAAAGTGCAGTAGCACAACTGGTCTAGGCTTGTTCAATGTATGCGAGAGGTCGAGGGTTCGAGCCCGGTCCAGGGCATTCTTTTTAGAAAAAGCTTATAAAGGGGTATACATTCTTATTTATATTTCTATCATTATTGTTATTAATTATTATTATTATTATGATTATTATTGTTATTGTTATTTTTAGTATTCTAATTATTATTATATGTATCCTAATGGTTATTATTACTATTATCATCAATATAAGTAGTATATCAATTATTATTATTGTTAGTATTATATCATTATTATGATACCAAGAAGATTAAACATGTTAAAAAAAATGCAAACGTATTTAAAAGATGCTATGTTATAAGTTATGAGATGAGATATTATTATATGAGTACATGCAAAAATTATAACTACAAACTATTGTTATAAGAAACTATAGTCATTAGTTTATAAATTAAATACGAAGATTATGATTATTATGACTATGAATATAAAGGTTTTAATAATATAGTTAAGTTTACAAATATAGAAATTTTGGATATATATATTGTTATGGAAACGATTAAAATTCTAATTAAAGTATGTTTTAAAGGAATTATTAGAAGTCTTATAATTATTGTTATCATAATTATCTTTATAAAACTTAGTATTATTATTATCAGTATTAATATCAGAAGTTTCATTAACATTATTATTATCACTTTTATCATTAATATCATATAGTATCAATATTATTACTAATACTAGTATTATTATAAATATTAATTTCATAAACAAATGATCTTCATATAGAAGATATATTTAATATACATAACTTAATTATATTAATATTAAATGATCTTCATATAGAAGATATATTTAATATACATAACTTAATTATATTAATATTACTATATATAAAATAAAGATATAAAGATAAATAATGAAACTTATAAATTATTAAAAATAACAATTACATCACTAATAATAATATATAAATTTTTCGATTATAAATATCCGTTTTAATATATATACAAATGATATAGGTTCGTGAATCCGAGGTCAACCCTGCATTGTTCAGTTGTTCAATGTCGTCATATGTATTTTTACTACAAAATACAGTATGGTGAGTTTCATTTGCTCCCTTTTAAATGCTTTTGCAATATTTATTTTTGGGACTGAGAATTCATGCGTTGATTTTATAAATGTTTTACGAAATAGACACAAGTACTTAAAATTACATTCTATGGTTGGATTATTAACTGAATATCGCCCTTCAAGTCTGGTAACCTAAGAATTTAGGGAAATGGCCCCTGATTGACGCGAATCCTAAAGATAGATCTATGGACCTTGACAAGTCCCATTCGGGGTACGAATGCTTTAGTACTTCGAGATTATTATACAGACGAGAGGTTCTGTTTTGGGGATATTCTATGCATTTAGTTAACGTCGGTTACCAGGTGTTCAATCCATATGAATGATTATTTTGTCTCTATGCATGGGACGTATATTTATGAGAAATGAAAATCTTGTAGTCTATTAAAATGATGGAAATGAATGATTATGATAAACTAATGAACTTACCAACCTTTTGGTTGACACTTTAAAGCATGTTTATTCTCAGGTATGAAAGAAATCTTCCGCTGTGCAATTGCTCATTTTAAAGATATTACTTGGAGTCATTCATGACATATTTCAAAAGACGTTGCATTCGAGTCGTTGAGTTCATCAAGATTATTGTTAAGTAAATTTTAGTTGGATATATTAAGAAATGGTATGCATGCTGTCAACTTTCGAAGTAATGAAAGTTGGTCTTCTAAAAATGAATGCAATATTTGTAAAATTGTATCATATAGAGGTCAAGTACCTCGCTATGTAACCAACTATTGTGAATCGTTTGTAATCGATATGGACTTCGTCCAGATAGATTAGGACGGGTTCCTTCAGTTGGTATCAGAGCGGTGGTCTTAGCGAACCAGGTCTTGCATTAGTGTGTCTAATTGATAGTCGTTAGGATGCATTAGTGAGTCTGAACTTCGACCGTGTCTGCATGTCAAAAGTTTTGCTTATCATTTTTGTCGGAATTCATCTGCTTATCATCCTTAGGGAAATACCTGCTCATTATTCTTAGTCTAGGCACGTTTTACTGCATTAATTGCATGAATAGTGTATAGACAAATCCATATCTTAGCGTATCTGTTACTGTAGACTTTATCTGACACGTTTCCTTAATTTCCTTCGGGATCTACGGGATCTTCTGTACTATATTAGATATTCTATATAATTAGAATATTATCCGATAACTGAAAATTATTTCATATCGAAAATCCTCTAACTGATCATAAGAGATGGATCCTACACCTAGCTTGGATTCCATTAGTTCCGGAAGCAATTTCGAGAGGCGTATTGAAGTAGACTCCGAAGTCAATAAACCCGAAGTGTCTCCACCGTTTAGCTATTTTTCTTTCTGGAGAAGATGGGGATGGGTCCGAGACTTACTCACTCGATGGAGAAGTGAAGAAGGCGAGCCCTACCGTGAACCAAACTTACCTCCTAACATCGGAGAAAATGATGTACTCACCGGTGAACCTATGCGCAACACTGTATTCACCCTTCTTGCTAAAGTTTTCCACCTCGAAGGTCGCATTACTACAATCTCAGAAAATATTCAACCTCTACTTCCGAATACCAATCGAAGGGGAATATTAGAAGAAGTTAGAGAACTTCAAATTGATAATCAAGATCTATCGAATCAGATGAGTGGATGGATAGAAATGATAGAGGGTAGAATAGAAACCCTGACAATAATGGTGCGTGATTTACAAGCTATACTTACTACACCAACATCATCACCAACCTTAGCACCAACAACACTTGTAGCACCGACAGCAATAGTATCACTATCAGCAGCACCAGCAGCATAACCAGTACGAACAACAACATCATCATCACACGTCTCAACCTCGCAATCTATACCTCAAGCATAATCATCGTTCTACGAATCGTTCTACATAAACTATCTTCGTCCTTCATGGTGATTATGTAATCTCTAATGTTTTAGAGATTATGTACTCTAGTTCTAGCCGTAAATCTGATGAGTTTAATATCACATTGACTCATTAAATCCATAATTACGTCTGAAGAGAATATATATGTATATATGTTTTCATAAAGATTGTAATTAAAAAATTTATTGTACAAACTGTTAATGGTGAAAATATTTTAACGGGTAGGTAATACCCGAGAAATATTTAGATTTCGCATTAATAAGTTACACTGTACATTCTTCGAATCTGATTCAACAGTCATTTACTATCCTACTTACAACCACAGCTATATGAATCCGTTCACCACAGAATAATCATTTTTATTCAATTTCATACTTGGATTTTGATCTATCAGAATTCAACAAGTGGCATAATGAAGAAAACATTGTACAAAATAAAATTTGTTAGAGACAAACAAATTAACTATGAGAAATTCTGTTAAGAATCCACGCTAACAAAATCCTAGCTAACTGTTCATAGCTAACTGATTACATTTTATTTATCGCAATTTATTTATCGCAATTTAATTATCGCAATTTATTTTATCGCAATTTAATTCTCGCAATTTTATTTATCGTCATTTAATTTCTGTTATTTATTTTACGCACTTTAAATATCGGGACACGTATACAAGGTTTTGACATATCATATTCACGCATCTATATATATTATTTGGAATCACCATAGACACTCTATATGCAGTAATGATCGAGTTCTCTATACAGGGTTGAGGTTGATTCTACAATAATATATATAGTTTGAGTTGTGATCGAGTCTGAGACATGTACAAGGGTCACGATACGTATTAATTAATTCGAATATTATATATTAAATTATATATGAATTATTGGACTGTTAACTGTGGATTATCGACTGTGGACTAATGACATTGGACAATTAAAATGAATTAAAATATTGATTATAATATATGAAACTAAATAATTCTTCAAGTTTGCCACTTGATTTCATTTTAAATGCCATTTGTATCTTGATAATTCTAATCTGCGTTCAAACCTTTCAAGATTCTTGAAAACACCTCAATCGAGAGGATGAACCAACCGCACTTCATCTACGGAAGAAAAGATTAATGCATATAGTTATGCACCTGAAAACACTCGGAACCTGCGTGAATGTTAAAAACGTATATGTGTTAACTCTTTTAGCATTATTATTACCAAAAATAACTTTACAAATCCTTTTCAAGGTAGCAAATTTTATCACAGCTCCAGCAAATCAACTTTGACTTTTCATTTGGATTAGCCTTATTATAACCGTGATATATAAGTTTACCTTTCGTCATCGTTACCGGAGTACCGTTTATATCTCATTACATTAGCAGTAAACTTACCAGCAACTTCATTACTCATTGACTTAAGTCTCTCTGAAAAACCATTATATTGTTCATTAAAACCCTATCATATACTCATCCGCATCTTGTAATGAGAATTTCCATACCAATTACCGGGAATTAGCAATCAGTATTTTGAAATCTCGCAGCATGTCTACATCAACAGTTATATGTACACAAATAACATTTATTTCTTAGTATTATGATCTTCCATTCTGAAATTCTGATAAGCACCCAGACTACAAATTAATACTCTGAAGGTTGGGAATACTAAGGAAGCAGCAAACTGTAAATGACCTTAATCGTCGGAAGTTTGATGATAAAGAATAGTATGTTGGAAAAGCTCAGAAAAGTTGGAACTGGAAAACGGATTGAGCTAACCACGAAGGAGACCAAGGACAAATACAAGGACCATACCCTATATTCAAAGATTCTAGGTAATTCTGAATCCGATGAAACCTTCAACGAATATCTTGCTCCGGACTCATGTTAAAATCTTGCGGAAAATCTTTCTTCATCAACCATCGAACTTAGAAATTCCTAAATATCATCATGAATATCTTCGATATTTCTGAAGATATTTTCATAAATATTATCGTCCGAAATTATTTATCTCTTAGTGCTATCAGTGTTACATCATATAGAAACTGTTAGTTTCTATATTATGTAAACTTTCAAGCTTAAAATATGAATGTTATTGAAGTAATGTTGGGAACTGATGCATGAGTTAGCATAATATAATGACACTTGATCAACGTGATTATATTACAGTAAGTCATGCTGAGTTTCTAATGGAACGTGATGATTCACAGATCATATCATCATCACGTGCCATGTTACATAACTCTTTCATTCAAATTAACTTCTGAACATATCAAGAAAATAAATTTTTGATAGTTCTATTCTCAGTGATTCTGGTAATTTGACAAATCAATCGTGCTATTACGTTCCTTCTTGTTTAGAACATGATGTTCATTCGAAACTCCATACTTACAAATCCTGGACCGTTACTCGCTTTACCTGAGGTAGAGAAGATAATAGAAAGGCAAAGAGCTCCAAATGATAAGAGAAAATATAAAGCCCAATAACAACACGGAGGTTACAAACCGTGGATATTAATACGAATAGCAATATAAAGACACGGTATAATTAATAATAGTATCACCCCAAGGTAATAATAGAAGTGAATAGATTCCTCCGGTGGTAAATGAAAAAGAAAAAAAAAAGATTGACAGAAATGATAATTAGAAAAATATCAAGGATTAGAACGGGATTAAGCATTTTTATAATCTTTTGGATGTATGAACTAAGAAAGAAAGTATAGGAATGGTGAGAATAATGGAACGGGAGAGCTTAATTTATAATGAAAACATCAGACAGAGTAGTCGAAGCAAATCACCGTATTTATTTATAGAGATCTTCATTTTCTTATTCGCCGAATAATCAAATCTTTTAAATTTCAAAGATTTTCTTTAAATCCCTTGAATTCCAGAATTCAACCATGACTAGTTAAAAGTTATGATGAAACATGTCTTTCTCATTTCACTAGTTGGTGATAGTTTCACTCGTACTCTTCGAGTAATTGAATTATCTTATCCATACTACTCAACAGTAATAAACTCTATTTATCAACTCATATTCGTCATGAAAACATTTTTATTGTTAGCCATGACCACCTCACTCAAATTTCGGGACGAAATTTCTTTAACGGGTAGGTACTGTGATGACCCGGGAATTTTCGACCAAATTTAAACTTAATCTTTACATAAGTTCGACACGATAAGCAAAGTCTGTAATGTTGAGCCACAAATTTCCTGAACTGTTTTCTTGCATTCATTTAACATCGACCATTTCCGACGATTCACGAACATTTGTTTGTAAATAAATATGTATATATATATATATATATATATATAAATAAATATAAGTGAAAATATATATAATAATATGAAATAAAATAATATATTAGATAATAAAAATGTATATCATATATATAGGACTTCTAAACGTAATCAAAATTATATATTGTAATTAATATATATATATATATATATATATATATATATATATATATATATATATATATATATATATATATATATATATAAAAGTGTATAAATATTGAATATATGTTATTATAAATATTATGTAACAATTAAATATCACATGATTAATAATATGTAATCTACTAAATTATAAGTTGTTATAGTAATAATTTTCAATATTAATATAAAAATTAGTATTATTGATAATATAATATATAGGTATAGAAATTAAAACATGTAACATGATATTACTTGTATTATTATTAAATAAGAATAACTTATATACAGCTATATAATTATATACAGATATATAAAATCAATACAGATTTATATATATGGATATTAGGACTAACTAAATAAAAGCAGATATATATTTACATATGCGTGTAATTTTTTTTTCTTTTTATTTTATCTGTTACTCATTTGCTTTAAACTTCTGTTGGTCTGTGAACCTTGGTCGATCCTTTTCTCACAAGAAAACAAATTAAACAAATTATTAGAGCAACTACTCCATCAATTACTGAAAACACAATCCACCAAATACTGAAAGACGAATATTTTTTTTAAACAGAACAAGAGGTACAGCTTGTTTATTTATTTTTATTTCTCTGTTCTTCACCAAATATACCAAAGCCTCGAATCTGTAATCTTTTTAAAAATCTATTAATACAATCTTATTAGAATCCTTATACTCAATCTATCTGCAAATTTATGGATTCCAATTCTTCATATTCATCAAGAATTCTTGAGTCAAAGTTTTTGAATAAAAAAAGTCAAACAGTTGATCTTCATGAAATTCGTGTTATATGTAATGATTTCAGCTAAATTGATAATTTATAAAGTTGTTAGGAGTGATTTGTAACACAATTTATATTGAAACTTTTATCCAAAACGCACTTGGTAGATAAATCAATTTTTTTTATATCAGCGTCGAACACAGCATATGGCTGGGTTATATATAATTTTTTTTTTACTTTAAGAACTTATTATTTTTTTTATTCCAAGTCTATTTAATTATCCTAAAACTAGTTAGTTGATTCGTTAATAGATTTGTATTTGATCCCTAGTCGTACAGCCTGAAGAAGATGAAGCAAAATAGGAAAGAAACACTATACGGGTTATATATTTTTGGAAGTGAGTTATATCAGAAAAAGTGCAGTAGCACAACTGGTCTAGGCTTGTTCAATGTATGCGAGAGGTCGAGGGTTCGAGCCCGGTCCAGGGCATTCTTTTTAGAAAAAGCTTATAAAGGGGTATACATTCTTATTTATATTTCTATCATTATTGTTATTAATTATTATTATTATTATGATTATTATTGTTATTGTTATTTTTAGTATTCTAATTATTATTATATGTATCCTAATGGTTATTATTACTATTATCATCAATATAAGTAGTATATCAATTATTATTATTGTTAGTATTATATCATTATTATGATACCAAGAAGATTAAACATGTTAAAAAAAATGCAAACGTATTTAAAAGATGCTATGTTATAAGTTATGAGATGAGATATTATTATATGAGTACATGCAAAAATTATAACTACAAACTATTGTTATAAGAAACTATAGTCATTAGTTTATAAATTAAATACGAAGATTATGATTATTATGACTATGAATATAAAGGTTTTAATAATACAGTTAAGTTTACAAATATAGAAATTTTGGATATATATATTGTTATGGAAACGATTAAAATTCTAATTAAAGTATGTTTTAAAGGAATTATTAGAAGTCTTATAATTATTGTTATCATAATTATCTTTATAAAACTTAGTATTATTATTATTATTATCATTATTAATATCAGAAGTTTCATTAACATTATTATTATCACTTTTATCATTAATATCATATAGTATCAATATTATTACTAATACTAGTATTATTATAAATATTAATTTCATAAACAAATGATCTTCATATAGAAGATATATTTAATATACATAACTTAATTATATTAATATTACTATATATAAAATAGAGATATAAAGATAAATAACGAAACTTATAAATTATTAAAAATAACAATTACATCACTAATAATAATATATAAATTTTTCGATTACAAATATACGTTTTAATATATACACAAATGATATAGGTTCGTGAATCCGAGGTCAACCCTGCATTGTTCAGTTGTTCAATGTCGTCATATGTATTTTTACTACAAAATACAGTAGAGTGAGTTTCATTTGCTCCCTTTTAAATGCTTTTGCAATATATATTTTTGGGACTGAGAATTCATGCATTGATTTTATAAATGTTTTACGAAATAGACACAAGTACTTAAAATTACATTCCATGGTTGGATTATTAACCGAATATCGCCCTTCAAGTCTGGTAACCTAAGAATTTAGGGAAATGGCCCCTGATTGACGCGAATCCTAAAGATAGATCTATGGACCTTGACAAGTCCCATTCGGGGTACGAATGCTTTAGTACTTCGAGATTATTATACAGACGAGAGGTTCTGTTTTGGGGATATTCTATGCATTAAGTTAACGTCGGTTACCAGGTGTTCAATCCATATGAATGATTATTTTGTCTCTATGCATGAGACGTATATTTATGAGAAATGAAAATCTTGTGGTGTATTAAAATGATGGAAATGAATGATTATGATAAACTAATGAACTCACCAACCTTTTGGTTGACACTTTAAAGCATGTTTATTCTCAGGTACGAAAGAAATATTCCGCTGTGCAATTGCTCATTTTAAAGATATTACTTGGAGTCATTCATGACATATTTCAAAAGACGTTGCATTCGAGTCGTTGAGTTCATCAAGATTATTGTTAAGTAAATTTTAGTTGGATATATTAGAAAATGGTATGCATGACGTCAACTTTCGAAGTAATGAAAGTTGGTCTTTTAAAAACGAATGCAATATTTGTAAAATTGTATCATATAGAGGTCAAGTACCTCGCTATGTAACCAACTATTGTGAATCGTTTGTAATCGATATGGACTTCGTCCGGATGGATTAGGAAGGGTCCCTTCATCTAGGAAGTTGATCAATTCCATTGGAAATTAAGTTGGTGTGACCTATTGAAGAACTACGAGTGATTGTAAGTTTAGCTATAAGTTTACTGGTAAGCTATCTTCTTAAAGGGATCTAGAAGGTAGTTGTGATTTCACTAGGCTAGAGCATTAGGATCTTGTAGTAAGAGCATTTGGTGTTTGTGAATTTTTCAAAGGGACGTAAGGGTTCATAAGTAGCGGCTTATCAAGGAGCTAGTGTTGTATCCGGACACTCCACCGGGTTTGGGGTATCATAGTGAAGAAAACTCTCAATTCGTAGAATTGGGGAGTGGATTAAGGTGGATTAGTTAACATCCACCCGAACAACTATAAATCTTTGTGTTTGTGCACTTACATTCTTTACATACTTGCAATAACAAACACAAACGCTTCCACGCTTAAAACTTATGTTTTGATTGTTAAAGTTTTCAAAAATGTTTTAAGAAACCACTAACTAACTATTCACCCCCTCTAGTTACTTACACATTTCATCGTCCGAAGAATCATCGTCGACGAGCTTTGAATAGGTATCCATTTTGAGTAATGATTTTATAGAGAAATTTGAAATTGTTTTAGATGAGAGAAATGAAAGTGTGTTTGAAATTGTGTTTGATATTGTATACATAGAAAAAAGTAAGTTTTTTAATTATTTAAAATATGAATATATGTATATATCCGTTACAAATTTGGAAGGTATATAACCTCCCACGTCACCAATTCGATCAACACGCAGACAATTGTTCATGCGTTGGGTTGAAGCACGCCGACCTCCCACCCCCACAACACGCCGCGCTAACCCGTGCCCGGCGGCGTGTTGGTTCCAAAACCGGCCAAGCACGCCGGCGTTAAAGAAGGTCTTAATGATTAGGACTGTCCCTGAAACTTAGGCATACTACGGGGATCCCTCACTTAACACAGGGACAAAATTGGCACTGAAAAATGTCATTAGGAACTAAATTGGAATTCATTTACGTTATTAAGGATTAAAATTGTAGTTTTTAAAATACCTGGATAAAAGGGCAGTAATAAACAAACACAGGTACAATTTTGGCAATTTGGTATTAAATAAATTGAAGGATAAAAATTTAAAATCGTCAAAATCCACCCACATTTTCTGCTTCCTCTTCCCTCAATATTTCCTTCACCGCCGATGACACTCATGACTCCCGTTCCGATTGACGTAATCATCTCTATCCCTAAACCACACACCTCGCATATTTGTTACTCATTCAAACACATGCACTCGCAATATACATATTTTATATTATCTCTATACCTGTATCTATATATACCTAGTGCTTCCACTTTCGTTTGCTTTCTCATACTCACTTGATCGTCTTATTCAGCTGCGATCTCATTAACGATCATTCTAACTCGTGTTAATTGTTATCTTAATCGATTTAATCTACAATTTTCTATTTCGTTCTCACTGTTTTGGGGAGCGTACACCATTTCTAGGGTTTTGAATTGATAATTGCTGTCAGATCCCTTTCGTTTGATTTTTATATGATTTCATCTTGTAGGCTGAAGATGAAGAGATGCTAGTTCCTCATTCTGATTTCGCTGCCACTGAAGAACCTCAACCAATGGAAGGTACTGCTTACTAGGTTTAAAAATAAGAATATGTTTGTTGAATTTGATATGATGAATTGCATTAATTTTTTGAAATTTATTAACATGAATGATGGATGGTTTGTTAGTTGCACCAGCGGAAACTGTAAATGTTGTTGATACACCAGTAGTTGATGATCCACCATCAGCACGGTTCACGTGGACGATCGAAAATTTTTTGAGGGTGAATAGTAAAAAGTTGTACTCTGATGTTTTCACTATTGGAGGCTATAAATGGTATGTTGAGTTGTAGACTTTCGTTTTAGATTAATGTGTTGAGATTTTAAGCTAAAATGCGATTGTTATGATTGGTGTTGTTGATATTGTGTTTTGTATTGGCAGGCGAGTTCTTATATTCCCTAAAGGAAACAATGTTGACCATCTGTCAATGTATCTTGATGTTGCTGATTCGTCAGCTCTGGCGTATGGTTGGAGTAGATATGCTCAATTCAGCTTAGCTGTCGTAAATCAAATTCAGTATAAGTTCACTATTAGAAAAGGTAAACTATTCTTTAAACTTTTTGGACAATTGTCTCCAAGGACATTTGTCTCCGAGACTCGATACTCTCTTAACCATCCCAACATAGCCTACTGGTAGGCTCTTCATATCCTCACAAGGGTTATGTTCAAATTTCATTAGCAACATATCTTGTGTGGCCAACATATCTTTGGGGGCTAGGGAAAAAGTCACAAACGGTCACAGAATAACTTGGTTGGTTGTGTATATATGAGTGAAAATACTCGCCCTCCACGGGTATCATGAACATGAAAAACCTCATCTGCTTACTTGATACTCTTTTAGTAGATGAGATGCAAAACTGGAAATATGTACCATATAATAAAAGTAGGAATTTGTCTATAATATGGAAAGACAAATTGGATAGGAAACCCTATCGGGGCGGAAAGTCTAGTTGGATAGGAAACCTGATCAGCTGATTATGTATCAACTTATAGTCATTCGTATTATGATTTTATATATTATGAGTTTATAAATAGGCAAGCTTTGACATAATAGCCATATTTTTGTTTAAAATGGTATGTGTATCATACTAGATAAGTGCCATTTAAAAGTTATTCATATCTCATCCGACAGTATTCAATTTCAATCACAGATGGAAATGGAACTGTTGACATAATTTTTATGATTAGTTGAACCTTCTCATAAATGATGCCATCTGTTAAGTTATCAAGTATGATCCTTCAGCTCTGTGTGTTTTAGTATCTCAGTAATTATTTTGTTTGTTTTCACGATTGACATTACAAATCAAGTAACCTTGGCTGATATTGTTATTGCATTAGTTTAAAGCTGTAATTTGATTTGGGCTTTATCATTTCATGAGTTTCAAATGGTCTTTTTGTTTTATGTCTTGTTTGGTTTGTGATAAGGGATCTCATCCTGCAGATACACATCACCAGTTTAATTCACGAGAGAGTGATTGGGGTTTCACTTCATTTATGCCTTTAAGTGAACTCTATGATCCTAGTAGAGGCTATCTTTTGAATGATACATGTATAGTTGAAGCTGACGTGGCAGTTCGAAAGGTTGTTGATTACTGGTCACATGATTCTAAGAAGAAGACCGGTTATGTAGGCCTCAAAAATCAAGGTGCTACGTGTTATATGAACTCCCTACTACAGACCCTTTACCATATCCCTTATTTCAGAAAGGTTGGTCTTCTTATTACATCAGTCAATGCTCACGGATGACATTTAATAGAAAACATTCACATTTTACCCTTTTAACCAGGCTGTTTATCATATGCCAACAACTGAAAATGACATGCCATCAGGGAGCATTCCACTGGCTTTGCAGAGTTTATTTTATAAGCTTCAATACAGCGACACAAGTGTCGCCACCAAAGAGTTGACAAAGTCGTTTGGTTGGGATACATACGATTCGTTTTTGCAGCACGATGTTCAAGAACTCAATCGAGTTCTTTGTGAGAAGCTAGAAGACAAAATGAAGGTATACAGTTATTTTTTTTAGGTAAAGGGTATACACCCGGTAAATTATATATATCAAAAAATATTACATGAGAAACGGTTGATGCAAACAAAGCACACAACCAGCAAGCCAAAAACTAGCCAATCAAACAAGGAAGACAAAAGCAAAAACTATATTTTCCACTTCATCTTCACCTCCAACACATGTTGTGAATTTTTGAACCTCAAAGACATTAACTTCAGTCTCACTGTGTTGTAAATGTCTTTATAAACTTGCTCTGCTTTGCGTTTTGTTCGGTTGAACAAACACCGATTTCGTTCTTGCCATATGTAGTAGATGGTAGCGGCAAATAATAGTTTAGAGACTACGACTCTAGCCACCCGCGTATGAGAAATCGGACTGATCTTATGTATAACCTCTTTCCAGTTATCCCCTAGAGATCGTAAGGGCATCAAACCTTGAACCTGATTCCACACTTGCTTAGAATACGTACATTCAAAGAATAAATGATTGTGGGAGTCTTGTTGGTTACCACACAACGAGCATGACAAATTAACATTCTGATTAGCGCATATATCCCATACTCTAATCTTATCTTGAGTTTTCAGCTTTTCACCCACCATTAACCAAACAATAAAAGCATGACGCGGTATGCATTGTGAGAACCACACTACCGAATGCCATATTACTTTTGTTGCACGTGGTCTGAATGTTTCCCATGCTTCCTTAGTCGAGAAATCAACCAAATTTCCATCAGATTGTCGCCAACACATAACATCAGACTTTGATAAATCAGGAGGCCTAACATTCATGAGCATTGGAAATTTATCGATCCATGGATCCGGCCATTGCCATCCAGCATTAAAGATCAAATCTGCCACCTTTGTGTCGTCCGAATAGCCAGCGCTAGTAACGTATCTATGAGTAATATGCTCACTAAGTGGCCCATAATCAGTCCATGTATCATGCCACGCTGAAGTTACATTTCCATCACCAACTTTATGGATGATAAACGGCCTTACTATACTTCTCATTTGCAGCATCTTACGCCACCCATAACTTGCTGAACTAGAAGCGTCTACCTTCCAAAAATTATGTTTATTAAGTCTATAAGTATGGATCCATTTTACCCACATAGATTGTTTATGATTTAATAAACACCATATATGATAAGACATTAAAGCCAAGTTCCATGCTTTTAGACTTTTGATTCCAAGACCACCCTCTTCTTTAGGAAGACAAACATTCTTCCAACTAACCTTAGCCTTTCCTCTCTTCAAATCTCCTTTGCACCAAAGAAATCCACGTACTGATTTCTCAATATCATGGATAATAGCCTTTCCCCTATGCAGGTATACAGTTATTTTGTCACCAAACTTGAACAAACTTGAATATTGTCAATTCTTGATAAAACCTACTTATGTACTATTTGTTTCTCTGGCACAGGGAACTGTTGTGGAGGGTACAATTCAGCAGTTGTTTGAAGGACATCATATGAACTATATTGAATGCGTAAATGTTGACTTCAAATCAACAAGAAAGGAGTCATATTATGGTAGACATTTCACATAAGAATACCTCATTTCAAACATTCAGTTACTAAACTACATGTTATATCAGATCTTCAGCTTGATGTCAAAGGTTGTCGTGATATATATGCCTCGTTTGATAAGTATGTTGAAGTAGAACGGCTTGAAGGTGACAATAAATATCATGCTGAACAACATGGGTTACAGGTTGGGTCAACGTTTACCTTTAAGTTTAATTCATAACTTTTAAAAGTTCTGTCTGGTGCCACATCTAGACGTCACAGGTTGAATATTGATAAGACTTCTCAGACTGGGGGATATTGTAACATTATATATTCATTGAAAAATTAAAGGGGGAACAGTTTTTCTTTATTGTTAACACAAAAACAGCATCCTAGTATAAATACAATGTTACCCTCCCATCTTTAACAGCAGCTGATGAATGTCTTTACTTTGTTACGGTCTTTACAGGATGCAAAGAAGGGCGTTCTGTTTATCGACTTTCCTCCTGTTCTGCAACTCCAGTTAAAACGTTTTGAATATGATTTCATGCGGGACACAATGGTGAAGGTCAGTCATTTTTTTCCGTGAATGTCATGCTTAAAGGTATCTTTTCTGCCCGATTCGTGTTTGGATGGACATCAGCCTTTGTAAAAATTCAAACTTTGACACCCCCTACCAGTATCTAGTTGACACCTGGGCTCGTTCCTTTGCACATGTCCTTAATGGCTTAATCAACGTTTTTGTTGTTTGTATAACATCCTATCCAAGTTTTTGGTGCAAGCCCTAGGTTAAGAATGACACCAATTTATTGTGGTCTATGAATTTTGGATGTTTTAGCATTGTACATTTGAGCATGTTTCCTCCTTAAAGTTAAAATGCCATAATTTTTTTGTGCTTCTGAGCCTTAGATTTTACTTGATTAATGCCGTAACTTTGTTCCTAAACCTTAACCTACGATTTCTATTTATCCTAAAGTCACGAGTGAATGGTTGTTACATATATTGGTCTCGTACTCAACATTGCATATAGTTTCTGTGTTATAACCAACCTCATGATCTCATCCCATACCCACATCCTCTCCAATTAACAGTTTTGGCTAGTGATGCTTTTATATCATGAGTGGAATTAAGTTGATTATATTTTCCTCTACCTGCTATACTTTTTACTGAATTCAACTTATGGCATACCATTTTAAAAGTTTATGCTATTACTTTTGCCATAGCAAAAGGCTACTTACTAAGTCAGTCATCTCATTCGGGATTTTCTATTTAAATGTATCTGAAAATCCAGATAAATGATCGGTATGAATTCCCTTTGCAACTTGATCTTGATAGACACGATGGGAAATATTTATCACCTCAGGCAGACAGAAGCGTTCGCAACCTCTATACTCTTCACAGGTACTATTATCTTTTTGAAGGTTTTTCTGAACTACTGATTATACATGTCAACTATGCTCTGTTACTGATGACTACTGTAAGATTAAAAAATTCCCTTATGATTAACTTGGCTTGCCTGTTTGTTTTGCATTTTCAAGACATTTTTCTAATGATTTTCGGTCCAACATCTTTTTGCGCAGTGTATTGGTTCACAGTGGCGGGGTGCATGGTGGACATTATTATGGTGTGAACTCCATCATATTTACCGATGTTTTCCATCACAGTTTTTGGTTTTTAATCTCGTATACGCAATTCACTTCTAATTTGCTTTTTCTCAATGCTCATTTTTATGTGATCCTTATTTATATAGTGGCTACAGTTGTTTGTGGATGTAAGTGGTTTAAATGTGAAAAAAGAGATTATATTTTCCTTGTTGCCAGTCATAATGTGCTGTTCTATCTTAATATTATAGAGAATGCTACGTTTAATATTATAGAGAATGCTAAACGTAGCCCTTAAGTATTTATTGCAAAGCGTTAAGTTTCCATATTATAACTTACTTTTCATACTTAAATTCAAGGGGTCAATTTATTCATGGAAATATGTAGTTTTGTATTGGAAAAATTAACTTTGCAATTAATGCTTAACCATAGCCCTTAGGGCTATGGTTATCATTTTCCTATAATTATTTAGGTGTAATGTAATGTAAAAGTACCTTTTTAACAATTATGGAATTTGAATCAATCATAAGATAAGGATACCATTATTATGAGTTTTGCATGCTGATTCGTATCTTTGAGGAGTATTGCATTGAACACATATTTCTACTTTCTAGCCTTCTCACTTGAAAGTCGAATTACAGTTAAATGTATCATCACTTAGTCAGTTACACTTGACAGTTATTTATCACTTTAGAATATATATATTTTTTCTGTTATTACTGAAATTGTTCTTTTTTTGTAGGTTTAAGTTTGATGATGAACGTGTTACCAAAGAAGACATCAAGAGGGCATTAGATGAGCAATACGGGGGCGAGGAGGAGGTGATTATTTGACAAGTTTTTTATACGTATCTAGAAAAGCTACTTTTTTCATGAACTTATTCTGATTTTTTACATATATTCTCGTGTGACAGTTACCTCAAGCTAATCCCGGATTCAATAACTCACCATTCAAATTCACAAAGTATTCAAATGCATATATGCTTGTGTATATACGTGAAAGTGACAAGGAGAAAATAATTTGTAACGTGGACGAGAAGGATATAGCGGAGCACCTAAGAGTAAAATACTAAATTTTTGTCCTTTTCTTTCAACGAAACTCTCTCATACCCAAAAAACAACATTGTGAACTTGCTTTATCTTCTTTTAGGTTAGGTTGAAGAAAGAACAAGAAGAGAAGGAGCAAAAAAGAAAGGAGAAAGCAGAGGCACATTTGTATACAATTATAAAGGTAAACACTATTGACCCCACACTAAAATTATGAGATATAGTCTTTGACTTGCCTTGTAATTTAACGAGATTAGGTTGCTCGAGATGAAGACCTTCGTGAACATATAGGAAAAGATTTATATTTTGATCTAGTTGATCATGACAAAGTTCGTAGTTTCCGCATCCAAAAACAAACACCTTTTTCCCTTTTCAAGGTAAGATACCTAATTGATCTTTGTTATTGTTTTTTTTTTTTTTTTTTTTTTTTTTTCAGTCTTGTCTATAATTGATTTGCATTTTAGAATGGGTCAACTTAGAGTTAACACCTTGAAAGCTTTTAACATCGTCATGCATACTTTCTCATGTTACTTATTTTGTCTTATTGAACCTCAAATTCTTTTTCAGGAAGATGTAGCTAAAGAATTGGGTATCCCAGTACAATGCCAGCGTTTCTGGCTCTGGGCAAAGCGCCAAAATCACACTTACCGGCCAAATCGTCCTTTGACGCCTCTAGAAGAAGCCCAGTCTGTATGTACTTCATTAATTACTATTACTATATTACTCTATATAATGAATGCACATATCTACTTTTCTTTTAAATTACTGTTTCTATAGCATACTAAGCCCAGCACTATTGAACATCAGTTTTTAGTTTATTTGGAGGTTTACATTTTGTTTACTGGGCTCTCCTTTTGGGCCTTTCGGCTTTTAGGTTGGACATCTGAAAGAGATAGCAAATAAGGGTAATACTGCTGAGCTTAAGTTGTTTCTGGAAGTAGAACTTGGACAGGTATACGTTAATGATGACTTATTTTTATGAACTGATGGTGGATGATAATGATTTAACATTTGTTTTTCTTGCCAACATAATGGTTTCGTTAATGTAGGATTTACGGCCGATATCTCCACCTGAGAAGACTAAAGAGGAAATTTTGCTTTTCTTTAAACTTTATGATCCTTTGAAGGAGGAACTTCGGTATGCATTTTTTCTCATCTTTGAATCATGTCTACGTGTGCTATCATTTCCTTTGTATCTGTGACAGATGTGATTATCAGTTAACATTTTTAGTGCATTACTTATGCATTCCTAATAATAGTAACAGCCTTACCAAGTGTGGCCGTTTCAACTGATATCCAACGTCATTTCCTACTATTCATTAGGGGTTTTTTCTAACTTTCACAATAGAAAGAAAACATATGAATTTAAATTATACCCCACTTCTGTTATTTTACTATCTAATTGCAATTTCATTTTATAAATTTCATTTTCATATTAATACTAACAGCGCTTACATCACTTGGTTCTTCAATAATGTCTTCTTCTTAACTTAACAATGATATTGTTATCTATAAATCATTCCACTATGTGTTTGTTGTAATTGCTACTAATTAAACTGATATCAAATAGAAAGAAAACGTATGAAACCTTATACGTCTTTAAAATATAGTTTCTTTCTTTATTTATTTCCTTTTTTGCATATTTTCGAAAAGATCTTGATATCTACCACAAACTTAAATTATTTATAACTTATATTATTTTACTATCTAAATGTAATATTTTATAAATTTATATTATATATTATGTTTGGAAGTTGAATGTTCTATTAAATATCATTTTTGTAAAATGTGATGTGATTAATTACTACAAATGTATTAAGGCGTTCTATACTATAACATTTGAAAACATCTATAGTATGGTAGGTCAATCAAACTTGAGCCGTGCTCTAAAATTATCCGTTCCTGTTCGACCCGTTACACACCCTGTTGTAACAGCCCAATTTTACACTAAGGTTTAGCATTTTGTGAAACTTCCAGTCACAATGTCATCCTAGAATGATCATAGCACCAAATTAGCACTATGTCTTGCATCATACTAATTATTAGTGCCATGTCAAAGTTTTTTGAAGCTGTTGTACATGGCAGGTATGTTGGGCGGCTCTTTGTGAAGGGTACCGGAAAGCCCATCGAAGTAATGGCCAAGCTGAATGCAGTGGCTGGCTTTGCACCTGATGAAGAAATTGAACTATTTGAGGTTTCTGTTCCTTTCATATTTAGTTTCACGTATTAGATATTAATATATTATGTTCATCTGAATCTAAAATGTTGTTCCTTTCATACATTCTTTTGATTGCAGGAAATCAAGTTTGAACCTAATGTTATGTGCGAACACATTGACAAAAAGTTAACGTTTCGAGGTAGTCAGGTATGTGTTTTAGTGTGGTGGCAGCTCTTTTTTGGTCGTCAGTTGCATTCTATTTGTTGTTATTATTTCACTTTTGTCTATTTTATTAAGTATTGGCATAAAATAATTTTAAGCTTTTTTGTTGTTGGTTATGGGTTCGAAGCTCGAAGATGGGGACATCATATGCCTTCAGAAACCACTTAAGGTTGAAAGTACAGAAAGTTGTCGCTATCCTGACGTTCCTTCCTTTCTAGAATATGTTCACAATCGCCAGGTATAACATAAATCTTGATCTTTTTTGGGACTCATGGTTTTCTTTTTACAATTCTATCTGTTAATCTAGTGTTTGTATGTGTATGATTAAGAAATATCCTACAACCCCAGTTTGCTACATTTTATAACGTTGGATGATGCATAGGTTGTGCGCTTTCGTTCGCTTGAGAAGCCTAAGGAGGATGAGTTCTCTTTGGAATTGTGAGTCCTATAATGCAGCGGTGATTGAATTTAGCTTATGTCAGTTATAGTTCATGGATTTATTTAATCTTCTTGCTTTGCAGGTCAAAACTTAATAATTATGACGATGTTGTTGAAAAACTTGCTCGCCATCTAAACTTAGATGACCCATCTAAAATCAGGCTTACATCTCACAACTGCTATTCCCAACAGCCTAAACCGCAACCAATCAAGTATCGTGGAGTTGAACATCTCTCAGACATGCTGGCTCATTACACTCAGGTAATATAGTCTGTTGATATTAAGCATCATGCTTCTGCTAATGTTTCATTGAAACGTTAACATAGTAATCTTGTTTTCTTATTGTAGGCTTCAGATATATTGTATTACGAAGTTTTGGATATACCTCTGCCAGAACTGCAAGGCTTAAAAACCCTGAAAGTTGCTTTTCATCATGCTACTAAAGACGAGGTAACTACCGAATTTATAGACATCTCCGTTTTTTGCTAGGTTTGAACTTGTCTTTTTGCTGACATGTTATGTTGACCAATTGTCAGGTGGTAATACATACTATTAGATTGCCAAATCAAAGCACGGTTGGGGATGTAATCAATGATCTCAAGACAAAGGTAAAGTAGCAAATTTTTTCCAGGTTCAAGTTAATTTTGTATTTTTAATACCTTAATAGATATTGAAATGTACATCACATATGTTATGTGTGCCAGTATGTGTCTTCCGGTACTTTTTTGCTCCCACTTCTTCCGATTTCTTTGGTTAATTGTTTACAAGTGCTTTGAAACAGGTTGAGTTATCTAATAAAAATGCAGAACTTCGACTACTTGAAGTTTTTTACCACAAAATTTACAAGGTATCTGATGTTTTCAAGTTCGTTTACACGTTATCTTCCAATATATTGTCGTAGTAGTCTTTTAGCTTATATAGTCGTCGGCACTTTGCTAACAAACTTGTTGCCATGTATGCAGATCTTCCCCCTGAATGAGAAAATCGAGAATATCAATGATCAATACTGGACGTTGCGTGCTGAGGAGGTATGTACTTCATCATGAACCACACTGATGTTTTGTCTTATGGATTTTTTTTTTTTTTTTCGAGGTCTATTCAATCCCAAGTATTTGTTTGAATTTGTTCGTGACAGAACAATGGATGGTTTTTTTGCAAGTATTCTGAGATTAGTTTTCTTACAGGTTCCAGATGAAGAAAAGGATCTGGGTCCTCAGGATCGTCTAATTCATGTTTATCATTTCGCGAAAGATACAGCTCAAAACCAGGTGGTTTTTCGTATAAGACTAAGAAAGAACAGAATTGTGTTTGCAGTTCTTCAATCTGTTATCGTAATACTAAACAGTTCATGTCTGCATGTGTATTGAATATACAGCAGGTCCAGAACTTTGGCGAACCATTTTTCCTGGTGATTCGTGAGGGCGAACCATTAGCTGAAGTTAAAGTACGGATACAGAAAAAGTTACAGGTTCAAGATGAGGAGTTTTCAAAGGTATATCTCCATTTCTCTTAGTATTTTCGTTTTCTGACTTGCTTTCTAACTAAATATTTCATATTTGGAACCAACCAATGTGTCAGTGGAAGTTTGCGTTTCTGTCTTTGGGCCGTCCCACATACCTTCAGGACTCGGATATTGTCTCGACTCGTTTTCAGGTATGTAAAGTTTACCTTCATCATGCACAAGTTTTAGAGTTTGTATGCCTTAACCTCATTGTATGTGTGGTTACAGAGAAGAGATGTTTATGGTGCTTGGGAACAATATTTGGGGTTGGAGCACTCTGACAACTCTCCCAAGAGGTCATATGCTGCAAATCAGGTAACACCGACTTACACGGATTTTATTTTAAATAAAATTCCGTTTGTTTGAAAAAAAAAAAAAACATTTCAGCGATACATTTGATTTTATTGTTCAACTGAATATCCATCAGGTTGTGGATAAATATGTAAATGTTAGAATTAAATGAATACTTGTAATGTTAAAATATTGTTCTTTTGCAGAACCGTCACACATATGAGAAACCGGTTAGAATTTACAACTAATTTATGGAATAATAATCCCCGAGGAAGCCTGCTGTATGTCGGCTAAGTTATAGTATTTACGAATGGAACTTATGTTTCCGGGGAAGCATCAAACGAACAGCATGAAACGTGGCAGCAAGAGAATGCAAGCATAAAGCATGGTTACAGTAGATGTGTAATTCTTTGTGGAAAAGGTAGCAACCTGATCATCTGATATAGAAGCATGTACTCATTTCTTTATTTGTGTAGCATCCTCCTTTGGGTGATGTAGTTTACTTTAGGTTGTATAGACAGGTATATATTCTGTTTAAACTTAAACTGCTGTTCACCCTTCACTTCATATTTGATCGGTCTACATTAAGATTTTATTATATTATATATATACAAATTAAAATTAAAAATAAAATTAAACTCTATTTGTTTTATACTAAAGATCTAAGCGGTCTAACTTAAGTATCTCCATGACTATCAGTCTGTTTTATGCTCGTTGGCCATCAATGACTGTTTGAACAACATTTTCATCAATCGATAAACCCAACAATATTTCAACTGTCGAAGCATCAGCTGAGAACCCTTTGCCAACCATTTCATGAAGAAACTCGATTGCTCTATTGATATCCTTATTCCGAACGAGACCTTGAATGACTAAATTGTATGTGCAACCATCAGGGGTGCAGCAGCCCTGTTCGACCATTTCTTGAAACAACATGATTGCTTCATCGTCAAACCGTGCCTTGAAAAGACCGTGGATCAAGATATTGTATATACGAGTATTAGGTTTTATTTTGATTTCTTCGCTTGAAAGACCCCGAAAAACGTTCTTTGCATATTCAAGTTTTCCAGCTTTGCACAAGCCTTTTATGAGTATGCCATAAACCACAACATCAAGATCCATCTTAGAGTCTTTCATCTCCTGAAACAAGCGCATTGCTTTCTTATAATAACTATTTCTAAACAAACCGTCTAACAATATCGAGTATGTAACAAGATCTGCGTGTTGACCGCGTGATCACATCTTCCTCAATATATCCAGTGCGACAGAAGGCTGCCGGCTTAGACAGTACCCCTGGATCAAAGTAGTGTACGTGACGGTATTACCAAATACGCCTCGTTCAGACATTTTATCAAACACCTTCAATGCATCATCAACCCTTCGTTTCTTACAATACCCATTAATCATTATATTATACGTATGCACATTTGGCTCACAACCATTCCCGATCATCGAATCTACCACTTTCTCCGCCTCACGTAACCTACCTTGCAAACAATACCCATCAACCAACGCGCTATAAGTAATTACATCGGCCTTCACCCCGTTCTTAATCATCAAATCAACCATTTTTGCAGCCTTTTCGACTTCCCCTTCTTTACAAAGACCATCAACCAATATGGTATACGTTTTAACATCCCGATCCATCATCTTCTCAAACAACTCCATACCCTCTTTCCACATATCCGCATCACACAAACCACGAATCAACGAGTTGTACATTCCCACATTCGGTTTTAAACCTCCATTAACCAACCACTTAAAGAGACTTAAAGCTTCATTCGCCATTTTATCCTTGCAAAGACTATCAATGATCATGCTATACACAACACCAACTTCCATTTTCCTCTTCTTCATATTCCTCACCAATTCGATTGCCACATTCAAGCTGCCCATTTTACATAAACCATTAACTACGGTCCCACAAGTAATCGAATTTGGTTGAACCCCTAATACTACCATATCCTTAAACAACTCAACTGCCAAACCCATTTCATTTCCACAAACCAAACCCTTAATCAAAGTAGTAAACAACGCAACATCAAGCTCATAACCATGTTTCAATATTCTACCAAATACCGAAAACCCCAAATCGACTCGATTCAAATTACAGTAACAGTTGATCAAAACGCTCAAAACACGAGCATCAAGATCAAGGGTGTCTTTAAAGTCTATTTCTTTAATCAACAGTATGGAGGTTTCATAGTGTTTCATTTTCACAGTGGCTACTATCAACTGAGTGAAGTAAGATATGGATGGCACGGGTTGCATTTGAAGCATTTCGTCGAACAGTACATGTGCATCATTAATGTTTTTGAATCCTATTCTACATTGGTTCCACACGAATTTGTTGAACCGGGATCTTGTTCTAGTAGCACTTGAGGTGTTATCGTTGCTAATTGTGGTTGGTGAATGTGTAAAAGCTCTGAATTTGCTATAACGAACGAAACAATTCCAGTATTTTGGGCTTTGCGAAACAGTGAGTTTCATTACTTCTTGGCTCAGTTCTTGGCTAATTTTTCAGTTTTGGTCCTTACATTTCTCTAGTATCATGCGGAAGGGATGGCACCTGCGGGTAATGGGACGGATTCACGGATCTTTGAAATCCGCAACCCGCCCACCATGATTTTTTTTTCCCAACAATGCCCGTCTACCTGTCAAATGGATAATTTTATCGCCCGTACCCCCGATTCAGGGATACCAATGACCCGCGGATAAAATCGCATGTAAACCCGCGAAAAATTAGGTTTTATATTAAAAATATTTGTATACCCGCGGTTTTCTTTAATGGCTACCACGAGTTTGTGGGTCGGATTTTACCTGCTATGGATATATTATACCTGTGACCCACCCACAACCCGTCAACGAGTACAAAATTTTACCGTCCTGTATCCGCTGGTAAACTTTTTTAGCGAACGCGAGTATACCCGCGGGTCATGCATTTTTTCCCACCCATTGCCATCCCATAGTGGGATCCCTCATTTACATTTTCACTGTTAATTACCAAGTGTGATAATTACCACAAAATATGTTTCACGACGGCACTTGAACCCTCAACTTTTTGGTTAAAAGGATTACCACGATACCGCCAGGCCAATGACCCTTTGGTAAAGTGTGAGTTTGACTTTCAAAAAAAAAAAAAAAAAAAAAAAATTATTAAGTGTGATAATAATCCTTTAAAAGTATATATATATACAGTTTTCATCTAATGATAACACAATGTTTTTTGAACAATGTATAAATATAAATATATGAATATCATAGGATACATATATTCTCACTATCGATTACAGAATGTAGGGAATCAAAGCCTTGACATCCTTGTTAAACTTGTTTCCAAATTTCGCAACGTACCACTCTCTTGTTGCATAACTCCTTCCGATCAAGTAGAACATCGTCCCTAGAGCAAAAGAAAGCGAAAACGTTGTTTGACAAATGCAAAAGACGCCTATGAACTCAACAATCTCAAACATATAATGTGGACATATGACCAAATCAAATAATCCTCCTTTAGGGATTTTATACTCTTTATCTCCTTTCTTTCTTAGATTAGAAAGAATGCAATGATGGTAAAAGTTTCCAACTATACCGATAGCAAACAATGTTGTTCCTGCGTATTTGAGATCGATTAAAGGCTCGTGAAATGGTTGTGATAAATATTGAGCGTAAATCGTTGTCGCTGTAGAGATGGTGTAGCTTAAACTAATAGGTATTGCGGCATCAAGTGCCATAGAACCGCTATATTTGTGAACAAGTAAGACCTACAAAACCGAAATTTTAATGGTTAGTTGATATTTGAAATGTTAGTTGCCTAAAATGACGAACTAACTTTTTTGTCAATAAACAATTAATTGAGTTGAAAGCCTTAATATATTATGTCAGTATTAATATATTGTAGGCAAGCATTTGGTAGTATACATCTCTATAAGACCACCATTAGACCAAATCCAACCGAGCGTTTCTTTGCTCCGTTAGATGATGTGGAGGCCAACTGACATAAAGTAACGAAAATATCGAGGCGTTAGCTGGTGACGGAAAATTGCGTCAGTTGCTATGTTGACGGAATGAAGAGTATGCGTGAGTTTGGATTCAACCAATCACATTCAAGACATATTTTGTATTTATTAATTAATTTTTTCCCACCCCATTTCCAGTCAGATTTTACCGCATCACCCTACCCTATATTTAACATAACAAAACTGACACAGCGGATAAAAAATGTCAGAAACTGACATTGTCAAATCACAGTCAGATTACACTTTTTGGCCAAACTGCCCGTGATATCATCGCCACAGTTAGAAATGGTCTTAATGGTGCATCAAATTCTTCCGTCAGATGACATGAAAATCTAGGTGGCAGGGCTCTGACGTTCCTGACGCCTTTAATGGGGCAAATGGGGTGTTAGTCATGAGGGTGACGGAAAAAAAGGTCGAATCCCCTCCAGCTAATCAGATTTTAGCATTAATTTTTATATTAATTACCTAACTACCGATAATATTTTACCACATCACTCACTACAAATTTAACACTCAAATTTGACACGCTCATTTTAAATACTTCACTTTTTTACCTTGCCACATCACCAAAAAGTACATCACATGCCTTTGTCGTCATAGTCACAGTTAATGGTGGTCTAAGGATACGTAAAAAAAAAATTAGTTTAGAAGTACTCCGTATATTATTTTCATGTTTCTTGTTGGTTCCTATTTCGAACGTTGGTATTTAGTGTTAGGACGGTTGGAGCTAATCGGTTTGTGTTGTCTCACATCGAGTAGGAGAAGAACTAAATGTAAGCATATAAGCTTAAAAGTACTTCTTTCTATCACCAATTGGTTTTAGAGTTCTAAGAGACTCATAGACGTATACGTACACCATGTTGTTGGGGCTAAAAAACGTAAGCACGTGTGTGAAGTGTGCAGTTGAACAGAGCTCAAATTTTAAAAAATGATCAAATTTTCAAAAACCTGTATAATAATTCGTTCGGTACAATTTTTTTCAAAAATCAACTCAATTTTTTTTCAAAAATCAATTCAAGAAATTCGTTTATCAAACAATTTAATCTCACAAGCATTTTTTTCTATTGAAAACTTTTTTAAGATAATTTGTTTTGTGTGTTCTAAAAAATTAACATTTATAATGATCCATTTTTTTATACTAGTATACGAACCTGATCTATTAAATTAATGAAACGACCTGCTTATATCTTTAACACCAGACGCAACGCAGCGTCAGCTGCTTTCCCGTTTCCTGACGTGGCTTTGGTTGACGAAATTCGACAGCAATAGCGTGGCGTTAGAGTTTGACGGTTTGAGGCGTTAATTAGGTATAACGGAAGGGTGACGAGAACAACCATCCAATTATAATTCATTATTAATATATTTTTATTATTTTTTTATTTTATCTCACCCAATCTCAAATCAGATTTTACCACATCAACATCCAAATATTTGACACAAAAAATTGACATTCTGGGTTACCGGGGGTCAAATACTAACCTTGCCAAATCACCAAAAAGTACATCGTTTGCCTCTGACGTCACAATTACGGTTAATGGTGGTCTAAAACGTGTTTTAGAATTATAGGCCTAAGGTCCGGGCCTATAGTTGAGTATATACACAAAAAATAAGCAGGGAAATTAGCATCAATAGAATTGAATGGTTCAGATTATATAGTTAAAAAATGATTTTTAAAAAAAAAAACAATAATAGTGGAGTAATAGACAATGTACCTCAAGAACCCTCTTGAGAAAATGAACGGTTAGAACAGAGATAACCATAACCAAGCGTAGACCTTGATTCAAAGATGATGCAAAACAAACAAGCCCCACGAGGAACGCTGGTGTATATAGTAAAAGCATTCCGTTTCGACTAGCCAACTTTATTTCGCGATCTTTATGCGGTTTCTTCGTTGCCATGACATTAAAAAACTTGGAATACGGCATGTGTTTTCCTTTTATTTCCATGTATCCACCGTTTGCGAGTGACAAACAGCTTAATATTGACATCAGTGTCACAAACCATGAAGAAGGTGGTGGGAATAAGAACGGAATCGTCATTTTTTTCTATTATGAGATATGAAGGTTTTTTGGTTCGATATTGTTGTGTTTGTTCATCAAGTGTTTTAGATATGAGTGTATAAACAAATCATGTGTTTGTGTTTATGGCAAATGAATGGTTACTAGTTTGTCTACGTGTGTACCAATTTTTTGGATTTGTACCCAAACATTAATACATAACATGAATGGACAACTTATTTTCAAATAAAATTAAAATAAAAGTATGATAAAAAAAAAGACTAAACACTAAAAACAAAAGATATGGAACGCGGATATAACTTGATCTACGAAAATGACATGAGTCGAATCCCATGCCAAAGAGGACAATTGAAGGGAAAGAAACAAATCTATTCATAGATCACAATATCATAGTAAGTTGAAACTTGCACTACTAATATAGAATGAATTTGATGTATGAATCACACCATTTACACCACTTAGAATTTCTTTCATGCCATATCAGCATTATCCAATATTCGTAACTCATAACTAAACACTACATATCATAACTAAAAAAAAATACTTTATTTCTCTCTCTCACGCTCCCTTAATTGGTTCATGTCCTTGTCCTTCACCGCCACAGCCGTGTGATCGCTGCTCCGGCCACCGACGTTTTCCGGTGGTCCGAAGATATTCTTTTTCATTCTCTTGTTTCCGTTGTCCTCTTTGTTTCTCTACTTCGTCACCACCAGCCTTCGACATCTCGCCCAACGTCCGGCCTGATCTCTTTTTGCTTTTGGTTTTCATTATTCCTTTTTTATGCTTTCCTTTCTATGTTCGCCCCTCTTCTTCTCCCAAGGTTTTTCTTTTTTCCGGTCATCTTGTTCTTTTAGGGCTTTGACCGTAGGAGGAAAATGCTATGCGTCTCCATCACATTTTGCAGTTCGTTGGTTTTTTGAGCAGCGTGACCAGTTTTCTTGTTTTCGTCGGGGTTGAGTGTGACGCCCCGTACAAAATCATCATGTACGAATTGTCAACAACAGGTCCATTACACGGTATAATACTACATGTTGTTTTAAAACGAGTTTTGCATTCATGAAAAGATAACTTCAAATGTTTTACAAACGAAAACGTGACACAAAGGTCGTTACAAAGCCATTATTCAAAATAACATAAGTTGCGAATGCAAAATAAAAGTTCCATGATTGAGACATCTCTAAGTAATGCAGCGGAAGTCTAACACAGCGAGTCTGTAACAGCAAGTCTATACACCAAGACTATAACAGCAAGTCTAACAGCGGTAGCAACAACGTCTAAGCACCTGAGAAATACATGCTTAAAAAGTCAACACGAATGTTGGTGAGCTATAGTTTGGTTGTAATCAGTAATGTAATGTAGACCACGAGATTTCAGTGCTTCACCAGCAGTTTAAATCAGTGTTTCAAATCAGTATGATAAAGTATATGCTTATCCGTGGGCACCCGGTAACTAACTTAACGTAAAATAAATATCACCCCCTAAAAGTACACTTGGCGAGTGTGTATGTTCTCGAAGTATTAAACACCCGTTAAATGCTAGCGCGACTAGCCCGAGTGGGGATGTCAAACCCTATGGATCCATATCTAATATTCGCGTTCACCAGTTCAAAAACCAATAATTAAACGTTAGCGTGCTAAGGGGAATGTTTGTGTCGTTATATCACCCACACATATATAAAGTTTAAGTACTCGTGTCTAGTATGTAAAACATAAAAAGCGCATGTATTCTCAGTCCCAAAAATAGTTAAAGTAAAAAGGGAAGCTATAACTAACAGTGAATGTGCGGTAAAGTCAATATGAAAAGTATGCAAGTAGTAAGTCGGTCCGAAAGGTCGTCAACCTAAATCAAAGGTCACTAAGTTAGTATATTGTCCCCAAAAGTTTAAAAGTGAATAAGTTAAGTCTTAAGTATTATCATCATCATCATCATTCGCAAAAGATAAAGTTTTCAACAAGAATAGAGATCGAAACAAAAGGCTGACTTCGGACAGCTGCTACGACCTCTATACAAACCGAAAAGACACGTGGTCAGTGGCCAAGGCTCCGTATGTGAGTCCTCTAACCGTTGTCCAATTTTCAGATCCTAACTCGATGTATTTTGATCGTGGCGACGGTTCAAGCGCGAGTAGGTCAGAATTTTTCAGCACGTCGTTACAAAGGCGTAGTGATTTTTGGAAGGCTATAAATCCTAAACCGTATATCGGATTTAGGCGAGTCTTGAACGAAAAGTCATCTACTCGAACCGAAATATCTGAAAATCAATTTTCCAGAAGTCCCAGGTGTAGTGACCCGAACTTTTCCATGTTTATATATATTAATTGAGATTGATATTTACATGATTAAATGTTTCCAACATGTTAAGTAATCAAATTTGTTAAGACTTGATTAATTGAAATTTGTTTCATATAGACAATTGACCACCCAAGTTGACCGGTGATTCACGAACGTTAAAACTTGTAAAAACTATATGATGACATATATATGGATATATATATAGTTAACATGATACTATGATAAGTAAACATATCATTAAGTATATTAACAATGAACTACATATGTAAAAACAAGACTACTAACTTAATGATTTTTAAACGAGACATATATGTAACGATTATCGTTGTAAAGACATTTAATGTATATATATCATATTAAGAGATATTCATACATGATAATATCATGATAATATAATAATTTAAAATCTCATTTGATATTATAAACATTGGGTTAACAACATTTAACAAGATCGTTAACCTAAAGGTTTCAAAACAACACTTACATGTAACGACTAACGATGACTTAACGACTCAGTTAAAATGTATATACATGTAGTGTTTTAATATGTATTTATACACTTTTGAAAGACTTCAATACACTTATCAAAATAATTCTACTTAACAAAAATGCTTACAATTACATCCTCGTTCAGTTTCATCAACAATTCTACTCGTATGCACCCGTATTCGTACTCGTACAATACACAGCTTTTAGATGTATGTACTATTGGTATATACACTCCAATGATCAGCTCTTAGCAGCCCATTTGAGTCACCTAACACATGTGGGAACCATCATTTGGCAACTAGCATGAAATATCTCATAAAATTACAAAAATATGAGTAATCATTCATGACTTATTTACATGAAAACAAAATTACATATCCTTTATATCTAATCCATACACCAACGACCAAAAACACCTACAAACACTTTCATTCTTCAATTTTCTTCATCTAATTGATCTCTCTCAAGTTCTATCTTCAAGTTCTAAGTGTTCTTCATAAATTCCAAAAGTTCTAGTTTCATAAAATCAAGAATACTTTCAAGTTTGCTAGCTCACTTCCAATCTTGTAAGGTGATCATCCAACCTCAATAAATCTTTGTTTCTTACAGTAGGTTATCATTCTAATACAAGGTAATAATCATATTCAAACTTTGGTTCAATTTCTATAACTATAACAATCTTATTTCAAGTGATGATCTTACTTGAACTTGTTTTCGTGTCATGATTCTGCTTCAAGAACTTCGAGCCATCCAAGGATCCATTGAAGCTAGATCCATTTTTCTCTTTTCCAGTAGGTTTATCCAAGGAACTTAAGGTAGTAATGATGTTCATAACATCATTCGATTCATACATATAAAGCTATCTTATTCGAAGGTTTAAACTTGTAATCACTAGAACATAGTTTAGTTAATTCTAAACTTGTTCGCAAACAAAAGTTAATCCTTCTAACTTGACTTTTAAAATCAACTAAACACATGTTCTATATCTATATGATATGCTAACTTAATGATTTAAAACCTGGAAACACGAAAAACACCGTAAAACCGAATTTACGCCGTCGTAGTAACACCGCGGGCTGTTTTGGGTTAGTTAATTAAAAACTATGATAAACTTTGATTTAAAAGTTTTTATTCTGAGAAAATGATTTTTATTATGAACATGAAACTATATCCAAAAATTATGGTTAAACTCAAAGTGGAAGTATGTTTTCTAAAATGGTCATCTAGACGTCGTTCTTTCGACTGAAATGACTACCTTAACAAAAACAACTTGTAACTTATTTTTCCGACTATAAACCTATACTTTTTCTGTTTAGATTCATAAAATACAGTTCAATATGAAACCATAGCAATTTGATTCACTCAAAACGGATTTAAAATGAAAAACTTATGGGTAAAACAAGATTGGATAATTTTTCTCATTTTAGCTACGTGAAAATTGGTAACAAATCTATTCCAACCATAACTTAATCAACTTGTATTGTATATTATGTAATCTTGAGATACCATAGACACGTATACAATGTTTCGACCTATCATGTCGACACATCTATATATATTTCGGAACAACCATAGACACTCTATATGTGAATGTTGGAGTTAGCTATACAGGGTTGAGGTTGATTCCAAAATATATATAGTTTGAGTTGTGATCAATACTGAGATACGTATACACTGGGTCGTGGATTGATTCAAGATAATATTTATCGATTTATTTCTGTATATCTAACTGTGGACAATTAGTTGTAGGTTACTAACGAGGACAGCTGACTTAATAAACTTAAAACATCAAAATATATTAAAAGTGTTGTAAATATATTTTGAACATACTTTGATATATATGTATATATTGTTATAGGTTCGTGAATCAACCAGTGGCCAAGTCTTACTTCCCGACGAAGTAAAAATCTGTGAAAGTGAGTTATAGTCCCACTTTTAAAATCTAATATTTTTGGGATGAGAATACATGCAGGTTTTATAAATGATTTACAAAATAGACACAAGTACGTGAAACTACATTCTATGGTTGAATTATCGAAATCGAATATGCCCCTTTTTATTAAGTCTGGTAATCTAAGAATTAGGGAACAGACACCCTAATTGACGCGAATCCTAAAGATAGATCTATTGGGCCTAACAAACCCCATCCAAAGTACCAGATGCTTTAGTACTTCGAAATTCATATCATATCCGAAGGGTGTCCCGGAATGATGGGGATATTCTTATATATGCATCTTGTTAATGTCGGTTACCAGGTGTTCACCATATGAATGATTTTTATCTCTATGTATGGGATGTGTATTGAAATATGAAATCTTGTGGTCTATTATTATGATTTGATATATATAGGTTAAACCTATAACTCACCAACATTTTTGTTGACGTTTTAAGCATGTTTATTCTCAGGTGATTATTAAGAGCTTCCGCTGTCGCATACTTAAATAAGGACGAGATTTGGAGTCCATGCTTGTATGATATTGTGTAAAAACTGCATTCAAGAAACTTATTTTGTTGTAACATATTTGTATTGTAAACCTTTATGTAATGGTCGTGTGTAAACAGGATATTTTAGATTATCATTATTTGATAATCTACGTAAACCTTTTTAAACCTTTATTGATGAAATAAAGGTTATGGTTTGTTTTAAAATGAATGCAGTCTTTGAAAAACGTCTCATATAGAGGTCAAAACCTCGCAACGAAATCAATTAATATGGAACGTTTTTAATCAATAAGAACGGGACATTTCAGTTGGTATCCGAGCGTTGGTCTTAGAGAACCAGAATTTTGCATTAGTGTGTCTTATCGAGTTTGTTAGGATGCATTAGTGAGTCTGGACTTCGACCGTGTTTACTTGAAAAATGATTGCTTAACAAATTTTGTTGGAAACTATATATTTTTAACATGTGAATATTATGTGATATATTAATCTTTTAACGCGTTTGATATTATGTGATAGATGTCTACCTCTAGAATAAGTCCCATTGACTCACCTAATAATAATGAAGAGTCAAATGTAAATTGGAATGATTCGTGGACTGATTCACAAGTTCCCGAAGAGGAACCGGAAGAAGAGTCAGAACCGGAAGAAGAATCGGAACCGGAAGAAGAATCGGAACCAGATGAAGAAATAGAACCGGCGGGGGAAATAATAAAACGGTTAAGTAAAAGAAAATCCTCAACCAACCGACCAAGGTTAATTATGGTCAATGGTGTTTCCGCCAAGGAAGCAAAATATTGGGAGGATTACCAATTCTCCGATGAATCGGATTCCGACGAGAATTCCGATGATGTTATAGAAATTACCCCAACTGAATTTAAAAAGGCAAAAGAAAATAATAAGGGAAAGGGCATAAAAATAGAGAAATATAATTCCAACCCCGATGAACTTTATATGTATCGTCAACCCCCGAAGTCCTTAAGTTGTAACAATGACCCGGGAACCTCTAAACCACCAGGTTTTTCTAAACCAATGTGGAAAATTACGGCTCGTATTAGGGGAACATCATATATCCCTAGAAACTTGGCAAAACGAACCAAAACCGAAGAAGAAGAAACAAGCGAGTCGGAATAAGATAGTTGTATTCGTGTGGTGTAATATATGTAATATAGTGTGCTTATGCTTTATGATATATGTAAAAATTGCTTGTATTAAATAAGTATTTTTTTTATGAAGCTAACTCTTGTCTATTTTACAGTATAAAAACACAAAATGGATAGACAACCCAATATTTTAAGAGACCTACCCGGAGACATGATTGATGAAATCTTGTCTAGAGTCGGTCAGAATTCTTTGGCACAACTATTTAAGGCGAGATCAGTTTGTAAGACATTCGAAGAACGTTCCAAGAATGCCTTGGTTTATAAAAGGCTTTCATTCGAAAGATGGGGGATATCACATTGGGAAATCCATAAGTTACGATGTGTTTACTTTGACGCATATATTGCGGGGAACCCAAATGCTATTTTACGCAATGGGTTAAGAAATTATTTTGACTCAATATATCCGAATATTGGACTTCGTGATTTAGAAAAAGTGGCTAACAATCAACATAAAGAAGCATGTTATGCTTACGGATTAGTAATGTTCGCTTCTCACCAAAGTGAGAACAAGAACATCGGCTTACAACTATTAAACAAAACGTTCCCACAAGTGACGGAGTCGGTAATTGGGGTAAGAAATGAGGTTTTTAGATTGTTACGGGATTGTTGGACATTACGTAACCCTCGTCCCTTTGACGACGTTACAACACGCTGTCTTATCAACGGCCATAACGGTTATGTTCCACAAGACCAAGGATGGGAAGTAGTCCTAGTAAAACCAGAATGCATGACTTGTTTCTGGACGTATGAATTACGTGTCTTTATTGCCTTTGCTGAACGACTTGTGTACTAGCTAGAATTATCTTCATAACTATCTTGTATCAAAGTTATTGTGTGCTATATTTCATGCTTTATGTAAAATAAGCGGTATTGTAAGTTTGTAAAATATTGTATAAAAGTTTGAACGCGAAATATTATTATAATCAGTTTTTCATATAGAATTGTAGTAGTTGAATTGTATATTAGCTACTAAGTATGAACTTAACGGGTAGGTACTACCCGAATTTAAACTTATAAAACTCTAATATGAAGAAAAAGCTTTTATAAATGAGTTCATATTATGCTACGAAATACTATTAACTACTCTTAATATTCTGTATGATTAACTTGTTCCATTTGACTATTTTGAAGGAAATGGCACCGACTACTCGACACACCGTGAATATGAATGAAGAGGAATTCCGTACTTTTCTAGCTTCAAACATAGCCACAGTACAGGCTGCGCTACATACCAACAGTAACCTTGGATCTAGCAGTACAGGAAATCGTGTAGGATGCACCTACAAAGAATTCACTGCCTGCAAACCTTTGGAATTTGATGGAACCGAAGGACCGATCGGATTGAAACGGTGGACCGAGAAGGTTGAATCGGTGTTTGCCATAAGTAAGTGTACTGAAGAGGACAAAGTGAAGTACGCTACGCATACCTTCACAGGTTCTGCGTTAACATGGTGGAATACCTATCTAGAGCAAGTGGGACAAGACGATGCGTACGTACTACCGTGGTCAGCATTCAAGCACTTGATGAACGAGAAGTACCGTCCCAGAACCGAGGTCAATAAGCTCAAGACAGAACTTAGAGGGTTACGAACCCAAGGATTTGATATTACCACGTACGAAAGACGATTCACAGAATTGTGCCTATTGTGTCCGGGAGCATTCGAAGATGAGGAAGAGAAGATCGACGCGTTTGTGAAAGGATTACCGGAAAGAATCCAAGAAGATATAAGTTCACACGAGTCCGCCTCCATACAACAGGCATGTAGAATGGCTCACAAACTAGTGAACCAGATTGAAGAAAGAATTAAAGAACAGACTGCTGAAGAGGCCAATGTGAAGCAAGTCAAAAGAAAGTGGGAGGAAAACGGTGATAAGAATCACCAATACAATAACAACAGCAATTACAACAATAATCGCAACAATTATCCCAACAATCGCAACATCAATCGCAACTACAACAAACGGCCCAACAACAACAACAACAACAACAACAACAGCAACTACAACAATCATCCCAACAACAATAATAACCGCAACAACAACAACAACAATCAGAAGCAGCTATGCCAAAGGTGTGAAAAGTATCACTCGGGGTTCTGCACCAAATTTTGTAACAAGTGTAAAAGAAATGGTCATAGCGCGGCGAAGTGTGAGGTCTACGGACCAGGGGTTAATAGAACGAAAGGAACAAATGGTGTCGGAACGAGTAATGGCGGGGCAAGTAGTGTCGGAGCAAGTTATGCCAATGTAGTTTGTTATAAATGTGGAAAACCGGGCCACATTATTAGAAATTGTCCGAACCAGGAGAACACGAATGGACAAGGCCGCGGAAGAGTTTTCAATATTAATGCGGCAGAGGCACAGGAAGACCCGGAGCTTGTTACGGGTACGTTTCTTATTGACAATAAATCTGCTTACGTTTTATTTGATTCGGGTGCGGATAGAAGCTATATGAGTAGAGATTTTTGTGCTAAATTAAGTTGTCCATTGACGCCTTTGGATAGTAAATTTTTACTCGAATTAGCAAATGGTAAATTAATTTCAGCAGATAATATATGTCGGAATCGAGAAATTAAACTGGTTAGCGAAACATTTAAGATTGATTTGATACCAGTAGAGTTAGGGAGTTTTGATGTGATAATCGGTATGGACTGGTTGAAAGAAGTGAAAGCAGAGATCTTTTGTTACAAAAATGCAATTCGCATTATACGAGAAAAAGGAAAACCCTTAATGGTGTACGGAGAAAAGGGCAACACGAAGCTACATCTTATTAGTAATTTGAAGGCACAAAAACTAATAAGAAAAGGTTGCTATGCTGTTCTAGCACACGTCGAGAAAGTACAAACTGAAGAAAAGAGCATCAATGATGTTCCCGTCGCAAAAGAATTTCCCGATGTATTTCCGAAAGAATTACCGGGATTACCCCCACATCGATCCGTTGAATTTCAAATAGATCTTGTACCAGGAACTGCACCAATAGCTCGTGCTCCTTACAGACTCGCACCCAGCGAGATGAAAGAACTGCAAAGCCAATTACAAGAACTTTTAGAGCGTGGTTTCATTCGACCAAGCACATCACCGTGGGGAGCTCCTGTTTTGTTTATCAAGAAGAAAGATGGTACATTCAGGTTGTGTATCGACTACCGAGAGTTGAACAAACTTACCATCAAGAACCGCTACCCACTACCGAGAATCGATGACTTATTTGATCAACTACAAGGCTCGTCTGTTTATTCAAAGATTGACTTACGTTCCGGGTATCATCAAATGCGGGTGAAAGAAGATGATATTCCAAAGACTGCTTTCAGAACACGTTACGGTCATTACGAGTTTATGGTCATGCCGTTTGGTTTAACTAATGCACCAGCTGTGTTCATGGACCTTATGAACCGAGTGTGTGGACCATACCTTGACAAGTTTGTCATTGTTTTCATTGATGACATACTTATTTACTCAAAGAATGACCAAGAACACGGTGAACATTTGAGAAAGGTGTTAGAAGTATTGAGGAAGGAAGAATTGTACGCTAAGTTTTCAAAGTGTGCATTTTGGTTGGAAGAAGTTCAATTCCTCGGTCACATAGTGAACAAAGAAGGTATTAAGGTGGATCCGGCAAAGATAGAAACTGTTGAAAAGTGGGAAACCCCGAAAACTCCGAAACACATACGCCAGTTTTTAGGACTAGCTGGTTACTACAGAAGGTTCATCCAAGACTTTTCCAGAATAGCAAAACCCTTGACTGCATTAACGCATAAAGGGAAGAAATTTGAATGGAATGATGAACAAGAGAAAGCGTTTCAGTTATTGAAGAAAAAGCTAACTACGGCACCTATATTGTGATTGCCTGAAGGGAATGATGATTTTGTGATTTATTGTGATGCATCAAAGCAAGGTCTCGGTTGTGTATTAATGCAACGAACGAAGGTGATTGCTTATGCGTCTAGACAATTGAAGATTCACGAACAAAATTATACGACGCATGATTTGGAATTAGGCGCGGTTGTTTTTGCATTAAAGACTTGGAGGCACTACTTATATGGGGTCAAAAGTATTATATGTACCGACCACAAAAGTCTTCAACACATATTTAATCAGAAACAACTGAATATGAGGCGGCGTAGGTGGATTGAATTATTGAATGATTACGACTTTGAGATTCGTTACCTCCCGGGGAAGGCAAATGTGGTAGCCGATGCCTTGAGCAGGAAGGACAGAGAACCCATTCGAGTAAAATCTATGAATATAATGATTCATAATAACCTTACTACTCAAATAAAGGAGGCGCAACAAGGAGTTTTAAAAAAGGGAAATTTAAAGGATGAAATACCCAAAGGATCGGAGAAGCATCTTAATATTCGGGAAGACGGAACCCGGTATAGGGCTGAAAGGATTTGGGTACCAAAATTTGGAGATATGAGAGAAATGGTACTTAGAGAAGCTCATAAAACCAGATACTCAATACATCCTGGAACGGGGAAGATGTACAAGGATCTCAAGAAACATTTTTGGTGGCCGGGTATAAAAGCCGATGTTGCTAAATATGTAGGAGAATGTTTGACGTGTTCTAAGGTCAAAGCTGAGCATCAGAAACCATCAGGTCTACTTCAACAACCCGAAATCCCGG
Organism: Rutidosis leptorrhynchoides; assembly: GCF_046630445.1. Lineage (NCBI taxonomy): Eukaryota > Viridiplantae > Streptophyta > Magnoliopsida > Asterales > Asteraceae > Rutidosis > Rutidosis leptorrhynchoides. Next base: position 51,430,114 of record NC_092340.1, read on the forward strand.
AATGGAAATGGGAAAACATTACCATGGATTTCATCACTAAATTGCCAAGGACTGCAAGTGGTTTTGATACTATTTGGGTAATAGTTGATCGTCTCACCAAATCAGCACACTTCCTGCCAATAAGAGAAGATGACAAGATGGAGAAGTTAGCACGACTGTATTTGAAGGAAGTCGTCTCCAAACATGGAATACCAATCTCTATTATCTCTGATAGGGATGGCAGATTTATTTCAAGATTCTGGCAGACATTACAGCAAGCATTAGGAACTCGTCTAGACATGAGTACTGCCTATCATCCACAAACTGATGGGCAGAGCGAAAGGACGATACAAACGCTTGAAGACATGCTACGAGCGTGTGTTATTGATTTCGGAAACAGTTGGGATCGACATCTACCGTTAGCAGAATTTTCCTACAACAACAACTACCATTCAAGCATTGAGATGGCACCGTTTGAAGCACTTTATGGTAGAAAGTGCAGGTCTTCGATTTGTTGGAGTGAAGTGGGGGATAGACAGATTACGGGTCCAGAGATTATACAAGAAACTACCGAGAAGATCATCCAAATTCAACAACGGTTGAAAACCGCCCAAAGTCGACAAAAGAGCTACGCTGACATTAAAAGAAAAGATATAGAATTTGAAATTGGAGAGATGGTCATGCTTAAAGTTGCACCTTGGAAAGGCGTTGTTCGATTTGGTAAACGAGGGAAATTAAATCCAAGGTATATTGGACCATTCAAGATTATTGATCGTGTCGGACCAGTAGCTTACCGACTTGAGTTACCTCAACAACTCGCGGCTGTACATAACACTTTCCACGTCTCGAATTTAAAGAAATGTTTTGCTAAAGAAGATCTCACTATTCCGTTAGATGAAATCCAAATCAACGAAAAACTTCAATTCATCGAAGAACCCGTCGAAATAATGGATCGTGAGGTTAAAAGACTTAAGCAAAACAAGATACCAATTGTTAAGGTTCGATGGAATGCTCGTAGAGGACCCGAGTTCACCTGGGAGCGTGAAGATCAGATGAAGAAGAAATACCCGCATCTATTTCCAGAAGATTCGTCAACACCTTCAACAGCTTAAAATTTCGGGACGAAATTTATTTAACGGGTAGGTACTGTAGTGACCCGAACTTTTCCATGTTTATATATATTAATTGAGATTGATATTTACATGATTAAATGTTTCCAACATGTTAAGTAATCAAATTTGTTAAGACTTGATTAATTGAAATTTGTTTCATATAGACAATTGACCACCCAAGTTGACCGGTGATTCACGAACGTTAAAACTTGTAAAAACTATATGATGACATATATATGGATATATATATAGTTAACATGATACTATGATAAGTAAACATATCATTAAGTATATTAACAATGAACTACATATGTAAAAACAAGACTACTAACTTAATGATTTTTAAACGAGACATATATGTAACGATTATCGTTGTAAAGACATTTAATGTATATATATCATATTAAGAGATATTCATACATGATAATATCATGATAATATAATAATTTAAAATCTCATTTGATATTATAAACATTGGGTTAACAACATTTAACAAGATCGTTAACCTAAAGGTTTCAAAACAACACTTACATGTAACGACTAACGATGACTTAACGACTCAGTTAAAATGTATATACATGTAGTGTTTTAATATGTATTTATACACTTTTGAAAGACTTCAATACACTTATCAAAATACTTCTACTTAACAAAAATGCTTACAATTACATCCTCGTTCAGTTTCATCAACAATTCTACTCGTATGCACCCGTATTTATACTCGTACAATACACAGCTTTTAGATGTATGTACTATTGGTATATACACTCCAATGATCAGCTCTTAGCAGCCCATGTGAGTCTCCTAACACATGTGGGAACCATCATTTGGCAACTAGCATGAAATATCTCATAAAATTACAAAAATATGAGTAATCATTCATGACTTATTTACATGAAAACAAAATTACATATCCTTTATATCTAATCCATACACCAACGACCAAAAACACCTACAAACACTTTCATTCTTCAATTTTCTTCATCTAATTGATCTCTCTCAAGTTCTATCTTCAAGTTCTAAGTGTTCTTCATAAATTCCAAAAGTTCTAGTTTCATAAAATCAAGAATACTTTCAAGTTTGCTAGCTCACTTCCAATCTTGTAAGGTGATCATCCAACCTCAATAAATCTTTGTTTCTTACAGTAGGTTATCATTCTAATACAAGGTAATAATCATATTCAAACTTTGGTTCAATTTCTATAACTATAACAATCTTATTTCAAGTGATGATCTTACTTGAACTTGTTTTCGTGTCATGATTCTGCTTCAAGAACTTCGAGCCATCCAAGGATCCATTGAAGCTAGATCCATTTTTCTCTTTTCCAGTAGGTTTATCCAAGGAACTTAAGGTAGTAATGATGTTCATAACATCATTCGATTCATACATATAAAGCTATCTTATTCGAAGGTTTAAACTTGTAATCACTAGAACATAGTTTAGTTAATTCTAAACTTGTTCGCAAACAAAAGTTAATCCTTCTAACTTGACTTTTAAAATCAACTAAACACATGTTCTATATCTATATGATATGCTAACTTAATGATTTAAAACCTGGAAACACGAAAAACACCGTAAAACCGGATTTACGCCGTCGTAGTAACACCGCGGGCTGTTTTGGGTTAGTTAATTAAAAACTATGATAAACTTTGATTTAAAAGTTGTTATTCTGAGAAAATGATTTTTATTATGAACATGAAACTATATCCAAAAATTATGGTTAAACTCAAAGTGGAAGTATGTTTTCTAAAATGGTCATCTAGACGTCGTTCTTTCGACTGAAATGACTACCTTAACAAAAACAACTTGTAACTTATTTTTCCGACTATAAACCTATACTTTTTCTATTTAGATTCATAAAATACAGTTCAATATGAAACCATAGCAATTTGATTCACTCAAAACGGATTTAAAATGAAAAACTTATGGGTAAAACAAGATTGGATAATTTTTCTCATTTTAGCTACGTGAAAATTGGTAACAAATCTATTCCAACCATAACTTAATCAACTTGTATTGTATATTATGTAATCTTGAGATACCATAGACACGTATACAATGTTTCGACCTATCATGTCGACACATCTATATATATTTTGGAACAACCATAGACACTCTATATGTGAATGTTGGAGTTAGCTATACAGGGTTGAGGTTGATTCCAAAATATATATAGTTTGAGTTGTGATCAATACTGAGATACGTATACACTGGGTCGTGGATTGATTCAAGATAATATTTATCGATTTATTTCTGTATATCTAACTGTGGACAATTAGTTGTAGGTTACTAACGAGGACAGCTGACTTAATAAACTTAAAACATCAAAATATATTAAAAGTGTTGTAAATATATTTTGAACATACTTTGATATATATGTATATATTGTTATAGGTTCGTGAATCAACCAGTGGCCAAGTCTTACTTCCCGACGAAGTAAAAATCTGTGAAAGTGAGTTATAGTCCCACTTTTAAAATCTAATATTTTTGGGATGAGAATACATGCAGGTTTTATAAATGATTTACAAAATAGACACAAGTACGTGAAACTACATTCTATGGTTGAATTATCGAAATCGAATATGCCCCTTTTTATTAAGTCTGGTAATCTAAGAATTAGGGAACAGACACCCTAATTGACGCGAATCCTAAAGATAGATCTATTGGGCCTAACAAACCCCATCCAAAGTACCAGATGCTTTAGTACTTCGAAATTTATATCATATCCGAAGGGTGTCCCGGAATGATGGGGATATTCTTATATATGCATCTTGTTAATGTCGGTTACCAGGTGTTCACCATATGAATGATTTTTATCTCTATGTATGGGATGTGTATTGAAATATGAAATCTTGTGGTCTATTATTATGATTTGATATATATAGGTTAAACCTATAACTCACCAACATTTTTGTTGACGTTTTAAGCATGTTTATTCTCAGGTGATTATTAAGAGCTTCCGCTGTCGCATACTTAAATAAGGACGAGATTTGGAGTCCATGCTTGTATGATATTGTGTAAAAACTGCATTCAAGAAACTTATTTTGTTGTAACATATTTGTATTGTAAACCTTTATGTAATGGTCGTGTGTAAACAGGATATTTTAGATTATCATTATTTGATAATCTACGTAAACCTTTTTAAACCTTTATTGATGAAATAAAGGTTATGGTTTGTTTTAAAATGAATGCAGTCTTTGAAAAACGTCTCATATAGAGGTCAAAACCTCGCAACGAAATCAATTAATATGGAACGTTTTTAATCAATAAGAACGGGACATTTCACCAGGAGTCTGATCAGACCCCTAAAAACAGCAAACAAGTGCTCCGGTGGATTTCTTGGTGCTTGATGCTCATCACGGTTCTCATCCTTGATGCGTGTAAGCTTCAAGTGTACAACTCTTTGATGTTTTAGCATCACTTTGACCAAGTATCAACCATCAACACACAACTAAGAGTAAAAGCTAACATTTTACAAGTTTTGAACATCAAGGATGCTTCTTTATTGCATAAACACTATAAAGCTTCAACCTTTGTCCTTTTGACACAAGCTTATGCATCTTCATCATATGAGATGATGAAGACTTGATCTTTATCATCACAAAAATCACAAAAAGGTTCAAAGTAAGTGAGATCTACAATAATAACTTAGATCTCAAGTATTAAGAAACCCTAAGCTAGAAAGCTTAGATCTTTACAAAATTAATGAGACCATAAGCTAGAAAGCTAAGATCTAGTAAAAGTAATGAGACCATAAGCTAAAAATCTAAGATCTTTAACAAAATAATGAAACCCTAAGCTAGAAAGCTTGGATCTTTAATGTTCTGAAAGATCCTTAAAACAAAAGGCTAGATCTTCAAGTTTCATGAAGATCATAAACACAAGTTTTGATCTTTTTAACAAAATAAAGGGATCGTAAGCTAGAAAACTTAGATCCAACAAAGTAATGAAGATTCAAAGCTAGAAAGCTTGAATCTTTCATGTTCTTGATGGATTCAAATCAAAGTTTGAATCTTCAAGATATAACAAGATCAAGAAGCTAAAAAGCTTGATCCTTTAATGATGATGATGATGTCGATTCTATGAAGAAGAAAAGAAGAAGAAGAAAATTTAAAACTTACACTTTTTAGAGTGAGAAGGACTAGATAGAGAATTAGAGAGTAAGTGTGTGTAAAATGTGAATGAGATCAATTGTAAAATGGATGATCAAGGCTTGTATTTATAGTGTGGTGGTGGTGGTCTTCCAAAACCGTGGGTACATGGGGGGGGGGGGGACAAGGGGGACACTTTTTTCTTTTTGGTTAGTGGTGGTCTAAAGGTGGTGCTTATTGTTAGGATCCCATGCAACATTTGTAGTAATGGTGAACAAAAATGCTAGTATGTTAGCTCTTATAAATGGATTTTTATCCTACTTCTTAATGGATCATAATCCATTTAAAATTGGGCTAATTAAACAGTCCATTAGCTAGGGTAGGGTGGGCTAAAGTCCAATAAGGTAGAAAGTCCAACAAGACTAACTAGTGAGCATAAGTGCGTAATTAAGCAACCAATAAGCCAAGTAATTGTCATTAGAAAATAACAGTTAGTTTCACGTAGTCATAATATTCCAATTATGACCAAAAGTTAAACGTGTACAAAGTACGTAGCTCGTTCAAAACGACAAGTGACACTAACGGTCGTAAAAGCATTTGAGGATCAAGTTAAGTGATTAAACACTTAATAACACGTTGTAAGATATTAACGAGAGTAATTACCGTGAAATAAGATCCCAGAGCATAAACTAGCTCAGTACGCACATATACGCAGATTCGTGAAAGTATAGAGCACAAAAATATAAGTCGAAAAAGTCGGGTCGTTACATTGAGACCCGCCCGGACATTTCTTTTGAGTCGGAGATCCCTTTCGATCGCCTTCCTCTTGTTTTCTGCAAGAGGCAAACTCCTTTGGGTGTCTCGCGTTGGGCTTGTTGTAGGTGGTTGCTTTTTCTTAGGGTTTCTGTCTCTGTTAGCCGTTTGGTAGCCGAAGTGTTTGACCGGATTTTCTTTTTCTGGTTTTGTCTGCCTACTTTTCCGCCGACGTCGGGCTTCTAGTGGTCTCTCTCTTCAGCGAAGCTTTATTTTACTGCCTCTCTATCCTCTATTTTGCTTGTATGTGATTCCAAGAGTTACTCCGATGAACTAACTTTTTCCAGTCGATGGTTGGTATTTCGAATGATCACTCTTATGTGGCGTAGGGGTCAGATTTTGGTGGTTTCCGGTGGTTGTTGTTGGGTTTGGATCTCCTTGCTATCGTCTGGTTTCTGTCCTTTTGTGGGTGGCTCAATGTAAGACCCTGTTTCGGTTTCAGTCTTTTTCAAAAGAATGGGACACCGTCCAGAATGGAGGACGCCGTCCAGCAAAGATAGATGGGATGTCGTCCAAGAATTGGGATGCCGTCCAACATAACTGACGGGCCAGCTGTGTTATTGTTTTAAAAAGGGGCATTTTGGTCAAATCACTTGGGTGTCGGTTTGGAGCCTTCAAGGTTGATCTAGATCCCATTTGTGGATCACTTTTCACCCACACAAACACTCTCAACCATATCTAGAGAGAGAGTAAGAGTTTAGAGAGAGAGAGAGATTGATTTGGAGAAGAAGGAGTCGGATTCTCACCAAAGCTCGGGTTCTAAAGTTGTTCATCTCGTTCCTAGCTACGCTGTGGTAGTATTGGTAAGTTCAAACTCCGAATTTCATTTGTTAGAGTTGATATTCAAGTTAGGGTTTGAGCTTGATTAGTTGTGAAACCCTTTTAGATGATGAAGTGGGTTTATGGTGACTAGTTATTCTTGTCACTTGGCGGGTTTTGGGTTGGTTGATGATTTAGCCTTGTTTAGGGCTTTAAATTGAGTGTAATCACTATGATTAGTGATTATGGAAGTGTTGGAACTCTTTTGGGAGTATTTGGTTGACTAATTTTGAAATGGGTCGAAATTAGGGTTTGGTGTCAATTTGGGCAAGACGAGTGCTTAACACTTGTGTTCAGGTTTAATTGGTGTATTAGGGCCATTCTCACTCGTGTGAGTGATTATTGGTTTTTTTGGACGCGGTTTGGTGCTTGGAAGTGCAATGGGTCGAAATTGCACCAAGTGTCGATTTGAGTTGGTTTGTAAATCCACTCTAAGTGTGTTGTTTGTATTGTGATAATGGAATAGGTACTTTCCATTGACGTGTTGCGGATTTCGGTTGCATTCATCAAAGACGACAAGGTGAGTGTTAATATCCTATGTGCATATGTATGTGTAGGATGGGTGCGGGTCGGGTGAAGTGGTTCTAGGTTATAGAGCTCACTTCACATATAGGTGGATTTGATGGACTTGTGTAATAGGTCCAATTGGCACGGTTGTGCGTTTTGGTTGACCACCTTTGGCGAGGTGCACACTTTGTGTGTACGATATCACATATGCTTGTGATATGGATTATACAACCCCAATGGCGAAGGGTTGGTATTGAGTTGTGATTGGAGAAGTGGATCACGTGTGGATGCAGATTCACGATGACGCGTGTAGTTTCGGTCATCTTATTGAGGAAGTGAGTCTCGTGTAGTTCGGATTCATGATGACTAGTGTAGTTCGATCATCTTATTGAGGTAGTGATCTCGTGTGGTTGCGGATTCACTAAGGCTCGTGTAGTTTGGCCAACCTCGATGTTGTTGTGGTATTGAAGATAGTAATCTCGTGTGGATGCGAATTTACTAAGGCTCTTGTAGTTCGGCCAATCTTCATGTTAGTAATTGGTAGTCGGTTCCGGTATTGGGTTAATGGGTTAACCTTGGACGTTTGTATATTGTTTATATATTGTCGTATTGTTGTGTTGTAGCTAACCCTCTAAGTGTAGCTTATTGGCGTTGTTCACATCGTCGTTGGTGAACTTATACTTGTTGTTAGTATTAGCTTGATGCTTAGTGATCGTACGGTATGCTTAGCTTAGCTTGCCTTTATGCTTGGATGCTCCGGTATGCGTTATTTGATTACTTATGTGGCGTGTCCATTTTATGCATATATATGTATGTAGTATATTCTCACTCACTAAGCATTAGCTTACCCTCTCGTTGTTTACATTTTTATAGATTTGCATGGATGCGGTGGCTCGGGTAAGCGTGGGGACTAGTGAACTTGCGTAGTTGCTTAGAAGACGTGCTTTTGGATTTGATTAGGATTGGGTAGCGTATCCCCAATCACCATGCTCGGTCTTCGTTTTTGTGTTAAACTTATATGGTTGAAAACTCGTAATTTTGTACGAAAATCGTAAAACGGCCGATGTGGGCCCGGTGTCGTAAAACTCGGTTTTATTGTGGAAAACTCTTAGTTTTAATTATTATAACATATTGTGAAAGTGTTTTGGTTTAAAAGTGTCGGGAAGCGGGTTTTTCGTCCGCGTAACTTTGACAAACTGATCAGGAACTTTTAGTACATTTGGACGCCGTCCAAAAGACTTGGACGCCGTCCTGGTCTTCACAACTGGACGCCGTCCAGATAACTGGACGCTGTCCAGATGAACTGTGTTACAATTTTTTTTTTTTTAGGCATGTTTTTGGTCGGATAACGGGTTGGGTCGTTACACTCAATGTTCGCTTCAGCAACCAGTCGTTTACGTTTACTCCAGCCGACTTCGGCCGGGTCACCCTCTGGTGCTTTGGTTCTGGTTTGGTGGCAGGCTCTATGGGGTCGTTTGGCTAAAGGTTCAATGTTTTGATGCTGGTTGTTTGGCTCATAGAGTACTCTAAATCTTCGGATTTTAGACGCTGGAAATTGTAAGGCTACCAGATATCCTGGTTTGTTTGGTTCATTCATAGGTTTGGGTGATCGACCTTGGTTCAATGGCTTGGTTCAATGTCTTGGTTCAGTGGCTTGTTATTGTGATGTTGTGGTTCAAAAGTTGATGGCTAGTTATCAATACGTTTGTATTGGTGCAATGTTGTTAGAAGCTAGATTCAGTTGTTTCGGTTAGATTAGTGTATTGTTGCAATCAGATCTGTTGAGGTGAATCAATTGTTAGCTTTTGATCTTCGAATCCACTTAATTTAACTTTTCGTTTTTTGGTAAAAAAAATAAATAAATAAATAATAAACAAAATAAAACTAAAAAATAACCACAAATATACTCAAAAAGATACATAATGTACACAGATTACAAAACATACGGAACAAGTACTAAGAGTAATGGGCCCACGCTTTTGTGACCATCACCTTTACCACACTCACGGTCACTTTCAGAGACTCGTTACGAGTAGTTTCAGAAAATAATGTGTTGAGAAACTCCCTTTCACGAGTAGTTTCATTTAAGATAATGATCGGCCTTAGTGTATTTATCACCACTTTTGCGAGAAGTCGGTTTCACCTTTTCTTAATAACCCATTTGATGAAATGGCTAAGAAAATGAGATTTTTTAAGAAACAAAATATTCACCAATAAAGTAATATATATTCACGACGTGTTCATTTTCGTGTTGAAATCGCTATTGCGTGTATGTGTAATTATCTACACGTTTTTTTAGGCAAAAGGATAAATAAATAACGTATTCCGTGTTCTGGCTATGTGAAAAATAGAAGTATTATACTTAGATATATTTTCCTAATCGGATTATTCGTGAGTATTCAAGGGTTACATAGCAATTTTTTCGATAAATCATCTCAAATGATATGGTTAGCTAGAAGGTATTCAATAATAGGTTAGACCCAAGTATAATTTGTGGGCTAATGTTCACTAGGGTCTTTTAGGGTTTCCATATTACTCAGTAATTTACAAATACGTGATAAATAATACTTCATTCGTCTAAATTTAATAGTTCAGGTTTTCTTTTTGAGTTGTCCCAAATTAATTGCACACTTTTCAAAATTAGATAAGAATAATGTGGTGAAAAGTTCTTTACCACCCGTCATATGTCGTGTCCGCTATTACCATCCGTCAAATCTTTCTACTTATTGTTAACGGCACATCCATCCATACCGTCGAAAAAAACCCTAGAAATATTGTTCGCATTTCTATTTGTGCTACATCAAAATCAAGAATTCCAATCTCTTTTTCTTGTTTCTGCATATTAATTCTGCAATTTCATTTAAATTAACATTTGTCTCAAACATGCATGTTAGAACAACCATCCTACAGCTGCTAATCTCTCTATGTTTATTTATTATTATTTTTTTAATTTATCCAAAAAATCTAATAGTATCGCCGCGGGAATGAGCCGTCTAACTTTAGTAGATTTTAAACACAGAGAAAAAGATTTCATTAAAACCCCTTTTTTGCAACGTTGAAGAACAATATGTAATGAATCCCACATCAGCCGCATGAAAAATGTAATTGATGGTATATAAGCTTGGGTGTTCCCCTTTCTTGCTAGCTTTGAGAGCGAGTTCTACACCCAAGTTAAGTCGAGGATTTCTTAAGGTTAAAGACCCATGGTTAGTTAAGATATTCTACGACTTGAAAAATTAATCTAGGAAGATTCATAACAAATGGTATCAGAGTAACTCATCTTTCAAGGTTCCAACGACTCAGAGTGGTGGCTTGGGTCCGAAGAAAGGGTGTCAATTGTGACCAACATAGCCATGATCAACGGAGACGTTGATCCTTTAAGGGTGAGGTATTGTAATGAATCCCCACGTCGGACATATGAAAATGTAACTGATAGTATATAAGCTTGGCTGTTCAGACCTCATTCAAGCTAGCTTTTGAGAGTATTTTCTACACCTAAACTAAGTCCGGGCTCTCTTAAGTTTAAAGAGCCAGGATTAGTTTCGATCTTCAGATTTGAAAGATCAATGTAGAATTGTGTCCAACACAGTTGTGACCAACGAGGACGTTGGTCCTTTAAGGGTAGGGTATAATAGGCGAAAATTAGTCCACTTCATGCCATAAATGAGAAAAAAGAAATTTATTTATGTTTTGATAGTTAGTGTTTCCTTCCAGAAACTTCGACGATTTCCTCGTTCGGACTTCGGGGATTACTAGATAATAGGTTTGGCCAAGTATAATCTGTGGGCTTGGTCGGTCCTTTAGGATTTCCCTATTCCTTTAAAATCTACAAATACGGGGTTTCGTTGTTCAACAATTTGTAGATTGCTCGATTTCAACGTAAGTAGGCTTGTTTGTAGGAAAATTATTGTGGTTAAAATTTTTGTGAAATTATCAGTGGACCCGAGTCGTGTCACAAGAAGAACATAGGTGGGCTTGTATTTAAAGGTTTTTCTTTACCTCTTTCACATAATTCTTTATTCGTTTTTATTTTATTTTTTTAGTTAAAATAACAAATAATAAAACACAAAGGCTATTGTATCAAAAGATAAACTAACCGAACCAAGATACAACAGAACAACGAAAACCTCGAACTAGAAAACAAAATCCTAATCACCATATACGACTAAGCCTACCATAATAAGAAAACATGTAACGACCCGACTTTTTCGACTTGTTTTTGTGCCTTGTGATTTTTGCGAAACTGCGTATTTGTGCGTACTGTGCTACTTTATACTCTGGAATCTTTATACACATGGCCTACTTTCATTTATGTGTTAAAACATGCCTTTAAGTACGTAGGATGCTTAACTTGATCACCGGAAGCCTTTATGACCGTTAGTGTCACTTGACGTTACGAACAAACTGCGTACTGCGTACACGTTTAACTTTTTTCGTAATCGGAATATTATGACTACGAAATCTTAATTATTATTTCATAATAATAATAATTACTTGGGTTTTTGGATGCTTAATTACGCGTAGTAATTTACTTATGCTTACTAGTTAGTCTTGTTGGACTTTCTACCTTGTTGGGCCTTAGCCCACCTTACACTAGTTAGTGGACTATTTAATTAGCCCAATTATTAATAGCTAGTGACCCATTAATATATAAGACAAATGCCCATTTATTAGAGGGAACATGCTAGCATTTTTGTCATGCATTCTCCTTAATGTTGCATGGGATCCTAACATAAGCACCAACTTTAGACAACCATTAACCAAAAAGCAAAAGTGTGTCCCCCTTGTCCCCCTCCCATTCCAACGGCCATCACCACCACCCTCACCCTCATTCACCTATAAATATAAGCCTTATTCCATCCATTTTACACTTGCTCTCATTTACATTTCACACACAATTACTCTCTTATTTCCTCTCTAGTCTTTCTTACTCTAAAACTTGTAAGTTTTTGAATTTCTTCTTCTTATTCTCTTATCATTTTCGAATTCATCATCATCATTAAAGGGTCTAGCTTTTTAGCTTTGATCTTGATTACATCTTGTAGATTCAAACTTGGATTTGAATCCTTCAAGAACATGGAAGATTCAAGCTTTCTAGCTTTGAATCTTCATCTACTTTGTAGATCTATATCTTTTAACTTTAATCTTGTTATTTTGTTATAAAGATTCAAACTTGAAACGACCCAATCCGTATTAAAACCGGCCCATAATTTTTTTTTCCTTTTAATACGCTTTAAATAACACTTTAGATCCCAATTGTGTTTCCATAAACATCTTTAATACAATAGAAGGTTTAATAACCTTAAAACATTTAATACGTGAGTTAATTATCCAAACGGGCATACACGACCTGACTAATTTAGTTTCCACAAAACCGAGCATGGTGATTGGGGATACGCTACCCAATCCTAATAAATCCAAAAGCACATCTTCTAAAGCAAACTACGCGAGTCCACTAGTCCCCACGTTTACCCGAGCCACCGCCTCCATGCAAATCTATAAAAATATAAACAACGAGAGAGTAAGCTAACGCTTAGTGAGTGAGAATACACTACATACATATATATGCATAAAATGGACACGCCACACAAATAATTAAATACCGCATACCGGAGCATCCAAGCATAAAGGCAAGCTAAGCTAAGCATACCGTATAATCACTAAGCAACAAGCTAGTAACAACAACCATAAAGTAAGTCACCAACGACGATGTAAACAACGCCAATAATCTACGCCCGGAGGGTTAGCTACATCACAACAATACATTAATATATATATAACAAAGCGTAAAACCGCCTAAGGTTAACCAATCGTACAAAGGAATGGTACTCGAATTTCCCATCGGTGTTCATAACAACCGTTAGTGTACAACACATATATCACTAACCCTTGGACAACACATATCCGTTTATAAAATCATTAGTGTACAACACATATAACACTAAATTGGACAACACATATCCATTCATAAATCATTAGTGTACAACACATATAACACTAAATTGGACAACATATATCCATTCATAAAACCGTTAGTGTACAACGCATATATCACTAACTTGGACAACACATATCCATACAATAAACCGTTAGCATACAACGCATATATCGCTAACTCGGACAACATACATTCGTTCATAAAGGCCGTTAGTGTACAACGACATATATCACTAACTTGGACAGCACATATCCGTTCCTACAAATAAATACATTATATACATACATGTATACTTATTCCACTCACAACCACGTGTGATAACGTACACTCAAAGTGTGTACTTCGCCAAAGGTGGTCAACCAAAATGCACAACCGTGCCAATTGGACCCATACACAAGTCCATCAGATCCACCTACATGTGAAGTGAGCTCTATAGCCGAGAATCACTTCACCCGACCCGCACCCATCCTACACATACATATGCACATAGGATATTAACACTCACCTTGTCGCCTTGAAGAATGCTTCCAAGTAATCCGCAACTCGTCAATGGAAAGTACATATTCCATTATCACAAATTCAACAACACACTTAGATTGGATCTACAAACCAACCCAATTTGACACTTAGTGCAAATTCGACCCAAATGCACTTCCAAGGACAAACCGCGCCCAAACTACCCAATAATCACTAACACAAGTGATAATGGTCCTAATATGCCAATTAAACCCGAACACAAGTGTTAAACACTTATCGTTCTCAAAATCGCCCATAAACCCTAATTTTGACCCATAAGGTCAAAATCTCACCATTTACAAGTTTTGACACCAAAACATGTTTAACTCGGTTTTATACTTCAACTTAATCCATTTTAAGTTTACAAACCGCATCAAATCGACATTCGGGTCATAATCCTCAACAAACCCTAATTTTGACTCTAGTCAAAATTAGTCAACCACGAAAACCCTAAAAGTCTCCAAAACACCAATAATCACTAATGCTAGTGATTGTACACCATTTACAAGTCTTAAACATGGTTAAATCATTAACTAACCCAAAAACCGCATCTTGGTGTTAACCTTCAATTAACAACTAAATGGGTTCTATCTATGAATCATACAATCAAAAGCCCCAAAATTGAATGATGAACACAAGAAAGAAATTCAGAGTTAGAGCTTACCACTAGTATCACCGTGTAGCTAAGAACGAGGAGAACAAACTTGTCAACTACGCCAAAGATCAAATCCCGTTTCTTCCTTTCCAAAAATCCGTTTGAAATCAAATGGGTGTTTGAGTTTTTGAGAGGAAAATGAAATGAAAAGGAAAATGAAATTAGGAAATGAAATGAATGGATGAGGTTAAAGCCTCAAATCTGGCTCAAACATGAAAAGACCAAAATGCCCCTCACTTTACCTAAATATTGCGAAAACAGGAACCAGTTCGCCCACATTGCCGCGCCGCGGCCTTAAATGTTGCGCCGCGACATTTGCCTAGGTCTGGGATCATTTTTTGTCAAGCTTCTGATCTGGATTCCAGTTAAATGCCGCGCCGCGGCCTCCTTTGTCGCGCCGCGACACAAGGCACGATCTGAGTCATCTTCTCCTCACACAAGACTTAACACTAGAAAATGTCCCGAACCCTTCATACGCCTATCGTACATACCCAATTCACCTATAAATCATATACGGGGAAAAACGGGGTGTTACAACTCTCCCCCACTTAGACTCAATCATGTCCTCGTGATCCTCGTCACTTAACCAAACGGACCACACTTCACGGTCCTCAAACATAAGTCCCAACCGACTTTCCTAAGCAATTCTTCCCACTGAATTACCTTTAACTACTAAATCGTCACCCGCGATTTATCAAATCCACAATCCGAGCACTAAAACCATGCTCATTCCCTAACATCGGGAAAACTCAACCAATCTCGTACCGAGATATCAACCCCATAGCGTACCCTTACCGAGTACAACGCTAAAAGCAACCAAGTCTCAACCTAAGGTCAACAATCCGAAACGATGAAGACCGAACCAAACGAATCCTAATGGATAACACCAATCACTAAACATCCCTTGTAGTGCGCAATACGACCAATACGCAACTACCGTAACATCATAGTCCAACGGCTAAAACCGATAGCGCCCAAAACGACTATGGAAACGCAAATCTCAAGGTGTACAAAATCGACTATTGTCACACCTGAAGCGACCCGTCCTAATCCATCTGGACGAAGTCCATATCGATTACAAACGACTCACAATAGTTGATAACATTGCGAGGTACCTGACCTCTATATGATACATTTTACAAACATTGCATTCGTTTTTAAAAAAAAAACAATCTTTCATTACATCGAAAGTTGACAACATGCATACCATTTCGTAATATATCTTACTATAATAGACTTAATAATAATCTTGATGAACTCAACGACTCGAATGCAACGTTATTTGAAATATGTCATGAATGACTCTAAGTAATATTTCTAAGAACAGCGGAAGATTTCTTTCGTACCTGAGAATAAACATGCTTTAAAGTGTCAACCAAAAGGTTGGTGAGTTCATTAGTTTAACATAAATAATCATTTCATAAATTTTAATAGACCACAAGATTTCATATTTCCATTCCTCATAAACATACGTCCCATGCATAGAGACAAAAATATCATTCATATGGATTGAACACCTGGTAACCGACATTCACAATATGCATATAAGAATATCCCCATCATTTCGGGATCCTCCTTCGGACATGATATAAATTTCGAAGTACTAAAGCATCCGGTACTTTGGATGGGGCTTGTTGGGCCCGATAGATCTATCTTTAGAGTTCGCGTCAATTAGGGTGTCTGTTCCCTAATTCTTAGATTACCAGACTTAATAAAAAGGGCATATTCGATTCCGATCATTCAACCATATAATGTAGTTCAATTACTTGTGTCTATTTCGTAAAACAGTTATAAAAAAACATCGCATGTATTCTCAGTCCCAAAAATATATATTGCAAAAGCATTTAAAAAGGGATTAATGAAACTCACCTAATGTATTTTGTAGTAAAAATACATATGACGACATTGAACAGAAGTAGGGTTGGCCTCGGATTCACGAACCTATATAATTCATATATATATTAAAACATATATATTCATAATTGAGCAAATTTATATTTTGTTATGATACTTATTTGGTATATATACTTTAATTAATGTTATAATATTATATTAATTAGAACATAATATTATGTAATATTAGTATAACTTATAATAAATATATTTTTATACAAAAATCTTTTATTTGTAAAATTTTGATATTTGTAATAATACGAAGTTAAGGATCATGATAGTAATAATGATATTTGTAATAATACGAAGTTAAGGATCATGATAGTAATAATGATAATAATGATATTTGTAAAATCTTTTATTTGATGATGATATTTTGGAATTTCTAAGTTCGATGGTTGATGAGGAAGATTTTTCCGCAAGATTTTAACATGAGTACGGAGCAAAATATTCGTTGAAGGTTTCATCGGATTCCAGAATTATCTGGATTCTTTGTATACATGGTATGGTCCTTGTATTTGTCCTTGGTCTCCTTCGTAGTTAGCTCAATCCGTTTTCCAGTTCCAATCTTTTCGAGCTTTTCCAACATACTATTCTTTATCATCAAACTTCCGACGATGAAGGGCGTTTATAGTTGTCTATGGTTTCTGCTGCTTCATTCAGCTTTTTCAACATTCAGAGTATTGATTTGTGACTGAGTGCTTTTCAGAATTTCAGAATGAGAGATCCTAATTCTAAGCGATATATGTCATACATATAACTGTTGATGTAGATATGCTGTGAGTTTTCAAAGTACTGATTGCTGATTCTCGGTAATTGGTATGGCAGTTCTTGTTACAAGATGCCGATGAGTATATGATAGGGTTTCAATGAATAAATATAATGATTTATCAGAGAGATTTAAGCCAAGAAGCATCGAGGTTGTTGGTACGTCTGCTGGTAATATGGTGGAATATAAAAGAATTCTCCGGTATCAAAAGGGTAATCATATATATCAGGATTATAGTAAGACTACTTCGAATGAAAAGTCGAAGTTGACTTGCTGAAGCTGTGACAAAATTGGCTACTTTGAAAAGGGATCACAAAATTATTTTTGTTAATAAATGCCAAAGGATCTGACGCGGCTATGTGTTAAACTTTTACTCAATTGCTGAGAGTTTCTCAGATGCATAACCATATGTATCAATCTTTTCTTCTGTAGATGAAGTGCGGTTGGTTCGTCCTCTCGATTGAGGTGTTTTCAAGAATTATGAAAGGTTTGAACGCAGATTGTAATCGTTAAGATACAAATGATGTTTAAGACGAAATCAAGTAGCAACTTGAAGAATTGTTTAGTTTCATATGTTATAATCAATATTTTAATTCATTTAATTGTCCAATGTTCTTAGTCCACAGTCGATAGTCCACAGTTGACAGTCCAATAATTCATAAATAGTTTAATATATAATATTCGAATTAATTAATACGTGTCGTGACCCGTATACGTCTCAGACTCGATCACAACTCAAACTATATATATTATTGTAGAATCAACCTCAACCCTGTATAGGGAACTCGATCATTACTGCATATAGAGTGTCTATGGTGATTCCAAATAATATATATAGATGCGTCGATATGATATGTCAAAACCTTGTATACGTGTCCCGATATTTAAAGTGCGTAAAATAAATAACAGAAATTAAATAACGATAAATAAAGTGCGTAAAGTAAATAAAAGAAATTGAATGACAATAAATAAAATTGCGAGAATATAAATTGCGATAAAATAAATTGCGATAATTAAATTGCGATAAATAAAATGTAATACGGAATTAACAGTTAGCTAGGAACAGTTAGCTAGGATTTTGTTAGCGTGGTTTCTTAATAAATTTTAATATTGTTAATTAGTCTGTTTCTAATCAATTTTTATTGTGTCCATTATTTCTTCATTATGCCACTTGTTGGATTCTGATAGGTCAAAATCCAAATATGAAATTGAATTTGAATGAAAATAGTTATTCTTTGGTGAACGGATACGTATCTCGGTGGTTGTAAATAGGATAGTGAATAACTGTTGAATCAGATTCGAAGAATATACAGTGTAACTTATTAATGTGAAATTTAAATATTCCTCGGGTATTACCTACCCGTTAAAATATTTTCACCATTAACAGTTTGTACAAAAGAATTTTTAATTACAATCTTTTTGAAAACATATATACATATATATTTTCTTCAGATATAATCATGGATTTAATGAGTCAATATGATATTAAACTCATTTGATTTATCGTTAGAACAAGAATATATAATCTCTAACATATTAGAGATTACATAATCACCATGTCGAACGAAGATAAATGATGTAGAACGATTCGTAGAACAATAATTATATTCGAGGTACAGAATGAGATGTCGAGGCATGGATTGTTGATGGTACTGGTGTTTTTACTAATGGTTCTGTTGATGCTGATGATGTTGCTGAAGCTGGTAAGTTTTACACCATGTTCTCCAAATTGATTACTAGAGCGCGAAGCTCGTTGACTTCTTCGATTATTCCGGAATGATTGTCGGTTGGAACGAGCGGCTGAATAAGGTTTAGAATTGTGGATAGAATATAATTGAGTTGATATATTCGGGAAATGAGGGTGAAAATGGTGTTTCGGACTGGTTCGCCTGTAAATACTTCAGGTTCATCATCAAGAGGTAAATTCGGTTGGTGGAAGGGATCGCTTTCTTCGCGTCTCTTTTGATGAAGTCGACTACGAATCCATCAGATGAATTGGGGATGGATGATTGGTTGATTCATTCTGGTGTCGTTGCTTCTGGAGCTTAGATGACTATCCATTCTGAATAACTGTCGGGATAACTATGGAAATAGCTGTCGGAATCCGAGGGACTCGATCTAGTTGAGGGATTCATCTCGTACGATCAGATGAAGGATTTTCGATAAGAAATAGATTATAGGATGTAGATTAGTATCCTGCAATACATAATTTACATATACATATATAATACTAAAATCTCATAAGTTACGGAGGAATCTACGGAAGTTGTCAGGCAAAGGTAACAATAACAGATACGCTAAGATATGAATTTATCTATACACTGTCTATGCAATCATTGCAGTAAGATGTGTCTAGACTAAGAATGATAAGCAGGTAATTGCCTAAGGATGATAAACAGATGATTTCCGATAAAAATGATAAGCAAAACTTTTGACATGCCGACACAGTCGAAGTCCAGACTTACTAATGCATCCTAACGACTATCAGTTAGACATACTAATGCAAGACCTGGTTCACTAAGACCACCGCTTTGATACCAACTGAAGCGACCCGTCCTAATCCATCTGGACGAAGTCCATATTGATTACAAATGACTCACAATAGTTGATTACATTGCGAGGTACCTGACCTCTATATGATACATTTTATAAACATTGCATTCGTTTTAAAAAAAAACAATCTTTCATTACATCGAAAGTTGACAACATGCATACCATTTCGTAATATATCTTACTATAATAGACTTAATAATAATCTTGATGAACTCAACGACTCGAATGCAACATCTTTTGAAATATGTCATGAATGACTCCAAGTAATATTTCTAAGATGAGCAAATGCACAGCGGAAGATTTCTTTCGTACCTGAGAATAAACATGCTTTAAAGTGTCAACCAAAAGGTTGGTGAGTTCATTAGTTTAACATAAATAATCATTTCATAAATTTTAATAGACCACAAGATTTCATATTTCCATTCCTCATAAACATACGTCCCATGCATAGAGACAAAAATATCATTCATATGGATTGAACACCTGGTAACCGACATTCACAATATGCATATAAGAATATCCCCATCATTTCGGGATCCTCCTTCGGACATGATATAAATTTCGAAGTACTAAAGCATCCGGTACTTTGGATGGGGCTTGTTGGGCTCGATAGATCTATCTTTAGAGTTCGCGTTAATTAGGGTGTCTGTTCCCTAATTCTTAGATTACCAGACTTAATAAAAAGGGCATATTCGATTCCGATCATTCAACCATATAATGTAGTTCAATTACTTGTGTCTATTTCGTAAAACAGTTATAAAAAAACATCGCATGTATTCTCAGTCCCAAAAATATATATTGCAAAAGCATTTAAAAAGGGATTAATGAAACTCACCTAATGTATTTTGTAGTAAAAATACATATGACGACATTGAACAGAAGTGGGGTTGGCCTCGGATTCACGAACCTATATCATTCGTATATATATTAAAACATATATATTCATAATTGAGCAAATTTATATTTTGTTATGATACTTATTTGATATATATACTTTTATTAATGTTATAATATTATATTAATTAGAACATAATATTATGTAATATTAGTATAACTTATAATAAATATATTTTTATAAAAAAATCTTTTATTTGTAAAATTTTGATATTTGTAATAATACGAAGTTAAGGATCATGATAGTAATAATGATAATAATAATAATAGTAATAGTAATAATAATAATGTTGTTAGCTCTTAATAATAATAACAAATTAATAATTTTATTAAAAAAATGTTTATTTTGTTGATAGTACCAATTTTTAATAACATGATAGATTTTAAAAGTAATGATATTTTTAGTATTAGAGGTAACAATATTATTACTGATAATAATAATAATACTTATAAAAATATTCATTTTACTACTAATAATAATATTTGATAAAAGGTTTAATAATAACGATATTAATAATTCTATTAATAATAGAGATGATATTATTTATAATTCCACTCCTTTTATTAATAATGATAATCGTAACCATAATAATGATAATAATAATAATAAAATAATAATAATAATAATAATAATAATAATAATAATAATAATTCTAACATTAATGACATTAATAATAATAAATGGGATTGATAATAATAATAATAATAATAAACATAATAATAATAATAATAATAATAATAATAATAATAAAAGAATAAGGTGTATACCCTCTTAAAAAGAAAAGTTCCAAATGGGACTCGAACTCGCGACCACACGTTAACCCGACACTCACTTAAACCACTAGACCAAATCTATTTTTATGAATTTATATCCAAACAGATTTTTATTTAACTCCATTCTTCCTGTTTCCAAGTTCCTCCATTCACTCAAAAAATAAAATACGCCATGTAGGGCTCGAACCCGAGACCTCCAGTTTGGCAAACACACACACGACCACTCAGCTAACCCCCTCTTTTCTTGAATTAAACCCATTCACTAAAATATAAACCGATTCTTTCTGATTCATCTCCTGCTTCTTCTTTTCAAAAACCCAGTCGACCATACCAATCCTAATTTTCAATTTTCGTTTGCTTAAGACTTGTAAATATTCAAAGACTACAAGCGTGAATCTCAATTAACAAAACAAAAACAAAAACAAACAAAAAAAAAAAAAAAAATAGAACCTGTGTTGCTTCACGAAACAAAGAAAAAATAAATAAATATGGATTTCGATATTGAAGATGTTTTACAACATATTTACAACATGAAAAACGTTTTTAATCACCTATAGAAACTTTGTGAATCGTCAATTGAATTTAAAACAAAACATATAATTCGAATTTTACAAAGAACAAATTATTTGACTTTTTCAAAAATAAGTTTGACTCAAAAATTAACAAACAATTTGATGAATTAAAGCTCGAAAAATTACAGAGTGCTTCACTAGACGATCCTTAACAGCTCTGCATCATTAATTTTTTGATGATTGATTCGAAATTAATTTATGAATTTTTTTACCTGTCGTGAAGAAGAAAGAAAAAGAAAAAGAAAATATTTTGTTTTCAAATGATTCTAATATCAATTAGGACTTATATTGTGCCTGAATGATTTATCCTACATCTATATTTGAGAAAAACATTGAATTGATGGATTTGATAATTAGTGATGGTGGAGATCGATTAATACTCGCACAGTTGAAAGAACAGGAAGTAAAAAAAATATAAAAGCAGATTCCCTTCAATTTGTTTGGTATCAAGACTTTTGGGATGGATTGTACCAAGTTGTAGACAGAAACAAAAGTGAATTGTTGATCGATGGGAATGTGTAAGGGATTCCCTATTTATGTCTATAATTTGTATAAATAAATAAATAAGTATATTAATAATAATATTATTACTAATAATAATTATATAAATAATAGTAATAATAATAATAATCTTCATAATAATTAAGATCGAAATTTACTAATAATAATGTTATTAAGAATGATAACAATAATATTAGTAAATATTTTAACAAATCAAATGCATTAAACTTCATATATTTATATATATATTTTATATCAAAAATAATACTACAATATTAATGTTACTTTTGATAGTCACAATGAAAGTGATAATAACATTAATATAATATTTAAGTTTTTAACTTGTAATTACATTTGATATTATACTTTATTAATTAAGTAATCATACAATTAATATTTAATATTTATAGATTTCAATATGGATACTATTTATAATAATAACAATCTATTTAATCTTGTTGATAATATTGCTTAATAATAATATTGATACTGATGATAATATTAATATAATAATTATATTCAACTTGTAAGTTAGGTTTAATATATTACCAATTATTATATAATATTTACCAATTATATAGTTTATTGAATATTTAATATATATTAATTATATATATATATATATATATATATATATATATATATATATATATATATATTACATATGTATAGATTTCATAATTACATATTTATTTATACATCTATGTTCGTGAATCGTCAGGCATAGTCAAAGGTTAAATGATTTCATGTAAATAGTTCAAAACTTTCTGAGACTCAAAAGTACAGACTTTGCTTATCGTATCGAAATCATATATATAGATTAAGTTTAAATCTGGTTGGAAATTTCTGGGTCATCACAACACCCGTAACAACACGTGAGCGAAACACGGCTATCGCATCACTAATCAGACAACACGGTCCTCACGACCCCTCCATCAGCGTATAAAACAACCGATAGTTCACACAACACGAAGGCTGGCCGAAAACACACGCGCCTTAGTGAATCCGAACTACACGCGACTCACTACCTTCACCACAACAACAATCGGGATTTGCCGAACTACACGCGCCTTAGTGAATCCGAACTACACGAGAGTCACTATCCCGGAGGAATGACCGAACTACACGAGTCATTTGTGAATCCGAACTACACAAGACTCACTCCTCAATATAATGACCGAAACCACACGCGTCATCGTGAATCCGAAACCACACGCGATCCACTACCATGATGAAGTCAGCGGACCCGAAGATCATGCTTCACCAATCTCAACACCGGATGAAGTCAGCGGACCCCGTCAACGGTCATGCTTCATCGATATAACACCTCGCTCATGATGAAGTCACCGGACCCCGAAGGTCATGCTCCACCAATCGCATACTCCCATGATGAAGTCAGCGGACCCTAAAGGTCATTCATCAATCACCAATACCTTGATGAAGTCAGCGGACTCCGAAAGTCATGCTTCATCAATCAACGCGCTTTTGGCCTCGAACGACGAGTAGCGTAACATCGCGCTCTGCTACGCCATAGTGAATCCTAACGGATACCACTAACCATTCACACACTCGAGCAAGAACCACCTATATCAAACATAGGCACAAAACAATAATTCTCTAGAAGAGAATCCGACACACACCTCCCTTAACCGAAGGATTTCACCTTGCTCACCAAACACGTCCATTATCTCTCAACGAGATTTACCACATTACCACCTCGGTGATAATTCAAATCCAAACCATAAGTACAATTTATCTGAAATTGTAATCTACCACAAATCGACCAAAACCAGGTCTCGACAATATTTTCCGGATCTACCAAAAGCATCATCCGAAATCTCACACTAAAGCCTCCTCGTGCGGGAGTGTAACTCGCCCACTTGGAACTACGTTCCATCTCCACAACTCGTACAACCGTACAATGCTACCAAAGGTAGACTTTACAAACGATTGGGCTCACACGACCCATCACCATATCTTGCTCCAGCCTTGAGCACACGAAGGATTTCAGTCAATCCTTAAACACTTCGAACAAAAAGTGTACCACGATTACACAAACCACACCCTCGCAATCATCCAATTGCTCTAGTTTATCAATTTTCACCTAGTCACTCATGTACCTAAGGGTTTCACTCCGGTACCCTAAGTACAATGTAACCACCACACAATCGGAGTCGAACACCACGCTAGTAGGTATAAAAGAGGCACCTAATGTCGCGTCACGTAGACTCCTTTACCAACGTACATCGAGATCCAAAACACTCGATTTCAAGGGTTTCATCCCACCCGTCGAACCTCATGGTTCATCAACTCCAACATACAAGCGAACACGCGCTTAACAATTGAACACCAAAACCCATTTCCATGGCTTGGTAGAAACATTTTCCAAATACTAAGGAATGCTTGGTTGCACCAAGTCTTATGCCCTTCGTCCAAAAATCAACATCACCATAGGGTACTTCCATTCGGAACATCACCCATAACAACACTATGCACAACACAATGCATTTAACAAATCCGAACTTAAACGCCACATAAATAAATATTCAAATGACATATTTATTAAAACGAAACGTACCTCAACGTCTCCTTGCGGCATTCGCCGCCAACTCGGGACAATCCGGCTTGCGATGCCCCTCCTTATGACAATAGTAGCACATCTCGTCATCACTTCTCGGCATTGTGCACTCCCACAACTTGTGGCCCCTAACACCACAATTGAAACATCTAGGTGCACGAGAATCCACTGTGCCTTTTCCCACATTACCCGTACTCGCACTTGCACCCTTATTTTTCTTACCCGGGGCGCCGTACGAATCAACCCTCCTCTTACTTGAAGGTTCACACATCTTTGATCGCGTATACGACTCGAAACCTCTAGCCAAGTTGAATAATTCCGCAAACGATTTCGCTTGACCCCGACTAATTTTACTTTTCAAGTCATCATTCATGGTCCAATAGAAATCCCCCATTAACAAACGATCATTCCCCAAATACTCCGGGCAAAAACGAGCCTTCGCCATAAAGGTCGTCTTGAGAGTATTCAAATCCATAGATCCTTGTCGCAAATTTCGCAACTCATTACGCAATTCCCACAAATCGGCCGAAGTCCGGAACTCCTCGAAGAATTCCTCCTTAAACTCGTTCCACGATAAGGCCATAAACGTTTCGCCACCAACAAGATCGATCTTACCATCCAACCAATCCCTTGCCCTGCCTCGCAATAGACTAGTAGCGAGTCTCGTCTTTTTCTCGGGAGGGCAATCAATAGTACGAAAACACCCTTCGACATCCGAGATCCAAGTTGTGCTTATCAAAGGATCCGTTTCCTGTCATACATCGGGGGTTTAGTCCTCATGAAGCTCTTAAGACAACGCTAAATTTCACTACTACCCCGAAATTCGGAATACTTCCTATCCATTTCTTCTCGAAATGCACTCATTTGCTCCGTAACGGCGGCCGAAACTCTAGCGTTAAACTCCAAATCGTTCGTCTCGATCCCATTTCTCGTTGCCATTCTAAGGAATGCAAAGCGATTAGATCACGAACGTATAAAATTATACACACAACACCGCCACATCTTGCTAAACACTCGTCGTACATCACTTGTTAGACACGAATTGCACTCGTAATAAGGTTTGCAAGTCCTTATTACGCACACACGCCGTATCCACTTGCTAGAACAATGACCGTCTCGCTCGATGATATAAACAAACACAAACAAAATTCTACGCGATATAAACACACGCGAGAATTATAATCACAACACAATCATATATTAATAATATCCGGATTACTAATATAAACGTTAGTCAACCTATAAACAAGGCACTAACTAAACCCATTTCGACCCGTAATCCTACAAGTCCCGCAACAAATTAAGCACACACAAAAGACTAAGTCTAGGCACCTATCTCAAGTCACCTAAATCCCTTAGACCAGGCTCTGATACCACTTGAAACGACCCAACCCGTATTAAAAATGGCCCATAATTTTTTTTTCCTTTTAATACGCTTTAAATAACACTTTAGGTCCCAATTGTGTTTCTATAAACATCTTTAATACAATAGAAGGTTTAATAACCTTAAAACATTTAATACGTGAGTTAATTATCCAAACGGGCATACACGACCCGACTAATTTAGTTTCCACAAAACCGAGCATGGTGATTGGGGATACGCTACCCAATCCTAAAAAAATCCAAAAGCACATCTTCTAAAGCAAACTACGCGAGTCCACTAGTCCCCACGTTTACCCGAGCCACCGCCTCCATGTAAATCTATAAAAATATAAACAACGAGAGGGTAAGCTAACGCTTAGTGAGTGAGAATACACTACATACATATATATGCATAAAATGGACACGCCATACAAATAATTAAATACCGCATACCAGAGCATCCAAGCATAAAGGCAAGCTAAGCTAA
The DNA here is from genome assembly GCF_046630445.1 of Rutidosis leptorrhynchoides. NCBI lineage: Eukaryota > Viridiplantae > Streptophyta > Magnoliopsida > Asterales > Asteraceae > Rutidosis > Rutidosis leptorrhynchoides. Next base: position 51,456,927 of record NC_092340.1, read on the forward strand.
GCATACCGTATAATCACTAAGCAACAAGCTAGTAACAACAACCATAAAGTAAGTCACCAACGACGATGTGAACAACGCCAATAATCTACACCTGGAGGGTTAGCTACATCACAACAATACATTAATATATATATAACATAGCGTAAAACCGCCTAAGGTTAACCAATCGTACAAAGGAATGGTACTCAAATTTCCCATGGTGTTCATAACAACCGTTAGTGTACAACACATATATCAATAACCCTTGGACAACACATATCCGTTTATAAAATCATTAGTGTACAACACATATAACACTAAATTGGACAACACATATCCATTCATAAATCATTTGTGTACAACACATATAACACTAAATTGTACAACATATATCCATTCATAAAACCGTTAGTGTACAACGCATATATCACTAACTTGGACAACACATATCCATACAATAAACAGTTAGCATACAACGCATATATCGCTAACTCGGACAATATACATTCGTTCATAAAGGCTGTTAGTGTACAACGACATATATCACTAACTTGGATAGCACATATCTGTTCCTACAAATAAATACATTATATACATACATGTATACTTATTCCACTCACAACCACGTGTGATAACGTACACCCAAAGTGTGTACTTCGCCAAAGGTGGTCAACCAAAATGCACAACCGTGCTAATTGGACCTATACACAAGTCCATCAGATCCACCTACATGTGAAGTGAGCTCTATAGCCGAGAATCACTTAACCCGACCCGCACCCATCCTACACATACATATGCACATAGGATATTAACACTCACCTTGTCGCCTTGAAGAATGCTTCCAAGTAATCCGTAACTCGTCAATGGAAAGTACCTATTCCATTATCACAAATTCAACAACACACTTAGATTGGATCTACAAACCAACCCAATTTGACACTTAGTGCAAATTCGACCCAAATGCACTTCCAAGGACAAACCGCGCCTAAACTACCCAATAATCACTAACACAAGTGATAATGGTCCTAATATGCCAATTAAACCCGAACACAAGTGTTAAACACTTATCGTTCTCAAAATCGCCCATAAACCCTAATTTTGACCCATAAGGTCAAAATCTCACCATTTACAAGTTTTGACACCAAAACATGTTTAACTCGGTTTTATACTTCAACTTAATCCATTTTAAGTTTACAAACCGCATCGAATCGACATTCGGGTCATAATCCTCAACAAACCCTAATTTTGACTCTAGTCAAAATTAGTCAACCACGAAAACCCTAAAAGTCTCCAAAACACCAATAATCACTAATGCTAGTGATTGTACACCATTTACAAGTCTTAAACATGGTTAAATCATTAACCAACCCAAAACCCGCATCTTGGTGTTAACCTTCAATTAACAACTAAATGGGTTCTATCTATGAATCATACAATCAAAAGCCCCAAAATTGAATGATGAACACAAGAAAGAAATTCAGAGTTAGAGCTTACCACTAGTATCACCGTGTAGCTAAGAACGAGGAGAACACACTTGTCAACTACGCCAAAGATCAAATCACGTTTCTTCCTTTCCAAAAATCCGTTTGAAATCAAATGGGTGTTTGAGTTTTTGAGAGGAAAATGAAATGAAAAGGAAAATGAAATTAGGAAATGAAATGAATTGATGAGGTTAAAGCCTCAAATCTGGCTCAAACGCGAAAAGACCAAAATGCCCCTCACTTTACCTAAATATTGCGAAAACAGGAACCAGTTAGCCCACATTGCCGCGCCGCGGCCTTAAATGTCGCGCCGTGACATTTGCCTAGGTCTGGGATCATTTTTTGTCAAGCTTCTGATCTGGATTCCAGTTAAATGCCGCGCTGCGACACAAGGCACGATCTGAGTCATCTTCTCCTCACACAAGACTTAACACTAGAAAATGTCCCGAACCCTTCATACGCCTATCGTACATACCCAATTCACCTATAAATCATATACGGAAAAAATGGGGTGTTACAAAACTTGTGTTTGTAATCTTCATGTAACTTAAAGATCCAAGCTTTATGCTTCAAGATCTTTAAGAACAACCAAGATGCAAGCTTTCTAGCTTGAATCTTCATATCTTTTGTTGGATATAAGCTTCCTAACTTATGATCTCATTATTTTGTTATAAAGATCAAAACTTGTATTTATGGTCTTCATATAACTTAAAGATCTAAGCTTTATGCTTCAAGGTCTTCAAGAACACTAAAGGTTCAAGCTTTCTAGCTTTGTGACCTTATAACTTGGGTGAAAAGGATCCAAGCTCTCTAGCTTAGGGTTTCATCACTTTATTTGACTTAGATTATGTTCATACCTGCTTGATTGAAGTAAAGTTTATAGCTTTAGTTATAAATGTAACTTGTAATTGTGTTAAGACTAAGGATATGATGTAACCTTAGTTCATCATCCATCTAAGACTCTTAAATGAGTTATGTTCTTACTTGGTCTTAACATATTGTGTGTTGATGGTAGAATCTTGGTCAAGGTGATGCTAACCAATCAACGAGTTGTACACTTGAAGCTACAAGCATCAAGGATGAGAACCGTGATGAGCCTCAAGCACTAAGAACCCCACCGGAGCACTTTGCTTACTATTTTCAGGATCTGATCAGGCTCCTGGGCTACTGGAAAAGTTGATTTTCAGATATCCTGGTTCGAGTAGATGACTTTCCATTTAAGACTCGTCTCAATCCGAGTTACGGTTTGGGATTTATGGCCTTTTCAAAATCACTACACTCTTGTAACGTTGTGCTGAAAATTCGGACCTACTCGCACTTAAACCGTCGCCACGGTAAAAAAAAAGACGAGTTTGAGTCTAGAAATTGGTCACCAACTAGAGGACTCCCATACGGAGCCATAGCCACTGATTACGCGTCTTTTCGATTTACATAGAGGCCGTAGTAGCTGATCAAAATCAGCCTATTGTTTCGACCTCTATACTTGTTAACCTTACTTAACTTTTACAATGATGAATGATGATGATGATGATACTTAAACTTATTTTATGCACTATTAGAACTTATGAGGATAACATACTGACCTAGTAACCTTTGACTTAGGTTGACGACCTTTCGGACCGACTTACTACTTGCACTGTGAGTTATATCATCTCTTTTTTACTTTAATTATTTTAGGACTGAGAATACATGCCCTTTTTACATTTTACATACTAGGCATGAGTACTTAAACTTTATATATGTGTGGGTTATACAACGGCATAAACTTTCCCCTTAGCTCGGTAACGTTTAGTCATTGCTTTTTGAACCGGTGAACGCGAATCTTAGATATGGATCCATAGGGTTTGACATCCCCACTCGAGCTAGTCGCACTAGCATTTAACGGGTGTTTAATACTTCGTAAACATACGCACTCGTCAAATGTACTTTTAGGGGGTTATAAACGTTAAGTTAGTTACCAAGTGCCCACGGTTAAACATATACTTTTCATACTGTTTTGAAACACTGAAATCTCGTGGCCTACCTTACATTACTGTTACAACTTAAACTATAGCTCACCAACATTATTGTTGACGTTTTAAAGCATGTTTTCTCAGGTGTTTAGAGGTTTGTTGCTTCCGCTGTTTAGACTTGCTGTCTTGGTGTTTAAACTTGCTGTTAAGGACCTGCTGTGCTAGAATTCCGCTGCATTACTTAGAGATATTTCAATCATAGAACTTTTCTTTTGCATTCGTAAATTATGTTATTTTCAAATAACGACTTTGTAACGACCTTTGTGTCATGTTATCTTTTGTAAACGCTATCTTTTTATGAATGTAAAAACTGGTTTTCAAACAACATATAGTGTTTGACCTTGTAATGATCATGTTGTTGATGATCCGTACACGATGGTTTTGTACGGGGCATCACATTTGGTATCAGAGCATTGGTTGTAGGGAATTAGGTTGCATTAGTGAGTCTAGACCGGACCGAGTAGGATTCACTAATAGGACTAATCTATAACTTGCTAGTTTACTTGTTTCCGCGAAACTTACTGCATGCTACTATCTACTTTCGATTGCATGATACTTCTGTACGATTTGCTATTATTGCCATGCTATTTACTGCTATAGATGATCTAGATTGTCGTAGTTATTTTGCCTAATACATGCTTGCCTTATGACTTACTGATGATGTAGCGTGAGGGTACGAAATAGTATTATTTTTAATACAAAATACTACAAAATATGACACAAGTTTTATTAATTTACGGATGGGATATACCTAAACCTTGCTACAACACTATAGGCAGTGTACCTAATCGTAGAGTAGTGTAGTTTTTAGTAAGTCCGGTTCGTTCCACAGGGAGCTGGTGATACTTACTATATTTTTAACTATATTTATACAAAATATATATAATTATATAAGTAGTAATATTATTATAAAAGGGGGGTTTTACCGTTTAATGACCGGTTTGTCGATTCTATATTTTAAGCGTAAAGATAAATGACGATAATTAAAGTGCGTAAAATAATGACAATAAATAAAATGACAGTAAATAAAATTGCGAGTAATAAAATGACAGTAAATAAAGATACGATGAGAAATATAATAAAAGAATTATGCTTATTTAAACTTCCGTAATCATGATGTTTGACGTGTTGATTTTAATTTATTACCATGGGTTAATTGTCCTTTGTCCTGGTTTATTTGATACGTCTATCTGGTTTTTGTCCATAATAGTCCATCGGTCATAAAAATAAAGTGCGAGTATCCTCGTCAAATTACCCTTATACCCGAAGTCAAATATTCCAACTGATTAAGGATTTAAACTGTGACGCAGTTATCACTTCTGTCAACAATTACACCAGTTATCACTGTATGTAATCCACCCCTGTTTTAATTAGTTTATGAATATTAATTCATTCACTTGATCAGAATGAATAATCAATTACCCAACCCAATTGATTAATTAAATGATTATAACAGATTCCATATGAACATCACTAAATAGGACAACCATAATCATTATTAATTATTAGGTTAATTAATTTGAAGATAGGTTCGACAGACTCCAATGAGTTGTCACTCAATTAGACAATACCCCCCATCTATTAATAGTCAATAGTTCAATTTCCACAAGTGTCGGTCTTTTGCCCAAACCTTAATTATGGTCCAAAGTTCAATAACCCCTTCTTAATATTTTAGCCCAACATCACGATTACTTCGGCTCAAATAAGCATAATAATAACTTAGTTACGATACATTAATGTAAAAAGGTTGAACATAACTTACAATGATTAAAAATAGCGTAGCGTTACACGGACAGAATTTCGACTTACACACTCAAACGATCTCTATCATAAATCTTATTATTATCATAATTTAAAATTAAAATTAAGATTATTGTTATATCTTATTAAGTTAACATTATGATAGAGATATAGAATATAGATATTGATAATTGATATTGATAAATAAGAAAAAGATAGAAAAAGGTGTGTTTTTACATTACGATTACAAAGCCTTTTATAGGCGAATTTAGAAATTGAATTTTCACTTATGACCCCTGAACTATGCTCAATTAACAACTTTTTATTATTTAATATTATTCTTATTATGAATTATTTAAATATTATATTTTATTCTTGTGCATAGTTGACTCGTAATTTTTACACCGTTGCGTCGAGCGTTGAGAGTTGACTCTGGTCCCGGTTCCGGATTTTCGAACGTCCTTGCGTACAATTTTATATTTTGTACTTTGCGTTTTGTAACTTGTACTCTTGTCATTTTTAGACGTTCCTCATCAATAATTTGAACCTTTTTGATTGTATCTTGTACTTTTGAGCTTTTTGGACCTTTGTGTCTTCAATTCGTCGTTTTCGCCTTTTGTCTTCGCACTTATTTAAAATAAACGAATATTACTTGAAAATGGAACAATTGCAACTAAAATCTTGTCTTTCTTGGGGGATTTTGCTATGAAATATATGTTCCTTTTTAGCCTTATCAATATCCCCACACTTGAGCGTTGCTTGTCCTCAACCAATACAGTCTTGAAATAATATAATACATCACACGAATCACTTCTTTATTCTTCACACTTTGTACATCAGTGATTTTGATAGAGCTGTATAAACAATGATAGTAACGATATGGTTAAAGGTGGGTGTGTCATCCACAGTTGCCTTGGGTTTAGGACAACGACACTTGCAATCAAATAGCCGATTTACTTTCGGTTTCCAAAGAAAAGTGCACATTTGAAAGGCGGTTTATAGTCCCACATGACTATAAAAATTTAGATCCTTTAAGGAAATTGGATCTTTATGAAAACATTTGATCTTTTGAAAATTCAAGCTAGATTTTACCCTAGACAAGTTTTCTGATTTGATCCATCATCGGTGTTGCAAAATATATTTGTGGATCAATATTTTGGCTAAAACTTTTAGGTTCGTGTAATCCACTGCTATCCCGGTATCGGAAAGTACACATCCAGTTTACTTGTTCCGTATATTATCTTTCGGTAAACTACCGTCCGGTTGTAAAGGAAAGCGATGAACAAGAAACTGTTAAGGCAATGTCCCGTGACATGCAGATGATTATGGTCTTTTAACGTGTCGGATGCTAGAACTATCCTTGGTAGGAGCGATAGTAAAGATCATCCTATGATTTTTCGGTCTGGCACAAGGTCCTGTCTCCGACCATGCTATGCAACCACCGTTCTTACGGTTGACACCCGATTTGGTTCAGGTGACCTAATGAATTCCAGGTGAATTCCTAGGATTTTACGTTCAATGGTAATGAACGCATTGAAAATGGGTTTTCAGAAAACAAATCGATTTGTATTTTTGATCAAAATATTTTCTCGTTCAAGCTCGAGTTTAGATATCATTGAATTCCATGAGTTTGAATTCTCAATCTTTAAGGTCAATCTCAAGGATTGAGTAATATCAGTCTTAAAAGCTGATTTTTAATCTTTAAGGAGATTATCCTTTCTGGGGATCTGATTCATTAGTCTTATCAAGCTAATTTGCACGGTGCCTCCCCATTGTACGAGATAAATCCTTCTCATGGTTAGGATAAATCTGCCACTTGGCGACCCTGTTTGATGCTGAGGTCCGTGGATTTCCTGCTGATTTTAGAGATGACTTTTCTAGATTTTTCGTCAACCTACAGCTGGTCTGAACGACAACTTCTTGACCTAAATCAAGAAGCGCATTTCTTTTTCGGAAGACTTTACTTCCTTTAAATGATGGAATTGATTCATCGTGTAGATCCATCTTTCTTTCAAATATATTACAGTAAACCGGGTAAAACTGATTAGTATCATCCAAAACAAAAGTACCCTCACTCAATTGTACGAAAGGGCGTTCGAAAATCCGGAACCGAGGCATGAACCAACTTTCAGCGCTCGACGCAACGGTGTAAAAATTATGAGTCAACTATGCACAAGAATAAAATATAATATTTAAATAATTCATAATAAGAATAATATTAAATAATAAAAAGTTGTTAATTGAGCATAGTTAAGGGGTCATAAGTGAAAATTTCAATTTACAATTCGCCTATAAAAGCTATGTAAATCGATGAAATAAGAAATACCTTTTTATTTTTAGCGTAATATTTGTATGTTTTTCGCTCGTATTTAGTTTTAAGACATAGTTTTTGCCGTAGCTTATTTTTATTTTCTAGATTTTTAGGCTTTACCGTAAAATCCCTTAAATGCTTTTTCTTTAGACTAAGATTTAGGTGCTTTAGAATTTTGCGACGCCGTTTTTCGCTTTAGTTTTAAATAGATTTTAGTGCCTTTAAGTAATTGCCGTTTTCTGAATAAAATTGCATTACCTTTAGACCTTTAGGCGCAACTTTTTAGATATAATTTTTAGACTTTTAAGTTACGACGCGCTATTTTCTTATTTTTATTTTTCGACGTTTTTCGACGCGCATTCTTTTTCTTTCTTATTTCTCGACGCTTTAGTTTTTAGGACTTAGAAATTTTCTCTATTTCTTATCTAATATCTCAAACGGAAAGAAAAATTATTTAAGTGGTTAAATTAATGGACGTTGACAATTTTCTGCTTCGTAGTAATAGTTGGATTTGTTAGTGGCTGAGTTGTGAGCTTCCGATTTAAAGGGTTCTGGCTCCCTGCTGCATCTTTTGGCTATTCGAAACGTGGGCAAAAGCAAAAAAGTCTATTAATTGGACAACTTATATAAGTTTTTCTATTTTTATAACTAATAGGATAATTAGTAAATGCACCACATTGTAGCTAAAATTTGGCCATCGCAATAAAATGGAAAATTTTGAAAACAAGGCTATGGAAACCCTTTTTGATATCCAAAATCAATTAAATCAATACTCTCAAACGAGTGTTGATGACAATTTGTTCGGTCAATCTTGGATCACTAATGACGAAACAATAACTGGTTGTGAAATCTGTGGAGATTATCACTCAACATGGGAATGTTATTATTACGTTCCTATGGAAAATTACGCACCCACGGAACCTGAATGGAATGATTATGAAGAATACAATTCAAATTGGGATTATTCCCAAGAATATATCCAAACTCAACAACAAGTAGACGAGGAAAATTACGTGTCTGAAAATTTATTAGACAATATGAAAATCAAACTCGAAGAACTCAATGCTCAAAATGAACAAATGAGAGAGTTTGTAAACCGGCAAGCTGAAACTTTATCAGACTACACACCTGTTGATCTGAGGAGTCGTGTGCAAGAAAATCTCATATCATCGAATTTTGATGAATTCGAGAGCTCCGAAATCACCAACTATCCCGATGATACTTTTTATTCAGTCTTACCAATTTCACAACATATCGACACATTAGCCTCTACTGACGAAATCATCGATCCATCAATGGATAAAGAAGAAGTAAGGGTGACAAATTGGTACTCTTGGGAATACGATAACGTTGGAAATTTTACCCCCGAGGCCAAACCGAAATTCACCATTCCACAACCTTCCAACCCAATATTCACAATAGACAAGTCATCTACCGAAGATGAACTACGAGCTGTAATAGATAATGACACCTCGGATTTCACCCAATCGGGTAATAGAGGTGAAAACTTTGATCACGAGAATAAAAGGAAGGAAATATTAGGAATTGTCCACCCTATAGAAATATGTATGTCGGTGTATATCGATCCATTTGACCAAGAACTAGAAAAGAGACATATTCATTTACTAAAAGCTACACTTAAAAAAGAATTAAGTAGTGACGATCGGGTGAGTCTAAACTTTAAATCCATTGATATATTATACACCACCCGAGATGTAAATAACTGGCTCACTATTTTAATTCGTGGAACTTATTCTACCGACTTCACATGTCGTCAGCTAAGTGTGGGGAAGTCTAACCCCACTTAACGTTAAATTAGGGGTTCGGGTTAGTGCATAACTCGTTAATAAACATGCATAATAAATTAGGGTAAAAGACGCATTTTCAAAGATTAGCAAACAGTCCAGAAAAGCAACTGTTTTTGAAGAAAAACATGTGTGATAAAACAATAAAAGGAATGAACGATGAGGCGCGCCATCTATCATTCGACGAGCTTTGTAATTACAAACTGGGTATTTTTAATTACTTTTCTACACTAATCACCCTCATGAATTTATAATTATAGTCTGATTTCATGCAAATGAGGGCATTGCATGATCTCAAGTGTGGGGAAGGGTTATAAATTCTCTCGGGTTTACACTTGGTTTATTTGCCAAATTTTGTGAAAATTTGAAAAAATTTCAACTAAATGAAGTCAAAATCATGTTTATACATATATATGAACGATGAAAACTAGGTGTTAATACCGAAATTATCGTTACCTCGAAAAGGACATAAATTGAGAAACAACTAAAAACGCTTGAATTCATTTAAAATGAAATAAAGGAGAATAAAAAGGTAAAGAAAGAAACTAAGTGTGGGGAGAATGTACCAAGTTAATTAAAAACTATCTATCACATGTTTGTGCAAAGTTATTGCAGGTGTTTTTGTTTTGGACTAAATTAATTGTTTTACCCGATGAAAGAAAAGAAAAGATGGATCTACACGATGAATCAATTCCATCATTAAGAGGAAGTAAAGTCTTCCGAAAAAGACACGCGCTTCTTGATTTAGGTCAAGAAGTTGTCGTCCAGACCAGCTGTAGGTTGACGAAAAATCTAGAAAAGTCATCTCTAAAATCAACAGGAAATCCACGGACCTCAGCATCAAACAGGGTCGCCAAGTGGTCAGATTTATCCTAACCATGAGAAGGATTTATCTCGTATAATGGGGGGCACCGTGCAAATTAGCTTGATAAGACTAATGAATCATATCCCCAGAAAGGATAATCTCCTTAAAAGATCAAAAATCAGCTTTTAAGCCTGATATTACTCAATCCTTGAGATTGACCTTAAAGATTGAGAATTCAAACTCATGGAATTCAATGATATCTAAACTCGAGCTTGAACGAGAAAATATTTTGATCAAAAATTACAAACCGATTTGTTTTCTGAAAAACCATTTTCAATGCGTTCATTACCATTGAACGTAAAATCCTAGGAATTCACCTGGAATTCATTAGGTCACCTGAACTAAATCGGGTGTCAACCGTAAGAACGGTGGTTGCATAGCATGGTCGGAGACAGGACCTTGTGCCAGACCGAAAAATCATAGGATGATCTTTACTATCGCTCCTACCAAGGATAGTTCTAGCATCCGACACGTTAAAAGACCATAATCATCTGCATGTCACGGGACATTGCCTTAACAGTTTCTTGTTCATCGCTTTCCTTTACAACCGGACGGTAGTTTGCCGAAAGGTAATATACGGAACAAGTAAACTGGATGTGTGCTTTCCGATACCGGGATAGCAGTGGATTACACGAACCTAAATGTTTTTAGCCAAAATATTGATCCACAAATATATTTTGCAACACCAATGGTGGATCAAATCAGAAAACTTATCTAGGGTAAAAGCTAGATTGAATTTTCAAAAGATCAAATGTTTTCATAAAGATCCTATTTCCTAAAGGATCTAAATTTTTATAGTCATGTGGGACTGTAAACCGCCTTTCAAATGTGCACTTTGCTTTGGAAACCGAAAGTAAATCGGCTATTTGATTGCAAGTGTCGTTGACCTAAACCCAAGGCAACTGTGGATGACACACCCACCTTTAACCATCATTACTGTCATTGTTTATACCGCTATATCAAAATCACTGATGTACAAAATGTGATGAATAAAAAAGTGATTCATGTATGTTTTTATTTCAAGTTCTGTATTGCTTGAGGACAAGCAACGCTCAAGTGTGGGGATATTTGATAGTGTTCCAAATGAACATATATTTAGTAGCAATATCGTTCCAATATGTAAAGTTTTTAAATGTAATTTCCTTATTTTTAGTTGTAATAGTTAAATAAATAAGTGCGAAGACGAAAGACGCAAATCGCTCGAAAATGAAGAATTAAAGACAAAAACGAAGATTTGAAAGACCAAAACGTCCAAAAAGCTCAAATGTACAAGATACAATTCAAAAGGTTCAATTTATTGATGAAGAACGTCTAAAAATGACAAGAGTACAAGTTACAAAACGCAAAGTACACGATATAAAATTGTACGAAAGGGCGTTCGAAAATCCGAAACCGAGGCATGAACCAACTTTCAGCGCTCGACGCAACGGTGTAAAAATTATGAGTCAACTATGCACAAGAATAAAATATAATATTTAAATAATTCATAATAAGAATAATATTAAATAATAAAAAGTTGTTAATTGAGCATAGTTAAGGGGTCATAAGTGAAAATTTCAATTTACAATTCGCCTATAAAAGCTATATAAATCGATGAAATAAGAAATACCTTTTTCTATTCGATTTTTTTTTTCTATCCTTAATATCAAATATCAATATCTATATTCTATATCTCTATCATAATGTTAACTTAATAAGATATAATAATAATCTTAATTTTAATTTTAAATTATGATAATAATAAGATTTATGATAGAGATCGTTTGAGTGTGTAAGTCGAAATTCTGTCCGTGTAACGCTACGCTATTTTTAATCATTGTAAGTTATGTTCAACCTTTTTACATTAATGTCTCGTAGCTAAGTTATTATTATGCTTATTTAAAACGAAGTAATCATGATGTTGGGCTAATTACTAAAATTGGGTAATTGGGCTTTGTACCATAATTGGGGTTTGGACAAAAGACCGACACTTGTGGAAATTGAACTATTGACAATTAATAGATGGGGGGTATTGTCTAATTGAGTGACAACTCATTGGAGTCTGTCGAACCTATCTTCAAATTAATTAACCTAATAATTAATAATGATTATGGTTGTCCTATTTAGTGATGTTCATATGGAATCTGTTATAATCATTTAATTAATCAATTGGGTTGGGTAATTGATTATTCATTCTGATCAAGTGGATGAATTAATATTCATAAACTAATTAAAACAGGGGTGAATTACATACAGTGATAACTGGTGTAATTGTTGACAGAAGTGATAACTGCGTCACAGTTTAAATCCTTAATCAGTTGGAATATTTGACTTTGGGTATAAGGGTAATTTGACGAGGATACTCGCACTTTATATTTATGACCGATGGACTATTATGGACAAAAACCAGATAGACGTATCAAATAAACTAGGACAAAGGACAATTAACCCATGGTAATAAATTAAAATCAACACGTCAAACATCATGATTACGGAAGTTTAAATAAGCATAATTCTTTTATTATATTTCTCATCGTATCTTTATTTTCTGTCATTTTATTTATCGCAATTTATTTTACGCACTTTAATTTTTGTCATTTATTTTTACGCTTAAAATCGACAAACCGGTCATTAAACGGTAAAACCCCCATTTTATAATAATACTACTACTTATTTATATATATATTTTTAACAAATAAACTTAATAATATAGCGTTAACTTCACCAGCTCCCTGTGGAACGAACCGGACTTACTAAAAACTACACTACTCTACGATTAGGTACACTGCCTATAGTGTTGTAGCAAGGTTTAGGTATATCCCATCCGTAAATTAATAAAACTTGTGTCATATTTTGTAGTATTTTGTATTAAAAATAATACTATTTCGTACCCTCACGCTACATCATCAAGCGTTGGGATATACCTAAACCTTGCTACAACACTATAGGCAGTGTACCTAATCGTAGAGTAGTGTAGTTTTTAGTAAGTCCGGTTCGTTCCACAGGGAGCTGGTGATACTTACTATATTTTTAACTATATTTATACAAAATATATATAATTATATAAGTAGTAATATTATTATAAAAGGGGGGTTTTACCGTTTAATGACCGGTTTGTCGATTTTAAGACTTTAGTCGCAGTTAAAACCTAATGTAAAATATAAAATAAATACAAGACTTAAATTAAAGCGTAAAGTAAATAATGATAATGAAATTGCGAATAATAAAAGTGCGATAAAATAAACTTGCGATAATTAAAAAGTACGATAATTAAAAGTGCGATTAAATAACAATAAATAAAAGTGCGATAATTAGAAGTGCAATTAAATATAAAATAAAGGAAATTAAATATGAAATAAAAGAATTATGCTTATTTAAACTTCCGTAATCATGATGTTTGACGTGTTGATTTTAGTTTTATGCCCATGGGTTAATTGTCCTTTGTCCTGGATTATTTAATATGTCCGTCTGGTTTTTGTCCATAACAGTCCATCAGTCATAAATATAAAGTGCGAGTGTCCTCATCAAATTATTCTTATACCCGAAGTTAAATATTCCAACTAATTGGGGATTCGAATTGTAACAAGGTTTTAATACTTTGTTTAATGAATACACCAGGTTATCGACTGCGTGTAAACCAAGGTTTTACTACTTTGTTAACAATTACACCAATTACCCTTGAATGTAATTTCACCCCTGTTTTAATTATTCTATTGGCTATTAATCCATTCCCGTGTCCGGTTAAATGAACGATTATTCGTACATATAAATACCCCGCCCATCGTGTCCGATCGAGTGTATATGGTAATTTATAGGGACGCCCAATTGTAAATCTTTATATTAACATTAACAAACTATCATTTAGTTAAACAAATATAAAGCCCATTAATAGCCCATAGTCTAATTTCCACAAGTGTCGTTCTTTTGTCCAAACCCCAATTATGGTACAAAGCCCTAATTACCCAATTTTAGTAATTAGCCCAACATCATGATTACTTTGGCTCAAATAAGCATAATAATAACTTAGCTACGAGACATTAATTTAAAAAGGAAGAACATAGCTTACATTGAGTATTTATCGCGTAGTGTTACATGGACAGAGTTCCGACTTTAAAACCCGAAAAATAACATTTACATAACCCAATCTAATCTAATATACCACTAATCTATATATATATAATATATATATATATATATATATATATATATATATATATATATATATATATATTTGTTTATTATTATTATTATTACACACGGAGTATTATTATTATTTTTATTATTTATTTTACATGCAGAACTCGAGAGCTTTTATAGCCAGAACTGAAATTCACTGCTCCGCGAGTCGCGGCCATTTTGGCCTTCCAGCTCCGCAAGTCGCGGAGGTTCCAAAACCAGCCCACAAGTTCAAGATCCAAGGCTGCCGACGGTTTTTATTTAAATATATATAATATATAAATAATTTTTATAATTATTTATATATTATATTATATTTATATACATAGTAGACTCGTAATTTTTTTTCCGTTGCGTCGAGCGTTGAGAGTTGGTTCATGTACCGGTTCCGGATTTTCGAACGTCCTTGCGTACGCTGAGATATTTTGTACTTTGCGTTTCGTAACTTGTACTCTTGTCATTTTTAGACGTTCCTTATCAATAAATTGAACCTTTTTAATTGTATCTTGTACTTTTGAGCTTTTTGGACCTTTGCGTCTTAAATTCGTTGTTTTCGCCTTTTGTCTTCGCACTTATTTAATATAAATGAATATTACATGAAAATGGAACAATTGCAACTGAAATCTTTACATATCGGAGGGATATTGATACTAAATATATGTTCATTTGGAGCACTATCAAATATCCCCACACTTGAACGTTGCTTGTCCTCAAGCAATACAGTCTTGAAATAAAACACACTAGAATCACTTCTTTATTCTTCACACTTTGTACATCAGTGATTTTGATACGGCGGTATAAACAATGATAGTAGCATTTGTGGTTTACAGTCCCACATGACTATGAAAATTTAGATCCGTTAGGAAATTGGATCTTTATAAAAACATTTGATCTTTTGAAAATTCATGCTAGATTTTACCCTAGACAGGTTTTCCGGAATAACCCTTCACCGGTGTTTGCAAAATATTTTTGTGGGTTGGTGGGTTTCAGATTTGAAAATTTTAGCTCAAAACTTATGGTTTTGTGTCACCCACTTGCTAACCTTGTATTAGGAAAGCAACACGTCCAGTTTACTTGTCCCGTATATTACCTTTCGGTAAACTACCGTCCGGTTGTAAAGGAAAGCGATGAACAAGCAACTGTTAAGGCAATGTCCCGTGACATGCTTTTGATTATGGTCTTTAACGTGTCGGATGCAATACTATCCTTTGTAGGAGCAATAGTAAAGATCACCCTATAGTTTTTCGGTCTTGGCAAAAGGTCCTGTCTTCGACCAATATGCAACCACCGTTCTTACGGTTGACACCCGATTTGGTTCAGGTGACCTAATGAATTCCAGGTGAATTCCTAGGATTTTATGTTCAATGGTAATGAACGCATTAAAAATGGGTTTTCAGAAAACAAATCGGTTTGTAATTTTGATCAAAATATTTTCTCGTTCAAGCTCGAGTTTAGATATCATTGAATTCCATGAGTTTAAATTCTCAATCTTTAAGGTCAATCTCAAGGATTGAGTAATATCAGTCTTAAAAGCTGATTTTTAATCTTTAAGGAGATTATCCTTTCTGGGGATCTGATTCATTAGTCTTATCAAGCTAATTTGCACGGTGCCCCCCCATTGTACGAGATAAATCCTTCTCATGGTTAGGATAAATCTGACCACCTGGCGACCCTGTTTTATGCTGAGGTCCGTGGATTTCCTGCTGATTTTAGTGTTGACTTTTCTAGATTTTTCGTCAACCTACAGCTGGTCTGAACGACAACTTCTTGACCTAAATCAAGAAGCGCATTTCTTTTTCGGAAGACTTTACTTCCTTTAAATGATGGAATTGATTCATCGTGTAGATCCATCTTTCATTACAGTAAATCGGGTAAAACAGTTAATTTAGTCCAAAACAAAAGCACTTGCAATAAACTTTACAGAAACATGTGATAGATAGTTTTTAATTGAATAACTTGGTACATTCTCCCCACACTTAGTTTCTTTCTTTGCCTTTTTATTCTCCTTTATTCTATTTTAAATGGATTCAATCGTTTTAGGGTGTTTCTCAATTTATGTCCTTTCCGAGGTAACGATAATTTCGGTATTAACACCTAGTTTTCACCGTTCATAAATATATATAAACATGATTTTAAATTCATTTAGTTGAAAATTTTTCAAATTTTCATAAAATTTGGCAAATAAACCAAGTATAAACCCGAGAGAATTTATAACCCTTCCCCACACTTGAGATCATGCAATGCCCTCATTAGCATGAAATCAGACTATAATTATAAATTCATGAGGGTGATTAGTGTAGAAAAGTGATTGAAAATACCCAGTTTGTAATTACAAAGCTCGTCGAATGATAGATGGCGCGGCTCATCGTTCATTCCTTCTTGTTTTATCACACATATTTTTCTTCAAAAACGGTTGCTTTTCTGAACTGTTTGCTAATCTTTAAAAATGCGTCTTTTACCCTAATTTATTATGCATGTTTATTAACGAGTTATGCACTAACCCGAACCCCTAATTTAACGTTAAGTGGGGTTAGACTTCCCCACACTTAGCTGACGACATGTGAAGTCGGTAGAATAAGTTCCACGAATTAAAATAGTGAGCCAGTTATTTACATCTCGGGTGGTGTATAATATATCAATGGATTTAAAGTTTAGACTCACCCGATCGTCACTACTTAATTCTTTTTTAAGTGTAGCTTTTAGTAAATGGATATGTCTCTTTTCTAGTTCTTGGTCAAATGGATCGAT
Source organism: Rutidosis leptorrhynchoides (assembly GCF_046630445.1). Lineage (NCBI taxonomy): Eukaryota > Viridiplantae > Streptophyta > Magnoliopsida > Asterales > Asteraceae > Rutidosis > Rutidosis leptorrhynchoides. Next base: position 51,474,023 of record NC_092340.1, read on the forward strand.
ATACACCGACATACATATTTCTATAGGGTGGACAATTCCTAATATTTCCTTCCTTTTATTCTCGTGATCAAAGTTTTCACCTCTATTACCCGATTGGGTGAAATCCGAGGTGTCATTATCTATTACAGCTCGTAGTTCATCTTCGGTAGATGACTTGTCTATTGTGAATATTGGGTTGGAAGGTTGTGGAATGGTGAATTTCGGTTTGGCCTCGGGGGTAAAATTTCCAACGTTATCGTATTCCCAAGAGTACCAATTTGTCACCCTTACTTCTTCTTTATCCATTGATGGATCGATGATTTTGTCAGTAGAGGCTAATGTGTCGATATGTTGTGAAATTGGTAAGACTGAATAAAAAGTATCATCGGGATAGTTGGTGATTTCGGAGCTCTCGAATTCATCAAAATTCGATGATATGAGATTTTCTTGCACACGACTCCTCAGATCAACAGGTGTGTAGTCTGATAAAGTTTCAGCTTGCCGGTTTACAAACTCTCTCATTTGTTCATTTTGAGCATTGAGTTCTTCGAGTTTGATTTTCATATTGTCTAATAAATTTTCAGACACGTAATTTTCCTCGTCTACTTGTTGTTGAGTTTGGAAATATTCTTGGGAATAATCCCAATTTGAATTGTATTCTTCATAATCATTCCATTCAGGTTCCGTGGGTGCGTAATTTTCCATAGGAACGTAATAATAACATTCCCATGTTGAGTGATAATCTCCACAGATTTCACAACCAGTTATTGTTTCGTCATTCGTGATCCAAGATTGACCGAACGAATTGTCATCAACACCCGTTTGAGAGTATTGATTTAATTGATTTTGGATATCAAAAAGAGTTTCCATAGCCTTGTTTTCAAAATTTTCCATTTTATTGCGATGGCCAAATTTTAGCTACAATGTGGTGCATTTACTAATTATCCTATTAGTTATAAAAATAGAAAAACTTATATAAGTTGTCCAATTAATAGACTTTTCTGCTTTTGCCCACGTTTCGAATAGCCAAAAGATGCAGCAGGGAGCCAGAACCCTTTAAATCGGAAGCTCACAACTCAGCCACTAACAAATCCAACTATTACTACGAAGCAGAAAATTGTCAACGTCCATTAATTTAACCACTTAAATAATTTTTCTTTCCGTTTGAGATATTAGATAAGAAATAGAGAAAATTTCTAAGTCCTAAAAACTAAAGCGTCGAGAAATAATAAAGAAAAAGAATGCGCGTCGAAAAACGTCGAAAACTAAAAATAAGAAAATAGCGCGTCGTAACTTAAAAAGGAATTAAAAACTAAGAATTAAAAGTTGCGTCTAAAAATATTAAAGCTTAAAAGAAAAACTATATCCCAAATGGTAATAACTTAAAAAGATACTAAAATATAAAAATGGCGTCGCAAAATTCTAAAGCACCTAAATCTTAGTCTAAAGAAAAAGCACTTAAGGGATTTTACGGCAAAGCCTAAAAATCTAGAAATAAAAATAAGCTACGGCAAAAACTATGTCTTAAAACTAAATACGAGCGAAAAACATACAAATATTACGCTAAAAATAAAAAGGGACAAAATATAAAAATATACAAAAAGTTGTAAAAAATACAATTTTTATAAAAATATTATTTTTTTATAATAGTATTAATTTTTATATATAAATAAAACTAATTAAAACTTAATATTACAAATTAATTAAAAACTTAAACTAAATAATATTATATATAAAACCTAATTAGGTTTAATAATAATAATAATAAATAATTTAAACCTAAATCGTATTAATTGCTGGACCAGGTTCGTGTCAGACGGCTCCGCGAGTCGCGGTTCCCGAAGCTGCACCCCGCGAGTCGCGGGGTTCCAGAATTCAACTCTGGTACAGTTTGAAATTCGACATTTTTTTTTTTTTTTTTTTTTTTGGATTTTATATTGTTTTTCTAAAAATAATATATATTTATACAAAAAGTCCACTTTTCACAGTTTATTAATTTACGGATATTTGATAGTGTTCCAAATGAACATATATTTAGTAGCAATATCGTTCCAATATGTAAAGTTTTTTAATGTAATTTCCTTATTTTTAGTTTTAATAGTTAAATAAATAAGTGCGAAGACGAAAGACGCAAATCGCTCGAAAATGAAGATTTAAAGACAAAAACGAAGATTTGAAAGACCAAAACGTCCAAAAAGCTCAAATGTACAAGATACAATTCAAAAGGTTCAATTTATTGATGAGAAACGTCTAAAAATGACAAGAGTACAAGTTACAAAACGCAAAGTACACGATATAAAATTGTACGAAAGGACGTTCGAAAATCCGGAACCAGGACATGAGTCAACTCTCAGCGCTCGACGCAACGGTGTAAAAATTACGAGTCAACTATGCACAAGAATAAAATATAATATTTAAATAAATCATAATAAGAATAATATTAAATAAAAAAAAGTTGTTAATTGAGCATAGTTCAGGGGTCGTAAATGAAAATTCAATTTATAATTTGGCCTATAAAAGGAACGATCTATGTAACGATGAGCCAGAGGAAGAATTTTTTTCCGATCTTTTTTCTTCGATCAATTATCAATATCAATTATCAATATCTATATTCTATATCTCTATCATAATGTTAATGTAATAAGATATAACAATAATCTTAATTTTAAGTTTAAATTATGATAATAATAAGATTTATGATAGAGATCATTTGAGTGTGTAAGTCGAAATTCTGTCCGTGTAACGCTACGCTATTTTTAATCATTGTAAGTTATGTTCAACCTTTTTACATTAATGTCTCGTAGCTAAGTTATTATTATGCTTATTTGAGCCGAAGTAATCGTGATGTTGGGCTAAAATATTAAGACGGGGTTATTGAACTTTGTACCATAATTAAGGTTTGGGCAAAAGACCGACACTTGTGGAAATTGGACTATTGACTATTAATAGATGGGGGGTATTGTCTAATTGAGTGACAACTCATTGGAGTCTGTCGAACCTATCTTCAAATTAATTAACCTAATAATTAATAATGATTATGGTTGTCCTATTTAGTGACGTTCATATGGAATCTATTATAATCATTTAATTAATCAATTGGGTTGGGTAATTGATTATTCATTCTGATAAAGTGGATGAATTAATATTCATAAACTAATTAAAACAGGGGTGGATTACATACAGTGATAACTGGTGTAATTGTTGACAGAAGTGATAACTGCGTCATAGTTTAAATCCTTAATCAGTTGGAATATTTGACTTCGGGTATAAGGGTAATTTGACGAGGATACTCGCACTTTATATTTATGACCGATGGACTATTATGGACAAAAACCAGATAGACGTATCAAATAAACTAGGACAAAGGACAATTAACCCATGGTAATAAATTAAAATCAACACGTCAAACATCATGATTACGGAAGTTTAAATAAGCATAATTCTTTTATTATATTTCTCATCGTATCTTTATTTACTGTCATTTTATTACTCGCAATTTTATTTTATGTCATTTTATTTATCGCAATTTATTTTACGCACTTTAATTTTTGTCATTTATTTTTACGCTTAAAATCGACAAACCGGTCATTAAACGGTAAAACCCCCATTTTATAATAATACTACTACTTATTTATATATATATTTTTACAAATAAACTTAATAATATAGCGTTAACTTCACCAGCTCCCTGTGGAACGAACCGGACTTACTAAAAACTACACTACTCTACGATTAGGTACACTGCCTATAGTGTTGTAGCAAGGTTTAGGTATATCCCATCCGTAAATTAATAAAACTTGTGTCATATTTTGTAGTATTTTGTATTAAAAATAATACTATTTCGTACCCTCACGCTACATCATCAAGTTTTTGGCGCCGCTGCCGGGGAGCGCTAAAACGCTATATTTTTAATTATAATAATATTGAAATAAAATATAATAATATAATAATATTGAAATAGAATATAATAATATAATAATATTGAAATAGAATATAATAATATAATAATATTTAAGAATCAAAAATTTATACGTAAATTTTAAAAAAAAGTCGTATTTATTAAATACTTCAGGGGTATATTATGTAACTTATAATTAATAATTGCTATCATGTCGCTTTCATGTGAATAGTAAATTAATTAATTTATTTTCATTTACTATTCATGAATAGTAAATGAATTAAAAAAAAAAAAAAGTTTTGAAAAAAAAATTATAATTATAAAAAAATTATTAATTTATAAAAAAAAAGCGTTTTTTAAAAAAAAAAAAATCGTTTTTTTAAAAAAAAAAAAAAAAAAATTTCGTTTTTAAAAAAAAAAAAAAAAAAATTTGTGTAAAAAAAAAAAAGCGTTTTTTTTTAAAAGAAAAAAAAAATTCGTTTTAAAAAAAAAAAAATTTTGTAAAAAAAAAAAATCGTTTTTTTTTTAAAAATTTAAAAAAAAAAAAAAAAAGCGAAAAAAAAAAAAAAAAACGTAAAAAAAAAACAAAAACGTAAAAAAAAAAAACAAAAACGTAAAAAAAAAAAAAAATTATTAAAAAAAAAATATATATATTTTTAAAATTTTGTCTATAAAAAAAAATGTTTTTTTTAGTTTTATTACCTTTAGATTTTTAGACTATAGTCGCAACTTTTAGTATTAAGTTTAGTTTTGCCATAGTTATTTTTACTTCTAGAATTTTTAGGCTTTGCCGTAAAATCCCTTAAGTGCTTATTCCTTAGACTAAGTTTTAGGTGCTTTAGAATTTTACGACGCCGTATTTCGCACTACTTTCTTATTTTTATTTTTCGACGCCTATTTTTCGACCTTTTATTTTTCGACATTTTTCGACGTGCAATCTATTTCTTTCTTATTTCTCGCCATTCTAGTTTTTAGGACTTAGAATTTTTTTTCTACTTCTTCTCTAAATTTCTTAAAATTACGAAAATTTATTTTAAGTGGTTAAATTGATAGACATCAAAATTTTCTGGTTCGTAGTAATAGTTGGATTTGTACGTGGACCGGGTTATTGGAGCCAAACAGTACTCAATTATATTGAGACCAAACGAATCCTGCCCCTCTGCTGCATCTTTTGGCTATTCGAAACGTGGGCAAAATCAGAAAAGTCTATTAATTGGATAACTTATTATAATTTTTCTTTCCTTTTTAAAAACTAATAGGATATTCAGTGAATGCACCGAGCAAAACGTTCACCACCTTTCATACGTTCACCACCTGTAACTCGATCAAGACATCTAGCAAATATTGTCGCCGTTGATTTTTCTTTAGAATCGTCATCTAGTCGAACAAGAACTCCAACTCAAATTTCCGATAATCCATCTTTTGAACCCGACTTCACAATTAAGAACCCGGAGCATATTCAAGGACAATTCCAAGATCCTGAACCACTAATTATTCCTCCTGAACCACAAACCGTTAAATCAGAATCCTCTAGTGATTCGTATTCAACAAATTCAATTATGGAAGTAACGGAACCTCTAAGTATGGAAGATCGAATGAGAGCCACACGCACGGGCCAAGGTCACGCCATTATTAAGCCAGAAGTTAATGCGTCAGATTATGAAATCAAAGGACAAATTCTACACATGGTAACTAACCAATGCCAATTCAGTGGTGCACCGAATGAAGATCCTAACGAACACCTTCGTACGTTTAAAAGAATTTGTACACTATTCAAAATCCGAGAAGTGGAAGATGAGCAGATCTATCTCATGTTGTTTCCCTGGACTTTAAAGGGAGAAGCCAAAGATTGGTTAGAATCGTTACCTGAAGGGGCGATTGACACATGGGATGTTTTAGTTGAAAAATTTCTTAAACAATTCTTTCCGGCATCTAAAGCCGTGAGACTTCAAGGAGAAATTGTTACGTTCGCGCAAAAGCCAAATGAAACATTATATGAGGCGTGGACAAGATTCGGAAGGATGTTGAGAGGATGTCCTCAACACGGTTTAGACACTTACCAAATAGTACAAATATTCTACCAAGGTGTCAACGTTGCTACACGAAAAGACATCGATATAACAGCTGGTGGTTCCATTATGAAGAAAACCGCAACTGAAGCTTACAAAATCATTGATAACACAGCATCCCACTCACATGAGTGGCACCAAGAAAAAGATATATTTCGATCATCTAAAGCGGCTAGAGCCGATTCTAGCCATGACTTTGATTCCGTTTCCGCAAAAATAGATGCTTTCGAAAGAAGAATGGAAAAGATGAATAAAGATATTCACGCAATTCGAATCAGTTGTTGTCATAACCCGTCCTTAACCATAAGAACGTGTTAGATAACGTATGATTTCATTGCGAGGTATTGACCTCTATATGCGACATTTTTAAAAAGAAAAACTGCATATATTATACATTACAAACCAAACCATTATTTTTGTTACAAGCTTTAGACAATAAAAAGATGATTATCGTTTAACGATAATCTTCGACTTACAAACTTTACAAATGATAATAACAACACGATTTCTAGCATATTTTACAACACACGTCCTCGGATATGCAGTTTTATTTTTGACACAAATATGAGTACGCATGATCCTGCTTAGATTCAACATAATGCAGCGGAAGCTTTAATTATCACCTGAGAATAAACATGTTTAAAAACGTCAACATAAAGTTGGTGAGATATAGGTTTAGTGCGCAGCAATATATATATATAGACCACAAGATTTCGTATATAAACATTTCAATAAAAATATTCTAAGTGGTTGAGCACTTGGTAACCATACTTAACATTTTCACGTCGCATATTCCCTTTAATATGAAATCTTACTACACCGTACCAAGTGTAGTCACAAAACGAAGTACTGTGCAACCGTTGAATACTGGTCGTCCAGTCCGGTTGGGGTTGTCAGGCCCGATAGATCTATCAACAGGATTCGCGTTTACAATACCGCTGTAAATAACAGTTACCGAGCTACAGGGAAGTATGCCAGTGGTACAACTCAACGTAGAATATATTTTTCAGTTACTTGTGTCCATAACGTAAAACATAAAATACATGTATTCTCATCCCGAAATATTTAGAGTTTAAAAGTGGGACTATATACTCACTCTTGTCTTGATGATATAAATAATTTGACTCGGTCTTCCGGTTGATATCACGAACCTATCCATATATAATATATCAATATGTTTTCTTTTTTTTAAACAAACGTTATAAATATATACTTGTTATACTTTTAATACTTTGAATAATTCCTTAGTCCGTAGTTAGCAGTTCGTTGTTAGTAATTCAATTTTAATGGTTCATTTTTAGATGTTTAATATACCCGCAATGAAATAAATAAAACCCCCAACGAAATAAATAAAACCCCATCGTATATGTATTGGTCGAGATTAATCTTGACCCATGGTACCGGTGTTGTCAAATGACGTGTTGCGTACATAAAGTACCGGTGTTGTCAAATGACGTGTTGCGTACAATCATGGGATCTTATGATTAATCTTCTCGTGTTGTTTACGGGTGATCCTGAACCATATAAAATTGAATTATAAGTACATATATATAAAATATCATGTTATCTTAGAAATATGTGATTTATATCATTTTTTCCAATTGATCCCGTAGTTGAAATGATCTAGGATAACCAATTTTGTTTTGGTCATAGTTTCTTCGTTACAAATCCGTTTTCGTTGATTCAAATTGCCATCTTCTTGGATCGAGTTCTTCTTTAAGACTATGAACTGTAAATACCTTGGTTTGTATTCAAAATCATACGGCATAAGTGAAACATTAGTGAAACATATGAAGTTAAACATTTTTGTTACAACAAAATCATTTAATGACCATTTTTCTAAAAATACTTATACTTTGAAAAACCAAGTTTTACCTTGTTAAATTAGCATATACATAAGTTATATTACAGGTCTTGAAGTATTTTAAAAGTTAAGTTAGAAGGATCTATTTAGTTTGCAAACAAGTTTGAAAACATTCAAACTATGTTCTTGTTGTTAAACTTTTGTACCACAAAATAAGATAGCTATATATATATGAATTGAATAAGGTTATGAACATAGATTCTACCTCAAGTTCCTTGGATAAGTTTGCTGTAAAAGAGGAGTAAGAAGCTAGAATCAAAAGGGTGATAGAAGTGGATGAAAGATTGGAAGTAAGTTGGTGTTCTTGGAGGGTTTTCTTGAAGTGTTTTTGTATGGTTTTCTTATGGTGTTTTAGTATGGTTTTTGAAGCTAGATCTTCAAGGTAAGTTGCTGGATTGTTATGGAGTTTAAGACTCTTGAATGTGTGTGTGTTTTTAGCTAGAGAATGGAAGTAAAAATGAACTAAAATGATGATACATATATACACCATAAAAAACGTGTTTCATGGGCATACATGGACAAATTTTAGTTTGTAATCTTGCTAATTAGTCTTGCAATCATACAAAAGTAATTACCTAGCTCTAAGGGCATGAATAATGGCTGGTTAGGTGGTGATTTTGATGTGTATTTACTATTAGTAAATACGTATAGGAGCTAGGTATGATACGAGTACAAATACTCTAGGTATACGTATAGAAATTTTGTGAAAAATGAAATGAGGATTCAAATATAGCTATCTTTTGTGAATACAGTTATATGGTTTTATGTATTTAAGTTCTTTAAAAGTAATTAAATACATTACTTATACAATATATGTATAACATTATAAGTCTTAAGTATATATGTCAAATAACGTTACGTATTGTTATCGTTTTGAAAACTTAAGTTAGTAGTTTCAAAATACACATATAACTTGTTGTTATTAATATAAAATGAGATATTAAAACATTTATTAATCATGTTAAATATGTATATATACATTTATATACACAAACGTATAATTATCATATATTGTATAGTTCGTGATATCATCGGTCAAACTAGACGGTCAAACGTTGTGTAAAACTCTTTTCGGAAATATAAGTCTCGACAATTTGGATTGCTTATCATGTTGGCAAGGTTTAATTTATGTAAATATTAATCTTATAAGTATAGTATGATCGAAAAAGTGCGGGTCGTTACATTACCTCCCCGTTAAATAAATTTCGTCCCGAAATTTTAAAATTGTACCTATTTTGCGTCATCGAAAAACAAGTGTGGATACTTGTGCTTCATCTGATCCTCTCGTTCCCAAGTAAACTCGGGACCTCTTCTAGCATTCCAACGAACCTTAACAATCGGTATATTACTCTGTTTGAGCTGTTTAACTTCACGGTCCATGATTTCGATTGGTTTTTCGACGAATTGTAGTTTCTCGTCGACATGAATTTCTTCAAGAGGAATGGTGAGGTCTTCCTTTGCAAGACACTTCTTAAGGTTTGAGACGTGAAAGGTATTATGTACTCCGGCGAGTTGTTGTGGTAACTCGAGTCGATAAGCTACCGGTCCAATGCGTTCGATGATCTTAAACGGGCCTACGTATCTTGGGTTCAGTTTACCCCTTTTGCCGAAACGTATTACACCTTTCCAAGGTGACACCTTTAGCATAACCATGTCCCCGACCCGAAACTCTAATGGTTTCCTTCGAACATCAGCGTAGCTCTTTTGGCGACTACGGGCTGTTTTCAATCTCTCCTTGATTTGCACTATCTTCTCAGTCGTTTCATGTATGATCTCGGGACCAGTTAAATGTCGATCTCCTACTTCATTCCAACAGATAGGAGATCTACACTTCCTTCCATACAATGCTTCGAATGGCGCAGCTCCAATGCTCGCATGATAACTATTATTATACGAGAATTCTGCTAACGGTAGATATTTATCCCATCCGTTTCCAAAATCGATCACACATGCCCTGAGCATGTCTTCGAGAGTCTGAATCGTTCTCTCACTCTGTCCATCGGTTTGTGGATGATATGCGGTACTCATATCCAACCGAGTTCCTAGTGCCTCCTGTAGTGATTGCCAGAATTTTGAGGTAAATCTACTATCACGATCGGATATAATGGAAATAGGTATTCCATGCCTTGAAACAACTTCCTTTATATACAATCGTAATAGTTTCTCCATTCTATCCGTTTCCTTTATAGGCAAGAAATGTGCAGACTTGGTGAGACGATCAACAATCACCCAAATGGTGTCGTATCCCCAGGCAGTCTTTGGTAACTTCGTGATGAAATCCATGGTAATACCATCCCATTTCCATTCTGGGATTTCTGGTTGTTGAAGTAACCCTGACGGCTTTTGGTGTTCTGCTTTAACCTTGGAACAAGTTAAACACTCCCCAACATATGTTGCAACGTCTGTTTTTAAATTAGGCCACCAATAACGTGTCTTAAGATCTTGATACATCTTTCCAACTCCAGGATGTATCGAGTATCTTGTCTTATGTGCCTCGTTCAATATCAACTTCCTTAATCCACCCAACTTTGGTACCCAAATACGATTTGCAAAATATCGAATTCCATCTTCCCGCATAACGAGTTGCTTCTCATACTTCTTCATTATTTCATTTCCTATATTTTCTTTAGTAAGTGCTTCTCGTTGAACTTCTTTGATTTGTGAGTTGAGATTCATGCGAATTTTTATGTTCATCGCTCGTACTCGAATTGGTTCTCGTTCCTTTCTGCTTAGAGCATCGGCCACCACGTTCGCTTTCCCGGGATGATAACGAATTTCACAATCATAGTCATTTATTAACTCAACCCACCTACGTTGCCTCATGTTCAGCTGTTTTTGATCGAAAATATGTTGAAGGCTTTTATGATCAGTAAACACAGTGAATTTAACCCCATACAAGTAATGTCTCCACATCTTCAATGCAAACACGACTGCTCCCAGTTCTAGATCATGCGTCGTATAATTCCGCTCGTGAATCTTCAATTGTCGGGATGCAAATGCAATTACTTTCTTTCGTTGCATAAGAACACAACCAAAACCTTGTCGCGAAGCGTCACAATATATTTCAAAATCATCGTTCCCTTCAGGTAACGATAAAATAGGCGCCGTAGTTAACTTCTTCTTCAATAATTGAAATGCGTTCTCCTGCTCCGAGGTCCATTCGTATTTCTTCCCTTTTTGCGTTAATGCTGTCAACGGCTTAGCTATTCGAGAAAAATCTTGAATAAACCTTCTATAATAACCGGCTAAACCCAAAAATTGGCGTATCTGTGTTGGTGTCTTAGGAGTCTCTCATTTTTCAATAGCTTCAGTTTTTGCTGGATCAACCTGAATTCCTTCGCTATTAACAACATGGCCAAGAAATTGCACTTCTTTCAACCAAAAAGCACACTTAGAAAATTTAGCATATAGCTGTTCTTTTCTTAACAACTCCAATATCAACCTTAAATGCTCTTCATGCTCTTGCTCACTCTTGGAATAGATAAGAATATCATCAATGAAAACGATAACAAACTTATCTAAATACGGACTACAAACTCGATTCATGAGGTCCATGAATACAGCTGGCGCATTCGTCAATCCAAACGGCATAACCAAAAATTCGTAATGACCATAACGTGTCCGAAAAGCAGTTTTCGGAATATCCTCTTCTTTGACGCGTAGTTGATGATAGCCCGATCTTAAGTCGATTTTCGAATAAACACATGATCCTTGCAATTGATCAAATAAGTCATCAATTCTCGGTAGTGGATACCGATTCTTGATAGTTAACTTATTTAATTCACGATAGTCTATACACATCCTAAAAGATCCATCTTTCTTCTTAACAAACAAAATTGGAGCTCCCCACGGTGAAGTACTCGGTCGTATGAATCCACGGTCCAGTAATTCTTTTAACTGACTTTGAAGTTCTTTTAGTTCGGATGGTGCAAGTCTATATGGAGCACGAGCCACTGGTGCAGCTCCCGGTACTAAATCTATTTGAAATTCTACAGATCTAAATGGAGGTAATCCCGGCAATTCTTCCGGAAAAACTTCAGGAAAATCTCTTGCCACAGGCACGTCGTTGATACACTTTTCTTTCTTTTCGACTTTATTAACATGTGCTAAAATAGCGTAACATCCCTTTTCTAAACACTTCTTGGCTTTCAAACAGCTAATGAGTTTTAGCTTTGAATTACCCTTCTCTCCATAAATCATCACCGGTATTTTATCCTTACCAGGAATACGAATTGCCTTCTTGGCACAAACAACTTCCGCTCCTATTTTGGACATCCAGTCCATGCCGACTATTACATCAAAACCTCCTAATTCTACGGGTATTAAGTCGATTTTAAACGTTTCTCCGGCTAGATTTATTTCACAATCACGACAAATTTTATCGGCTTTAATTAGTTTACCATTAGCTAACTCAATCAAGTACTTAGCATCTAGAGGTAATGATGAACAATTCAATTTAGTGTAAAAATTTCTACACACGTAACTTCTATCGGCGCCAGTATCAAATAAAATAGATGCTGATAAGTTATTAATGGTAAACGTACCCGTAACAAGCTCCGGGTCTTCACGTGCCTCTCTAGCATTAATAACAAACGCTCTTCCACGTGCAGGTCCGCCATTCTTTTCTGGATTCGGGCACTGACTCTTATAATGACCTTGTTTTCCACATCCAAAACAAGTAATGTTAGCCAAAGCAGTTCTATTTGCGTTGGTGGCAGGAGTCTTGTTACCATTTGCATTTGTAACGAGAGCCTTACAATCTTCAGCAAGATGTCCCTGTCGATTGCATTTGGTGCACAACACACTACAGTAACCAAAGTGATGTTTGTGACAACGGTTGCATAAAGGACTTTGTCCCTTGTAACCAAAGCCCGAACCACTACCCGCACCTTTCGGGGTTTCTGGTTTCTTAAAAGATTGCTGTTGGTTACCTCGATCATAATTTCCATTCCACTTTCTTTTGTTACCTGATACCTTCACATCAGTATTGGATACTTTCTTATCCATGATGACCTGATCCATTAGCTCGTTTGCCATGGTTATAGCTTCATGAATTGTCTTAGGTTTCGATGCTGTAACATTTGCCTTGACCTTTTTAGGCAAACCAGCTTTGTACATTTCAATCTTCCGTTCTTCGGTTGGAACCAATTCAGGACATAGCAAAACTAATTCCATGAATCGCTGGTTGTAGTTGGTGATTTCAGTACCAACCACCTTCAAACTTCGTAACTCATCTTCTAACTTAATAACCTCATTCCTTGGACAATACTCGGTGATTATCATTGCTTTGAATTCTTCCCATGGAGTATCATAAGCTACATCTCCTCCTACCGCCTTCACATAATTCTTCCACCATGTGAGTGCACTATCTTGTAAAGTGCACGATGCAAACTTGGTCATGTCTTTTTCATCACAACCGCTGATTTTGAACACCGTCTCCATCTTTTCTATCCATCGGGTTAAACCGATAGGTCCTTCCGTTCCACTGAATGATGATGGCTTGCAAGCTTGGAACGTCTTGTAGGAGCATCCTACACGAGGATTTGGATTAACTGCAGCAGCTCTTGCAGCCTCAACCCATAACATTCTGTCGTTCACTCGCTGGTTGATGAGTTCCTCGAGTTCTTGTTCCGTCATTCGATTCAATCGCGCCATTTCCTAATGAAAGAAAATAATTATTCACATGGATTATTATAGATGTAGTGTGTATTTATAGTACATTATAGCTTATTAATAATATGAACTAGGTATTATTATAAAAGCCTTTTCTTCTTATTAGCGTTTTATAATTATATCTTGGGTAGTACCTACCCGTTAATGTTCATACTTAATAGCTTAGTACAGAATCAATTACTACAATCTAAATAATACTTAACCATGGAAAATTATTGCATTTCATACTTCAATATTTTACATATGCTTATCTTACATCGAACATTAAGCAAACCACACTATTAATATTATACAAAACATTATTCGGTTCCATGGTTTGACACAGCAGCGCATCGTTTGATCTATTTTCTAGGACGTTTAGACACAAAGATTTGCTTAACGCTTATCCTAACTGTCTGCCTATATTTTGGCTGTGGGACTGAAGAACTGGATGCCGGGACAGAACGAATAGGAATAGCGGGAATAGGGGTGGTAGTGTTGAGTGGAATTGGTGCCACATCATTCTCATTAAACTCGGGATTTGGATTTTCTAATTCATTAGCCTTTCGTTTCTTTCCTAGTTCGAACTCGTCTTTTGTAATTTCCTGTATTTCTTCCTCGGGTTCACTTTCCTCCTCGGGTTCACTTTCCTCCTCGGGTTCACTTTCCTCCTCGGGTTCACTTTCCTCCTCGGGTTCACTTTCCGGGTTCTCTATAGTTGGTTCATCCGGAATTTGTGAGTCTTCCCCAAGGATATCATTTTCGTCATCGGACAGGTTAATGACTGGAACGCCATCTGAAGATTCTGATTCGGAGTCGTTGATTGTGATAACAATTTTTGAGCTCGACATCTATCACACAACAACTAACCTATTAGTACTTATATAATATTTACATATAAATTTTAACCAACAGTGATAAGCAATGGTTTTTTTTTTTTTTTAAATCAGACCCGGTCAAAGTCCAGACTTACTAATGTATCCTAACGGCTTCTCGGTTAGACACACTAATGCAGACCTGGTTCGCTAAGACCAACGCTCTGATACCACATGTCATAACCCGTCCTTAACCATAAGAACGTGTTAGATAACGTATGATTTCATTGCGAGGTATTGACCTCTATATGCGACATTTTTAAAAAGGAAAACTGCATATATTATACATTACAAACCAAACCATTATTTTTGTTACAAGCTTTAGACAATAAAAAGATGATTATCGTTTAACGATAATCTTCGACTTACAAACTTTACAAATGATAATAACAACACGATTTCTAGCATATTTTACAACACACGTCCTCGGATATGCAGTTTTATTTTTGACACAAATATGAGTACGCATGATCCTGCTTAGATTCAACATAATGCAGCGGAAGCTTTAATTATCACCTGAGAATAAACATGTTTAAAAACGTCAACATAAAGTTGGTGAGATATAGGTTTAGTGCGCAGCAATATATATATATAGACCACAAGATTTCGTATATAAACATTTCAATAAAAATATTCTAAGTGGTTGAGCACTTGGTAACCATACTTAACATTTTCACGTCGCATATTCCCTTTAATATGAAATCTTACTACACCGTACCAAGTGTAGTCACAAAACGAAGTACTGTGCAACCGTTGAATACTGGTCGTCCAGTCCGGTTGGGGTTGTCAGGCCCGATAGATCTATCAACAGGATTCGCGTTTACAATACCGCTGTAAATAACAGTTACCGAGCTACAGGGAAGTATGCCAGTGGTACAACTCAACGTAGAATATATTTTTCAGTTACTTGTGTCCATAACGTAAAACATAAAATACATGTATTCTCATCCCGAAATATTTAGAGTTTAAAAGTGGGACTATATACTCACTCTTGTCTTGATGATATAAATAATTTGACTCGGTCTTCCGGTTGATATCACGAACCTATCCATATATAATATATCAATATGTTTTCTTTTTTTTTAAACAAACGTTATAAATATATACTTGTTATACTTTTAATACTTTGAATAATTCCTTAGTCCGTAGTTAGCAGTTCGTTGTTAGTAATTCAATTTTAATGGTTCATTTTTAGATGTTTAATATACCCGCAATGAAATAAATAAAACCCCCAACGAAATAAATAAAACCCCATCGTATATGTATTGGTCGAGATTAATCTTGACCCATGGTACCGGTGTTGTCAAATGACGTGTTGCGTACATAAAGTACCGGTGTTGTCAAATGACGTGTTGCGTACAATCATGGGATCTTATGATTAATCTTCTCGTGTTGTTTACGGGTGATCCTGAACCATATAAAATTGAATTATAAGTACATATATATAAAATATCATGTTATCTTAGAAATATGTGATTTATATCATTTTTTCCAATTGATCCCGTAGTTGAAATGATCTAGGATAACCAATTTTGTTTTGGTCATAGTTTCTTCGTTACAAATCCGTTTTCGTTGATTCAAATTGCCATCTTCTTGGATCGAGTTCTTCTTTAAGACTATGAACTGTAAATACCTTGGTTTGTATTCAAAATCATACGGCATAAGTGAAACATTAGTGAAACATATGAAGTTAAACATTTTTGTTACAACAAAATCATTTAATGACCATTTTTCTAAAAATACTTATACTTTGAAAAACCAAGTTTTACCTTGTTAAATTAGCATATACATAAGTTATATTACAGGTCTTGAAGTATTTTAAAAGTTAAGTTAGAAGGATCTATTTAGTTTGCAAACAAGTTTGAAAACATTCAAACTATGTTCTTGTTGTTAAACTTTTGTACCACAAAATAAGATAGCTATATATATATGAATTGAATAAGGTTATGAACATAGATTCTACCTCAAGTTCCTTGGATAAGTTTGCTGTAAAAGAGGAGTAAGAAGCTAGAATCAAAAGGGTGATAGAAGTGGATGAAAGATTGGAAGTAAGTTGGTGTTCTTGGAGGGTTTTCTTGAAGTGTTTTTGTATGGTTTTCTTATGGTGTTTTAGTATGGTTTTTGAAGCTAGATCTTCAAGGTAAGTTGCTGGATTGTTATGGAGTTTAAGACTCTTGAATGTGTGTGTGTTTTTAGCTAGAGAATGGAAGTAAAAATGAACTAAAATGATGATACATATATACACCATAAAAAACGTGTTTGATGGGCATACATGGACAAATTTTAGTTTGTAATCTTGCTAATTAGTCTTGCAATCATACAAAAGTAATTACCTAGCTCTAAGGGCATGAATAATGGCTGGTTAGGTGGTGATTTTGATGTGTATTTACTATTAGTAAATACGTATAGGAGCTAGGTATGATACGAGTACAAATACTCTAGGTATACGTATAGAAATTTTGTGAAAAATGAAATGAGGATTCAAATATAGCTATCTTTTGTGAATACACTTATATGGTTTTATGTATTTAAGTTCTTTAAAAGTAATTAAATACATTACTTATACAATATATGTATAACATTATAAGTCTTAAGTATATATGTCAAATAACGTTACGTATTGTTATCGTTTTGAAAACTTAAGTTAGTAGTTTCAAAATACACATATAACTTGTTGTTATTAATATAAAATGAGATATTAAAACATTTATTAATCATGTTAAATATGTATATATACATTTATATACACAAACGTATAATTATCATATATTGTATAGTTCGTGATATCATCGGTCAAACTAGACGGTCAAACGTTGTGTAAAACTCTTTTCGGAAATATAAGTCTCGACAATTTGGATTGCTTATCATGTTGGCAAGGTTTAATTTATGTAAATATTAATCTTATAAGTATAGTATGATCGAAAAAGTGCGGGTCGTTACAGTTGTGAGCAATGCGGTGGACCACACTTATTGAAAGATTGTAATGTTGAACCAACGATGGAACAACGAGAGAATGTTTCTTATATGAACCAAAGGCCGGGAAATGATTATCAAAATAATTATCAACCGCCAAGGCCGAACTTCAATCGAAATCAATACATTCTTTACAATCCAAAAGGACCCGAAAATAACTTGTACAACCAACAAGGTCCGAATAACCAACCAACTCAAAACAACACTTTCAATCAACAAAGACCTAGCTTGTATAAACCACCACAACAACTCGAAGAGAAAAAGTCAAATCTAGAAGAAATGATAGCAAAGCTAGTTGAATCTCAAACACAATTTATTACATCTCAAACCCAAACGAATGAGAGGTTTGATCAGTCACTTAGAACTCAACAAGCTTCCATTTTGAATCTAGAAAAACAAGTAGGTACTGTTGTTAGATTAATAAGGGAAAGAGAACAAGGAAAGCTACCGAGTGATACTGAAGTAAATCCTCGGAATGAGAATGTTAATATGGTTTCAACGAATTCTGAAAAACCAGCACCAGAAGATGGGAAGGTTTTAGATGAGAGTAACAATGAAGAAGTTACACCACCACCACCCGAGTATGTAAAGCCAGTGGTGGCACCATACAGACCACCCATCCCGTTTCCAAGAAAAGGAGTTGAGTATGAGCAAGTAATAGGTAATAAAGTTTGTGATACCTCTGGAAAGAAGAAGAAGAAGAAGAATAAAAAAGTGCAAGAAACAAAAGCCGTAAATATAAACCCGGTGAAGACAGTTCCACCAAAACCTCCACCTAGGGTAGGTGATCCGGGTGAATTTATTGTTCCTTGTCTACTTAGTGATTGTGTCATGTATGATGCACTAGCAGATTTAGGTGCAAGTGTAAGTGTTATGCCTCTTTCCTTATATAAGAGATTAGGTGTAGGTAAGTTAAGTCCAACGGATATGAGTGTTCGACTCTTTGATCAAACCATTAAGCACCCAGTTGGAATTGCTGACAACCTACCCGTTCAAGTAGGCAATTTAACCTTTCTAGTCGAATTTATTGTCATTGACATAGAAGAGGACCCAAACATTCCTCTAATTTTAGGTCGGCCATTCTTAGCGTCCACCAAGGCGTTATTTGATGTAGGAAATGGAAGAATGACACTTAAGAGTGGTAACAAATCTATCACCTTTATGATTCGAAAGTCTAAATCTCCACCAACCAAGACCGTTGAACCAGAAAAAACGATTGGTAAGAACCATGTGGTTTTACCAACTCCAACGGTAATACTTAGCAATAATGAAACGCCTAAGTGTAGGGAAAATGAAGTAACACCTAATGATGACATGATAACAAAGAACCCCGTTATTGATACGAAATTAAATGACCCCATTATTAACAGTTCAATGAAGAAACTTTTTAAACGGGCTATTGATGCTAGAAGTAAGGGGAACTTTAAGTTATGTAACCGGTTAGTATCCAATCTGTCGCCTAAAGAAAGGGCGAAGCTAGTTGAATTATGGGATATTACGGAAGAAGCCGGGCACTGGCTTAAAGAAAAAGTCACAGATAGGCAAGTTGATTATGGACCAAGAGAAATTGACAATGAAGTTAATCACAATTTCAACACCACAGCTACCTAAGTGTGGGGAGATTCGAATGTTCTAAAAAGATAATGCTGTCTAAAGTTATTTGTTCTGTTCTCGTGTAGTTCCGAGAATGGAATCCGATTGGTCTTTTTCGCTAGCAGACACTAAAGAACTAGTTTCCTCCCTCCATTCTGAATTTTTTTTTTATTTTGTAGGTTTTATATAAAAATTAATATGCTTTTTAAAAATTTAAATTTTGTGTGATTTTAAAAACAAAATTTACTTTAATTCATTAAGTTTAAAAAAATGATTTCTAAAATTCGTCGTGAGTTGAAGACTAGGTCATTAAGCCGAAATTACTTTACCCGAGGGCGGGGCGACAAATTTTGTTATCATTATTTTTAATTTTATTGATTTAAAGTATGCCAAAAATATTATACTTTATAAATTTTTGAAAAGTGGGGTTATAAACCAAACTTCAAAAATATATATATATATATATATATGTTTGTATTTTATCTTATGTACAAAACAGGGTAAAACAACGCACTTTCAAAGACTGTCATTAAAGTTAAACAAAAGGTACTAATTTTGACGACAAGACGCAAAACAACAAATATGATATAACAAATGAAGGAATGAACGATGAGGCGCCATCTATCATTCGACGAGCTTTGTAATTACAAACTCGGTATTTTTAATCACTTTTCTACGCTAATCACCCTCATGAATTTATAATTATAGTCTGATTTCATGCAAATGAGGGCATTGCATGATCTTAAGTGTGGGGAAGGGTTATAAATTCTCTCAGGTTTATACTTGGTTTATTTGCCAAATTTTGTGAAAATTTGAAAAATTTTCAATTAAATGAAGTCAAAATTATGTTTATACATATTTATGAACGGTGAAAACTAGGTGTTAATACCGAAATTATCGTTACCTCGGAAAGGGCATAAATTGAGAAACAACCTAAAACGCTTGAATTCATTTAAAATGAAATAAAGGAGAATAAAAAGGCAAAGAAAGAAACTAAGTGTGGGGAGAATGTACCAAGTTATTCAATTAAAAACTATCTATCACATGTTTCTGTAAAGTTATTGCAGGTGTTTTTGTTTTGGACTAAATTAACTGTTTTACCCGATTTATTAAAGAAAGATGGATCTACACGATGAATCAATTCCATCATTAAAAGGAAGTAAAGTCTTCCGAAAAAGACACGCGCTTCTTGATTTAGGTCATGAAGTTGTCGTCCAGACCAGCTGTAGGTTGACGAAAAATCTAGAAAAGTCATCTCTAAAATCAGCAGGAAATCCACGGACCTCAGCATCAAACAGGGTCGCCAAGTGGTCAGATTTATCCTAACCATGAGAAGGATTTATCTCGTACAATGGGGAGGCACCGTGCAAATTAGCTTGATAAGACTAATGAATCAGATCCCCAGAAAGGATAATCTCCTTAAAGATTAAAAATCAGCTTTTAAGACTGATATTACTCAATCCTTGAGATTGACCTTAAAGATTGAGAATTCAAACTCATGGAATTCAATGATATCTAAATTCGAGCTTGAACGAGAAAATATTTTGATCAAAAATACAAACCGATTTGTTTTATGAAAACCCATTTTCAATGCGTTCATTACCATTGAACGTAAAATCCTAGGAATTCACCTGGAATTCATTAGGTCACCTGAACCAAATCGGGTGTCAACCGTAAGAACGGTGGTTGCATAGCATGGTCGGAGACAGGACCTTGTGCCAGACCGAAAAATCATAGGATGATCTTTACTATCGCTCCTACCAAGGATAGTTCTAGCATCCGACACGTTAAAAGACCATAATCATCTGCATGTCACGGGACATTGCCTTAACAGTTTCTTGTTCATCGCTTTCCTTTACAACCGGACGGTAGTTTGCCGAAAGGTAATATACGGAACAAGTAAACTGGATGTGTGCTTTCTGATACCGGGATAGCAGTGGATTACACGAACCTAAATGTTTTTAGCCAAAATATTGATCCACAAATATATTTTGCAACACCAATGGTGGATCAAATCAGAAAACTTATCTAGGGTAAAAGCTAGATTGAATTTTCAAAAGATCAAATGTTTTCATAAAGATCCTATTTCCTAAAGGATCTAAATTTTTATAGTCATGTGGGACTGTAAACCGCCTTTCAAATGTGCACTTTGCTTTGGAAACCGAAAGTAAATCGGCTATTTGATTGCAAGTGTCGTTGACCTAAACCCAAGGCAACTGTGGATGACACACCCACCTTTAACCATCATTACTGTCATTGTTTATACCGCTATATCAAAATCACTGATGTACAAAATGTGATGAATAAAAAAAATGATTCATGTATGTTTTTATTTCAAGTTCTGTATTGCTTGAGGACAAGCAACGCTCAAGTGTGGGGATATTTGATAGTGTTCCAAATGAACATATATTTAGTAGCAATATCGTTCCAATATGTAAAGTTTTTTAATGTAATTTCCTTATTTTTAGTTGTAATAGTTAAATAAATAAGTGCGAAGACGAAAGACGTAAATCGCTCGAAAATGAAGATTTAAAGACAAAAACGAAGATTTGAAAGACCAAAACGTCCAAAAAGCTCAAATGTACAAGATACAATTCAAAAGGTTCAATTTATTGATGAGAAACGTCTAAAAATGACAAGAGTACAAGTTACAAAACGCAAAGTACACGATATAAAATTGTACGAAAGGACGTTCGAAAATCCGGAACCAGGACATGAGTCAACTCTCAGCGCTCGACGCAACGGTGTAAAAATTACGAGTCAACTATGCACAAGAATAAAATATAATATTTAAATAAATCATAATAAGAATAATATTAAATAATAAAAAGTTGTTAATTGAGCATAGTTCAGGGGTCGTAAATGAAAATTCAATTTATAATTTGGCCTATAAAAGGAACGATCTATGTAACGATGAGCCAGAGGAAGAATTTTTTTCCGATCTTTTTTCTTCGATCAATTATCAATATCAATTATCAATATCTATATTCTATATCTCTATCATAATGTTAATGTAATAAGATATAACAATAATCTTAATTTTAAGTTTAAATTATGATAATAATAAGATTTATGATAGAGATCATTTGAGTGTGTAAGTCGAAATTCTGTCCGTGTAACGCTACGCTATTTTTAATCATTGTAAGTTATGTTCAACCTTTTTACATTAATGTCTCGTAGCTAAGTTATTATTATGCTTATTTGAGCCGAAGTAATCGTGATGTTGGGCTAAAATATTAAGACGGGGTTATTGAACTTTGTACCATAATTAAGGTTTGGGCAAAAGACCGACACTTGTGGAAATTGGACTATTGACTATTAATAGATGGGGGGTATTGTCTAATTGAGTGACAACTCATTGGAGTCTGTCGAACCTATCTTCAAATTAATTAACCTAATAATTAATAATGATTATGGTTGTCCTATTTAGTGACGTTCATATGGAATCTATTATAATCATTTAATTAATCAATTGGGTTGGGTAATTGATTATTCATTCTGATAAAGTGGATGAATTAATATTCATAAACTAATTAAAACAGGGGTGGATTACATACAGTGATAACTGGTGTAATTGTTGACAGAAGTGATAACTGCGTCATAGTTTAAATCCTTAATCAGTTGGAATATTTGACTTCGGGTATAAGGGTAATTTGACGAGGATACTCGCACTTTATATTTATGACCGATGGACTATTATGGACAAAAACCAGATAGACGTATCAAATAAACTAGGACAAAGGACAATTAACCCATGGTAATAAATTAAAATCAACACGTCAAACATCATGATTACGGAAGTTTAAATAAGCATAATTCTTTTATTATATTTCTCATCGTATCTTTATTTACTGTCATTTTATTACTCGCAATTTTATTTTCTGTCATTTTATTTATCGCAATTTATTTTACGCACTTTAATTTTTGTCATTTATTTTTACGCTTAAAATCGACAAACCGGTCATTAAACGGTAAAACCCCCATTTTATAATAATACTACTACTTATTTATATATATATTTTTACAAATAAACTTAATAATATAGCGTTAACTTCACCAGCTCCCTGTGGAACGAACCGGACTTACTAAAAACTACACTACTCTACGATTAGGTACACTGCCTATAGTGTTGTAGCAAGGTTTAGGTATATCCCATCCGTAAATTAATAAAACTTGTGTCATATTTTGTAGTATTTTGTATTAAAAATAATACTATTTCGTACCCTCACGCTACATTAAGACTTTAGTCGCAGTTAAAACCTAATGTAAAATATAAAATAAATACAAGACTTAAATTAAAGCGTAAAGTAAATAATGATAATGAAATTGCGAATAATAAAAGTGCGATAAAATAAACTTGCGATAATTAAAAAGTACGATAATTAAAAGTGCGATTAAATAACAATAAATAAAAGTGCGATAATTAGAAGTGCAATTAAATATAAAATAAAGGAAATTAAATATGAAATAAAAGAATTATGCTTATTTAAACTTCCGTAATCATGATGTTTGACGTGTTGATTTTAGTTTTATGCCCATGGGTTAATTGTCCTTTGTCCTGGATTATTTAATATGTCCGTCTGGTTTTTGTCCATAACAGTCCATCAGTCATAAATATAAAGTGCGAGTGTCCTCATCAAATTATTCTTATACCCGAAGTTAAATATTCCAACTAATTGGGGATTCGAATTGTAACAAGGTTTTAATACTTTGTTTAATGAATACACCAGGTTATCGACTGCGTGTAAACCAAGGTTTTACTACTTTGTTAACAATTACACCAATTACCCTTGAATGTAATTTCACCCCTGTTTTAATTATTCTATTGGCTATTAATCCATTCCCGTGTCCGGTTAAATGAACGATTATTCGTACATATAAATACCCCGCCCATCGTGTCCGATCGAGTGTATATGGTAATTTATAGGGACGCCCAATTGTAAATCTTTATATTAACATTAACAAACTATCATTTAGTTAAACAAATATAAAGCCCATTAATAGCCCATAGTCTAATTTCCACAAGTGTCGTTCTTTTGTCCAAACCCCAATTATGGTACAAAGCCCTAATTACCCAATTTTAGTAATTAGCCCAACATCATGATTACTTTGGCTCAAATAAGCATAATAATAACTTAGCTACGAGACATTAATTTAAAAAGGAAGAACATAGCTTACATTGAGTATTTATCGCGTAGTGTTACATGGACAGAGTTCCGACTTTAAAACCCGAAAAATAACATTTACATAACCCAATCTAATCTAATATACCACTAATCTATATATATATAATATATATATATATATATATATATATATATTTGTTTATTATTATTATTATTATTACACACGGAGTATTATTATTATTTTTATTATTTATTTTACATGCAGAACTCGAGAGCTTTTATAGCCAGAACTGAAATTCACTGCTCCGCGAGTCGCGGCCATTTTGGCCTTCCAGCTCCGCAAGTCGCGGAGGTTCCAAAACCAGCCCACAAGTTCAAGATCCAAGGCTGCCGACGGTTTTTATTTAAATATATATAATATATAAATAATTTTTATAATTATTTATATATTATATTATATTTATATACATAGTAGACTCGTAATTTTTTTTCCGTTGCGTCGAGCGTTGAGAGTTGGTTCATGTACCGGTTCCGGATTTTCGAACGTCCTTGCGTACGCTGAGATATTTTGTACTTTGCGTTTCGTAACTTGTACTCTTGTCATTTTTAGACGTTCCTTATCTATAAATTGAACCTTTTTAATTGTATCTTGTACTTTTGAGCTTTTTGGACCTTTGCGTCTTCAATTCGTTGTTTTCGCCTTTTGTCTTCGCACTTATTTAATATAAATGAATATTACATGAAAATGGAACAATTGCAACTGAAATCTTTACATATCGGAGGGATATTGATACTAAATATATGTTCATTTGGAGCACTATCAAATATCCCCACACTTGAACGTTGCTTGTCCTCAAGCAATACAGTCTTGAAATAAAACACACTAGAATCACTTCTTTATTCTTCACACTTTGTACATCAGTGATTTTGATACGGCGGTATAAACAATGATAGTAGCATTTGTGGTTTACAGTCCCACATGACTATGAAAATTTAGATCCGTTAGGAAATTGGATCTTTATAAAAACATTTGATCTTTTGAAAATTCATGCTAGATTTTACCCTAGACAGGTTTTCCGGAATAACCCTTCACCGGTGTTTGCAAAATATTTTTGTGGGTTGGTGGGTTTCAGATTTGAAAATTTTAGCTCAAAACTTATGGTTTTGTGTCACCCACTTGCTAACCTTGTATTAGGAAAGCAACATGTCCAGTTTACTTGTCCCGTATATTACCTTTCGGTAAACTACCGTCCGGTTGTAAAGGAAAGCGATGAACAAGCAACTGTTAAGGCAATGTCCCGTGACATGCTTTTGATTATGGTCTTTAACGTGTCGGATGCAATACTATCCTTTGTAGGAGCAATAGTAAAGATCACCCTATAGTTTTTCGGTCTTGGCAAAAGGTCCTGTCTTCGACCAATATGCAACCACCGTTCTTACGGTTGACACCCGATTTGGTTCAGGTGACCTAATGAATTCCAGGTGAATTCCTAGGATTTTATGTTCAATGGTAATGAACGCATTAAAAATGGGTTTTCAGAAAACAAATCGGTTTGTAATTTTGATCAAAATATTTTCTCGTTCAAGCTCGAGTTTAGATATCATTGAATTCCATGAGTTTAAATTCTCAATCTTTAAGGTCAATCTCAAGGATTGAGTAATATCAGTCTTAAAAGCTGATTTTTAATCTTTAAGGAGATTATCCTTTCTGGGGATCTGATTCATTAGTCTTATCAAGCTAATTTGCACGGTGCCCCCCCATTGTACGAGATAAATCCTTCTCATGGTTAGGATAAATCTGACCACCTGGCGACCCTGTTTTATGCTGAGGTCCGTGGATTTCCTGCTGATTTTAGTGTTGACTTTTCTAGATTTTTCGTCAACCTACAGCTGGTCTGAACGACAACTTCTTGACCTAAATCAAGAAGCGCATTTCTTTTTCGGAAGACTTTACTTCCTTTAAATGATGGAATTGATTCATCGTGTAGATCCATCTTTCATTACAGTAAATCGGGTAAAACAGTTAATTTAGTCCAAAACAAAAGCACTTGCAATAAACTTTACAGAAACATGTGATAGATAGTTTTTAATTGAATAACTTGGTACATTCTCCCCACACTTAGTTTCTTTCTTTGCCTTTTTATTCTCCTTTATTCTATTTTAAATGAATTCAATCGTTTTAGGGTGTTTCTCAATTTATGTCCTTTCCGAGGTAACGATAATTTCGGTATTAACACCTAGTTTTCACCGTTCATAAATATATATAAACATGATTTTAAATTCATTTAGTTGAAAATTTTTCAAATTTTCATAAAATTTGGCAAATAAACCAAGTATAAACCCGAGAGAATTTATAACCCTTCCCCACACTTGAGATCATGCAATGCCCTCATTAGCATGAAATCAGACTATAATTATAAATTCATGAGGGTGATTAGTGTAGAAAAGTGATTGAAAATACCCAGTTTGTAATTACAAAGCTCGTCGAATGATAGATGGCGCGGCTCATCGTTCATTCCTTCTTGTTTTATCACACATATTTTTCTTCAAAAACAGTTGCTTTTCTGAACTGTTTGCTAATCTTTAAAAATGCGTCTTTTACCCTAATTTATTATGCATGTTTATTAACAAGTTATGCACTAACCCGAACCCCTAATTTAACGTTAAGTGGGGTTAGACTTCCCCACACTTAGCTGACGACATGTGAAGTCGGTAGAATAAGTTCCACGAATTAAAATAGTGAGCCAGTTATTTACATCTCGGGTTGTAACGACCCGGAAATTTCCGACCAAATTTAAACTCTAATCTCTATATGGTTCCGACACGATAAGCAAAAACCCTAAAGTTGACCCGCACTTTTTCGATCGTTCTATACTTATAAGATTAATATTTACATAAATTAAACCTTACCAACATGATAAGCAATCCAAATTGTTGAGACTTATGTTTTTGAAATGAGTTTTACACAACGTTTGACCGTCTAGTTTGACCGATGATATCACGAACTATACAATATATGATAATTATACGTTTGTGTATATATATGTATATATACATGTTTAACATGATTAATGAATGTTTTAATATCTCATTTTGTATAAATAACAATAAGTTATAAGTATATTTTGAAACTACTAACTTAAGTTTTCAAAACGATAACCATACGTAACGTTATTTGACATAAATACTTATGACTTATAATGTTTATACATATATCGTATAAGTAATGTATTTAATCACTTTTAAGAACTTAAATACATAAAACCATATAAGTATATTTACAAAAGATAGCTATATTTGAATCCTCGTTCCGTTTCCTCAAAGATTTCTATACGTATACCTAGGGTATATGTACCCGTATCATACGCAGCTTCTAGATGTATTTACTATTGGTATATACCAATAAAAATCTGCTCCTTAGCAGCCTTAAATGATTAAGAAACATGTGGAACCAACCATTTGTCAAGTAGCATGAATTATTTAGCAAGAAAACAAAGTTAGGTATTTTTTTTTTCCTTTATAACCTAAAAACGTTTTTATGCATGCACACCATTTCTTCACCCCATTTTCTCATACTTACACTTCCATTTCTCTCTCAAAATACTCTTAACTTCATACTTGATCATCTCCAAGCATTTTCCCCATCATTTAGCTTCAAAAACCTTACTTAAACACCATAAGAAAACCATACAAAAACACTTCAAGAAATCCTTCCAAGAACACAAACTTACTTCCAATCTTTCATCCACTTCCATCACCCTTTTGATTCTAGCTTTTTACTCCTCTTTTACAGCAACCTTGTCCAAGGAACTTGAGGTAGAATCTATGTTCATAACCTTATTCGATTCATACATATATAGCTATCATATTTTGTGGTATACAATTTTAACAACAAGAACATAGTTTGAAAGTTTTCAAACTTGTTTGCAAACTAAATAGATCCTTCTAACTTAACTTTTAAAATACTTCAAGACCTGTAATATAACTTAAATATATGCTAATTTAACAAGGTAAAACTTGGTTTTTCAAAGAATACCTTAAAAACTGTTTTTACGACGTCGGAGTGCAACCGGGGACTGTTTTGGGTTGGATAATTAAAAACCATCTTAAACTTTGAATTGGAGGTTTATGTTCTGGAAAAATGATTTTTACTATGAATATGATAACACATAAAAATTTCATGATTTAATTCAAAGGATAAGTATTTTTAGAAAAATGGTCATTAAATGATATTTTTGTAACAAAAATGATTAACTTCATAAGTTTCACTAAAGTTTCACCTATGCCGTATGATTTTGAATACAAACCAAGGTATTTTCAGTTCATAGTCTTAAAGAGGGACTCGATCCAAGGAGATGGCAAGTTGAATCAACGAAAACGGATTTGTAACGAAGAAACTATGACCGAAACAAAATTGGTTATCCAAGACTTGTTTAACTTCGGGATTAATTGGGAGAAATTAAATAAATCACATCTTTCTAAGATAACGTGATATTTTATATATATGTACTCATAATTCAATTTTATATGGTTCAGGATCACCCGTAAATAATACGAGAAGATTAATCATAAGATCCCATGATTGTACGCAACACGTCATTTGACAACACCGGTACTTTATGTACGCAACACGTCATTTGACAACACCGGTACCGTGGGTCAAGATTAATCTCGACCAATACATATACGATGGGGGTTTTATTCATTTCATTGGGGGTTTATTAAACACCTAAAAATGAACCATTAAAATTGAATTACTAACATCGGACTGCTAACTACGGACTAAGGAATTATTAAAAGTATTAAAAGTATAACTAGTATATATATGTGACGATTGCTTAAAAATGAAAATATATTGATATATTATATATGGATAGGTTCGTGATATCAACCGGAAGACCAAGTCAAAATATTTATATCTTCAAGACAACAGTGAGTATATAGTCCCTTTTAAACTCTAAATATTTCGGGATGAGAATACATGTATTTTATGTTTTACGTTATGGACACAAGTAACTGAAAAATATATTCTACGTTGAGTTGTACCACTGGCATACTTCCCTGTAGCTTGGTAACTAATATTTACAGCGGTATTGTAAACGCGAATCCTGTTGATAGATCTATCGGGCCTGACAACCCCAACCGGACTGGACGACCAGTATTCAACGGTTGCACAGTACTTCGTTTCGTGACTACACTTGGTACAGTGTAGTAAGATTTCATAATAAAGGGAATATGCGACGTGATTAAATGTTAAGTATGGTTACCAAGTGCTCAACCACTTAGAATATTTTTATGAAAATGTTTATATATGAAATCTTGTGGTCTATATATATATATATATATCGCTGCCGGCATTAAACCTATATCTCACCAACTTTATGTTGACATTTTAAAGCATGTTATTCTCAGGTATGAATTAAGTCTTTCGCTGTGCATTAGCTCATACTAAGGATACTACTCGAGGCCATTAAGGACTTTTATCATAAGGCGTTGCATTCGAGTCATTGAAGTTCATAGAGACTATTATTAAGTAAATGGCGGTTTAGGTCATTTGAATATTATGAAATGTCAGGCGATTATGTCAATTCTGGATGTAACTATAGATTGCCTTTTTAGAATAAATGCAACGTTTGTAAGATGTATCATATAGAGGGCAAGTACCTCGCAATGTTATCAACTATTGTAATTCGTTTGTAATCAATATGGACAACGTCCGGATGATTAGTTTCGGATCCTTTCAGTTGGTATCAGAGCGTTGGTCTTAGCGAACCAGGCCTTGCATTAGTGTGTCTAACTAGTAGTTGTTAGGATACATTAAGTGAGTCTGGACTTTGACCGTGTCTGCCTGTCAAAAGTTTTGCTTATCAATCCTAGTCGAAAATCATCTGCTTATCATCCTTAGGGAACTGCCTGCTTATCATTCTAAAGTCTAGACACGTCTTACTGCATTTAGTGCATCGATAGTGTATAGACAAAAATTCATATCCTAGCGTATCTGTTACTATAGACATTGCCTGACGTATTTCAAAGATTCTCCGTAATTCATGGGATTTTGATATTATATATATACATATGTAAATTATGTATTGAAGAGTACCAAACCCAACTCCTATAATCTATTCCAAACCAAAAATTCATTTCTCCGACCATACAAGATGGATTCTTCATCCAGCTCAAATTCCTCCGACTTCGATAGCTTCGCCGATATGGATTTCCATTCGAGCTCCGAGAACAGCGTTACCGGAATGGATCAACCAATTTCCCATCATCTATTCTGGATGAATTGGGGATGGGTTCGTAATATACTAAATTTCTGGAGGCAAGAAGAAGGTGATCCATTCCATCCACCAAATTGTCCTCTTAACGATGAACCTGAAGCACTTACCGGCGAACCTATTAGAAACACCATTTTCTCGCTCATTTCTAGAGTATCTCGTCATGATTACATACTATCCCATATTTCAAATCTTGTTCATTCGCTCGTTCCAACCGTCAATCATCCCGATATAATAGAAGAAGTCAACGAACTCCGTGCTCGGGTAGTGGTTTTGGAGAATATGGTGCGAAGGTTACAAACACCAACAGCAGCACCAGCAGCATAATCCGTACTACCATCGTCAACGCCGACAGTACCTTTATCACCCCAATCACAACCGCGCCTTAAATATCAACATCACAATCTGTATCTCGAATATCAACATCATACGACTCAATATCTGTACTTCGAGTATGATCTTCATTCTATATATCATCGATTATCTTCGCTTTACGTATCGTATGACGATTATGTAATTTCTAAAGTCTTAGAGATTATGTAATCTTGAATTAACGATAAATCAAATGAGTTTAATATCTTATTGACTCATTAAATCTATGATTATCTCTGAAGAAAATATATATGCAAGTATATTTTCATAAAGATAGTAATTAAAAATTCCTTCGTACAAACTATTAATGATGAAAATATTTTAACGGGTGGGTAGTACCCGAGGAATATTTAGAATTCACATTAATAAGTTATATTGTACATTCTTGAATCTGATTCAACAGTTATCTATTATCTTACTTACAACCACCGATATTCGTATCCGCTCACCCCAGAATAACCATTTTCAATCAAATTTCATATTCGGATTTTGACCTACCAAAATCCAACAAGTGGCATAAAGAAGAAAACATTGGACAATTAAAATGAATTAAAATGTTGATTGTAACATATGAAACTAAACAATTCTTCAAGCTTGCCACTTGATTTTATCTTAAACCTCATTCGTAACTTGACGATTACAATTCGCATTCAAATCCTTTCATGATTCCTGAAAACACCTCGACCGAGAAATTGAACCAGCCGCACCTCGTCTATAGAAGAAAGATTTCTGCATACAATTATGCACTTGAGAAACCTTCGAAACCAAAGTTATAAACTTATCCGCGTTGAATTCCTTATCATTCCTTGGTAAAAACAATCATACGATTCCTTTTCAATTAGCTAATTTTGTCACAGCTCCACTTTGACTTCTCAATGAGACTACTCCTATTATAACCTCGATATTTATACCTTGTCCTTTTGACGTCGTTACCAGAAAATCCTTTATATTTCACGACATCATCAGCAAATGTACCAGCAGATCGTCCACCCTTTGGCGAAATCCGCAATTAGCATTTTGAAAATTTTGCAGAACTTCCCCAGTTATACCTATAACATTTATTCCTAAGAAATTTCATACTTCGAATGTGAAGTTTCTGAAAACACCCTGAACTATGAAGTAGCTCTTGAAATGCTGATGAAGCAGCAAAAACTGTAAACGACTTTAACAATCAAAAGATTGATGATAAAGAATAGTATGGTGGTAGAGCTGAGAAAAAGAGAAGGTTTGGGACTGGAAAACGGATTGAGCAAAGTATGAAGGAGGCCGTGAAAAAATCATGAAAACAGAACCTGCCTTCAAAGGATCCAAATGATCCAGTGCCTGCTGAAACCGTTAGTAAGAACACTGCTCCTTATTCTAAACTTTTTAAGATGATATTCTTCACCATCATTTTATCTTAGATATTATAAGATATCTTCATTCGTTATACATATTTTTCATATTTCTGGAGATATTTTTACAACTATTCCTATCTGCGATCATTTAACTCTCCGTAACATCTGCGCTACAATATAAAAGAAACTGTGTTAGTTTCTAAATTCTGAAATCTCTAAGTTTAAAAATATGAATGTTTTGAAGTAGTGTTGGGAACTGATACATGAATTAGTATAATATAATGAAACTTGATCAACTTCATTATATTACAGTAAGTCATGTTAAGTTTCTAATGGAATGTGATGATTCACAGTACCGTCATCATGTGCCATGTTACACGGCTCTTACATTCTATCAAGTCTCCAAACATATTAGAACGTATCACCTTGATAGTTCTATTTTTTTTCGGAATATTCGAGTAATTTAACGAATCAAGATCGTGCCATTACAATTTCATTCTAAAACCAATAGCAAGGTTCATTCAAAATTTCCTACCTACGAATTTCGGACCATTGTTCGCTTGGCTCGAGGACGGGAAGAAGAAACGAAGGGACAAAACCTCAGAATAGAAATAGGAACATAAACCACAGCAAATAAGAGAGAGCATTAACTGTGGATGACAATGATTTTAAGGGACGGGAGTAGGAACATCGAAATATAAGGGAAGGTATAAAACCTAACAACAACCCCGAAACTACAAACCGTGCATATCAATACGTATTGCAACGTAAAGGCACGGGAGAATTAAAAACATTATAATTCCAAGGAAAGGATAAAAGAGAATAGATTCTTCTGGTGATAGATGAAAAAGAAGAACGAAAGATATGAAAGTTAGAAATATAACAAGGGTTAGAATGGGATGGAGCATATTAGCGAATGTCTTAAAGTAGGAACTAAAGAGAAAGAATAGAAGATGTGGTAAGAAAGAAAGGGAAGGAGGTAAATTTATAGTGAAATATTCGACAAAGAAATCAAAACAGATTGCCGCGTTAAATCAAAGAAGATCCTGATCGCCGCAAAACTAAATCTTATTACATAAGATTTTCTTTAAAACCCTTAAATCCCGGAAATCGATCATAACCACGTCATCGGTTACAACAAATCTATATTTACTCATTTCACTCTTTTGTGATAGCTTCGCTCGTGTGTCTCACATAACCAAATCGTTTTATCTAAATCTTTCAATAATGATAAAATTTCATTATTACCTCATATTCGTCATGAAAACATTCCTATTGTTGTTTATGACAACCTCTACCAAATTTCGAGGACGAAATTTCTTTAACGGATGGGTACTGTAACGACCCGGAAATTTCCGACCAAATTTAAACTCTAATCTCTATATGGTTCCGACACGATAAGCAAAAACCCTAAAGTTGACCCGCACTTTTTCGATCGTTCTATACTTATAAGATTAATATTTACATAAATTAAACCTTACCAACATGATAAGCAATCCAAATTGTTGAGACTTATGTTTTTGAAATGAGTTTTACACAACGTTTGACCGTCTAGTTTGACCGATGATATCACGAACTATACAATATATGATAATTATACGTTTGTGTATATATATATATATATACATGTTTAACATGATTAATGAATGTTTTAATATCTCATTTTGTATAAATAACAATAAGTTATAAGTATATTTTGAAACTACTAACTTAAGTTTTCAAAACGATAACCATACGTAACGTTATTTGACATAAATACTTATGACTTATAATGTTTATACATATATCGTATAAGTAATGTATTTAATCACTTTTAAGAACTTAAATACATAAAACCATATAAGTATATTTACAAAAGATAGCTATATTTGAATCCTCGTTCCGTTTCCTCAAAGATTTCTATACGTATACCTAGGGTATATGTACCCGTATCATACGCAGCTTCTAGATGTATTTACTATTGGTATATACCAATAAAAATCTGCTCCTTAGCAGCCTTAAATGATTAAGAAACATGTGGAACCAACCATTTGTCAAGTAGCATGAATTATTTAGCAAGAAAACAAAGTTAGGTATTTTTTTTTCCTTTATAACCTAAAAACGTTTTTATGCATGCACACCATTTCTTCACCCCATTTTCTCATACTTACACTTCCATTTCTCTCTCAAAATACTCTTAACTTCATACTTGATCATCTCCAAGCATTTTCCCCATCATTTAGCTTCAAAAACCTTACTTAAACACCATAAGAAAACCATACAAAAACACTTCAAGAAATCCTTCCAAGAACACAAACTTACTTCCAATCTTTCATCCACTTCCATCACCCTTTTGATTCTAGCTTTTTACTCCTCTTTTACAGCAACCTTGTCCAAGGAACTTGAGGTAGAATCTATGTTCATAACCTTATTCGATTCATACATATATAGCTATCATATTTTGTGGTATACAATTTTAACAACAAGAACATAGTTTGAAAGTTTTCAAACTTGTTTGCAAACTAAATAGATCCTTCTAACTTAACTTTTAAAATACTTCAAGACCTGTAATATAACTTAAATATATGCTAATTTAACAAGGTAAAACTTGGTTTTTCAAAGAATACCTTAAAAACTGTTTTTACGACGTCGGAGTGCAACCGGGGACTGTTTTGGGTTGGATAATTAAAAACCATCTTAAACTTTGAATTGGAGGTTTATGTTCTGGAAAAATGATTTTTACTATGAATATGATAACACATAAAAATTTCATGATTTAATTCAAAGGATAAGTATTTTTAGAAAAATGGTCATTAAATGATATTTTTGTAACAAAAATGATTAACTTCATAAGTTTCACTAAAGTTTCACCTATGCCGTATGATTTTGAATACAAACCAAGGTATTTTCAGTTCATAGTCTTAAAGAGGGACTCGATCCAAGGAGATGGCAAGTTGAATCAACGAAAACGGATTTGTAACGAAGAAACTATGACCGAAACAAAATTGGTTATCCAAGACTTGTTTAACTTCGGGATTAATTGGGAGAAATTAAATAAATCACATCTTTCTAAGATAACGTGATATTTTATATATATGTACTCATAATTCAATTTTATATGGTTCAGGATCACCCGTAAATAATACGAGAAGATTAATCATAAGATCCCATGATTGTACGCAACACGTCATTTGACAACACCGGTACTTTATGTACGCAACACGTCATTTGACAACACCGGTACCGTGGGTCAAGATTAATCTCGACCAATACATATACGATGGGGGTTTTATTCATTTCATTGGGGGTTTATTAAACACCTAAAAATGAACCATTAAAATTGAATTACTAACATCGGACTGCTAACTACGGACTAAGGAATTATTAAAAGTATTAAAAGTATAACTAGTATATATATGTGACGATTGCTTAAAAATGAAAATATATTGATATATTATATATGGATAGGTTCGTGATATCAACCGGAAGACCAAGTCAAAATATTTATATCTTCAAGACAACAGTGAGTATATAGTCCCTTTTAAACTCTAAATATTTCGGGATGAGAATACATGTATTTTATGTTTTACGTTATGGACACAAGTAACTGAAAAATATATTCTACGTTGAGTTGTACCACTGGCATACTTCCCTGTAGCTTGGTAACTAATATTTACAGCGGTATTGTAAACGCGAATCCTGTTGATAGATCTATCGGGCCTGACAACCCCAACCGGACTGGACGACCAGTATTCAACGGTTGCACAGTACTTCGTTTCGTGACTACACTTGGTACAGTGTAGTAAGATTTCATAATAAAGGGAATATGCGACGTGATTAAATGTTAAGTATGGTTACCAAGTGCTCAACCACTTAGAATATTTTTATGAAAATGTTTATATATGAAATCTTGTGGTCTATATATATATATATATATATATATATATCGCTGCCGGCATTAAACCTATATCTCACCAACTTTATGTTGACATTTTAAAGCATGTTATTCTCAGGTATGAATTAAGTCTTTCGCTGTGCATTAGCTCATACTAAGGATACTACTCGAGGCCATTAAGGACTTTTATCATAAGGCGTTGCATTCGAGTCATTGAAGTTCATAGAGACTATTATTAAGTAAATGGCGGTTTAGGTCATTTGAATATTATGAAATGTCAGGCGATTATGTCAATTCTGGATGTAACTATAGATTGCCTTTTTAGAATAAATGCAACGTTTGTAAGATGTATCATATAGAGGGCAAGTACCTCGCAATGTTATCAACTATTGTAATTCG
The DNA here is from genome assembly GCF_046630445.1 of Rutidosis leptorrhynchoides. Classification (NCBI taxonomy): domain Eukaryota; kingdom Viridiplantae; phylum Streptophyta; class Magnoliopsida; order Asterales; family Asteraceae; genus Rutidosis; species Rutidosis leptorrhynchoides. The sequence goes on from NC_092340.1 coordinate 51,510,312, forward strand.
TTTGTAATCAATATGGACAACGTCCGGATGATTAGTTTCGGATCCTTTCACGGGTGGTGTATAATATATCAATGGATTTAAAGTTTAGACTCACCCGATCGTCACTACTTAATTCTTTTTTAAGTGTAGCTTTTAGTAAATGGATATGTCTCTTTTCTAGTTCTTGGTCAAATGGATCGATATACACCGACATACATATTTCTATAGGGTGGACAATTCCTAATATTTCCTTCCTTTTATTCTCGTGATCAAAGTTTTCACCTCTATTACCCGATTGGGTGAAATCCGAGGTGTCATTATCTATTACAGCTCGTAGTTCATCTTCGGTAGATGACTTGTCTATTGTGAATATTGGGTTGGAAGGTTGTGGAATGGTGAATTTCGGTTTGGCCTCGGGGGTAAAATTTCCAACGTTATCGTATTCCCAAGAGTACCAATTTGTCACCCTTACTTCTTCTTTATCCATTGATGGATCGATGATTTCGTCAGTAGAGGCTAATGTGTCGATATGTTGTGAAATTGGTAAGACTGAATAAAAAGTATCATCGGGATAGTTGGTGATTTCGGAGCTCTCGAATTCATCAAAATTCGATGATATGAGATTTTCTTGCACACGACTCCTCAGATCAACAGGTGTGTAGTCTGATAAAGTTTCAGCTTGCCGGTTTACAAACTCTCTCATTTGTTCATTTTGAGCATTGAGTTCTTCGAGTTTGATTTTCATATTGTCTAATAAATTTTCAGACACGTAATTTTCCTCGTCTACTTGTTGTTGAGTTTGGAAATATTCTTGGGAATAATCCCAATTTGAATTGTATTCTTCATAATCATTCCATTCAGGTTCCGTGGGTGCGTAATTTTCCATAGGAACGTAATAATAACATTCCCATGTTGAGTGATAATCTTCACAGATTTACAACCAGTTATTGTTTCGTCATTCGTGATCCAAGATTGACCGAACGAATTGTCATCAACACCCGTTTGAGAGTATTGATTTAATTGATTTTGGATATCAAAAAGAGTTTCCATAGCCTTGTTTTCAAAATTTTCCATTTTATTGCGATGGCCAAATTTTAGCTACAATGTGGTGCATTTACTAATTATCCTATTAGTTATAAAAATAGAAAAACTTATATAAGTTGTCCAATTAATAGACTTTTCTGCTTTTGCCCACGTTTCGAATAGCCAAAAGATGCAGCAGGGAGCCAGAACCCTTTAAATCGGAAGCTCACAACTCAGCCACTAACAAATCCAACTATTACTACGAAGCAGAAAATTGTCAACGTCCATTAATTTAACCACTTAAATAATTTTTCTTTCCGTTTGAGATATTAGATAAGAAATAGAGAAAATTTCTAAGTCCTAAAAACTAAAGTGTCGAGAAATAATAAAGAAAAAGAATGCGCGTCGAAAAACGTCGAAAACTAAAAATAAGAAAATAGCGCGTCGTAACTTAAAAAGGAATTAAAAACTAAGAATTAAAAGTTGCGTCTAAAAATATTAAAGCTTAAAAGAAAAACTATATCCCAAATGGTAATAACTTAAAAAGATACTAAAATATAAAAATGGCGTCGCAAAATTCTAAAGCACCTAAATCTTAGTCTAAAGAAAAAGCACTTAAGGGATTTTACGGCAAAGCCTAAAAATCTAGAAATAAAAATAAGCTACGGCAAAAACTATGTCTTAAAACTAAATACGAGCGAAAAACATACAAATATTACGCTAAAAATAAAAAGGGACAAAATATAAAAATATACAAAAAGTTGTAAAAAATACAATTTTTATAAAAATATTATTTTTTTATAATAGTATTAATTTTTATATATAAATAAAACTAATTAAAACTTAATATTACAAATTAATTAAAAACTTAAACTAAATAATATTATATATAAAACCTAATTAGGTTTAATAATAATAATAATAAATAATTTAAACCTAAATCGTATTAATTGCTGGACCAGGTTCGTGTCAGACGGCTCCGCGAGTCGCGGTTCTCGAAGCTGCAAACCCCGCGAGTCGCGGGGTTCCAGAATTCAACTCTGGTACAGTTTGAAATTCGACATTTTTTTTTTTTTTTTGGATTTTATATTGTTTTTCTAAAAATAATATATATTTATACAAAAATGAATTAAAAATATAGAGTTTTGCCGAGTCCCCGGCAGCGGCGCCAAAAACTTGATGATGTAGCGTGAGGGTACGAAATAGTATTATTTTTAATACAAAATACTACAAAATATGACACAAGTTTTATTAATTTACGGATGGGATATACCTAAACCTTGCTACAACACTATAGGCAGTGTACCTAATCGTAGAGTAGTGTAGTTTTTAGTAAGTCCGGTTCGTTCCACAGGGAGCTGGTGATACTTACTATATTTTTAACTATATTTATACAAAATATATATAATTATATAAGTAGTAATATTATTATAAAAGGGGGGTTTTACCGTTTAATGACCGGTTTGTCGATTTTAAGACTTTAGTCGCAGTTAAAACCTAATGTAAAATATAAAATAAATACAAGACTTAAATTAAAGCGTAAAGTAAATAATGATAATGAAATTGCGAATAATAAAAGTGCGATAAAATAAACTTGCGATAATTAAAAAGTACGATAATTAAAAGTGCGATTAAATAACAATAAATAAAAGTGCGATAATTAGAAGTGCAATTAAATATAAAATAAAGGAAATTAAATATGAAATAAAAGAATTATGCTTATTTAAACTTCCGTAATCATGATGTTTGACGTGTTGATTTTAGTTTTATGCCCATGGGTTAATTGTCCTTTGTCCTGGATTATTTAATATGTCCGTCTGGTTTTTGTCCATAACAGTCCATCAGTCATAAATATAAAGTGCGAGTGTCCTCATCAAATTATTCTTATACCCGAAGTTAAATATTCCAACTAATTGGGGATTCGAATTGTAACAAGGTTTTAATACTTTGTTTAATGAATACACCAGGTTATCGACTGCGTGTAAACCAAGGTTTTACTACTTTGTTAACAATTACACCAATTACCCTTGAATGTAATTTCACCCCTGTTTTAATTATTCTATTGGCTATTAATCCATTCCCGTGTCCGGTTAAATGAACGATTATTCGTACATATAAATACCCCGCCCATCGTGTCCGATCGAGTGTATATGGTAATTTATAGGGACGCCCAATTGTAAATCTTTATATTAACATTAACAAACTATCATTTAGTTAAACAAATATAAAGCCCATTAATAGCCCATAGTCTAATTTCCACAAGTGTCGTTCTTTTGTCCAAACCCCAATTATGGTACAAAGCCCTAATTACCCAATTTTAGTAATTATCCCAACATCATGATTACTTTGGCTCAAATAAGCATAATAATAACTTAGCTACCAGACATTAATTTAAAAAGGAAGAACATAGCTTACATTGAGTATTTATCGCGTAGTGTTACATGGACAGAGTTCCGACTTTAAAACCCGAAAAATAACATTTACATAACCCAATCTAATCTAATATACCACTAATCTATATATATAATATATATATATATATATATATATATATATTTGTTTATTATTATTATTATTACACACGGAGTATTATTATTATTTTTATTATTTATTTTACATGCAGAACTCGAGAGCTTTTATAGCCAGAACTGAAATTCACTGCTCCGCGAGTCGCGGCCATTTTGGCCTTCCAGCTCCGCAAGTCGCGGAGGTTCCAAAACCAGCCCACAAGTTCAAGATCCAAGGCTGCCGACGGTTTTTATTTAAATATATATAATATATAAATAATTTTTATAATTATTTATATATTATATTATATTTATATACATAGTAGACTCGTAATTTTTTTTCCGTTGCGTCGAGCGTTGAGAGTTGGTTCATGTACCGGTTCCGGATTTTCGAACGTCCTTGCGTACGCTGAGATATTTTGTACTTTGCGTTTCGTAACTTGTACTCTTGTCATTTTTAGACGTTCCTTATCAATAAATTGAACCTTTTTAATTGTATCTTGTACTTTTGAGCTTTTTGGACCTTTGCGTCTTCAATTCGTTGTTTTCGCCTTTTGTCTTCGCACTTATTTAATATAAATGAATATTACATGATCGTAGAGTAGTGTAGTTTTTAGTAAGTCCGGTTCGTTCCACAGGGAGCTAGTGATTACGTACTATATTTTTATAAAACTATATTTATATAAATATATATATATATATAAGTAGTAATATTATTATAAAAGGGGGGTTTTTACCGTTTAATGACCGGTTTGTCGATTTTATATTTTTAAGCGTAAAGATAAATGACAATAATTAAAGTGCGTAAAATAAATAAATGACGATAAATAAAATAACAATAAATAAAATTGCGATAGAATATGAAATAAAAGAATTATGCTTATTTAAACTTCCGTAATCATGATGTTTGACGTGTTGATTTTAATTAATTGTTACTCGGGTTAATTGTCCTTTGTCATGGTTTATTTGATACCTATCTGGTTTTTATCCATAATAGTCCATCGGTCATAAATATAAAGTGCGAGTGTCCTCGTCAAATTACCCTTATACCCGAAGTCAAATATTCCAACTAATTAAGGATTTAAACTGTGACGCAGTTATCACTTCTGTCAACAATTACACCAGTTATCACTGTATGTAATTTACCCCTGTTTTGATTAGATATGAATATTAATTTACCCACTTGATCAGTTTGAATAATCAATTACCCAACCCGAATAATTAATTAAATGATTATAATAGATTCCATATGAACGTCACTAAATAGGACAACCATAATCATTATTAATTATTAGGATAATTAATTTGAAGATAGGTTCGACAGACTCCAATGAGTTGTCACTCAATTAGACAATACCCCCCATCTATTAATAGTCAATAGTCCAATTTCCACAAGTGTCGGTCTTTTGCCCAAACCTTAATTATGGTACAAAGCCCAATTACCCAATTTTAGTAATTAGCCCAACATCATGATTACTTCGTTTTAAATAAGCATAATAATAACTTAGCTACGATACATTAATGTAAAAAGGTTGAACATAACTTACAATGATTAAAAATAGCGTAGCGTTACACGGACAGAATTTCGACTTACACACTCAAACGATCTCTATCATAAATCTTATTATTATCATAATTTAAAATTAAAATTAAGATTATTGTTATATCTTATTAAGTTAACATTATGATAGAGATATAGAATATAGATATTGATAATTGATATTGATAAATAAGAAAAAGATAGAAAAAGGTGTGCTTAAAATACATCGACAATCATCGCCTTTTATAGGCAAAATATGAAATTGAATTTTCATTTACGACCCCTGAACTATGCTAAATTAACAACTTTTTATTATTTAATATTATTCTTATTATGAATTATTTAAATATTATATTTTATTCTTGTGCATAGTTGACTCGTAATTTTTACACCGTTGCGTCGAGCGTTGAGAGTTGACTCATGTCCCGGTTCCAGATTTTCGAACGTCCTTGCGTACTATTTTATATCGTGTACTTTGCGTTTTGTAACTTGTACTCTTGTCATTTTTAGACGTTCTTCATCAATAATTTGAACCTTTTTAATTGTATCTTGTACATTTGAGCTTTTTGGACGTTTTGGTCTTTCAAATCTTTGTTTTTGTCTTTAAATCTTCATTTTCGAGCGATTTGCGTCTTTCGTCTTCGCACTTATTTATTTAACTATTACAACTAAAAATAAGGAAATTACATTTAAAAACTTTACATATTGGAACGATATTGCTACTAAATATATGTTCATTTGGAGCACTATCAAATATCCCCACACTTGAGCGTTGCTTGTCCTCAAGCAATACAGAACTTGAAATAAAAACATACATGAATCACTTTTTTATTCATCACACTTTGTACATCAGTGATTTTGATATAGCGGTATAAACAATGATGGTTAAAGGTGGGTGTGTCATCCACAGTTGCCTCGGGTTTAGGTCAACGACACTTGCAATCAAATAGCCGATTTACTTTCGGTTTCCAAAGCAAAGTGCACATTTGAAAGGTGGTTTACAGTCCCACATGACTATTAAAATGTAGATCCTTAAGGAAATTGGATCTTTATGAAAACATTTGATCTTTTTGAAAATTTAATCTAGCTTTTACCCTAGATAAGTTTTCCGGAATAACCCTTCACCGGTGTTTGCAAAATATTTTTGTGGGTTGTGTGGGTTTCAGATTTGAAAATTTTAGCTCAATACTTGTGGTTTTGTGTTACCCACTTGCTAACCTTGTATTAGGAAAGCAACACGTCCAGTTTACTTGTCCCGTATATTACCTTTCGGCAAACTACCGTCCGGTTGTAAAGGAAAGCGATGAACAAGAAACTGTTAAGGCAATGTCCCGTGACATGCAGATGATTGTGGTCTTATTAACGTGTCGGATGCTAGAACTATCCTTGGTAGGAGCGATAGTAAAGATCATCCTATAATTTTTCGATCTGGCACAAGGTCCTGTCTCCGACCATGCTATGCAACCACCGTTCTTACGGTTGACACCCGATTTGGTTCAGGTGACCTAATGAATTCCAGGTGAATTTCTTAGGATTTTACGTTCAATGGTAATGAACGCATTGAAAATGGGTTTTCAGAAAACAAATCGGTTTGTATTTTTGATCAAAATATTTTCTCGTTCAAGCTCGAGTTTAGATATCATTGAATTCCATGAGTTTGTAATTCTCAATCTTTAAAGTCAATCTCAAGGATTGAGTAATATCAGGCTTAAAAGCTGATTTTTGATCTTTTAAGGAGATTATCCTTTCTGGGGATCTGATTCATTAGTCTTATCCAGCTAATTTGCACGGTGCCTCCCCATTGTACGAGATAAATCCTTCTCATGGTTAGGATAAATCTGACCACATGGCGACCCTGTTTGATGCTGAGGTCCGTGGATTTCCTGCTGATTTTAGTGATGACTTTTCTAGATTTTTCGTCAACCTACAGCTGGTCTGGACGACAACTTCATGACCTAAATCAAGAAGCGCGTGTCTTTTTCGGAAGACTTTACTTCCTTTTAATGATGGAATTGATTCATCGTGTAGATCCATCTTTCTTTCAAATGTATTACAGTAAACCGGGTAAAACTGATTAGTATCGTCCAAAGCAAAAGTACCTGCAATAATCTTGTACAAAAATATGTGATATATGTTTTAAATTGAATAACTTGGTACATTCTTCCCACACTTAGTTTCTTTCTTTGCCTTTTTATTTTCTTTTATTTCATTTTAAATGAATTCAAGCGTTTTAGGGTGTTTCTCAATTTATGTCCTTTTCGAGGTAACGATAATTTCGGTATTATCACCTAGTTTTCACCGTTCATAAATATGTATAAACATGATTTTAAATTCATTTAGTTGAAAATTTTTCAAATTTTCACAAAATTTGGCAAATAAACTAAGTGCAAACCCGAGAGAATTTATAACCCTTCCCCACACTTGAGATCATGCAATTCACTCATTTGCATGAAATCAGACTATAATTATAAATTCATGAGGGTGATTAGTGTAGAAAAGTGATTAAAAATACCCAGTTTGTAAGCACATTATTTTACATCACATTTGATATTTTGCTTCTTGTCGTCAAAATCAGTAGCTATTGCTGAACTTAATGTTAGTCTTTGAAAGTGCGTTGTTCTACCCTGTTTTGTACATAATATAAAATACAAACATATATATACATATTTTTGAAGTTGGGTATATTACCCCACGTTCAAAAATTTATAAAGTCTAATATCTTTTTGGCATACTTTAGATCAATAAAATTAAAAATAATGATAACAAAATTTGCCGTCCCACCCTCGGGTAAAGCAATTTCGGCTTAATGACCTAGTCTTCAACTCACGACGAATTTTAGAAATCATTTTTTCAACTTAATGAATTAAAGTAAATTTTGTTTTTAAATATCACACAAAACTTAAAAGCATATTAATTTCATATAAAACCTAAAAAAAACAAAAATTCAGAATGGGGGGAGAAAACTAGTTCTTTAGTGTCTGCTAGCGGAAAAGACCAATCGGATTCCATTCTCGGAACTACACGAGAACAGAACAACTAACTCTAGATAACATTTTCTTAGAACATTTGAATCTCCCCACACTTAGGTAGCTGTGGTGTCGAAATTGTGATTAACTTCATCGTCAATTTCTTTTGGTCCATAATCAACTTGCCTATCTGTGACTTTTTCTTTAAGCCAGTGCCCGGCTTCTTCCGTAATATCCCAAAATTCAACTAGTTTCGCCTTTTCTTTAGGCGACAGATTGGATACTAACCGGTTACATAACTTAAAGTTCCCCTTACTTCTAGCATCGATAGCCCGTTTAAAAAGTTTCTTCATTGAACTGTTAATAACGGGGTCATTTAATTTCGTATCAACAACGGGGTTCTTTATTATCAAGTCATCATTAGGTTTTACTTCATTTTCCCCACACTTAGGCGTTTTATTATTGCTAAGCACTACCGTTGGAGTTGGTAAAACAACATGGTTTTAATTGTTTTTTTTTAGTTTTATTACCTTTAGATTTTTAGACTATAGTCGCAACTTTTAGTATTAAGTTTAGTTTTGCCATAGTTATTTTTACTTCTAGAATTTTTAGGCTTTGCCGTAAAATCCCTTAAGTGCTTATTCCTTAGACTAAGATTTAGGTGCTTTAGAATTTTGCGACGCCGTTTTTCGCGTTCTTATTTTTATTTTTCGACGCCTATTTTTCGACCTTTTATTTTTCGACCTTTTTCGACGCGCAATCTTTTTCTCTCTTATTTCTCGCTATTCTAGTTTTAGGATAAGATTTTTATTCTACTTCTTATCTAAATTTCTTAAAATTACGAAAATTTATTTTAAGTGGTTAAATTGATAGACATCAAAATTTTCTGGTTCGTAGTAATAGTTGGATTTGTACGTGGACCGGGTTATTGGAGCCAAACAGTACTCAATTATATTGAGACCAAACGAATCCTGCCCCTCTGCTGCATCTTTTGGCTATTCGAAACGTGGGCAAAATCAGAAAAGTCTATTAATTGGATAACTTATATAATTTTTCTTTCCTTTTAAAAACTAATAGGATATTCTGTGAATACACCGAGTAAAACGTTCACCACCTTTCATACGTTCACCACCTGTAACTCGATCAAGACATCTAGCAAATATTGTCGCCGTTGATTTTTCTTTAGAATCGTCATCCAGTCGACCAAGTACTTCAGTTCAAATTTCCGATAACCCAGTTTTTGAAACAAACCTCACAATTGAGAATCCGGAGAATACTCGGGGACAATTCCGAGACCCTGATCCACTAATTATTCCTCCAGAACCACCAATCATTCAAACAGAGATTGTTGAGGAAGAAACCATTAAATTAGAAACCTCTAGTGATTCGTATTCAACAAATTCAATTATGGAAGTAACGGAACCTCTAAGTATGGAAGATCGAATGAGAGCCACACGCACGGGCCAAGGTCACGCCATTATTAAACCAGAAGTTAATGCGCCAGATTATGAAATCAAAGGACAAATCCTACACATGGTAACTAATCAATGTCAATATAGTGGTACGCCAAAAGAAGATCCTAACGAACACCTTCGTACGTTTAAAAGAATTTGTACACTATTCAAAATCCGAGAAGTGGAAGATGAGCAGATCTATCTCATGTTGTTTCCCTGGACTTTAAAGGGAGAAGCCAAAGATTGGTTAGAATCGTTACCTGAAGGGGCGATTGACACATGGGATGTTTTAGTTGAAAAATTTCTTAAACAATTCTTTCCGGCATCCAAAGCCGTGAGACTTCAAGGAGAAATTGTTACGTTCGCGCAAAAGCCAAATGAAACATTATATGAGGCGTGGACAAGATTCGGAAGGATGTTGAGAGGATGTCCTCAACACGGATTAGATACTTTTCAAATAGTACAAATATTCTACCAAGGCGTAGACGTTGCTACACGAAAAGACATCGACATAACAGCTGGTGGTTCCATTATGAAGAAAACCGCAACTGAAACTTACAAAATTATTGATAACACAGCCTCCCACTCTCATGAGTGGCATCAAGAAAAAGATATTTTTCGTTCATCTAAAGCGGCTAGAGCCGATTCTAGCCATGACTTTGATTCCGTTTCCGCAAAAATAGATGCTTTCGAAAGACGAATGGAAAAGATGAATAAAGATATTCACGCAATACGAATCAGTTGTGAGCTATGCGGTGGACCACACTTAATGAAAGATTGTAATGTTGAACCAACCATGGAACAACGAGAGAATGTTTCCTATATGAACCAAAGGCCTGGAAATAATTATCAAAATAATTATCAACCTCCAAAGTTAAACTTCAATCGAAATCAAAACATTCTTTACAATCCAAACGGACCCAACAACAACTCGTACAACCAACAAGGTCTGAATAACCAACCAACTCAAAACAACACTTTCAATCAACAAAGACCTAGCTTGTATAAAACACCACAACAACCCGAAGAGAAAAAGCCAAATCTAGAAGAAATGATGGCAAAGCTGATTGAATCTCAAACACAATTCATTACATCTCAAACCCAAACGAACGAGAGGTTTGATCAGTCATTAAGAACTCAACAAGATTCCATTTTGAATCTTGAAAAACACGTAGGTACTCTTGCTAGCATGATGAGTGAGAGGAAACAAGGAAATCTACCGAGTAATACTGAAGTAAATCCTCGGAATGAGAATGTTAACATGGTGTCAACAAATTCTGAAAAACCAGCTCCGGAAGATGGGAAGGTTTTAGATGAGAGTAAAAATGAAGAAGTTACACCACCACCACCAGAGTATGTAAAGCCAGTGGTGGCACCATATAAACCACCCATCCCGTTTCCAAGAAAAGGAGTTGAGTATGAGCAAGTAATAGGTAATAAAGTTGGTGATACCATTGGAAAGAAGAAGAAGAAGAAGAATAAGAAAGTGCAAGAAACAAAAGCCGTAGAAGTAAACCCGGTGAAGACAGTTCCACCAAATCCTCCACCTAGGGTAGGTGATCCGGGTGAATTTATTGTTCCTTGTCTACTTAGTGATTGTGTCATGTATGATGCACTAGCAGATTTAGGTGCAAGTGTAAGTGTTATGCCTCTTTCCTTATATAAGAGATTAGGTGTAGGTAAGTTAAGTCCAACGGATATGAGTGTTCGACTCCTTGATCAAACCATTAAGCACCCAGTTGGAATTGCTAACAACCTACCCGTTCAAGTAGGCAATTTAACCTTTCTAGTCGAATTTATTGTCATTGACATAGAAGAGGACCCAAACATTCCTCTAATTTTAGGTCGGCCATTCTTTGCGTTCACCGGGGCGTTATTTGATGTAGGAAATGGAAGAATGACACTTAAAAGTGGTGACAAATCGATCACCTTTATGATTCGAAAATCTAAACCTCCACCAACCAAAATCGTTGAACCAATAAAAACGATTGGTAATAACCATGTTGTTTTACCAACTCCAACGGCAGTGCTTAGCAATAATGAAACGCCTAAGTGTGGGAAAAATGAAGTAACACCTAATGATAACCCAATAACAAAGGACCCCGTTGTTGATACGAAATTAGATAATCCCGTTATTAATAGTTCAATGAAGAAACTTATTAAACGGATTCGCGATGCTATAACCAAGGGGAACTTTAAGTTATGTAACCGGTTAGTATCCAATCTATCGCCTAAAAAAAAGGTGAAGCTAGTTGAAATTGTGGATATTACACAGGAATCCGACCAATGGCTTAAAGAGAAAGTCACAGATATGCAAGTTGATTATGGACCAAGAGAAATTGACGATGAAGTTAATCACAATTTTGACACCACAGCTACCTAAGTGTGGGGAGATTCAAGTGTTCTAAAAAGAAAATGCTATCTAGAGTTAGTTGTTCTGTTCTCGTGTAGTTCCGAGAATGGAATCCGAGTGGTCTTTTCCACTAGCAGACACTAAAGAACTAGTTTTCTCCCTCCATTCTGAATTTTTGTTTTGTAGGTTTTATATAAAATTAATATGTTTTTTTTAATTTAAGTTTTGTGTGAATTTTAAAAACAAAATTTACTTTAATTCATTAAGTTGAAAAAAATGATTTCTAAAATTCGTCGTGAGTTGAAGACTAGGTCATTAAGCCGAAATTACTTTACCCGAGGGCGGGGCGACAAATTTTGTTATCATTATTTTTAATTTTATTGATTTAAAGTATGCCAAAAATATTATACTTTATAATTTTTTGAAAAGTGGGGTTATAAACCAAACTTCAAAAATATATATATATATATATGTTTGTATTTTATCTTATGTACAAAACAGGGTAAAACAGCGCACTTTCAAAGACTGTCATGAAGTTCAGCAAAAGCTACTGATTTTGACAAGACGCAAAAAAATCAAATGTGAAATAACAATATGTTTGCAAACTCGGTATTTTTAATCACTTTTCTACGCTAATCACCCTCATGAATTTAAATTATAGTCTGATTTCATGCAAATGAGGGCATTGCATGATCTTAAGTGTGGGGAAGGGTTATAAATTCTCTCAGGTTTATACTTGGTTTATTTGCCAAATTTTGTGAAAATTTGAAAAATTTTCAACTAAATGAACTCAAAATCATGTTTATACATATTTATGAACAATGAAAACTAGGTGTTAATACCGAAATTATCGTTACCTCGGAAAGGACATAAATTGAGAAACAACCTAAAATGCTTGAATTCATTTAAAATGGAATAAATGAGAATAAAAAGGCAAAGAAAGAAACTAAGTGTGGGGAGAATGTACCAAGTTATTCAATTAAAAATTATCTATCACATATCTTTGTACAAGATTATTGCAGGTACTTTTATTTTGGATGATACTAATCAGTTCTACCCGGTTTACTGTAATATATTTGAAAGAAAGATGGATCTACACGATGAATCAATTCCATCATTAAAAGGAAGTAAAGTCTTCCGAAAAAGACACGCGCTTCTTGATTTAGGTCAAGAAGTTGTCGTCCAGACCAGCTGTAGGTTGACGAAAAATCTAGAAAAGTCATCTCTAAAATCAGCAGGAAATCCACGGACCTCAGCATCAAACAGGGTCGCCATGTGGTCAGATTTATCCTAACCATGAGAAGGATTTATCTCGTACAATGGGGAGGCACCGTGCAAATTAGCTTGATAAGACTAATGAATCAGATCCCCAGAAAGGATAATCTCCTTAAAGATTAAAAATCAGCTTTTAAGACTGATATTACTCAATCCTTGAGATTGACCTTAAAGATTGAGAATTCAAACTCATGGAATTCAATGATATCTAAACTCGAGCTTGAACGAGAAAATATTTTGATCAAAAATACAAACCGATTTGTTTTCTGAAAACCCATTTTCAATGCGTTCATTACCATTGAACGTAAAATCCTAGGAATTCACCTGGAATTCATTAGGTCACCTGAACCAAATCGGGTGTCAACCGTAAGAACGGTGGTTGCATAGCATGGTCGGAGACAGGACCTTGTGCCAGACCGAAAAATCATAGGATGATCTTTACTATCGCTCCTACCAAGGATAGTTCTAGCATCCGACACGTTAAAAGACCATAATCATCTGCATGTCACGGGACATTGCCTTAACAGTTTCTTGTTCATCGCTTTCCTTTACAACCGGACGGTAGTTTACCGAAAGATAATATACGGAACAAGTAAACTGGATGTGTACTTTCCGATACCGGGATAGCAGTGGATTACACGAACCTAAAAGTTTTAGCCAAAATATTGATCCACAAATATATTTTGCAACACCGATGATGGATCAAATCAGAAAACTTGTCTAGGGTAAAATCTAGCTTGAATTTTCAAAAGATCAAATGTTTTCATAAAGATCCAATTTCCTTAAAGGATCTAAATTTTTATAGTCATGTGGGACTGTAAACCGCCTTTCAAATGTGCACTTTTCTTTGGAAACCGAAAGTAAATCGGCTATTTGATTGCAAGTGTCGTTGTCCTAAACCCAAGGCAACTGTGGATGACACACCCACCTTTAACCATATCGTTACTATCATTGTTTATACAGCTCTATCAAAATCACTGATGTACAAAGTGTGAAGAATAAAGAAGTGATTCGTGTGATGTATTATATTATTTCAAGACTGTATTGCTTGAGGACAAGCAACGCTCAAGTGTGGGGATATTGATAAGGCTAAAAAGGAACATATATTTCATAGCAAAATCCCCCAAGAAAGACAAGATTTTAGTTGCAATTGTTCCATTTTCAAGTAATATTCGTTTATTTTAAATAAGTGCGAAGACAAAAGGCGAAAACGACGAATTGAAGACACAAAGGTCCAAAAAGCTCAAAAGTACAAGATACAATCAAAAAGGTTCAAATTATTGATGAGGAACGTCTAAAAATGACAAGAGTACAAGTTACAAAACGCAAAGTACAAAATATAAAATTGTACGCAAGGACGTTCGAAAATCCGGAACCGGGACCAGAGTCAACTCTCAACGCTCGACGCAACGGTGTAAAAATTACGAGTCAACTATGCACAAGAATAAAATATAATATTTAAATAATTCATAATAAGAATAATATTAAATAATAAAAAGTTGTTAATTGAGCATAGTTCAGGGGTCATAAGTGAAAATTCAATTTCTAAATTCGCCTATAAAAGGCTTTGTAATCGTAATGTAAAAACACACCTTTTTCTATCTTTTTCTTATTTATCAATATCAATTATCAATATCTATATTCTATATCTCTATCATAATGTTAACTTAATAAGATATAACAATAATCTTAATTTTAATTTTAAATTATGATAATAATAAGATTTATGATAGAGATCGTTTGAGTGTGTAAGTCGAAATTCTGTCCGTGTAACGCTACGCTATTTTTAATCATTGTAAGTTATGTTCAACCTTTTTACATTAATGTATCGTAACTAAGTTATTATTATGCTTATTTGAGCCGAAGTAATCGTGATGTTGGGCTAAAATATTAAGAAGGGGTTATTGAACTTTGGACCATAATTAAGGTTTGGGCAAAAGACCGACACTTGTGGAAATTGAACTATTGACTATTAATAGATGGGGGGTATTGTCTAATTGAGTGAAAACTCATTGGAGTCTGTCGAACCTATCTTCAAATTAATTAACCTAATAATTAATAATGATTATGGTTGTCCTATTTAGTGATGTTCATATGGAATCTGTTATAATCATTTAATTAATCAATTGGGTTGGGTAATTGATTATTCATTCTGATCAAGTGGATGAATTAATATTCATAAACTAATTAAAACAGGGGTGGATTACATACAGTGATAACTGGTGTAATTGTTGACAGAAGTGATAACTGCGTCACAGTTTAAATCCTTAATCAGTTGGAATATTTGACTTCGGGTATAAGGGTAATTTGACGAGGATACTCGCACTTTATTTTTATGACCGATGGACTATTATGGACAAAAACCAGATAGACGTATCAAATAAACCAGGACAAAGGACAATTAACCCATGGTAATAAATTAAAATCAACACGTCAAACATCATGATTACGGAAGTTTAAATAAGCATAATTCTTTTATTATATTTCTCATCGTATCTTTATTTACTGTCATTTTATTACTCGCAATTTTATTTACTGTCATTTTATTTATTGTCATTATTTTACGCACTTTAATTATCGTCATTTATCTTTACGCTTAAAATATAGAATCGACAAACCGGTCATTAAACGGTAAAACCCCCCTTTTATAATAATATTACTACTTATATAATTATATATATTTTGTATAAATATAGTTAAAAATATAGTAAGTATCACCAGCTCCCTGTGGAACGAACCGGACTTACTAAAAACTACACTACTCTACGATTAGGTACACTGCCTATAGTGTTGTAGCAAGGTTTAGGTATATCCCATCCGTAAATTAATAAAACTTGTGTCATATTTTGTAGTATTTTGTATTAAAAATAATACTATTTCGTACCCTCACGCTACATCATCAAGTTTTTGTAGCGTGATGGGATATACGAAATAATGATAAAGTGATAGTACTATATTTTACTACGAAATAGTAACTAATAGTAACTTGATGATGTAGCGTGAGGGTACGAAATAGTATTATTTTTAATACAAAATACTACAAAATATGACACAAGTTTTATTAATTTACGGATGGGATATACCTAAACCTTGCTACAACACTATAGGCAGTGTACCTAATCGTAGAGTAGTGTAGTTTTTAGTAAGTCCGGTTCGTTCCATATGGAGCTAGTGATTACGTACTATATTTTTATAAAACTATATTTATATAAATATATATATATATAAGTAGTAATATTATTATAAAAGGGGGGGTTTTTACCGTTTAATGACCGGTTTGTCGATTTTATATTTTTAAGCGTAAAGATAAATGACAATAATTAAAGTGCGTAAAATAAATAAATGACGATAAATAAAATAACAATAAATAAAATTGCGATAGAATATGAAATAAAAGGATTATGCTTATTTAAACTTCCATAATCATGATGTTTGACGTTTTGATTTTAATTAATTGTTACTCGGGTTAATTGTCCTTTGTCATGGTTTATTTGATACCTATCTGGTTTTTATCCATAATAGTCCATCGGTCATAAATATAAAGTGCGAGTGTCCTCGTCAAATTACCCTTATACCCGAAGTCAAATATTCCAACTAATTAAGGATTTAAACTGTGACGCAGTTATCACTTCTGTCAACAATTACACCAGTTATCACTGTATGTAATCTACCCCTGTTTTGATTAGATATGAATATTAATTTACCCACTTGATCAGTTTGAATAATCAATTACCCAACCCGAATAATTAATTAAATGATTATAATAGATTCCATATGAACGTCACTAAATAGGACAACCATAATCATTATTAATTATTAGGATAATTAATTTGAAGATATGTTCGACAGACTCCAATGAGTTGTCACTCAATTAGACAATACCCCCCATCTATTAATAGTCAATAGTCCAATTTCCACAAGTGTCGGTCTTTTGCCCAAACCTTAATTATGGTACAAAGCCCAATTACCCAATTTTAGTAATTAGCCCAACATCATGATTACTTCGTTTTAAATAAGCATAATAATAACTTAGCTACGAGACATTAATATAAAAAGGTTGAACATAACTTACAATGATTAAAAATAGCGTAGCGTTACACGGACAGAATTTCGACTTACACCCTTACAACATTCGCTAACATACCCTTATTATTAGAATTATAATTAAAATTAAAATATAAATTATAAATATAAATATAAATTTTACGTATGAAGAGGAAGAAAAAAGATGATGAAATTTGATCAGAATTCGGTTGGCTTTATAGCCAGAGTTGAAAATTGGGGCTCCGCGACTCGCGGCAAAATGCCCTTAAAACTCCGCGAGTCGCGGAGATGTATTTACAGCTCACACCCTTGGAGTTTCTTGCTGCCGACGGTTTTTAATATATATATATAATATATATATAATTAATATAATTAATTATATATTATATTATATTTATATACATAGTTAACTTGTAATTTTTAGTCCGTTGCGTCGAGCGTTAAGAGTTGACTCTAGTCCCGGTTCCGGATTTTCGAACGTCCTCGCGTACAATTTAATATCTTGTACTTTGCATTTTGAATCTTGTACTTTTGTAATTTCGAGACGTTTCTTATCAATAATTGGAACCTTTTTGATTGTCTTTTGTTCTTTTGAGCTTTTTGGTCGTTTGCGTCTTCAATTCGTCGAATCTGTCTTTTGTCTTCACCTTTTATTATTTAAACGAATATCACTTGTAAATAGAACAATTGCAACTAAAAGCTTGTCTTTCTTGAGGAATAATGCTATGAAATATATGTTCGTTTTTAGCATTATCAAATATTCCCACACTTGAGCGTTGCTTGTCCTCAAGCAATATTGTCTTGAAATACTAGAATCACTTCTTTATTCTTCACACTTTGTACATCAGTGATTTCTATACGGCGGTATAAACTATGATAATAACGATATGGTTTACAGTCCCACATGACTATAAAAATTTAGATCCATTAAGGAAATTGGATCTTTATGAAAACATTTGATCTTTTGAAAATTAAATCTAGTTTTTACCCTAGATAAGTTTTCCGGAATAACCCTTTACCGGTGTTTGCAAAATATTTTTGTGGGTTTGGTGGGTTTCAGATTTGAAAATTTTAGCTCAAAACTTGCGGTTTTGTGTCACCCACTTGCTAACCTTGTATTTGGAAAGCAACACGTCCAGTTTACTTGTTCCGTATATTACCTTTCGGCAAACTACCGTCCGGTTGTAAAGGAAAGCATTGAACAAGCAACTGTTAAGGCAATGTCCCGTGACATGCTTTTGATTATGGTCTATAACGTGTCGGACGCAATTACTATCCTTGGTAGGAGCAATAGTAAAGCTCACCCTTATAATTTTTCGGTCTGGCACAAGGTCCTGTCTTTGACCATGCTATGCAACCACCGTTCTTACGGTTGACACCCGATTTAGTTCAGGTGACCTAATGAATTCCAGGTGAATTCCTAGGATTTTACGTTCAATGGTAATGAACGTATTGAAAATGGGTTTTCAGAAAACAAATCGGTTTGTATTTTTGATCAAAATATTTTCTCGTTCAAGCTCGAGTTTAGATATCATCGAATTCCATGAGTTTGAATTCTCAATCTTTAAGGTCAATCTCTAGGATTGAGTAATATCAGTCTTAAAAGCTGATTTTTAATCTTTAAGGAGATTATCCTTTCTGGGGATCTGATTCATTAGTCTTATCCAGCTAATTTGCATGGTGCCCCCCCATTATACGAGATAAATCCTTCTCATGGTTAGGATAAATCTGACCACTTGGCGACCCTGTTTAATGCTGAGGTCCGTGGATTTCCTGCTGATTTTAGAGATGACTTTTCTAGATTTTTCGTCAACCTACAGCTGGTCTGGACGACAACTTCATGACCTAAATCAAGAAGCGCGTGTCTTTTTCGGAAGACTTTACTTCCTTTTAATGATGGAATTGATTCATCGTGTAGGTCCATCTCTTCTTTTCTTTCATCGGGTAAAACAGTTTAGTTTAGTCCAAAGCAAAAGTATTTTCAGTTATTTGTTACATATATATGTGACATATGTTTAAGATAACTTGGTAAATTTTTCCACACTTGGCTTTTTATTTTTCTTTTTATCGTCCTCTATTCCATTTTAAATGAATTTTAACATTTTAGTTTGTTTCTCAATTTATGTCCTTTCCGAGGTAACAATAATTTCGGTGTTAAAACCTAGTTTTATCGTTCATAAATATGTATAAACATGATTTTAATTCATTTAATTAAAAATTTTGAAAAATTTTACTAGAATTGGGTAGTCAGTATATAAGACTAGGGCTGTTTTTTTTTTATCAGAGAGCACTATATTCTAATACAACTACTGCTTTACTAGTATTTTTAATGGTAACCAAGTGTTTAATATAAAAATTTTAAAATTCGAAAGAATTTAACCCCTTCCCACACTTAAGATCTTGCAATGCCCTCATTTGCAAGAAATCAGTAACAATTTAAATTATTGAGGGTGATTTGTGTGAAAATGATTAAATTTTTACCAAAGTTTCCAAATATATTGGCGTTTGTTTGCTGAATGATAAATGGTGCACTTCATTTGTTCATTCCGTCTTGTTGTTATTTCACATATATTTTGCATCTTGTCGTCAAAATTAGTTGCTTTTGCTGAACTTAATGCCAGTCTTTGAAAATGCGTTGTTTTACCCTGTTGTGTACATAAGATAAACTGCAAACATATATACATATTTTTGAAGTTTGGTTTATTACCCCACATTCAAAAATTATTAAAATCTAAGAATAAAAGTTAGATAATTATAAAAATGATTACAATATTAACAAAAATATTAAATGTATCAATAATTACAAATTACAAAATAAAAAAAATAAAAAGTAAACTAAGGATGATATTGGTACCAATAGGGGTTCCACGCATAACCATAAGTGCTATAGAATGCTTCGGCAGGGTCATACGTAGGATATGGTGGCTGCATCTCTATCGACCAAGGAGGGAAGACGGGTTTCGGTGTAGGAATATAGTTTCTACCTATATGTTGGCAATGCGCTATGATCTGGTTCTGATGAACTTGCCAATCTTCAAATGCCCTCTGTCTAGCATTTTCGTATTCCTGAGAAGCTATAAACCTATGCATTTCTTGCATCTCATTCCCCCCTCCTACATTACCTTGTTCCTGGTTTCTCTCCACCTGTGGATGTCTACCATGGTATCGTACTGCGGTGTTATTTCGCCGCTTCAAAACTTTCGCACCATGGTATACATTTAAACCTATAGTGTCGCGGGGTTCTGGTTCTTCTACTAATAATCCCCCTCGACTTATATCCACACCGAGATATTCACCAATCAAAGTAATAAAAATACCACCTCCTATTATGCTATGTGGACGCATCCCCCGAACCATAGCTGATAAATAATAACCCACACAATATGGTATACTTACAGCGCTCTGTGGGTCTCGAATACACATATGGTAAAACAAATCTTGTTCATTTACCTTTTCTTTGTTTTTACCCCTTTGTGTAATCGAATTAGCTAAAAACCTATGTATTACTCTTAATTCGGCTCTATCTATATCCAAATAAGAGTAGTTTCCCCCTTTGAAACGGTGATGGCTTGTCATTTGACTCCACACACCGTGTGTATCAAAATTCTCATCTATCTTTCTACCGTTTAGTATTAATCCTCTACAATCGGCAGACGCTAATTCCTCAGGCGTATATATACGTAAAGCCTGAGCCATGTCCAGTAAAGACATGTGGCGCATCGAACCGCCTAACAAAAATCTAATAAAAGAACGATCGGTTAAACTAGCTACCCGATCATTCAACTCTATACTACATAACAACTCTTCACACCATACTTTATATACAGGTCTGCGTATGGTGAATAAACATATCCAGTCATTAAAAGAAGAATTACCATACCTTTGTACAAGTAATTCCCTAATTGGCCCGGCCAATTCTACAGCTTCTAAGGGTCCCCATTCTATGACCCTCGGTACCTCAACAACCTTAGAGTGAAGAGTATGCAAACCCCGTTGATATTTTGGATAATCTATCCAAAGTCTGTCAAATCTCAGGTTCGGGTGCAACTCTTCCAAATGCATATCGGAAAAGGTCATGACTGGATGAGGTACATCCTGCTTGTAGTAGTTATCTACCTCCTGTTGTTCCAAGTTCTCAGCAGGAGCATGGCGGGCTTGGGATGAAGATTCACCCCTTTCATTCTGCAAAACACATCAAACACAAATTTTGTGCATCCAAATATGCATTAGTGTCAGCAAAATCATCAATCAAAATAATTACAATGACATTATCAATTTATATCAAACTTAAGCTCATTTTCACATTTTTATCAAATCTATACTTTTTCAAATAAGCATATACGAAAATTTTCGCCAAGTTCATAAGCATTCAACTCAAATAACATGTCAAAATAATCATTACTAGCAAATAAACA
Source organism: Rutidosis leptorrhynchoides (assembly GCF_046630445.1). Lineage (NCBI taxonomy): Eukaryota > Viridiplantae > Streptophyta > Magnoliopsida > Asterales > Asteraceae > Rutidosis > Rutidosis leptorrhynchoides. The sequence goes on from NC_092340.1 coordinate 51,531,868, forward strand.
AGTCTCAAATGGCATTATCTTTCAAAAATCAAGTTCATGAATTTTGGACTTGAAAAAGTCCACTTTAATTCTCAAAATCATGTTTAGGCTCAAAGTTTGGATCATTTAACTACCTAGACATGTTACACTACTCAATTTAGCAACAATTCATGACAAAAATCGGCCATAACCTGTTTATATCAAAAAGCCCCAAATTTGCTCAAGAACACAAACCCTAGATTACTCAAAATTTGAAGTTTAAGGCTTCTAATCATGTTAAACAGCATCAATCTAGGTTATACAAGCATAATACATAAACAATTTAAATCTAATTACACTAAAAAGCATCAAAATCAAATTGGGGAAAAATTAGCTCAAGAACACCTAATTTCGAATTAAATGGTGTTTAGGTGTAGAAATTTACCGTTTTTCTTGAGTAATTCTTAGATATCATCCTTCTCAACATGATTTTAGCAAAAGATTTGGTGATTAACGGTTAAAAATTGAGATTTTTGGGGGTGATTTTCGGGTTTTTTCGGCAGTATATCGCAGTATTTTTCGGGTTGTTTTTGTGTTGTTGAGTGTACTGATCGTTTCAGCTGTTTTTTTTTTTTTTCTGGGTTTTGGTCCCTCCGCGAGTCGCGGAGGTTTTGTACTTCAAACTCCGCGAGTCGCGGAGTTTACTCTTTTTTTTTTTTTTTTTTTTTTTTTTTTATAATCTTTAACTTCTTAAAACAATTTAGTAATTAATTTTAAAATTTTGTTTCCCTTGTTATTTAGGATGAGGTCGTTTCGGATCGATGTCCTAGTCCGTCCCTCGACAAAATTTTAAAATTTGTCTTTTTGTAGCGATTGTTTTAAAAGCTAAGATTTTTGGGTTTTTTTTTTTTAATTTTTTTGGCATACTTTAAATCAATAAGATTAAAAATAATGATAATAAAAGTTTTCGTCCCTCCCTCGGGTAAAGCAATTTCGGTTCAAAGACCTAGTCTTCAACTTACGACGAATTTTAAAAATCATATTTTTAACTTAATGAGATAAAGTAAATTTTTGTTTTTAAATTCACACAACTTAAATATAAAATTCAAAATTAAAAATTCACACCAAACTTAAAATTTGAAATGCATAAAATTAAAATTTCATATTTTAAAAATTAAAAATTCACACCAAACTTAATTTAAAAATTCATAAATTCATACCAAACTTATATTAATTTTTCAAATATTTACAATTTTAAATATATTGTTTTTACAAAGTTTACAATATTAATTTAAGATTTAAATATTAAGATTAAAAACATGGTAAAAATAAAATTAAAAATCTTTTTGTCTTTTTATCCCACTTTAATCAATCAAATATTATCAAAAATATGCGCCCCTCTTTTCGGTAAAGTAATTTCGGTTCAAAGACCTAATTTAACTCATGACGAATTTTTGAAATATTTTGGGTTGATTGATTAAAGATATTTATACCTTAAGAATAAACGTTAAATTTCGCAGTGATGTAATAAATTTTTGAATGATATCAATAATTTCGGTCGCCAAACCTAATTTTATTCAATACCAATTTAATACTTTTTAGCGAACAAATTAGCGTTTATTATCAAAAGGTTAAAAATAAAAATAAAAACTAAAAACTGTACAGACATACCTGTGAAATAGATTTCTTAGTTATATGATCTATTATATTCATAAGATAGTCGGTTTAATTGATTTTCCATGGCTACATAGGCGTAACCTCGAGCATTCAGTGTCTTTTCTTCTAAACATATGAACGGTCCGTCTCTGCATAAAGTAACAAATTCGGTATTTGAATAGGTTTGATTATTTGAACATTTACCTCCATGTGACCATTTTCCGCATTTGTGACATCGTTCTAGGTGTCGTGCTCTTCTTTTCGCTGCGGATTTTGATTTTCCTTTACCAAATTGTAACTTATTATCTTCGCATCTGGATTCTTTTCTAACTCCGTCCATTCTTTCTCTGATTACTGATACTAATTCACTTGGTAGTATGTCATTATTACGTTTAGTGATCAAAGCGTGTAGCATTAGACCATGGTTTAGTTCACAGGCAGTCTTCATTTCGTAAAAACCTAAAAAAAATAAAAATTCAGAATGGGGGGAGAAGACTAGTTCTTTAGGGTCTGCTAGGGAAAGACCATACGTGTTCCATTTTCGAGAACTACACGAAAACAGACAATCTAACTCTAACAGAAATACATATTATCCTTTAAAGACTTGATTCTCCCCACACTTAGTTAGCTGTGGTGTCGAAATTGTGATTAACTTCGTTGTCGACTTCCATCGGACCATATATGTAATGTTTAACTCTGTGACCATTAACTTTAAATTCAATCCCATTTGAATTTATTAATTCTATCGTTCCGTATGGGAAAACTCTTTTGACTATGAATGGTCCAGACCATCTTGATTTCAATTTTCCAGGAAATAGCTTGAATCGTGAATTGAAAAGAAGAACTCTGTCTCCTTCTTTAAATTCTTTTGAACTTCTGATTCTTTTATCATGCCATTTCTTCGTTCTTTCTTTATAGATTAACGAATTTTCGTATGCTTCATGTCTTAATTCTTCTAATTCGTTTAGTTGACTTAATCGTAGACGTCCGGCTTCATGTAAATCAAGATTACATGTCTTCAAAGCCCAAAATGCTTTGTGTTCAATTTCTACTGGAAGATGACATGCTTTTCCATAAACAAGTCTAAAAGGTGTGGTTCCAATTGGAGTTTTGTAGGCTGTTCTAAAAGTCCAGAGTGCATCCTCCAATTTAATGGACCATTCCTTCGGATTTGATCCTACGGTTTTCTCTAGAATACGTTTTAAAACTCGGTTGGTATTTTCAACTTGTCCACTTGTTTGTGGATGATATGCGGTGGAGATTTTATGAGTTACTCCATATCTTTTAAGAACTTTCTCAAGTTGATTATTACAGAAATGAGTACCCCGATCACTTATTAAAGCTTTCGGTGTTCCAAACCTTGCAAAAAGACGTTTTAAAAAGTTGACTACAACTCGTGCATCGTTAGTTGGGAGAGCTTGTGCTTCCGCCCATTTAGATACATAATCAATGGCTACGAGTATATATAGATTATTATGAGATTTTGGAAATGGACCCATAAAGTCAATACCCCAAATGTCAAATACTTCACATACTTGGATGACATTTTGTGGCATTTCATCACGTTGACTTATTTTTCCGGCCCTTTGACATGCATCACAAGATTTGCAAAGAAGGTGTGCGTCTTTGTAAATTGTAGGCCAATAGAATCCAGCTTCATAAACTTTTCTTGCTGTTAGTTGAGGCCCATAATGCCCTCCTGTTGGTCCTGTGTGACAATGGTTTAAAATTTTACTAGCTTCATCTCCAAATACACATCGGCGTATTATTCCATCGGGACAACTTTTAAACAGATGTGGATCTTCCCAGAAATAGTGTTTTATATCACTGAAGAATTTCTTTCGTCTTTGGTACGATAATCCTTTTTCAAGGAATCCACAAACTAAGTAGTTTGCATAGTCTGCAAACCATGGGATTTCTTTATAATCTATCTTCAATAGATATTCATCAGGAAAGTTGTCTTGTATGGCCGATTCATTCAGAACTTCTAATTCGGGATTTTCAAGACGAGAAAGATGATCAGCGGCGAGATTTTCTGCTCCCTTTTTATCTCGGATTTCAATATCAAACTCTTGTAAGAGTAAGATCCAACGGATTAATCTTGGTTTAGCATCTTGTTTTGAAAATAGGTATCTAAGAGCAGAATGGTCGGTATAGACCACCGTTTTTGCTAGAACGAGATATGATCGAAATTTATCAAAAGCAAAGACAATAGCAAGGAGTTCTTTTTCAGTAGTTGTATAGTTCGTTTGTGCTCCTTGTAATGTCTTACTAGCATAATATATAGGTTGAAATCTTTTTTCAATCCTTTGTCCTAAAACGGCTCCCATTGCAAAATCACTTGCATCGCACATTAGTTCAAATGGTAGATTCCAATTTGGTGTTATCATGATCGGCGCATTAGTGAGTTTTTCTTTAAGAATATTAAAAGATTTGATACATTCATCTGAAAAGATGAATGGCGCATCCTTTTCTAGGAGTTTATTCATAGGAGTGGCAATTTTAGAAAAATCTTTTATGAAACGTCGGTAAAAACCGGCATGCCCTAGAAAACTCCTAACTCCTCTAACATTTGTGGGATGTGGAAGTTTAGCAATTACATCTACTTTAGCTCTATCCACTTCAATTCCTTCTTTTGAAATTTTATGTCCAAGAACGATGCCTTCTTTAACCATGAAATGGCATTTCTCCCAATTAAGTACTAGATTTGATTTTTCGCATCTAATTAGCATTCGTTCCAGATTAACTAGACATGATTTAAATGTATCACCGAAGACTGAAAAGTCATCCATGAATACTTCCATGCATTCTTCTATCATATCGTGAAAAATCGCCATCATACACCTTTGAAAGGTTGCAGGGGCGTTACAAAGTCCAAATGGCATGCGTTTGTAAGCAAAAGTACCATAAGGGCACGTAAATGTGGTTTTCTCTTGATCCTCGGGTGCTATTGGAATTTGAAAATATCCGGAAAATCCATCTAGAAAACAATAGTAACTATTTCCGGCTAATCTTTCCAACATTTGATCTATGAAAGGTAAGGGAAAGTGATCTTTTCTGGTGGCGTCATTTAATTTTCTATAATCAATACATACACGCCATCCTGTTACAGTCCTAGTAGGAATAAGCTCATTTTTCTCATTTGTGATGACAGTCATGCCACCCTTCTTAGGTACGCATTGAACTGGGCTTACCCATGGACTATCAGAGATTGGATATATCAAACCTGCATCTAGCAGTTTAATAATCTCTTTCTTAACTACATCTTGCATATTAGGATTTAGTCTTCGTTGACGTTGCACATACGTTTTATGACCTTCTTCCATAAGGATTTTATGTGTGCAATACGAAGGACTTATTCCTTTAATATCATGAATCTTCCATGCAATGGCTGGTTTATGAGCTTTCAACACAGAAATGAGCTGTGATTTCTCATTTTCAGTAAGAGAAGACGATATTATTACAGGTAATTCAGATTCACCATGTAAATAAGCGTATTCCAAATGGTTTGGAAGTGGTTTTAACTCTAATTTCGGAGGTTCTTCTATCGATGATTTATATTGATATCTGTCTTCTTCTTTTAGCATTTGAATTTCTTCTGTTGTTGGTTCATATCCATTAGCTATAAGTGTAGCTAACATTTCAGCTTCATCAATTGGTTCATTACCTTCTCCTAAAGAACATTCTCCTGTTCCTTGTAATTCTGGAAATTCTTCTAATAATTCTGCATGTGCATCTATAGTTTGAATATAATAACATGTATCATCTGCAGATTGTGGTTGTTGCATTGCTCTATCAACTGAAAAGGTAACACTCTCATCCTCTATACTTAGGGTCAGTTTCTTACCGAACACGTCTATCATTGCTTTAGCCGTGTTTAAGAATGGTCTTCCTAATATGAGAGGAACTTGAGAATCTTCTTCCATGTCCAAAACAACAAAATCTACTGGAAATACTAAAGTACCAACTTTAACTAGCATGTTTTCCATTATCCCTCTAGGATATTTTATTGATCTATCGGCTAGTTGTATGCTTATTCTGGTTGGTTTCAATTCTCCAAGGTCTAGTTTAGCGTATAGTGAATACGGCATTAGATTTATACTAGCACCTAAGTCTGCCAATGCTTCTATTGAACTAAGACTACCCAGAAAACATGGAATTGTGAAACTTCCTGGATCAGATAATTTTTCTGGTATCTTATTCAACAACACTGCTGAACAATTAGCATTCATAGTAACAGCCGAGAGTTCTTCCATTTTCTTTCTATTCGTGATTAGATCTTTCAAGAATTTAGCATATCTAGGCATTCCTGAAATCACATCAATGAAAGGAAGATTTACATTTATCTGTTTAAACATATCCAAGAATTTGGATTGCTCGGCTTCAAGTTTCTCTTTCTTCATTTTACTCGGGTAAGGAAGTGGTGGTTGGTATGGTTTAACATAAGGTTTATCCTTAACTGTGTTATTTTCATTAACCTTTTCAACTACCGGTTCTTTTTCCTTATCTTGATCAGGTTGTGGTTCTTGTGGAGTAGGAATAGTTTCATCAGAAGTTACAGGTATTTCAGGTGGTTTAAGTGTTGTACCACTTCTTGTGGTAATAGCTTTAGCTGTTTCATTCCGGGGGTTAGCATTTGTATCACTAGGTAGACTTCCCGGTTTTCTTTCACCTATTAACCTTGCTAGGTTACTTACTTCTTGTTCCAGATTTTGAATAGAAGCTTGTTGATTTCTAAATGCTTGAGCATTTTGTTCATTTGTTTGTTTTTGAGATGTGAAAAACTGCGTTTGAGTTTCAACTAGCTTCGTCATCATATCTTCTAAATTCGGCTTTTTATCATCGGTTTGTTGTGGTGGTTTGTTTTGAAAATTCGGTCTTTGCTGATTGTAAGTATTATTGGATACTTGTTGATTGCTAGGACCTTGTTGGTTGTTGTATGGAATATTTCGGTTATAATTCTGGTTTTGATTGTAAATTGGTCTTGGCGGTTGATAATTATTCTGATAATTATTTCCAGGCCTTTGGTTTATGTATGAAATATTCTCTCTTTGTTCCATTGTTAATTCAATACCGAGACAATCTTTTGTCAAATGTGGTCCTCCACACTGCTCACAACTAATTCGTATTGAGTGAATATCTTTAGTCATCTTTTCCATTCGTCTCTCGAAAGCATCTATCTTTGCGGAAATGGAATCTAAGTCATGGCTAGAATCGGCTCTAGCTGCTTTAGATGATCTAATGATATCTTTTTCTTGGTGCCACTCATGCGAGTGGGAAGCAGTGTTATCAATAATTTTGTAAGCATCAGTTTCGGTTTTCTTCATAATAGAACCACCAGCTGCTATATCTATGTCTTTTCTTGTAGTGATGTCGCATCCTCGGTAGAATATTTGTACTATTTGACAGGTGTCTAAACCATGTTGCGGACATCCTCTTAATAACTTTCCATATCTTGTCCACGCCTCATATAGAGTTTCATTTGGCTTCTGTGTGAACGTAACAATTTCTGCTTGAAGTCTTACGGCTTTAGATGCAGGAAAGAATTGTTTAAGAAATTTGTCAATTAAAACATCCCATGTATCAATCGCCCCTTCAGGTAACGATTCCAACCAATCTTTGGCTTCTCCCTTTAAAGTCCAGGGAAATAACATGAGATATATCTGTTCATCCTCCACTTCTCGGATTTTAAATAGTGTGCAGATCCTATTAAAGGTACGTAGATGTTCATTTGGATCTTCCTTTGGCGCACCACTAAATTGGCATTGATTAGTCACCATGTGTAGAATTTGTCCTTTGATTTCATAATCTGGCGCATTAATGTCTGGATGAGTAATTGCGTGACCTTGGCCAGTGCGTTTAGCTCTCATTCGGTCTTCCATACTTAAAGGTTCCAGATTCTCCATAATTGAATTTGTTGAATCGGTATCACTAGATGATTCTGATTTAATAGTTCGTTCCTCAACAATCTCTGTTTGAATGATTGGTGGTTCCGGAGGAAAGTTTAATGGTTCAGGATCTACGAACCGTTCCTGAATATTCTCTGGATTCTCAATTGTGAGGTTGGGTTCAAAAAATGGATTATCGGAAATTTGAACTGAAGTACTTGGTCGACTGGATGACGATTCTAAAGAAAAATCAACGGCGGTTATATTTGTTAAACGATGTCTTGATCGAGTTACAGGTGGTGAACGTACAAAAGGTGATGAACGTCTTGCTCGGTGCATTCACTGAATATCCTATTAGTTTTTAAAAGGAAAGAAAAATTATAATAAGTTATCCAATCAATAGACTTTTTTGATTTTGCCCACGTTTCGAATAGCCAAAAGATGCAGCAGAGGGGCAGGATTCGTTTGGTCTCAATATAATTGAGGACTGTTTGGCTCCAATAACCCGGTCCACGTACAAATCCAACTATTACTACGAACCAGAAAATTTTGATGTCTATCAATTTAACCACTTAAAATAAATTTTCGTAATTTTAAGAAATTTAGATAAGAAGTAGAAAAAATTCTAAGTCCTAAAAACTAGAATGGCGAGAAATAAGAGAGAAAAAGAGTTCGTCGAAAAAGGTTGAAAAAGAAAAAATGGTTGAAAAATAAAAGGTGACGGAAAAATAAAAGAAACTTATAAAAACTTAAAAATACTTAACTAACCTAACCTTATTACTACAACTAACTTAAAATTATAATCGCAAATTGAAATTACTAATTGGAATGATAATTGATACATAGTAAAAGGTCTAAAAATATTAAAGCTTACAGGAAAAACTAAATCCCAAATGGAAATAACTTAAAAAGAAACTAAAACTTAAAAAGGCGTCGCAAAATTCTAAAGCACCTAAATTTTAGTCTAAAGAAAAAGCACTTAAGGAATTCTACGGCAAAGCCTAAAAATCTAGGAGTAAAAATAACTATAGCAAAAATTAAGTTTAAAATTAAATATGAGCTAAAAATACAAATATTACGCTACAACGATTAAAAAGGTACAAAATATAAAAATATACAAAAAGTTGTAAAAAGTACAATTTTTATAAAAATATTATTTTTATATTATTTATTTTATAAAACTATTAATTTTATAATTTAATAAAACTAATTTAACTAAAATATATAAATAAAAAGTAAAAAGTAAAAATAAAACTAAAACTAATAATAATAATAATAATAATAATTAGGTTAAATAATAATAATAATAATTAATAACCCGTAATTAATGCAGTTTTAGGGCTTCTGTTCGCGTGTCAGAGTGGCTCCGCGAGTCGTGGCAATTAAAGAAGAAAACCCCGCGAGTCGCGGGGTTCAGAATTTGAGCTGACAGATTTATCTTTTTACGCGTTTTTCTTTATTTATTTTTTTTTATTTTCTGTTTTCTATTTTTTAAATAAATAAAAGATTTTAAAATAAAACTTATATTTTTATAAACTAAAATAAAAATAAAGAAACTTATAAAACTTAAATATTTAATAAAATCTTAAAAATACATATATTTTTGTTTTTCTTTTTATATTTTCAAAACGTATTTTTACAAAAACGACTTTTAATAAAAGTAACTAAAAAAAATCTTTTTTTTTTTTTTTATATTAGCGTTGCGCTTCCGGCTTTTAAGATGAAGATTCCCCGGCAGCGGCGCCAAAAATACTTGATGTGAAGCGAGGTGTATATAAAATAGTATTATTTTTAGTGCGAAAATACTATTAAATACGATACAATTTTACACAAGATATTTATTTATTTATAGAATGGATATACTTAAACCTTGCTACAACACTTATAGGCAGTGTACCTAATCGTACAGTAGTGTAGTTTTTAGTAAGTCCGGTTCGTTCCACAGGGAAATCTTTAAACAAAGCTCAACGCTATATTAGTTTACTTTTATAAAAATACAATTATATATATAAGTAATATTATTATTATAAAGGGGGGTTTTTACCGTTTAATGACCGGTTTGTCGATTTTAAAACTTTAGTCGCAGTTAAAACCTAATGTAAAATATAAAATAAATACAAGACTTTAAATTAAAGCGTAAAGTAAATAACGATAATGAAATTGCGAATAATAAAAATGCGATAAAATAAAATTGCGATAATTAAAAAGTACGATAATTAAAAGTGCGATAAAATAAAATAAATAAAAGTGCGATAATTAGAAGTGCAATTAAATATAAAATAAAGGAAATTAAATATGAAATAAAAGAATTATGCTTATTTAAACTTCCGTAATCATGATGTTTGACGTGTTGATTTTAGTTTTATGCCCATGGGTTAATTGTCCTTTGTCCTGGATTATTCAATATGTCCGTCTGGTTTTTGTCCATAACAGTCCATCAGTCATAAATATAAATTGCAAGTGTCCTTGTCAAATTATTATTATACCCGAAGTTAAATATTCCAACTAATTGGGGATTCGAATTGTAACAAGGTTTTAATACTTTGTTTAATGAATACACCAGGTTATCGACTGCGTGTAAACCAAGGTTTTACTACTTTGTTAACAATTACACCAATTACCCTTGAATGTAATTTCACCCCTGTTTTAATTATTCTAGTGGCTATTAATTCATTCCCGTGTCCGGTTAAATGAACGATTATGCGTACATATAAATACCCCGCCCATCGTGTCCGATCGAGTGTATATGGTAATTTATAGGGACGCCCAATTGTAAATCTTTATATTAACATTAACAAACTTTCATTTAGTTAAACAAATATAAAGCCCATTAATAGCCCATAGTCTAATTTCCACAAGTGTCGTTCTTTTGTCCAAACCCCAATTATGGTACAAAGCCCAATTACCCAATTTTAGTAATTAGCCCAACATCATGATTACTTCGTTTTAAATAAGCATAATAATAACTTAGCTACGAGACATTAATATAAAAAGGTTGAACATAACTTACAATGATTAAAAATAGCGTAGCGTTACACGGACAGAATTTCGACTTACACCCTTACAACATTCGCTAACATACCCTTATTATTAGAATTATAATTAAAATTAAAATATAAATTATAAATATAAATATAAATTTTACGTATGAAGAGGAAGAAAAAAGATGATGAAATTTGATCAGAATTCGGTTGGCTTTATAGCCAGAGTTGAAAATTGGGGCTCCGCGACTCGCGGCAAAATGCCCTTAAAACTCCGCGAGTCGCGGAGATGTATTTACAGCTCACACCCTTGGAGTTTCTTGCTGCCGACGGTTTTTAATATATATATATAATATATATATAATTAATATAATTAATTATATATTATATTATATTTATATACATAGTTAACTTGTAATTTTTAGTCCGTTGCGTCGAGCGTTAAGAGTTGACTCTAGTCCCGGTTCCGGATTTTCGAACGTCCTCGCGTACAATTTAATATCTTGTACTTTGCGTTTTGAATCTTGTACTTTTGTAATTTCGAGACGTTTCTTATCAATAATTGGAACCTTTTTGATTGTCTTTTGTTCTTTTGAGCTTTTTGGTCGTTTGCGTCTTCAATTCGTCGAATCTGTCTTTTGTCTTCACCTTTTATTATTTAAACGAATATCACTTGTAAATAGAACAATTGCAACTAAAAGCTTGTCTTTCTTGAGGAATAATGCTATGAAATATATGTTCGTTTTTAGCATTATCAAATACTACAAAATGTAAAGTCCACTTTATCCTTAGACTATTAAAACAGGGGTGGATTACATACAGTGATAACTGGTGTAATTGTTGACAGAAGTGATAACTGCGTCACAGTTTAAATCCTTAATCAGTTGGAATATTTGACTTCGGGTATAAGGGTAATTTGACGAGGATACTCGCACTTTATTTTTATGACCGATGGACTATTATGGACAAAAACCAGATAGACGTATCAAATAAACCAGGACAAAGGACAATTAACCCATGGTAATAAATTAAAATCAACACGTCAAACATCATGATTACGGAAGTTTAAATAAGCATAATTCTTTTATTACATTTCTCATCGTATCTTTATTTACTGTCATTTTATTACTCGCAATTTTATTTACTGTCATTTTATTTATTGTCATTATTTTACGCACTTTAATTATCGTCATTTATCTTTACGCTTAAAATATAGAATCGACAAACCGGTCATTAAACGGTAAAACCCCCCTTTTATAATAATATTACTACTTATATAATTATATATATTTTGTATAAATATAGTTAAAAATATAGTAAGTATCACCAGCTCCCTGTGGAACGAACCGGACTTACTAAAAACTACACTACTCTACGATTAGGTACACTGCCTATAGTGTTGTAGCAAGGTTTAGGTATATCCCATCCGTAAATTAATAAAACTTGTGTCATATTTTGTATTAAAAATAATACTGAGAATTAAAGTGGACTTTTTCAAGTCCAAAATTCATGAACTTGATTTTTGAAAGATAATGCCATTTGAGACTTGTTTATTTGCTAGTAATGATTATTTTGACATGTTATTTGAGTTGAATGCTTATGAACTTGGCGAAAATTTTCGTATATGCTTATTTGAAAAAGTATAGATTTGATAAAAATGTGAAAATGAGCTTAAGTTTGATATAAATTGATAATGTCATTGTAATTATTTTGATTGATGATTTTGCTGACACTAATGCATATTTGGATGCACAAAATTTGTGTTTGATGTGTTTTGCAGAATGAAAGGGGTGAATCTTCATCCCAAGCCCGCCATGCTCCTGCTGAGAACTTGGAACAACAGGAGGTAGATAACTACTACAAGCAGGATGTACCTCATCCAGTCATGACCTTTTCCGATATGCATTTGGAAGAGTTGCACCCGAACCTGAGATTTGACAGACTTTGGATAGATTATCCAAAATATCAACGGGGTTTGCATACTCTTCACTCTAAGGTTGTTGAGGTACCGAGGGTCATAGAATGGGGACCCTTAGAAGCTGTAGAATTGGCCGGGCCAATTAGGGAATTACTTGTACAAAGGTATGGTAATTCTTCTTTTAATGACTGGATATGTTTATTCACCATACGCAGACCTGTATATAAAGTATGGTGTGAAGAGTTGTTATGTAGTATAGAGTTGAATGATCGGGTAGCTAGTTTAACCGATCGTTCTTTTATTAGATTTTTGTTAGGCGGTTCGGTGCGCCACATGTCTTTACTGGACATGGCTCAGGCTTTACGTATATATACGCCTGAGGAATTAGCGTCTGCCAATTGTAGAGGATTAATACTAAACGGTAGAAAGATAGATGAGAATTTTGATACACACGGTGTGTGGAGTCAAATGACAAGCCATCACCGTTTCAAAGGGGGAAACTACTCTTATTTGGATATAGATAGAGCCGAATTAAGAGTAATACATAGGTTTTTAGCTAATTCGATTACACAAAGGGGTAAAAACAAAGAAAAGGTAAATGAACAAGATTTGTTTTACCATATGTGTATTCGAGACCCACAGAGCGCTGTAAGTATACCATATTGTGTGGGTTATTATTTATCAGCTATGGTTCGGGGGATGCGTCCACATAGCATAATAGGAGGTGGTATTTTTATTACTTTGATTGGTGAATATCTCGGTGTGGATATAAGTCGAGGGGGATTATTAGTAGAAGAACCAGAACCCCGCGACACTATAGGTTTAAATGTATACCATGGTGCAAAAGTTTTGAAGCGGCGAAATAACGCCGCAGTACGATACCATGGTAGACATCCACAGGTGGAGAGAAACCAGGAACAAGGTAATGTAGGAGGGGGGAATGAGATGCAAGAAATGCATAGGTTTATAGCTTCTCAGGAATACGAAAATGCTAGACAGAGGGCATTTGAAGATTGGCAAGTTCATCAGAACCAGATCATAGCGCATTGCCAACATATAGGTAGAAACTATATTCCTACACCGAAACCCGTCTTCCCTCCTTGGTCGATAGAGATGCAGCCACCATATCCTACGTATGACCCTGCCGAAGCATTCTATAGCACTTATGGTTATGCGTGGAACCCCTATTGGTACCAATATCATCCTTAGTTTACTTTTTATTTTTTTATTTTGTAATTTGTAATTATTGATACATTTAATATTTTTGTTAATATTGTAATCATTTTTATAATTATCTAACTTTTATTCTTAGATTTTAATAATTTTTGAATGTGGGGTAATAAACCAAACTTCAAAAATATGTATATATGTTTGCAGTTTATCTTATGTACACAACAGGGTAAAACAACGCATTTTCAAAGACTGGCATTAAGTTCAGCAAAAGCAACTAATTTTGACGACAAGATGCAAAATATATGTGAAATAACAACAAGACGGAATGAACAAATGAAGTGCACCATTTATCATTCAGCAAACAAACGCCAATATATTTGGAAACTTTGGTAAAAATTTAATCATTTTCACACAAATCACCCTCAATAATTTAAATTGTTACTGATTTCTTGCAAATGAGGGCATTGCAAGATCTTAAGTGTGGGAAGGGGTTAAATTCTTTCGAATTTTAAAATTTTTATATTAAACACTTGGTTACCATTAAAAATACTAGTAAAGCAGTAGTTGTATTAGAATCTAGTGCTCTCTGATAAAAAAAGAACAGCCCTAGTCTTATATACTGACTACCCAATTCTAGTAAAATTTTTCAAAATTTTTAATTAAATGAATTAAAATCATGTTTATACATATTTATGAACGATAAAACTAGGTTTTAACACCGAAATTATTGTTACCTCGGAAAGGACATAAATTGAGAAACAAACTAAAATGTTAAAATTCATTTAAAATGGAATAGAGGACAATAAAAAGAAAAATAAAAAGCCAAGTGTGGGAAAATTTACCAAGTTATCTTAAACATATGTCACATATATCTGTAACAAATAACTGAAAATACTTTTGCTTTGGACTAAACTAAACTGTTTTACCCGATGAAAGAAAAGAAGAGATGGACCTACACGATGAATCAATTCCATCATTAAAAGGAAGTAAAGTCTTCCGAAAAAGACACGCGCTTCTTGATTTAGGTCATGAAGTTGTCGTCCAGACCAGCTGTAGGTTGACGAAAAATCTAGAAAAGTCATCTCTAAAATCAGCAGGAAATCCACGGACCTCAGCATTAAACAGGGTCGCCAAGTGGTCAGATTTATCCTAACCATGAGAAGGATTTATCTCGTACAATGGGGGGGCACCATGCAAATTAGCTGGATAAGACTAATGAATCAGATCCCCAGAAAGGATAATCTCCTTAAAGATTAAAAATCAGCTTTTAAGACTGATATTACTCAATCCTAGAGATTGACCTTAAAGATTGAGAATTCAAACTCATGGAATTCGATGATATCTAAACTCGAGCTTGAACGAGAAAATATTTTGATCAAAAATACAAACCGATTTGTTTTCTGAAAACCCATTTTCAATACGTTCATTACCATTGAACGTAAAATCCTAGGAATTCACCTGGAATTCATTAGGTCACCTGAACTAAATCGGGTGTCAACCGTAAGAACGGTGGTTGCATAGCATGGTCAAAGACAGGACCTTGTGCCAAACCGAAAAATTATAAGGGTGAGCTTTACTATTGCTCCTACCAAGGATAGTAATTGCGTCCGACACGTTATAGACCATAATCAAAAGCATGTCACGGGACATTGCCTTAACAGTTGCTTGTTCAACGCTTTCCTTTACAACCGGACGGTAGTTTTCCGAAAGGTAATATACGGAACAAGTAAACTGGACGTGTTGCTTTCCAAATACAAGGTTAGCAAGTGGGTGACACAAAACCGCAAGTTTTGAGCTAAAATTTTCAAATCTGAAACCCACCAAACCCACAAAAATATTTTGCAAACACCGGTAAAGGGTTATTCCGGAAAACTTATCTAGGGTAAAAACTAGATTTAATTTTCAAAAGATCAAATGTTTTCATAAAGATCCAATTTCCTTAATGGATCTAAATTTTTATAGTCATGTGGGACTGTAAACCATATCGTTATTATCATAGTTTATACCGCCGTATAGAAATCACTGATGTACAAAGTGTGAAGAATAAAGAAGTGATTCTAGTATTTCAAGACAATATTGCTTGAGGACAAGCAACGCTCAAGTGTGGGAATATTTGATAATGCTAAAAACGAACATATATTTCATAGCATTATTCCTCAAGAAAGACAAGCTTTTAGTTGCAATTGTTCTATTTACAAGTGATATTCGTTTAAATAATAAAAGGTGAAGACAAAAGACAGATTCGACGAATTGAAGACGCAAACGACCAAAAAGCTCAAAAGAACAAAAGACAATCAAAAAGGTTCCAATTATTGATAAGAAACGTCTCGAAATTACAAAAGTACAAGATTCAAAACGCAAAGTACAAGATATTAAATTGTACGCGAGGACGTTCGAAAATCCGGAACCGGGACTAGAGTCAACTCTTAACGCTCGACGCAACGGACTAAAAATTACAAGTTAACTATGTATATAAATATAATATAATATATAATTAATTATATTAATTATATATATATTATATATATATATATATTAAAAACCGTCGGCAGCAAGAAACTCCAAGGGTGTGAGCTGTAAATACATCTCCGCGACTCGCGGAGTTTTAAGGGCATTTTGCCGCGAGTCGCGGAGCCCCAATTTTCAACTCTGGCTATAAAGCCAACCGAATTCTGATCAAATTTCATCATCTTTTTTCTTCCTCTTCATACGTAAAATTTATATTTATATTTATAATTTATATTTTAATTTTAATTATAATTCTAATAATAAGGGTATGTTAGCGAATGTTGTAAGGGTGTAAGTCGAAATTCTGTCCGTGTAACGCTACGCTATTTTTAATCATTGTAAGTTATGTTCAACCTTTTTATATTAATGTCTCGTAGCTAAGTTATTATTATGCTTATTTAAAACGAAGTAATCATGATGTTGGGCTAATTACTAAAATTGGGTAATTGGGCTTTGTACCATAATTGGGGTTTGGACAAAAGAACGACACTTGTGGAAATTAGACTATGGGCTATTAATGGGCTTTATATTTGTTTAACTAAATGAAAGTTTGTTAATGTTAATATAAAGATTTACAATTGGGCGTCCCTATAAATTACCATATACACTCGATCAGACACGATGGGCGGGGTATTTATATGTACGCATAATCGTTCATTTAACTGGACACGGGAATGAATTAATAGCCACTAGAATAATTAAAACAGGGGTGAAATTACATTCAAGGGTAATTGGTGTAATTGTTAACAAAGTAGTAAAACCTTGGTTTACACGCAGTCGATAACCTGGTGTATTCATTAAACAAAGTATTAAAACCTTGTTACAATTCGAATCCCCAATTAGTTGGAATATTTAACTTCGGGTATAATAATAATTTGACAAGGACACTTGCAATTTATATTTATGACTGGTGGACTGTTATGGACAAAAACCAGACGGACATATTGAATAATCCAGGACAAAGGACAATTAACCCATGGGCATAAAACTAAAATCAACACGTCAAACATCATGATTACGGAAGTTTAAATAAGCATAATTCTTTTATTTCATATTTAATTTCCTTTATTTTATATTTAATTGCACTTCTAATTATCGCACTTTTATTTATTTTATTTTATCGCACTTTTAATTATCGTACTTTTTAATTATCGCAATTTTATTTTATCGCATTTTTATTATTCGCAATTTCATTATCGTTATTTACTTTACGCTTTAATTTAAAGTCTTGTATTTATTTTATATTTTACATTAGGTTTTAACTGCGACTAAAGTTTTAAAATCGACAAACCGGTCATTAAACGGTAAAAACCCCCCTTTATAATAATAATATTACTTATATATATAATTGTATTTTTATAAAAGTAAACTAATATAGCGTTGAGCTTTGTTTAAAGATTTCCCTGTGGAACGAACCGGACTTACTAAAAACTACACTACTGTACGATTAGGTACACTGCCTATAAGTGTTGTAGCAAGGTTTAAGTATATCCATTCTATAAATAAATAAATATCTTGTGTAAAATTGTATCGTATTTAATAGTATTTTCGCACTAAAAATAATACTATTTTATATACACCTCGCTTCACATCAAGTATTTTTCCTATACTATATATATTATATATATATTTATTTATTTATTTATTACAGAGTATTATTATTATTATTTATATTTTTATTTAAATATCGTCATTTACTATACGCTTCGCTTAAAATATAAATCGACAAACCGGTCATTAAACGGTAAACCCCCTTTTATATATTTTTATATATAATTATATATATTTTGTACAAATATAGTTATTTAAAAATATAGTGTGCAATAAGCCCGCTCCCTGTGGAACGAACCGGACTTACTAAAAACTATACTACTCTACGATTAGGTACACTGCCTATAGTGTTGTAGCAAGGTTTAGGTATATCCCTTTTGTAAATAAATAATTAAAACTTGTGTAATTTGTATCGCTTTTCGTATCAAAAATATAATACTATCACGTACCCCCACGCTACCACATCAATTAATTTAAAAAGGAAGAACATAGCTTACATTGAGTATTTATCGCGTAGTGTTACATGGACAGAGTTCCGACTTTAAAACCCGAAAAATAACATTTACATAACCCAATCTAATCTAATATACCACTAATCTATATATATATATATATATATTTGTTTATTATTATTATTATTACAAACGGAGTATTATTATTATTTTTATTATTTATTTTACATGCAGAACTCGAGAGCTTTTATAGCCAGAACTGAAATTCACTGCTCCGCGAGTCGCGGCCATTTTGGCCTTCCAGCTCCGCAAGTCGCGGAGGTTCCAAAACCAGCCCACAAGTTCAAGATCCAAGGCTGCCGACGGTTTTTATTTAAATATATATAATATATAAATAATTTTTATAATTATTTATATATTATATTATATTTATATACATAGTAGACTCGTAATTTTTTTTCCGTTGCGTCGAGCGTTGAGAGTTGGTTCATGTACCGGTTCCGGATTTTCGAACGTCCTTGCGTACGCTGAGATATTTTGTACTTTGCGTTTCGTAACTTGTACTCTTGTCATTTTTAGACGTTCCTTATCAATAAATTGAACCTTTTTAATTGTATCTTGTACTTTTGAGCTTTTTGGACCTTTGCGTCTTCAATTCGTTGTTTTCGCCTTTTGTCTTCGCACTTATTTAATATAAATGAATATTACATGAAAATGGAACAATTGCAACTGAAATCTTTACATATCGGAGGGATATTGATACTAAATATATGTTCATTTGGAGCACTATCAAATATCCCCACACTTGAACGTTGCTTGTCCTCAAGCAATACAGTCTTGAAATAAAACACACTAGAATCACTTCTTTATTCTTCACACTTTGTACATCAGTGATTTTGATACGGCGGTATAAACAATGATAGTAGCATTTGTGGTTTACAGTCCCACATGACTATGAAAATTTAGATCCGTTAGGAAATTGGATCTTTATAAAAACATTTGATCTTTTGAAAATTCATGCTAGATTTTATCCTAGACAGGTTTTCCGGAATAACCCTTCACCGGTGTTTGCAAAATATTTTTGTGGGTTGGTGGGTTTCAGATTTGAAAATTTTAGCTCAAAACTTATGGTTTTGTGTCACCCACTTGCTAACCTTGTATTAGGAAAGCAACACGTCCAGTTTACTTGTCCCGTATATTACCTTTCGGTAAACTACCGTCCGGTTGTAAAGGAAAGCGATGAACAAGCAACTGTTAAGGCAATGTCCCGTGACATGCTTTTGATTATGGTCTTTAACGTGTCGGATGCAATACTATCCTTTGTAGGAGCAATAGTAAAGATCACCCTATAGTTTTTCGGTCTTGGCAAAAGGTCCTGTCTTCGACCAATATGCAACCACCGTTCTTACGGTTGACACCCGATTTGGTTCAGGTGACCTAATGAATTCCAGGTGAATTCCTAGGATTTTATGTTCAATGGTAATGAACGCATTAAAAATGGGTTTTCAGAAAACAAATCGGTTTGTAATTTTGATCAAAATATTTTCTCGTTCTGAAATGTCCCGTTCTTATTGATTAAAAACGTTCCATATTAATTGATTTCGTTGCGAGGTTTTGACCTCTATATGAGACGTTTTTCAAAGACTGCATTCATTTTTAAACAAACCATAACCTTTATTTCATCAATAAAGGTTTAAAAAGCTTTACGTAGATTATCAAATAATGATAATCTAAAATATCCTGTTTACACCCGACCATTACATAATGGTTTACAATACAAATATGTTACAACAAAATAAGTTTCTTGAATGCAGTTTTTATACAATATCATACAAGCATGGACTCCAAATCTTGTCCTTATTTAAGTATGCGACAGCGGAAGCTCTTAATAATCACCTGAGAATAAACATGCTTAAAACGTCAACAAAAATGTTGGTGAGTTATAGGTTTAACCTATATATATCAAATCGTAACAATAGACCACAAGATTTCATATTTCAATACACATCCCATACATAGAGATAAAAATCATTCATATGGTGAACACCTGGTAACCGACAATAACAAGATGCATATATAAGAATATCCCCATCATTCCGGGACACCCTTCGGATATGATATAAATTTCGAAGTACTAAAGCATCCGGTACTTTGGATGGGGTTTGTTAGACCCAATAGATCTATCTTTAGGATTCGCGTCAATTAGGGTGTCTGTTCCCTAATTCTTAGATTACCAGACTTAATAAAAAGGGGCATATTCGATTTCGATAATTCAACCATAGAATGTAGTTTCACGTACTTGTGTCTATTTTGTAAATCATTTATAAAACCTGCATGTATTCTCATCCCAAAAATATTAGATTTTAAAAGTGGGACTATAACTCACTTTCACAGATTTTTACTTCGTCGGGAAGTAAGACTTGGCCACTGGTTGATTCACGAACCTATAACAATATATACATATATATCAAAGTATGTTCAAAATATATTTACAACACTTTTAATATATTTTGATGTTTTAAGTTTATTAAGTCAGCTGTCCTCGTTAGTAACCTACAACTAGTTGTCCACAGTTAGATGTACAGAAATAAATCGATAAATATTATCTTGAATCAATCCACGACCCAGTGTATACGTATCTCAGTATTGATCACAACTCAAACTATATATATTTTGGAATCAACCTCAACCCTGTATAGCTAACTCCAACATTCACATATAGAGTGTCTATGGTTGTTCCGAAATATATATAGATGTGTCGACATGATAGGTCGAAACATTGTATACGTGTCTATGGTATCTCAAGATTACATAATATATAATACAAGTTGATTAAGTTATGGTTGGAATAGATTTGTTACCAATTTTCACGTAGCTAAAATGAGAAAAATTATCCAATCTTGTTTTACCCATAACTTCTTCATTTTAAATCCGTTTTGAGTGAATCAAATTGCTATGGTTTCATATTGAACTCTATTTTATGAATCTAAACAAAAAAAGTATAGGTTTCTAGTCGGAAAAATAAGTTACAAGTCGTTTTTGTAAAGGTAGTCATTTCAGTCGAAAGAACGACGTCTAGATGACCATTTTAGAAAACATACTTCCACTTTGAGTTTAACCATAATTTTTGGATATAGTTTCATGTTCATAATAAAAATCATTTTCTCAGAATAACAACTTTTAAATCAAAGTTTATCATAGTTTTTAATTAACTAACCCAAAACAGCCCGCGGTGTTACTACGACGGCGTAAATCCGGTTTTACGGTGTTTTTCGTGTTTCCAGGTTTTAAATCATTAAGTTAGCATATCATATAGATATAGAACATGTGTTTAGTTGATTTTAAAAGTCAAGTTAGAAGGATTAACTTTTGTTTGCGAACAAGTTTAGAATTAACTAAACTATGTTCTAGTGATTACAAGTTTTAAACCTTCGAATAAGATAGCTTTATATGTATGAATCGAATGATGTTATGAACATCATTACTACCTTAAGTTCCTTGGATGAACCTACTGGAAAAGAGAAAAATGGATCTAGCTTCAATGGATCCTTGGATGGCTCAAAGTTCTTGAAGCAAAATCATGACACGAAAACAAGTTCAAGTAAGATCATCACTTGAAATAAGATTGTTATAGTTATAGAAATTGAACCAAAGTTTGAATATGATTATTACCTTGTATTAGAATGATAACCTACTGTAAGAAACAAAGATTTCTTAAGGTTGGATGATCACCTTACAAGATTGGAAGTGAGCTAGCAAACTTGAAAGTATTCTTGATTTTATGAAACTAGAACTTTTGGAATTTATGAAGAACACTTAGAACTTGAAGATAGAACTTGAGAGAGTTCAATTAGATGAAGAAAATTGAAGAATGAAAGTGTTTGTAGGTGTTTTTGGTCGTTGGTGTATGGATTGGATATAAAGGATATGTAATTTTGTTTTCATGTAAATAAGTCATGAATGATTACTCATATTTTTGTAATCTTATGAGATATTTCATGCTAGTTGCCAAATGATGGTTCCCACATGTGTTAGGTGACTCACATGGGCTGCTAAGAGCTGATCATTGGAGTGTATATACCAATAGTACATACATCTAAAAGCTGTGTATTGTACGAGTACGAATACGGGTGCATACGAGTAGAATTGTTGATGAAACTGAACGAGAATGTAATTGTAAGCATTTTTGTTAAGTAGAAGTATTTTGATAAGTGTATTGAAGTCTTTCAAAAGTGTATAAATACATATTAAAACACTACATGTATATACATTTTAACTGAGTCGTTAAGTCATCGTTAGTCGTTACATGTAAGTGTTGTTTTGAAACCTTTAGGTTAACGATCTTGTTAAATGTTGTTAACCCAATGTTTATAATATCAAAAGAGATTTTAAATTATTATATTATCATGATATTATGATGTACGAATATCTCTTAATATGATATATATACATTAAATGTCGTTACAACGATAAACGTTACATATATGTCTCGTTTCAAAATCATTAAGTTAGTAGTCTTGTTTTTACATATGTAGTTCATTGTTAATATAATTAATGATATGTTTACTTATCATAATATCATGTTAACTATATATATAACCATATATATGTCATCATATAGTTTTTTACAAGTTTTAACGTTCGTGAATCACCGGTCAACTTGGGTGGTCAATTGTCTATATGAAACCTATTTCAATTAATCAAGTCTTAACAAGTTTGATTGCTTAACATGTTGGAAACATTTAATCATGTAAACATCAATCTCAATTAATATATATAAACATGGAAAAGTTCGGGTCACTACAGTACCTACCCGTTAAATAAATTTCGTCCCGAAATTTTAAGCTGTTGAAGGTGTTGACGAATCTTCTGGAAATAGATGCGGGTATTTCTTCTTCATCTGATCTTCACGCTCCCAGGTGAACTCGGGTCCTCTACGAGCATTCCATCGAACCTTAACAATTGGTATCTTGTTTTGCTTAAGTCTTTTAACCTCACGATCCATTATTTCGACGGGTTCTTCGATGAATTGGAGTTTTTCGTTGATTTGGATTTCATCTAACGGAATAGTGAGATCTTCTTTAGCAAAACATTTCTTCAAATTCGAGACGTGGAAAGTGTTATGTACAGCCGCGAGTTGTTGAGGTAACTCAAGTCGGTAAGCTACTGGTCCGACACGATCAATAATCTTGAATGGTCCAATATACCTTGGATTTAATTTCCCTCGTTTACCAAATCGAACAACGCCTTTCCAAGGTGAAACTTTAAGCATGACCATCTCTCCAATTTCAAATTCTATATCTTTTCTTTTAATGTCAGCGTAGCTCTTTTGTCGACTTTGGGCGGTTTTCAACCGTTGTTGAATTTGGATGATCTTCTCGGTAGTTTCTTGTATAATCTCCGGACCCGTAATCTGTCTATCCCCCACCTCACTCCAACAAATCGGAGACCTGCACTTTCTACCATAAAGTGCTTCAAACGGCGCCATCTCAATGCTTGAATGGTAGCTGTTGTTGTAGGAAAATTCTGCTAACGGTAGATGTCGATCCCAACTGTTTCCGAAATCAATAACACATGCTTGTAGCATGTCTTCAAGCGTTTGTATCGTCCTTTCGCTCTGCCCATCAGTTTGTGGATGATAGGCAGTACTCATGTCTAGACGAGTTCCTAATGCTTGCTGTAATGTCTGCCAGAATCTTGAAATAAATCTGCCATCCCTATCAGAGATAATAGAGATTGGTATTCCATGTCTGGAGACGACTTCCTTCAAATACAGTCGTGCTAACTTCTCCATCTTGTCATCTTCTCTTATTGGTAGGAAGTGTGCTGATTTGGTGAGACGATCAACTATTACCCAAATAGTATCAAAACCACTTGCAGTCCTTGGCAATTTAGTGATGAAATCCATGGTAATGTTTTCCCATTTCCATTCCGGGATTTCGGGTTGTTGAAGTAGACCTGATGGTTTCTGATGCTCAGCTTTGACCTTAGAACACGTCAAACATTCTCCTACGTATTTAGCAACATCGGCTTTCATACCCGGCCACCAAAAATGTTTCTTGAGATCCTTGTACATCTTCCCCGTTCCAGGATGTATTGTGTATCTGGTTTTATGAGCTTCTCTAAGTACCATTTCTCTCATATCTCCAAATTTTGGTATCCAAATCCTTTCAGCCCTATACCGGGTTCCGTCTTCCCGAATATTAAGATGCTTCTCTGATCCTTTGGGTATTTCATCCTTTAAATTTCCCTCTTTTAAAACTCCTTGTTGCGCCTCCTTTATTTGAGTAGTAATGTTATTATGAATCATTATATTCATAGATTTTACTCGAATGGGTTCTCTGTCCTTCCTGCTCAAGGCATCGGCTACCACATTTGCCTTCCCCGGGTGGTAACGAATCTCAAAGTCGTAATCATTCAATAATTCAATCCACCTACGCTGCCTCATATTCAGTTGTTTCTGATTAAATATGTGTTGAAGACTTTTGTGGTCGGTATATATAATACTTTTGACCCCATATAAGTAGTGCCTCCAAGTCTTTAATGCAAAAACAACCGCGCCTAATTCCAAATCATGCGTCGTATAATTTTGTTCGTGAATCTTCAATTGTCTAGACGCATAAGCAATCACCTTCGTTCGTTGCATTAATACACAACCGAGACCTTGCTTTGATGCATCACAATAAATCACAAAATCATCATTCCCTTCAGGCAATGACAATATAGGTGCCGTAGTTAGCTTTTTCTTCAATAACTGAAACGCTTTCTCTTGTTCATCATTCCATTCAAATTTCTTCCCTTTATGCGTTAATGCAGTCAAGGGTTTTGCTATTCTGGAAAAGTCTTGGATGAACCTTCTGTAGTAACCAGCTAGTCCTAAAAACTGGCGTATGTGTTTCGGAGTTTTCGGGGTTTCCCACTTTTCAACAGTTTCTATCTTTGCCGGATCCACCTTAATACCTTCTTTGTTCACTATGTGACCGAGGAATTGAACTTCTTCCAACCAAAATGCACACTTTGAAAACTTAGCGTACAATTCTTCCTTCCTCAATACTTCTAACACCTTTCTCAAATGTTCACCGTGTTCTTGGTCATTCTTTGAGTAAATAAGTATGTCATCAATGAAAACAATGACAAACTTGTCAAGGTATGGTCCACACACTCGGTTCATAAGGTCCATGAACACAGCTGGTGCATTAGTTAAACCAAACGGCATGACCATAAACTCGTAATGACCGTAACGTGTTCTGAAAGCAGTCTTTGGAATATCATCTTCTTTCACCCGCATTTGATGATACCCGGAACGTAAGTCAATCTTTGAATAAACAGACGAGCCTTGTAGTTGATCAAATAAGTCGTCGATTCTCGGTAGTGGGTAGCGGTTCTTGATGGTAAGTTTGTTCAACTCTCGGTAGTCGATACACAACCTGAATGTACCATCTTTCTTCTTGACAAACAAAACAGGAGCTCCCCACGGTGATGTGCTTGGTCGAATGAAACCACGCTCTAAAAGTTCTTGTAATTGGCTTTGCAGTTCTTTCATCTCGCTGGGTGCGAGTCTGTAAGGAGCACGAGCTATTGGTGCAGCTCCTGGTACAAGATCTATTTGAAATTCAACGGATCGATGTGGGGGTAATCCCGGTAATTCTTTCGGAAATACATCGGGAAATTCTTTTGCAATGGGAACATCATTGATGCTCTTTTCTTCAGTTTGTACTTTCTCGACGTGTGCTAGAACAGCATAGCAACCTTTTCTTATTAGTTTTTGTGCCTTCAAATTACTAATAAGATGTAGCTTCGTGTTGCCCTTTTCTCCGTACACCATTAAGGGTTTTCCTTTTTCTCGTATAATGCGAATTGCATTTTTGTAACAAACGATCTCCGCTTTCACTTCTTTCAACCAGTCCATACCGATTATCACATCAAAACTCCCTAACTCTACTGGTATCAAATCAATCTTAAATGTTTCGCTAACCAGTTTAATTTCTCGATTCCGACATATATTATCTGCTGAAATTAATTTACCATTTGCTAATTCGAGTAAAAATTTACTATCCAAAGGCGTCAATGGACAACTTAATTTAGCACAAAAATCTCTACTCATATAGCTTCTATCCGCACCCGAATCAAATAAAACGTAAGCAGATTTATTGTCAATAAGAAACGTACCCGTAACAAGCTCCGGGTCTTCCTGTGCCTCTACCGCATTAATATTGAAAACTCTTCCACGGCCTTGTCCATTCGTGTTCTCCTGGTTCGGGCAATTTCTAATAATGTGGCCTGGTTTTCCACATTTATAACAAACTACATTGGCATAACTTGCTCCGACACTACTTGCTCCGCCATTACTCGTTCCGACACCATTTGTTCCTTTCGTTCTATTAACCCCTGGTCCGTAGACCTCACACTTCGCCGCGCTATGACCATTTCTTTTACACTTGTTGCAAAATTTGGTGCAGAACCCCGAGTGATTCTTTTCACACCTTTGGCATAGTTGCTTCTGATTGTTGTTGTTGTTGCGGTTATTATTGTTGTTGGGATGATTGTTGTAGTTGCTGTTGTTGTTGTTGTTGTTGTTGTTGTTGTTGTTGTTGGGCCGTTTGTTGTAGTTGCGATTGATGTTGCGATTGTTGGGATAATTGTTGCGATTATTGTTGTAATTGCTGTTGTTGTTGTATTGGTGATTCTTATCACCGTTTTCCTCCCACTTTCTTTTGACTTGCTTCACATTGGCCTCTTCAGCAGTCTGTTCTTTAATTCTTTCTTCAATCTGGTTCACTAGTTTGTGAGCCATTCTACATGCCTGTTGTATGGAGGCGGGCTCGTGTGAACTTATATCTTCTTGGATTCTTTCCGGTAATCCTTTCACAAACGCGTCGATCTTCTCTTCCTCATCTTCGAATGCTCCCGGACACAATAGGCACAATTCTGTGAATCGTCTTTCGTACGTGGTAATATCAAATCCTTGGGTTCGTAACCCTCTAAGTTCTGTCTTGAGCTTATTGACCTCGGTTCTGGGACGGTACTTCTCGTTCATCAAGTGCTTGAATGCTGACCACGGTAGTGCGTACGCATCATCTTGTCCCACTTGCTCTAGATAGGTATTCCACCATGTTAACGCAGAACCTGTGAAGGTATGCGTAGCGTACTTCACTTTGTCCTCTTCAGTACACTTACTTATGGCAAACACCGATTCAACCTTCTCGGTCCACCTTTTCAATCCGATCGGTCCTTCGGTTCCATCAAATTCCAAAGGTTTGCAGGCAGTGAATTCTTTGTAGGTGCATCCTACACGATTTCCTGTACTGCTAGATCCAAGGTTATTGTTGGTATGTAGCGCAGCCTGTACTGCGGCTATGTTTGAAGCTAGAAAAGTACGGAATTCCTCTTCATTCATATTCACGGTGTGTCGAGTAGTCGGTGCCATTTCCTTCAAAATAGTTAAATGGAACAAGTTAATCATACAGAATATTAAGAGTAGTTAATAGTATTTCGTAGCATAATATGAACTCATTTATAAAAGCTTTTTCTTCATATTAGCGTTTTATAAGTTTAAATTCGGGTAGTACCTACCCGTTAAGTTCATACTTAGTAGCTAATATACAATTCAACTACTACAATTCTATATGAAAAACTGATTATAATAATATTTCGCATTCAAACTTTTATACAATATTTTACAAACTTACAATACCGCTTATTTTACATAAAGCATGAAATATAGCACACAATAACTTTGATACAAGATAGTTGTGAAGACAATTCTAGCTAGTACACAAGTCGTTCAGCAAAGGCAATAAAGACACGTAATTCATACGTCCAGAAACAAGTCATGCATTCTGGTTTTACTAGGACTACTTCCCATCCTTGGTCTTGTGCAACATAACCGTTATGGCCGTTGATAAGACAGCGTGTTGTAACGTCATCAAAGGGACGAGGGTTACGTAATGTCCAACAGTCCCGTAATAATCTAAAAACCTCATTTCTTACCCCAATTACCGACTCCGTCACTTGTGGAAACGTTTTGTTTAATAGTTGTAGCCCGATGTTCTTGTTCTCACTTTGGTGAGAAGCGAACATTACTAATCCGTAAGCATAACATGCTTCTTTATGTTGCATGTTAGCCGCTTTTTCTAAATCATGAAGTCCAATATTCGGATATATTGAGTCAAAATAATTTCTTAACCCGTTGCGTAAAATAGCATTTGGGTTCCCCGCAATATATGCGTCAAAGTAAACACATCGTAACTTATGGGTTTCCCAATGTGATATCCCCCATCTTTCAAACGAAAGTCTCTTATAAACCAAGACATTCTTGGAACGTTCTTCGAATGTCTTACAAACTGATCTCGCCTTAAATAGTTGTGCCGAAGAATTCTGGCCGACTCTAGACAAGATTTCATCAATCATGTCTCCGGGTAGGTCTCTTAAAATATTGGGTTGTCTATCCATTTTGTGTTTTTAAACTGTAAAATAGACAAGAGTTAGATTCATAAAAAAAATACTTATTAATACAAGCAATTTTTACATATATCATAAAGCATAAGAACACTATATTACATATATTACACCACACGAATACAACTATCTTATTCCGACTCGCTCGTTTCTTCTTCTTCGATTTTGGTTCGTTTTGCCAAGTTTCTATGGATATATGATGTTCCCATAATACGAGCCGTCGTTGTCCACATTGGTTTAGAAAAACCTGGTGGTTTAGAGGTTCCCGGGTCATTGTTACAACTTAAGGACTTCGGGGGTTGACGATACATATAAAGTTCATCGGGGTTGGAATTAGATTTCTCTATTTTTATGCCCTTTCCCTTATTATTTTCTTTTGCCTTTTTAAATTCAGTTGGGGTAATTTCTATAACATCATCGGAATTCTCGTCGGAATCCGATTCATCGGAGAATTGGTAATCCTCCCAATATTTTGCTTCCTTGGCGGAAACACCATTGACCATAATTAACTTTGGTCGGTTGGTTGAGGATTTTCTTTTACTTAACCGTTTTATTATTTCCCCCACCGGTTCTATTTCTTCATCCGGTTCCGATTCTTCTTCCGGTTCCGATTCTTCTTCCGGTTCCGACTCTTCTTCCGGTTCCTCTTCGGGAACTTGTGAATCAGTCCACAAATCATTCCAATTTACATTTGACTCTTCATTATTATTAGGTGAGTCAATGGAACTTGTTCTAGAGGTAGACATCTATCACATAATATCAAACACGTTAAGAGATTAATATATCACATAATATTCATATGTTAAAAATATATAGTTTCCAACAAAAATTTGTTAAGCAATCATTTTTCAAGTAAACACGGTCGAAGTCCAGACTCACTAATGCATCCTAACAAACTAGATAAGACACACTAATGCAAAATTCTGGTTCTCTAAGACCAACGCTCGGATACCAACTGAAATGTCCCGTTCTTATTGATTAAAAACGTTCCATATTAATTGATTTCGTTGCGAGGTTTTGACCTCTATATGAGACGTTTTTCAAAGACTGCATTCATTTTTAAACAAACCATAACCTTTATTTCATCAATAAAGGTTTAAAAAGCTTTACGTAGATTATCAAATAATGATAATCTAAAATATCCTGTTTACACCCGACCATTACATAATGGTTTACAATACAAATATGTTACAACAAAATAAGTTTCTTGAATGCAGTTTTTATACAATATCATACAAGCATGGACTCCAAATCTTGTCCTTATTTAAGTATGCGACAGCGGAAGCTCTTAATAATCACCTGAGAATAAACATGCTTAAAACGTCAACAAAAATGTTGGTGAGTTATAGGTTTAACCTATATATATCAAATCGTAACAATAGACCACAAGATTTCATATTTCAATACACATCCCATACATAGAGATAAAAATCATTCACATGGTGAACACCTGGTAACCGACAATAACAAGATGCATATATAAGAATATCCCCATCATTCCGGGACACCCTTCGGATATGATATAAATTTCGAAGTACTAAAGCATCCGGTACTTTGGATGGGGTTTGTTAGACCCAATAGATCTATCTTTAGGATTCGCGTCAATTAGGGTGTCTGTTCCCTAATTCTTAGATTACCAGACTTAATAAAAAGGGGCATATTCGATTTCGATAATTCAACCATAGAATGTAGTTTCACGTACTTGTGTCTATTTTGTAAATCATTTATAAAACCTGCATGTATTCTCATCCCAAAAATATTAGATTTTAAAAGTGGGACTATAACTCACTTTCACAGATTTTTACTTCGTCGGGAAGTAAGACTTGGCCACTGGTTGATTCACGAACCTATAACAATATATACATATATATCAAAGTATGTTCAAAATATATTTACAACACTTTTAATATATTTTGATGTTTTAAGTTTATTAAGTCAGCTGTCCTCGTTAGTAACCTACAACTAGTTGTCCACAGTTAGATGTACAGAAATAAATCGATAAATATTATCTTGAATCAATCCACGACCCAGTGTATACGTATCTCAGTATTGATCACAACTCAAACTATATATATTTTGGAATCAACCTCAACTCTGTATAGCTAACTCCAACATTCACATATAGAGTGTCTATGGTTGTTCCGAAATATATATAGATGTGTCGACATGATAGGTCGAAACATTGTATACGTGTCTATGGTATCTCAAGATTACATAATATATAATACAAGTTGATTAAGTTATGGTTGGAATAGATTTGTTACCAATTTTCACGTAGCTAAAATGAGAAAAATTATCCAATCTTGTTTTACCCATAACTTCTTCATTTTAAATCCGTTTTGAGTGAATCAAATTGCTATGGTTTCATATTGAACTCTATTTTATGAATCTAAACAAAAAAAGTATAGGTTTCTAGTCGGAAAAATAAGTTACAAGTCGTTTTTGTAAAGGTAGTCATTTCAGTCGAAAGAACGACGTCTAGATGACCATTTTAGAAAACATACTTCCACTTTGAGTTTAACCATAATTTTTGGATATAGTTTCATGTTCATAATAAAAATCATTTTCTCAGAATAACAACTTTTAAATCAAAGTTTATCATAGTTTTTAATTAACTAACCCAAAACAGCCCGCGGTGTTACTACGACGGCGTAAATCCGGTTTTACGGTGTTTTTCGTGTTTCCAGGTTTTAAATCATTAAGTTAGCATATCATATAGATATAGAACATGTGTTTAGTTGATTTTAAAAGTCAAGTTAGAAGGATTAACTTTTGTTTGCGAACAAGTTTAGAATTAACTAAACTATGTTCTAGTGATTACAAGTTTTAAACCTTCGAATAAGATAGCTTTATATGTATGAATCGAATGATATTATGAACATCATTACTACCTTAAGTTCCTTGGATGAACCTACTGGAAAAGAGAAAAATGGATCTAGCTTCAATGGATCCTTGGATGGCTCAAAGTTCTTGAAGCAAAATCATGACACGAAAACAAGTTCAAGTAAGATCATCACTTGAAATAAGATTGTTATAGTTATAGAAATTGAACCAAAGTTTGAATATGATTATTACCTTGTATTAGAATGATAACCTATTGTAAGAAACAAAGATTTCTTGAGGTTGGATGATCACCTTACAAGATTGGAAGTGAGCTAGCAAACTTGAAAGTATTCTTGATTTTATGAAACTAGAACTTTTGGAATTTATGAAGAACACTTAGAACTTGAAGATAGAACTTGAGAGAGTTCAATTAGATGAAGAAAATTGAAGAATGAAAGTGTTTGTAGGTGTTTTTGGTCGTTGGTGTATGGATTGGATATAAAGGATATGTAATTTTGTTTTCATGTAAATAAGTCATGAATGATTACTCATATTTTTGTAATCTTATGAGATATTTCATGCTAGTTGCCAAATGATGGTTCCCACATGTGTTAGGTGACTCACATGGGCTGCTAAGAGCTGATCATTGGAGTGTATATACCAATAGTACATACATCTAAAAGCTGTGTATTGTACGAGTACGAATACGGGTGCATACGAGTAGAATTGTTGATGAAACTGAACGAGAATGTAATTGTAAGCATTTTTGTTAAGTAGAAGTATTTTGATAAGTGTATTGAAGTCTTTCAAAAGTGTATAAATACATATTAAAACACTACATGTATATACATTTTAACTGAGTCGTTAAGTCATCGTTAGTCGTTACATGTAAGTGTTGTTTTGAAACCTTTAGGTTAACGATCTTGTTAAATGTTGTTAACCCAATGTTTATAATATCAAAAGAGATTTTAAATTATTATATTATCATGATATTATGATGTACGAATATCTCTTAATATGATATATATACATTAAATGTCGTTACAACGATAAACGTTACATATATGTCTCGTTTCAAAATCATTAAGTTAGTAGTCTTGTTTTTACATATGTAGTTCATTGTTAATATAATTAATGATATGTTTACTTATCATAATATCATGTTAACTATATATATAACCATATATATGTCATCATATAGTTTTTTACAAGTTTTAACGTTCGTGAATCACCGGTCAACTTGGGTGGTCAATTGTCTATATGAAACCTATTTCAATTAATCAAGTCTTAACAAGTTTGATTGCTTAACATGTTGGAAACATTTAATCATGTAAACATCAATCTCAATTAATATATATAAACATGGAAAAGTTCGGGTCACTACACGTTCAAGCTCGAGTTTAGATATCATTGAATTCCATGAGTTTAAATTCTCAATCTTTAAGGTCAATCTCAAGGATTGAGTAATATCAGTCTTAAAAGCTGATTTTTAATCTTTAAGGAGATTATCCTTTCTGGGGATCTGATTCATTAGTCTTATCAAGCTAATTTTCACGGTGCCCCCCCATTGTACGAGATAAATCCTTCTCATGGTTAGGATAAATCTGACCACCTGGCGACCCTGTTTTATGCTGAGGTCCGTGGATTTCCTGCTGATTTTAGTGTTGACTTTTCTAGATTTTTCGTCAACCTACAGCTGGTCTGGACGACAACTTCATGACCTAAATCAAGAAGCGCGTGTCTTTTTCGGAAGACTTTACTTCCTTTTAATGATGGAATTGATTCATCGTGTAGATCCATCTTTCTTTCAAATATATTACAGTAAACCGGGTAAAACTGATTAGTATCATCCAAAACAAAAGTACCTGCAATAATCTTGTACAAAGATATGTGATAGATAATTTTTAATTGAATAACTTGGTACATTCTCCCCACACTTAGTTTCTTTCTTTGCCTTTTTATTCTCCTTTATTCCATTTTAAATGAATTCAAGCATTTTAGGTTGTTTCTCAATTTATGTCCTTTCCGAGGTAACGATAATTTCGGCATTAACACCTAGTTTTATCGTTCATAAATATGTATAAACATGATTTTGAATTCATTTAGTTAAAAAATTTTAAAATTTTCATAATATTTAGAAAATAAGCCAAGTATAAACCCGAGAGAATTTATAACCCTTCCCCACACTTGAGATCATGCAATGCCCTCATTTGCATGAAATCAGACTATAATTATTAATTCATGAGGGTGATTAGTGTAGAAAAGTGATTAAAAATACCCAGTTTGTAATTACAAAGCTCGTCGAATGATAGATGGCGCGCCTCATCGTTCATTCCTTCATTTATTATATCACATTTGTTGTTTTGCATCTTGTCGTCAAAATCAGTACCTTTTGCTGAACTTAATGTTAGTCTTTGAAAGTGCGTTGTTTTACCCTGTTGTTTACATGATAAAATACGAACATATATACATATTTTTAAAGTTGGGTATATTACCCCACGTTCAAAAATTTATAAAATCAAATATATTTTTTTTTTGCATACTTTAAATCAATAAAATTAAAAATAATGATGAAAAAATTTTTCGCCCCGCCCTCGGGTAAAGTAATTTCGGCTCAACGGCCTAGTCTTCAACTCACGACGAATTTTAGAAATCATTTTTTTTCAACTTAATGAAATAAAGTAAATTTTTGTTTTTAAATTCACACAAAACTTAAAAAGAAAACATATTAATTTCATATAAAACCTAAAAAACAAAAAAAATTCAGAATGGGGGGAGAAAACTAGTTCTTTAGTGTCTGCTAGCGGAAAAGACCAATCGAATTCCATTCTCGGAACTACACGAGAACAGAACAACTAACTCCAAACAGCATTTTCTTTTTAGAATATTTGAATCTCCTCACACTTAGGTAGATGTGGTGTCGAAATTGTGATTAACTTCATCGTCAATTTCTCTTGGACCATAATCAACTTGCATATCTGTGACTTTTACTTTAAGCCAGTGACCAGCTTTTTCCGTAATATCCACAAATTCAACTAGCTTCGCCTTTTCTTTAGGCGACAGATTGGATACTAACCGGTTATATAACCTAAAGTTTCCCTTACTTTTAGCATCAATAACCCGTTTAAAAAGTTTCTTCATTGAACTGTTAATAACGGGGTTATTTAATTTCGTATCAACTATGGGGTTCTTTATTATCAAGTCATCATTAGGTGTTACTTCATTTTCCCCACACTTAGGCGTTCTATTATTGTTAAGCATTACCGTTGGAGTTGGTAAAACAACATGGTTCTTACCAATCGTTTTTGTCAGTTCAACGGTTTTGGTTTGTGGATATTTAGACTTTCGAATCATAAAGGTGATCGATTTCTCATCATTACTAAGTGTCATTCTACCCTTTCTTACATCAAATAACGTCCCGGTGGACGCTAAGAATGGTCGACCTAAAATTAGAGGAACGTTTGAGTCCTCTTCTATGTCAATGACAATGAATTCGACTAGAAAGGTTAAATTACCTACTTGAACGGGTAGGTTGTCAGCAATTCCAACTGGGTGCTTAATGGTTTGATCAAGGAGTCGAACACTCATATCCGTTGGAGTTAACTCACCTACACCTAATCTCTTATATAATGAAAGAGGCATAACACTCACACTTGAACCTAAATCTGCTAGTGCATCATACATGACACAGTCACTAAGTAGACAAGGAACAATAAATTCACCCGGATCACCTACCCTAGGTGGAGGATTTGGTGGAACTGTCTTCACCGGGTTTACTTCTACTGTTTTTGTTTCTTGCACTTTTTTATTCTTCTTCTTCTTCTTTCCAGAGGTATCACAAACTTTATTACCTATTACTTGCTCATACTCAACTCCTTTTCTTGGAAACGGGATGGGTGGTCTGTATGGTGCCACCACTGGCTTTACATACTCGGGTGGTGGTGGTGGTGTAACTTCTTCATTGTTACTTACATCTAAAACTTTCCCATCTTCTGGTATTGGTTTTTCAAAATTTGTTGATATCATGTTAACATTTTCATTCCGAGGATTTACTTCATTATTACTCGGTAGCTTTCCTTGTTCCCTTTCACTCATCAATCTAACAAGAGTACCTACTTGTTTTTCTAGATTCAAAATGGAAGTTTGTTGAGTTCTAAATGACTGCTCAAACCTCTCATTCGTTTGGGTTTGAGTTTCAATAAATTGTGTTTGAGATTCAACTAGCTTAAATACCACTTCTTCCAGATTTGACTTCTTCTCGTCGGTTTGTTGTGGTGGTTTATACAAGCCAGGTCTTTGTTGATTGAAAGTGTTGTTTTGAGTTGGTTGGTTATTCGAACCTTGTTGGTTATACGAGTTATTGTTGGGTCCATTTGGATTGTAAAGAATGTTTTGATTTCGATTGAAGTTCAGCTTTGGCGGTTGATAATTATTCTGATAACTATTTTCCAGCCTTTGGTTCATGTAGACAACATTCTCACGTTGTTCCATCGTTTGTTCAATGTGACAGTCTTTCATTAAGTGTGGTCCACCGCATTGCTCACAACTGATTCGTATTGCGTGAATATCTTTATTCATCTTTTCCATTCGTCTTTCGAAAGCATCTATTTTTGCGGAAACGGAATCAAAGTCATGGCTAGAATCGGCTCTAGCCGCTTTAGATGAACGAAAAATATCTTTTTCTTGATGCCACTCATGAGAGTGGGAGGCTGTGTTATCAATAATTTTGTAAGCTTCAGTTGCGGTTTTCTTCATAATGGAACCACCAGCTGTTATGTCGATGTCTTTTCGTGTAGCAACGTTGACACCTTGGTAGAATATTTGTACTATTTGATAAGTGTCTAAACTGTGTTGAGGACATCCTCTCAACAACTTTCCAAATCTTGTCCACGCCTCATATAGAGTTTCATTTGGCTTTTGCGCGAACGTAACAATTTCTCCTTGAAGTCTCACGGCTTTAGATGCCGGAAAGAATTGTTTAAGAAATTTTTCAACTAAAACATCCCATGTGTCAATCGCCCCTTCAGGTAACGATTCTAACCAATCTTTGGCTTCTCCCTTTAAAGTCCAGGGAAACAACATGAGATAGATCTGCTCATCTTCCACTTCTCGGATTTTGAATAGTGTACAAATTCTTTTAAACGTACGAAGGTGTTCGTTAGGATCTTCATTCGGTGTACCACTGAATTGGCATTGGTTAGTTACCATGTGTAGAATTTGTCCTTTGATTTCATAATCTGGCGCATTAACTTCTGGCTTAATAATGGCGTGACCTTGGCCCGTGCGTGTGGCTCTCATTCGATCTTCCATACTTAGAGGTTCCGTTACTTCCATAATTGAATTTGTTGAATACGAATCACTAGAGGATTCTGATTTAATGGTTTGTGGCTCAGGAGGAATAATTAGTGGTTCAGGATCTTGGAATTGTCCTTAAATATGCTCCGGGTTCTTAATTGTGAAGTCGGGTTCAAAAGATGGATTATCGGAAATTTGAGTTGGAGTTCTTGTTCGACTAGATGACGATTCTAAAGAAAAATCAACGGCGACAATATTTGCTAGATGTCTTGATCGAGTTACAGGTGGTGAACGTATGAAAGGTGGTGAACGTTTTGCTCGGTGCATTCACAGAATATCCTATTAGTTATAAAAATAAGAAAAACTTATATAAGTTGTCCAATCAATAGACTTTTCTGATTTTGCCCACGTTTCGAATAGCCAAAAGATGCAGCAGAGGGGCAGGATTCGTTTGGTCTCAATATAATTGAGTACTGTTTGGCTCCAATAACCCGGTCCACGTACAAATCCAACTATTACTACGAACCAGAAAATTTTGATGTCTATCAATTTAACCACTTAAAATAAATTTTCGTAATTTTAAGAAATTTAGAGAAGAAGTAGAAAAAAAATCTAAGTCCTAAAAACTAGAATGGCGAGAAATAAGAAAGAAAAAGATTGCGCGTCGAAAAAGGTCGAAAAATAAAAAGGTCGAAAAATAGGCGTCGAAAAATAAAAATAAGAAAGTAGTGCGAAATACGGCGTCGTAAAATTCTAAAGCACCTAAAACTTAATCTAAGGAATAAGCACTTAAGGGATTTTACGGCAAAACCTAAAAATTCTAGAAGTAAAAATAACTATGGCAAAACTAAACTTAATACTAAAAGTTGCGACTATAGTCTAAAAATCTAAAGGTAATAAAACTAAAAAAAAACAATTTTTTTTTATAGACAAAATCTTAAAAAATATATATTTTTTTTTTAATAATTTTTTTTTTTTTTTACGTTTTTTTTTTTTTTTTTAAGTTTTTTTTTTTATTTTTTTTTACGTTTTTTTTTTTAAAAACGAATTTTTTTTCTAAAAAAAAACGTTTTTTTTTTTTTTTTTTAAAAATGATTTTTTTTACAAATTAATACTTTTTTTTATAAT
Source organism: Rutidosis leptorrhynchoides (assembly GCF_046630445.1). Taxonomy (NCBI): domain Eukaryota; kingdom Viridiplantae; phylum Streptophyta; class Magnoliopsida; order Asterales; family Asteraceae; genus Rutidosis; species Rutidosis leptorrhynchoides. The sequence continues at coordinate 51,569,657 of NC_092340.1, forward strand.
TATTATTTTTTTTCAAAACTTTTTTTTTAATTCATTTACTATTCATGAATAGTAAATGAAAAGAAATTAATTAATTTACTATTCAATGAAAGCGACATGATAGAAATTATTAATTACAATTTACATAATATACCCCTGAAGTATTTAATAAATACGACTTTTTAAAACTTTTACGATTCAAAATATATTCTAAAATATTATTATATTATTATATTCTATTTCAATATTATTATATTATTATATTCTATTTCAATATTATTATATTATTATATTTTATTTCAATATTATTATAATTAAAAATATAGCGTTTTAGCGCTCCCCGGCAGCGGCGCCAAAAACTTGATGATGTAGCGTGAGGGTACGAAATAGTATTATTTTTAATACAAAATACTACAAAATATGACACAAGTTTTATTAATTTACGGATGGGATATACCTAAACCTTGCTACAACACTATAGGCAGTGTACCTAATCGTAGAGTAGTGTAGTTTTTAGTAAGTCCGGTTCGTTCCACAGGGAGCTGGTGATACTTACTATATTTTTAACTATATTTATACAAAATATATATAATTATATAAGTAGTAATATTATTATAAAAGGGGGGTTTTACCGTTTAATGACCGGTTTGTCGATTCTATATTTTAAGCGTAAAGATAAATGACGATAATTAAAGTGCGTAAAATAATGACAATAAATAAAATGACAGTAAATAAAATTGCGAGTAATAAAATGACAGTAAATAAAGATACGATGAGAAATATAATAAAAGAATTATGCTTATTTAAACTTCCGTAATCATGATGTTTGACGTGTTGATTTTAATTTATTACCATGGGTTAATTGTCCTTTGTCCTGGTTTATTTGATACGTCTATCTGGTTTTTGTCCATAATAGTCCATCGGTCATAAAAATAAAGTGCGAGTATCCTCGTCAAATTACCCTTATACCCGAAGTCAAATATTCCAACTGATTAAGGATTTAAACTGTGACGCAGTTATCACTTCTGTCAACAATTACACCAGTTATCACTGTATGTAATCCACCCCTGTTTTAATTAGTTTATGAATATTAATTCATTCACTTGATCAGAATGAATAATCAATTACCCAACCCAATTGATTAATTAAATGATTATAACAGATTCCATATGAACATCACTAAATAGGACAACCATAATCATTATTAATTATTCGGTTAATTAATTTGAAGATAGGTTCGACAGACTCCAATGAGTTGTCACTCAATTAGACAATACCCCCCATCTATTAATAGTCAATAGTTCAATTTCCACAAGTGTCGGTCTTTTGCCCAAACCTTAATTATGGTCCAAAGTTCAATAACCCCTTCTTAATATTTTAGCCCAACATCACGATTACTTCGGCTCAAATAAGCATAATAATAACTTAGTTACGATACATTAATGTAAAAAGGTTGAACATAACTTACAATGATTAAAAATAGCGTAGCGTTACACGGACAGAATTTCGACTTACACACTCAAACGATCTCTATCATAAATCTTATTATTATCATAATTTAAAATTAAAATTAAGATTATTGTTATATCTTATTAAGTTAACATTATGATAGAGATATAGAATATAGATATTGATAATTGATATTGATAAATAAGAAAAAGATAGAAAAAGGTGTGTTTTTACATTACGATTACAAAGCCTTTTATAGGCGAATTTAGAAATTGAATTTTCACTTATGACCCCTGAACTATGCTCAATTAACAACTTTTTATTATTTAATATTATTCTTATTATGAATTATTTAAATATTATATTTTATTCTTGTGCATAGTTGACTCGTAATTTTTACACCGTTGCGTCGAGCGTTGAGAGTTGACTCTGGTCCCGGTTCCGGATTTTCGAACGTCCTTGCGTACAATTTTATATTTTGTACTTTGCGTTTTGTAACTTGTACTCTTGTCATTTTTAGACGTTCCTCATCAATAATTTGAACCTTTTTGATTGTATCTTGTACTTTTGAGCTTTTTGGACCTTTGTGTCTTCAATTCGTCGTTTTCGCTTTTTGTCTTCGCACTTATTTAAAATAAACGAATATTACTTGAAAATGGAACAATTGCAACTAAAATCTTGTCTTTCTTGGGGGATTTTGCTATGAAATATATGTTCCTTTTTAGCCTTATCACTTACTGACATGGAAAAAGTTATTTTTCCCTGTTCAGATGTCAGAGGTCCCGCCCATTATCATTTTGGAGAGCGACTCAGACTCATCCGCCACCTCGCCTGCCATTGTTGCCGATTCACAGATCCAGTCGTCGACACCCTCCAGTGACTCTGGCGCTTCGTTCCCTGGAGCCAGTGGCCATGCACCCGACCCAGTGATCACCTCAGACGGACACGAGGATCCACCGGAGATTCCAGCTCCACTCATCCCAGGACCCTCGGAGCCACAGCACCATTCCGGTGGTGTTGTGATTCCTGGGGAATACGGGGATGTTCCATTCCGTAATGAGCATAAACATTGGGCTATACGCCTTCCTGATGGGCGTGTCGTGCCGATCCCACCTTTCAGATATCGGATTATGACTACTGGCCGAGCGCATCCACCTTCAGATGATTCCGACGACTCACCACCGACGACTCATCATCCTTTGATGACTCCAGTGACGAGGATTCTGACGAGGACCCTGAGGAGGCGCCCGTGCAGCCACCCTCTACCCTGCCGAAGAAGCGGTATTGTTTCGATGGTACCGTTATTCCAGGGGTTAACGGAGGTAGGTCGTTCGTTAACGCACATGGACTGAGGACTAGGGTCACCGCCCGCAAGTAGGTTGTGCCGTATCCTGCTGATCCCTTCGTGCGTAAGGCTTACAGTTACGCACCATCTACTTCTGGCGCTGGACCATCTGCACCACCTGTACCGACTACACCTCCTGCCCCACCATCTCCCTCCGTCGAGGAACTGACGAGGGAAGTGGAGATCCTCCGTGCTCGGGTGACTGAGCTCGAGGACCAGATGTCCCACGTAATGGACATCCTTTACCCACCGTCACCATAGGGCATTGTAGTAGATTTCATTATGTAATCTCGTTTGTAGTTTCATGTTCTACTCATGTATTGTACGAACCTATGCGTATGTATGCAACTTATTAATGAATAAAACTTAGTGTTGTTTACTTTTTGTACGGTGTTCTAATTACGTTACTGTAGGATGGTTATGTGGTATCTGTATCTAGTTGCATTACTTAGTTAACGTGTGTTGCGTTGATTCTATGTTGGTTGCCATATACTATATTATTATTTATTAAATGCTGGATTTTGACTTAAGTCAAAATTTTTGTTTAGTAGAGCAATGGCAAACGGAAGAGCAGCGCCCACAGCAGCACAAATTGAGGAAATGATTTCTAAAAGAGTAGCCGCAGCTATTGCGGAAATCAACCCACAAGCTCCACCAGTTAACCAGCCCATTCGTAACGGGTGTACATATAAGGAGTTTCAAAGCTGCAAGCCCCACAACTTTAGTGGTACTGAGGGTCCAGTTGGATTGACTAGGTGGTTTGAGAAACTAGAAGCTGTGTTTCGTGTAAGCAACTGCTCAGAGATGAACAAAACCAAGTATGCCTCCTGTACGCTGTCGGACGGTGCCCTAACCTTGTGGAACACGCTTGCTCAGGCCAAAGGTATTGACGAGGCTTATGCTACTCCTTGGGAAGAATTTAAGGGAGCCATGATCGAAGAGTACTGCCCCAGAACAGAGATACAGAAAATGGAGGCTGAGTTCTGGGAGCTGAAGGTTGTGGGAAACGATCTTGATGGTTACAACCGTAGGTATATGGAATTAGTGCTGATGTGTCCCACGATGGTTACCCCGGAGTTTAAGAGAATGGAACGATACTTGTAGGGACTTCCCAAGTCCATTCAGGGAAATGTCACCTCTTCTAAGCCACCCAACGTCCCGGAAGCTATGCGCATGGCGCATACCCTTATGAACAAAATTACCAACAAAGAACCGGAAAAGGCTAAATCCGAATCGGGAGCCAGTGGTGAGAAGCGTAAGTGGGACAACAACAAGGGGAGAGCCTATGATCAAACCCCCGCTAAGAGGCATAACGACGGAAGGAACCCCAACCCGAACACTAGCTCGAACCCCAACTACAAGGGTAGTCTACCGCAGTGCAAGAGGTGTTACAAGCACCATACCGGGTACTGTAATGTGGTCTGTGAAAAGTGCAAAAGGACCGGGCATATTGGTAAGGACTGAAAGATTCCCACCCCAACGGTGAAGACAAACCCTACTTGACCAAGGCAGTGCTATGAGTGCAGAAAACAGGGCCACTTCAGGAATGAATGTCTCAACAAGAGAAAGGACGGCGGGCCAGCACGTGGGAGAGCTTTCAATGTAAACGCAAGGGATGCCCGTGAGAACCCCGACTTGGTTACAGGTATATTCACTATCAACAATCTATTAGCTTCTGTCCTATTTGATACTGGTGCCGATAGGAGCTATGTTTGTAGACACTTTTGTTCTAAGATAGATTGGTCGTTAGTTCCTTTAAAGGAGAGTATGCTTGTTGAGGTAGCCAATGGAAAACTTGACGAAGTCACCAAAATCTGGTCCTATTGCGATGATCGACTCCAAATAATGTCTTTAAAATGAGAAAATGCACAACGGAAGGTTTCTTTCATACCTGAGAATAAACATGCTTTCAAGTATCAACCAAAAGGTTGGTGAGTTCATAGGTTTATCTTAAAACAATAAAATTCATCATTTTGATAGACCACAAGATTTAAATGCTGCATGGTACAAATGGGCCCGAATCCTATACCCACCTGTAATGTACATGCGATATCTTTTAAATACAGTACACCTTTCTCGTGTACAAAATCATTTTCATAAATCTTAGTAACCGTACACATATCTCGTGCACAAAAAAAATAACATACACATAACCTGTGTATAAAATTCATTCTCTCGATACATAACATTCACTTTTCATTGCTTTCATAGCTTGGCTTGGTAACCGACCTTAACATATAATGCGCATAATAATATCACCAAAACAGAACATTTCGTCTGTATAATAATCATATAAACTTCGAAGTACTAAACACCACGCCCACTAGCCCTTCCGTCTAGTGAACATTCTGGGTGGGGGTGTTAAACCCGGTAGCTACCTTTAGGATTCGCGTCAATTAGGCGTGCACTAATTCTCAAAATTAGTGATTTCCCTAATTCTTAGGTTACCAAGCAATAATAATCAGGGGAAAAATATTCGTATCAATTATGGCAATTATAACGTCCACATAATTCAATGGTGGCAATTATCACGTCCACATAGTTCATTCGAGGAATGTTTTGCTTGTGTCTATCTCGTCAAACATTTATAAAATCATTTCATGTATTCGCAGTTCAAAATGTATTTCAAAAGCATTTAATAAAGCAGTTGTAAAAGTAGCGCATGTATTCTCAGTCCCAAAAATGTAAAGAGTAAAAGGGAGCAAATGAACTCACCATACTGTATTTTGTAGTAAAAATACATGTGACATCATTGAACAAGTGTAAGTTTGGCCTTGGATTCACGAACCTATATTATTTATATATACATTAACACATATATTTGTAATCGAACGAATTTATATATTATTAGTGATATACTTGTTATTATGTGTTTCATTAGTATCTTAATTAAATGTATTTATTTTATATTCCTTAAATAAATAAAAATATTAATATAGTTTAGTTAAGTATATTTATATATGACTTATTTTTATTGTCGTAATGATTATATTAGTAGTAATATTGATAATGATAGTAATATGATTTTTATAAAAATAATCATGATATTAGTAATAAAAATGATAATAATAATAATAATACTGTAAAAATAATAATAATAATAATAACTATAAAAATAATGATTTTACTAATAATAATAATGATACTAATATTTATATTAAATAATAATAAAAATAATAATAATTCTAAAATAATAATAATAATAATAATAATAATAATAATAATAATAATAAAAATAAAAAGAAAATAATAACAATGTAATAATAATAATAATAATAATAATAATAATAATAAGTAAGAGTAATAATTATAACTACCTCTCAAGAAAAGTTCCAAAAATAATTGCTTATGCCCAGGCTCGAACCCGCGACCTTCAGCTCACCTAATAAGACAATGAACCAACATGCTATTTCAGTTTTCTGAAATTATAACACCCTAAATATATATATATATATATATATATATATATATATATATATATATATATATATATATATATATATAGCGATTTGTTCTCTGTCTCCTTGTTTTCTTCTCCTTCACAGAATCATTAACAGAGAAACATGGTGGGTTTGCTCCTGGTGACTCAGTTCACGGCCCAAAGAAACAGAATCCCAACAGCCCAATGAACACTTGGATTAACTTGGCCCAAGTTTAGAATTCTAACCCAACAACCAGTCCAATATGGACAGTTTATATTGTTGATAAAAAAAAAATATTCCTTAGCCTGGGTTCAAACCTACGACCTCCTGTTCAACACCATCACTCCAAACCACTCAGCTGTTACCTCTTTTCTGAAACAACTCACAGATTAATTTCTCTTAACCTTTAAATCTGTGTTCTTTTTCTTCTTCTTAAAATACATTTCGTAATCATCATCATCATCAAAACGCCACCGTGTATTATTATTATCTCATCGTAAAAAAAAAAAATTATAAACGAGTATCATTAACAAACCATCACTTACCCTAAACATCATCCACTTTATTAATTAATCAAGATCATATCGTGATCATCATCTCTTCGTTGCTACCCCCATCCGTCATCATCATCCTACCAACGTATTATCGTTTTATCCTCATAACAGCCTCGTTACCCAGCTATTGTTCATCATCATCATCATCATCGTTTCTCATTATCATCGTCATTATCACTATCGTGTAACACAAAAAAATATAAAAAACGGCTGCTGTAGCAGCGAGCCAAAACAGAAACACTGCAGTAGCAGTTGCAATGGTTGGGTGGTGATGTTTGTGGTGGTTTATGGTGGTGTTTGGCATTCGGTTTAAACAGGAAACAACATAGAATACTTAGAGAGAGGAGAGAGATGGAGGAGAAGGTTGTCGATGGTTGTGAGATTGGTAAAAAGGACGGTGGATTGCGGATAATCGTGGGTGGTGGAGATGGCCGGTGAGGTCGTACACGATGGTGGTGCCAAGGTGGATTGCAGGGGTGGTGACCGTTCGTAATGGAGTCTCACGGATTGAAATAGAATTTGAAGATCACAAGGTGATGGTTGTTCTGTGGTGGTGATGAGTGGCCGATGGTGATCTTTGATGGTTGAGGCGATGGAGAAAGTGATGATGCGAGTGTTCTCATGTCAAGTTAGATAGAGAACACAAAGAATTTAAGTGTTGGTGATGGTTTTCCCAAACTCTGTATGTGTACATATATTATTTATATATAAATATAATATTAATAATAATTAATAATAATAATATAATAATAACTAAAATCATAAGAATCCTATGCTGCAGTGATCATCTAAGATCTTGTGAATTTCATTTGTTTGAATGCTACCGACAGTTTTTACGGGGCGTGTCCATTGCTAAACAGTTACGGATAATTTAATTCAGAAAAATCTCATATTTTAAAATTAAATCCACTTATTTATTTTAGTCATTACCTGTTTGAAACCTGATAAAAAAGATTCGATAATTATTTATTTTGTGTTCCAATTTATATGTACGGAGTACAAAAACTTAGATTGAAAAGGTAAAAAAAATATTTATCAAAACTATTATCTTTTTAATCAAATTTTGGACCAATTTTTATTTTAAAACTTCATATATATATATATATATATATACATATATATATATATATATATATATATATATAAACGTCAACCGAAAGTTACAGACATTTACCATTTAAGCTCAAAATTAATTATATTTAATATACACTATGTATATATATAAACAGTTTAAAATAACAAAATTTACTACAAAAATAAATATATATTAAATAATTAAATTAAATATAACAATATATATATATACAAGAAATATACATATATTATATATAAAATAATAGTTTTGATTACAATGTATTTTATTTTTACATATTTATTTATAACAATAAGTGTATATAATAGTTTATTAATATTCATGTTATTATACATATATTTATATATGCACATATTTATATATATCCACCTATTTACAAGCAATGGTTCGTGAATCATCGAGATCAGTCGAAGGTCAATTGAATATATGAAACAGCTCAAATTTTTTGAGATCCAACCTAACAAACTTTGCTTATCATGTTGAAAATACAATATCGTATCGAGAGTTTGATTTAAAATTAGTCGAAATTTTTTGGGTCACTACAGTACCTACCCGTTAAAGAAATTTCGTCCCGAAATTTGAGTGAGGTCGTCATGGCTAACAATAAAAATGTTTTCATGATGAATATGAGTTAGAGTTTTATCATTATTGATAAATAGAGATAAAACGATTCGATCATGTGAAGCGTACGAGTAAAGCTATCACAAAAGAGTGAAAAGTTTCGTCTGAACTTTTGACGTAGTCATGGCGGATTTTCGGAATTCAAGGAATTTAAGGAAATCTTCTAATCAGGAAGAAAATGTAATATCATGATTAATTAGCAAACTGCTGGAATCACGGTAAGGATAGAACTATCAAGAAAATAATCTCTTGATATGTTTAGAGGTTAAGTAGAATGAAAGAGTTATGTATCATGGCACATGATGAGGGTAAGATATGTGAACCATCATCACGTTCCATTAGAAATTCAGCATGACTTACTGTAATATAACCACGTTGGCCTGACGTCATTATATTATACTAACTCATGCTTCAATTTCCAACACTTCTCCAGAAACTATTCATAATTCAAACTCGAATTTTCAAGAAATTTAGAAACTAAGATAGTTTCCTTTATGACGTAACACGGATAGCACGAAGAGATAGATAATTTCGAATAAAGATATTTATGAAGGTATCTTCAGAAATATCTAAGATATTTATAACAAAAGATACGATGATATCTTTAGAATTTAAAATATCTAAGATCAGAAGATGATGAAGAAATTCGTCCGCAAGGATTTAGATTAAGGAACAAGGTATTCGCTAAAGATTTCATCAGCTTTTTCAAAACTCAGAAAACTGATTCATAGACTAAAGCGCTTTTCAGAAATTCAGAATTGAAGTTTTATAAATCCAGGAGATAGAATATATATATATATATATATATATATATATATATATATATATATATATATATATATATATATATATATATATATATATATATATATATATATATATATATATATATATATATATATATATATATAACTATTGTCGTAGAATCGCTGAGGAATTTGAGATTATCGATTGATGCCTCCCGATATTTGGTATGGTAATTATCGTTACAAGATGCCGATGAGTTCATGATAAGACTTCAATAGATAAATATAGTGATTTGTTAGAGAGATTTAAACCAAGGAGCAACGAGGTTACTTATACATCTGCTGGTAATATGGGGGAATATAAAAGGTTCTCCGGTAACAATAAAAGAGCACGCATATATATCAAGGTTATAATAAGATTGTTTCGAACGAAAAGTCGAAGTTGACTTGCTGGAGCTGTGACAAAACTGACTATTGTGAAAAAGAATTGCAATGTTATTTTCTATAATAACAATGCCAAAGGAGCTAGCACAGATACGTGTTAAACGTTTACTCAGGTTCTGAGTGTTTTCAGGTGCATAACTATATGCATCAATCTTTTCTTCCGTAGATAAAGTGCGGTTGGTTCATCCTCTCGATTGAGGTGTTTTCAAGAATCATGAAAGGTTTAAACGCAGATCGTAATCGTCAAGATTCAAATGAAGTTTAGGATGAAATCAAGTGGCAAACTTGAAGAATTGTTTAGTTTCATATGTTATAATCAATATTTTAATTCATTTTAATTGTCCAATGTTGGTAGTCCTCAGTTGATAGTCCACAGTTAGCAATATATAATATTCGAATTAATTAATACGTGTCGTGACCCGTGTACATGTCTTAGACTCGATCACAACTCAAAGTATATATATTATTGTAGAATCAACCTCAACCCTGTATAGCTAACTCCAGCATTACTGCATATAGAGTGTCTATGGTTATTCCAAATAATATATATAGATGCGTTGATATGATATGTCAAAACCTTGTATACGTGTCCCGATATTTAAATGCGTAAATAACAGTATTTAAATGACGATAAATAAAGTGCGTAAAATAAATAACATAAATTAAATGACGATAAATAAAATTTCGAGAATACAAATTGCGATAAATAAACTGCGATAAATAAATTGCGAAAATAAAATGTAATAAGAAATTAACGGTTAGCTAGGAACAGTTAGCTAGGATTTTGTTAGCGTGGATTATTAACAAAATTTTCTCATGGTTAACTTGTTTGTTTCTAACAAATTTTATTTTTGTCCAATGTTTTCTTCATTATGCCACTTGTTGGATTCTGATATATCAAAATCCAAATATGAAATTGAATGAAAAGGGTTATTCTGCGGTGAACGGATACGTATATTGGTGGTTGTAAATAGGATAGTGAATGACTGTTGAATCAGCTTCGAATAATGTACAGTGTAATTTATTAATGTGAAATCTAAATATTCCTCGGGTATTACCTACCCGTTAAAATATTTTCACCATTAACAGTTTGTACAAAAGAATTTTTAATTACAATCTTTATGAAAACATATATACGTATATATTTTCTTCAGATGTAATCATGGATTTAATGAGTTAATATGATATTAAACTCATTAGAGTACATAATCTCTAAAATATTAGAGGTTACATAACCATCATGTCGAACGAAGATAAATGATGTAGAACGTCATGTAGAACGATGATTATTCTCGAGGTACATAATGAGATGTTGAGGCATGTGATGTTGAAACTTGGGTTGTTGGTGGTACTGTTGGTGCCGGTGATGTTGCTGAAGCTGGTAAATTTTGCACCATATTCTCCAAATTTATTTTTCGAGCGCGAAGTTTGTTGACTTCTTCTATTATTTTGGGATGATTGTCGATTGGAACGAGCGAATGATAAGGTTTAAAATCTTAGATATTATGTAATCATGACGAGATATTCGAGAAACGAGGGTGAAAATGATATTTCGGACTGGTTCATCGGTAAGTGCTTCAGGTTCTTTGCCAAGAGGTGAATTTGGTTGATGGAAAGGATAATCTTCTTTTTGTCTCCAATGATTAAGTAGGCTACGAACCCATCAGATGAATTGGTTGATTTATTCTGGTGACATTGGTTTCGGAGCTTAGGTGAAACTCCATATCAGAATAGCTGTCGGAATCCGAGGAATTCGAACCGGTTGAGGGATTCATCTCGTACGATCAGATGAAGGATTTTTCGATAAGAAATAGATTATAGGATGTAGATTAGTACCCTGCAATACATAATTTAAATATGCATATATAATACTAAAATCCCATAAGTTACGGAGGAATCTACGGAAAATGTCAGGCAAAGTTTACAGTAACAGATACTCTAAGATATGAATTAGCAGATATGAATTTTGTCTATACACTAATCATGTAATCAATGCAATAAGATGTGTCTAGATTAAGGATGATAAGCAAGTGATTCTTTAAGAATGATAAGCAGGTAATTTTCGACACGAAATGATAAGCAAAACTTTTGACATACAGACACGGTCGAATTCCAGACTCACTAATGCATCTAAACAACTATCAGTTAGACACACTAATGCAAGACCTGGTTCGCTAAGACCACTGCTCTGATACCACATGTCATACCCCGTCCTAATCCATCTGGACGAAGTCACCAACATCTGGTCCCATTGCGATGATCGACTCCAAATAATGTCTTTAAAATGAGTAAATGCACAGCGGAAGGTTTCTTTCATACCTGAGAATAAACATGCTTTCAAGTGTCAACTAAAAGGTTGGTGAGTTTATAGGTTTATCTTAAAACAATAAAATTCATCATTTTGATAGACCACAAGATTTAAATGCTGCATGGTACAAATGGGCCCGAATCCTATACCCACCTGTAATGTACATGCGATATCTTTTAAATACAGTACACCTTTCTCGTGTACAAAATCATTTTCATAAATCTTAGTAAACGTACACATATCTCGTGCACAAAAAAAATAACATACACATAACCTGTGTATAAAATTCATTCTCTCGATACATAACATTCACTTTTTATTGCTTTCATAGCTTGGCTTGGTAACCGACCTTAACATATAATGCGCATAATAATATCCCCAAAACAGAACATCTCGTCTGTATAATAATCATATAAACTTCGAAGTACTAAACACCACGCCCACTAGCCCTTCCGTCTAGTGAACATTCTGGGTGGGGGTGTTAAACCCGGTAGCTACCTTTAGGATTCGCGTCAATTAGGCATGCACTAATTCTCAAAATTAGTGATGTTCCCTAATTCTTAGGTTACCAAGCAATAATAATCAGGGGAAAAATATTCATATCAATTGTGGCAATTATCACGTCCACATAATTCAATGGTGGCAATTATCACGTCTACATAATTCATTCGAGGAATGTTTTGCTTGTGTGTATCTCGTCAAACATTTATAAAAGCATTTCATGTATTCGCAGCTCAAAATATATTTCAAAAGCATTTAATAAAGTAGTTGTAAAAGTAGCGCATGTATTCTCTGTCCCAAAAATGTAAAGAGTAAAAGGGAGCAAATGAACTCACCATACTGTATTTTGTAGTAAAAATACATGTGACATCATTGAACAAGTGTAAGTTTGGCCTTGGATTCACGAACCTATATTATTTATATATACATTAACACATATACTTGTAATCGAACGAATTTATATATTATTAGTGATATACTTGTTATTATGTGTTTCATTAGTATCTTAATTAAATGTATTTATTTTATATTCCTTAAATAAATAAAAATATTAATATAGTTTAGTTAAGTATATTTATATATGACTTATTTTTATTGTAGTAATGATAACATTAGTAGTAATATTGATAATAATAGTAATATGATTTTTATAAAAATAATCATGATATTAGTAATAAAAATGATAATAATAATAATAATGTAATAATAATAATAATAATAATTATAAAAATAATTATTTTACTAATAATAATAATAATAATAATAATAATAATAATGATACTAATATTTATATTAAATAATAATAAAAATAATAATAATTGTAAAATAATAATAATAATAATAATAATAGAAATAAAAAGAAAATAATAACAATGTAATAATAATAATAATAAGTAAGAGTAATAATTTTAACTACCTCTCAAGAAAATTTCCAAAAATAATTGCTTATGCCCGGGCTCGAACCCGCGACCTTCCGCTCACCCAATAAGACAACGAACCAACATGCTATTTCAGTTTTCTGAAATTATAACACCCTAAATATATATATATATATATATATATATATATATATATATATATATATATATATATATATATATATATATATATATATATATATATATATATATATATATATATATATCGATTTGTTCTCTGTCTCCTTGTTTTCTTCTCCTTCACATAATCATTAACAGAGAAACATGGTGGGTTTTGCTCCTGGTGACTCAGTTCACGGCCTAAAGAAACAGAATCCCAACAGCTCAACGAACACTTGGATTAACTTGGCCCAAGTTTAGAATTCTAACCCAACAACCAGTCCAATATGGACAGTTTCTATTGTTGATTAAAAAAATATGCCTTAGCCTGGGTTTGAACCCACAACCTCCTGTTCAACACCATCACTCCAAACCACTCAGCTCTTACCTCTTTTCTGAAACAACTCACATATTAATTTCTCTTAACCTTTAAATCTGTGTTCTTCTTGTCCTTCTTAAAATCCATTTCGTAATCATCATCATCATCAAAACGCCACCGTGTATTATTATCATCTCATCGTTAAAAAAAAAATATAAACGATTATCATTAAAAAACCATCACTTACCCTAAACATCATCCACTTTATTAATTAATCACAATCATATCGTGATCATCATCTCTTCGTTGCTACCCCCATCCTTCATCATCAACCTACCAATGTATTATCGTTTTATCCTCATAACAGCCTCGTTACCCAGCTATTGTTCATCATCATCATCGTTTCTCATTATCATCGTCATTATCACTATCGTGTAACACAAAAAAAAATATAAAAAACGGCTGCTGTAGCAGCGAGCCAAAACAGAAACACTGCAGCAGCAGTTGCAGTGGTTGGGTGATGATGTTTGTGGTGGTTTATGGTGGTGTTTGGCATTCGGTTCAAACAGGAAACAACATAGAATAATTAGAGAGAGGAGAGAGATGGAGGAGAAGGTTGTTGATGGTTGTGAGATTGGGTAAAAGGACGGTGGATTGCGGATAATCGTGGGTGGTGAAGATGGCCGGTGAGGTGGTACACGATGGTGGTGCCAAGGTGGATTGCAGGTTGGTGACCGTTCGTAATGGAGTCTCACGGACTGAAATAGAATTTGAAGATAACAAGGTGATGGTTGTTCTATGATGGTGATGAGTGGCCGATGGTGATCTTCGATGGTTGAGGCGATGGAGAAAGTGATGATGCGAGTGTTCTCATGTCAAGTTAGATAGAGAACACAAAGAATATGAGTGTTGGTGATGGTTTTCCCAACCTCTGTATGTGTACATATATTATTTATATATAAATATAATATTAATAATAATTAATAATAATAATATAATAATAACTAAAATCATAAGAATCCTATGCTGCAGTGATCATCTAAGATCTTGTGAATTTCATTTGTTTGAATGCTACCGACAGTTTTTACGGGGCGTGTCCATTGCTAAACAGTTACGGATAATTTAATTCAGAAAAATCTCATATTTTAAAATTAAATCCATTTATTTATTTCAGTCATTACCTGTTTGAAACCTGATCAAAAAGATTCGATAATTATTTATTTTGTGTTCCAATTTATATGTACGGAGTACAAAAACTTAGATTGAAAAGATAAAAAAAATATTTATCAAAACTATTATCTTTTTAATCAAATTTTGGACCAATTTTTATTTTAAAACTTCATATATATATATATATATTAGACCTATTTTAAAAATAATTAAACGTCAACCGAAAGTTACAGACATTTACCATTTAAGCTCAAAATTAATTATATTTAATATACACTATGTATATATATAAACAGTTTAAAATAACAAAATTTACTACGCAAATAAATGTATATTAAATAATTAAATTAAATATAACAATATATATATACAAGAAATATACATATATTATATATAAAATAATAGTTTTGATTACAATGTATTTTATTTTTACATATTTATTTATAACAATAAGTGTATATAATAGTTTATTAATATTCATGTTATTATACATATATTTATATATGCACATATTTATATATATCCGCCTATTTACAAGCAATGGTAAATGAATCATCGAGATCAGTTGAAGGTCAATTGAATATATGAAACAGTTCAAAATTTTTGAGATCCAACCTAACAGACTTTGCTTATCGTGTTGAAAATACAATATCGTATCGAGAGTTTGATTTAAAATTAGTCGAAATTTTTTGGGTCACTACATGCAAGCCATACCTGGATAAGTTCGTTATCGTTTTCATAGATGATATCCTCATCTATTCTCGAAGTGAAGAAGAACATGAACAACATCTTCGACTAGTGTTGGAACTCTTGAGATGAGAGCAACTTTATGCCAAATTCTCTAAGTGTGAATTTTGGTTGAAGGAAGTCCAATTTCTGGGTCATATTGTGAGTGATCAAGGTATCAAAGTTGATCCCGCAAAGATCGAAGCTATCAGCAAGTGGGAAACCCCCACTACTCCGACTCACATCCGCCAATTTCTAGGTCTTGCCGGTTACTACCGAAGATTTATTGAATATTTCTCTCTGATTGCACGTCCTTTGACCGCGCTGACTCACAAAGGGAAGAAGTTCGTGTGGGAAACCGAACACGAAACAGCATTTCAAAACTTGAAGCAGAAATTGACCACCGCACCTATCTTATCTCTTCCTGAAGGTAGTGATGATTTCGTCGTATATTGTGATGCCTCAAAAAATGGTTTTGGTTGCGTATTGATGCAAAGATCGAAGGTTATTGCATATGCTTCTCGTCAACTAAAGATTCACGAGTGAAACTACACTACTCACGATCTCGAACTTGGAGCCATTGTATTTGCTCTCAAATTGTGGAGACATTATCTTTATGAAACTAAAAGTACCATCTTCACCGACCACAAAAGCCTCCAGCACATATTCGATCAGAAACAACTGAACATGAGGCAGCAACGATGGATAGAGACGCTGAACGACTATGATTGTGAACTTCGTTACCATCCTGGAAAGGCAAATGTTGTAGCCGATGCCCTGAGCCGAAAGGAGAGGACGGTACCTCTTCGTGTCCGCTCCTTGAACATCACCATTCATTCAAATCTCAATAGCCAGATCCGAGTAGCCCAAGATGAGGCTCTCAAAGAGGAGAATATTTCTCAAGAACCCTTGAACATTCTCGTTTCACGATTTGAGGTTAAGGAGACTGGACTCCGATGCTTTGCTGGAAGGATTTCGGTACCTAGTTAAGGAGATCTACGGAGCCTTATACTAGATGAAGCCCACAATTCGAGATATTCGATTCATCCAGGAGCCGGTAAAATGTACCACGATCTCAAGGAACAGTATTAGTGGCCTAATCTTAAGAAGGATGTTGCAACTTACGTTGGTAAGTGTTTGACTTGCTCGAAAGTTAAGGCCGAACATCAAAGGCCATCTGGATTACTTCAACAACCAGAAATCCCACAATGAAAGTGGGAAAGGATAACAATAGACTTTATCACGAAGCTACCAAAGACGGTGGGCGAATACGATACCATCTGGGTTATTATTGACCGTCTTACCAAATCTACACACTTCTTACCCATGAAGGAAACGGATACGATGGAGAGACTCGCTCAACTATACATCAAAGAGGTTGTATCCCGTCATGGTGTGCCATTATCGATTATCTCAGATCTCGATACCCGTTTTGCTTCCAGATTTTGGCGTTCTTTGCAAGAAGCCTTGGGAACTCGTCTTGACATGAGCACCGCGTATCACCCACAGACCAACGGTCAGAGCGAACGAATGATTCAGACTTTGGAGGACATGTTGCGTGCCTGTGTTATTGACTTCGGAAAGGCTTGGGAGAGACATTTGCCGCTAGCTGAATTCTCTTACAACAACAGTTATCATTCGAGTATTAATGTCGCACCTTTTAAAGCGTTGTATGGCCGCAAATGCCGTTCTCCTATTTGTTGGGCCGAAGTAGGCGAAAAGAAAATCACCGGACCCGAGGTAGTCCATGAAACAACCGAGAAGATTGTCCAAATTCAAGCGAGACTTAAGGCGGCCCGTGATCGCCAAAAGAGTTATGCCGACCTTAAACGTAAAGACTTCGAATTCAACGTGGGTGACCGTGTAATGTTGAAGGTCGCACCTTGGAAAGGTGTGATCCGTTTTGGAAAGCGCAGAAAGTTAAACCCGCGATATATTGGTCCTTTTGAAATCTTGGAGCGTATTGGACCCGTTGCTTACCGTTTGGATCTTCCGACTCAGTTGAGCGCAGTTCACCCTACTTTTCACGTGTCGAATCTGAAGAAATGTCTTTCCGAACCAGAACTTGTCATCCCTCTCGATGAGCTTACGATTGATGACAAACTCCACTTTGTGGAAGAACCTATCAAAATCATGGACCGTGAGGTTAAGACTTTGAAGCACAATAAGATTCCAATTGTTCGAGTCCAATGGAATGCCAAACGTGGACCTGAGTTCACCTGGGAACGAGAGGATCAAATGATGCAGAAGTATCCTCACCTTTTCCTGACTCCAACACCTGCCTCAGCTTAAAATTTCGGGACGAAATTTCCATTAACAGGTGGGTAATGTAACGACCCGACTTTTTCGACTTGTTTTTGTGCCTTGTGATTTTTGCAAAACTGCGTATTTGTGTGTACTGTGCTACTTTATACTCTGAAATCTTTATACACATGGCCTACTTTCATTTATGTGTTAAAACATGCCTTTAAGTACGTATGATGCTTAACTTGATCACCAGAAGCCTTTATGACCGTTAGTGTCACTTGACGTTACGAACAAACTGCGTACTGCGTACACGTTTAACTTTTGTCGTAATCGGAATATTATGACTACGAAATCTTAATTATTATTTCATAATAATAATTACTTGGGTTTTTGGATGCTTAATTACGCGTAGTAATTTACTTATGCTTACTAGTTAGTCTTGTTGGACTTTCTACCTTGTTGGG
Organism: Rutidosis leptorrhynchoides; assembly: GCF_046630445.1. Classification (NCBI taxonomy): domain Eukaryota; kingdom Viridiplantae; phylum Streptophyta; class Magnoliopsida; order Asterales; family Asteraceae; genus Rutidosis; species Rutidosis leptorrhynchoides. The sequence continues at coordinate 51,588,082 of NC_092340.1, forward strand.
CCTTAGCCCACCCTACACTAGTTAGTGGACTATTTAATTAGCCCAATTATTAATAGCTAGTGACCCATTAATATATAATACAAATGCCCATTTATTAGAGGGAACATGCTAGCATTTTTGTCAAGTATTATCCTTAATGTTGCATGAGATCCTAACATAAGCACCAACTTTAGACAACCATTAACCAAAAAGCAAAAGTGTGTCCCCCTTGTCCCCCTCCCATTCCAACGACCATCACCACCACCCTCACCCTCATTCACCTATAAATATAAGCCTTATTCCATCCATTTTACACTTGCTCTCATTTACATTTCACACACACTTACTCTCTTATTTCCTCTCTAGTCTTTCTCACTCTAAAACTTGTAAGTTTTTGAATTTCTTCTTCTTCTTCTCTTATCATTTTCGAATTCATCATCATCATTAAAGGGTCTAGCTTTTTAGCTTTGATCTTGATTACATCTTATAGATTCAAACTTGGATTTGAATCCTTCAAGAACATGAAAGATTCAAGCTTTCTAGCTTTGAATCTTCACCTACTTTATAGATCTATATATTTTAACTTTAATCTTGTTATTTTGTTATAAAGATTTAAACTTGTGTTTGCAATCTTCATGTAACTTAAAGATCCAAGCTTTATGCTTCAAGATCTTCAAGAACAACCAAGATGTAAGCTTTCTAGCTTGAATCTTCATATCTTTTGTTGGATCTAAGCTTCCTAACTTATGATCTCATTATTTTGTTATAAAGATCAAAACTTGTGTTTATGGTCTTCGTATAACTTAAAGATCTAAGCTTTATGCTTCAAGGTCTTCAAGAACACTAAAGGTTCAAGCTTTCTAGCTTTGTGACCTTATAACTTAGGTGAAAAGGATCCAAGCTCTCTAGCTTAGGGTTCCATCACTTTATTTGACTTAGATTATGTTCATACCTGCTTGATTGAAGTAAAGTTTGTAGCTTTAGTTGTAAATGTAACTTGTAATTTTGTTAAGACTAAGGATATGATGTAACCTTGGTTCATCATCAATCTAAGACTCTTAAATGATTTATGTTCTTACTTGATCTTAACATATTGTGTGTTGATGGTAGAATCTTGGTCAAGGTGATGCTAACCTATCAACGAGTTGTACACTTGAAGCTACAAGCATCAAGGATGAGAACCGTGATGAGCCTCAAGCACTAAGAACCCCACCGGAGCACCTTGCTTACTATTTTTGGGATCTGATCAGGCTCCTGGGCTAGTAGAAAAGTTGATTTTCAGATATCCTGGTTCGATTAGATGACTTTCCGTTTAAGACTCGTCTCAATCCGAGTTACGGTTTGGGATTTATGGCCTTTTCAAAATCACTACACCCTTGTAACGTTGTGCTGAAAATTCGGACCTACTCGCACTTAAACCGTCGCCACGGTCAAACGAAGGCGAGTTTGAGTCTAGAAATATGTCACCAACTAGAGGACTCCCATACGGAGCCATAGCCACTGATTATGCGTCTTTTCGATTTACGTAGACGCCGTAGCAGCTGATCAAAGTCAGCCTATTGTTTTAACATGTATACTTGTTAACCTTACTTAACTTTTACAATGACGAATGATGATGATGATGACACTTAAACTTATTTTATGCACTATTAGAACTTATGAGGATAACATACTGACCTAGTGACCTTTGACTTAGGTTGACGACCTTTCAGGCCGACTTACTACTTGCATACTTTCATTATCGACTTTACCGCTCTTATCACTGTGAGTTATAGCATCCCTTTTTACTTTAATTATTTTGGGACTGAGAATACATGCGCTTTTTACATTTTACTTACTAGGCACGAGTACTTAAACTTTATATATGTGTGAGTTATACAACGGCATAAACTTTCCCCTTAGCTCGGTGATAATGCTAAAAACGAACATATATTTCATAGCATTATCCCTCAAGAAAGACAAGCTTTTAGTTGCAATTGTTCTATTTACAAGTGATATTCGTTTAAATAATAAAAGGTGAAGACAAAAGACAGATTCGACGAATTGAAGACGCAAATGACCAAAAAGCTAAAAAGTACAAAGTACAATCAAAGTGGTTCAAATTATTAATGAGAAACGTCTAAAAGTTACAAGAGTACGAGCCGTGAAACACAAAGTACAAGATATTAAATTGTACATAAGGACGTTCAAAAATCCGGAACCGGGACCAGAGTCAACTCTCAACGCGCGACGCAACGGAGCTAAAATTACAAGTCAACTATGCACATAAATATAATATAATATATAAATAATTCTTAAAATTATATATATATATATATATATATATATATATATATATATATATATATATATATATATATATATATATATATATTATATATTTATTAAAACCGTCGGCAAACTAGCAAACAAAAGCATTTGGGATGGATCCAGCTGGTCATGCGATCACATGGCCTGGAAGAACAAAGCTCATGCGATTGCATGGCTCCCAAACTCTGGCCACATCTATAAATTTCGCGTGTTTTGGCCGAATTTATATACTCCTTTTTCAATCTCTCTCTCATGATATATATATATATATATATATATATATATATATATATATATATATATATATATATATATATATATATATATATATATATATATATATATATTATAATTTTAATTTTAATTTTAATTTTAATTTTAATTTTAATTTTAATTTTAATTTAAGATTAATAATAATAAGGTTATGTTAGCGAATGTTGTAAGTGTGTAAGTCAAAATTCTGTCCGTGTAACGCTACGCTATTATTAATCATTGTAAGTTATGTTCAACCTTTTTAAATTAATGTCTCTTAGCTAAGTTATTATTATGCTTATTTAAATTGAAGTAATCATGATGTTGGGCTAAAAATTAAAGACGGGGTAATTGGGCTTTGGACCATAATTGAGTTTTGGACAAAAGAACGACACTTGTAGAAATTGGACTATGGACTATTAATGAGCTTTATATTTGTTTAACTAAATGATAGTTCGTTAATTTAATATAAAGATTTACAATTGGACGTAATTATAAATAACCACATACACTCGATCGGACACGATGGGAGGGATATTTATAAGTACTAATAATCGTTCATTTTACCGGACACGGGAATGGATAAATAGTCAATGGACTCATTAAAACAGGGGTGGATTACATGAAAGGACACTTGGTGTAATTGATAATAAATATTAAAACCTTATTACAGTTTAAGTCCCCAATTAGTTGGAATATTTGACTTCGGATATAAGAATAATTTAACGAGGACACTCGCACTTTATATTTATGACTGATGGACTGTTATGGACAAAAACCAGATGGACATATCAAATAATCCAGGACAAAGGACAATTAACCCATGGTAATAAATTAAAATCAACACGTCAAACATCATGATTACGGAAGTTTAAATAAGCATAATTCCTTTATTTTATGTCTCATCGCATTTTTATTTACTGTCATTTTATTATTCGCACTTTTAATTATCGCAATTTTATTATCGTCATTTACTTTACGCTTTAAATTAAGTTATATTTATTTTTAATATTTTACATTAGGTTTTAATTGCAATTTAAAACATAAAATCGACAAACCGGTCATTAAACGGTAAAAACCCCCTTTATAATGATAATTATAATACTATATATATATATATATATATATATATATATATATATATATATATATATATATATATATATATATTTATACAAATATAGTTTAAAAATATAGCGTTAAACTTGGCTAGCTCCCTGTGGAACGAACCGGACTTACTAAAAACTACACTACTGTACGATTAGGTACACTGCCTATAAAGTGTTGTAGCAAGGTTTAGGTATATCCACTCTATAAATAAATAAATAACTTGTGTAAAATTGTATCGTATTTAATAGTATTTTGCAACAAAAATATAAGTATTTCGTATACACCTCTGCACACATCAAGTATCTTTGGCGCCGCTGCAGGGGATAATTCAACGCCGAAGCGAAACGATATAAAAAAAAAGATTTTCTTTATTAAGTTTTAATTTATTTTTGTAAAAATACGTTTTAAATACAAAAATATAAAAACAAGAAAAAGAAAAATATATATCTATATTTTTAAGTTTAGTTAACTTTAAAAAATTTATATTTTATAAAAACTAATAAGTAAATTTTTCTTATTTATAAGTTTTATATAAATATTTTATAAAAATATATAAATATATAAATATATATATATATATATATATATATATATATATAAAATAGAATTCGGGTCGATACTGTAGCAGCCCATCTAAACAGGCCTGGTAGCCAGAGTCATGCGACCGCATGGTACTATAACACCCAGCTCATGCGATCGCTGATTTGACAGGCCTGGTACATCAGCTGAATCGAATTAAGGTTAAGTATTAATTATTATTATTATTATTAATTAATTAAGATTAGGGTTTAATTTAATAATAGTTAGTTTTAGTTTTTAATTAATTTGTAATTTAACTGTTAATTAGTTTTATTAATATATAAAAATTAATACTTTTATAAAATAAATAATATAAAAATAATGTTTTTATAAAATTGTATTTTTATAACTTTAAGTTTTATTTTTTTTATTTTGTATCTTTTTATTAGTGAAAGCGTAATTTTATAATTTTTCGTTCGTAATTAGTTTTAATCTAGTATTTTGCCATAGTAGCTCTAGATTTTTAGACTTTGCAGTAAAATCCCTTAAGTACTTTTTCTTTAGATTAAAATTTAGGTGCTTTAGAATTTTGCGACGCCGTTTTAAGATTTTAGTACTTTTTAAGTTATTGCCGTTTTGGATATAGAATTCCTTTGAAGCTTTAATACCTTTAGACACAACTTTTAATTCTTAGTTTTTAGACTTTTAAGTTTGCGCTACGTTCTTTTTATTATTTTTCGACCATTTATTTTTTGACGTTTTTTGACGCACTCTTTTTCTTTCTTATTTCTCGACGCTCTAGTTTTTAGGACATAGATTTTTATCTCTAAAATTTCAAAACGAAAAATTCTTTTAAGTGGTTAAATTGATAGACATCCAAAATTTTCTGGTTCGTAGTAATAGTTAGATTTGTTAGTGGCGAGTTGTGGGCTTCCGATTTAAAGGATCCTGGCTACCTGCTGCATCTATTGGCTATTCGAAACGAGGGCAAAATCAGAAAAGTCTATTAATTTGATAGCTTATATAATTTTTATTTTTATAACTAATAGGATATTCAGTGAATGCACCGAGCAAAACGTTCACCACCTTTTATACGTTCACCTCCTGTAACTCGATCAAGACATTTAGCCAATATTATCGCCGTTGATTTTTCTTTAGAATCGTCATCTAGTCGACCAAGTACTGCAATTCAAATTTACGATAATCCATTTTTTGAACCCGACCTCACAATTGAGAATTCGGAGGATATTCAGGGACAATTCAGAGATCCTGAACCACTAATCATTCCTCCTGAACCACAAATCACTCATCCAAAGATTATCGAGGAAGAAACCATTAAATCAGAATCATCTAGTGATTCAGATTCAACAAATTCAATCATGGAAAACTGGAACCTCTAAGTATGGAAGACCGAATGAGAGCTAAACGCACTGGCCAAGGTCATGCAATTACTCAACCAGACATTAATGCGTGAGATTATGAAATCAAAGGACAAATCCTACACATGGTAATTAATCAATGCCAATTTAGTGGTGCACCGAAGGAAGATCCAAACGAACATCTTCGTACCTTTAATAGGATCTGTACTCTATTTAAAATCAGAGAAGTTGAGGTTGAATAGATCTATCTCATGTTATTTCCCTGGACTTTAAAGGGAGAAGCCAAAGATTGGTTAGAATCGTTACCTGAAGGGGCGATTGATACATGGGATGTTTTAGTTGAAAAATTTCTTAAACAATTCTTTCCGGCATCTAAAGCCGTAAGACTTCAAGGATAAATTGTTACGTTCACGTAAAAGCCAAATGAAACTCTATATGAGGCGTGGACAAGATTTGGAAAGTTGTTGAGAGGATGTCCGCAACATGGTTTAGACACTTATCAAATAGTACAAATATTCTACCAAGGATGCGACATCACTACAAGAAAAGACATCGACATAGCAGCTGGTGGTTCCATTATGAAGAAAACCGCAACTGGAGCTTACAAAATTATTGATAACACTGCTTCCCACTCACATGAGTGGCGTCAAGAAAAAGACATCGTTAGATCATCTAAAGCAGCTAGAGCCGATTCTAGCCATGACTTTGATTCCATTTCTACAAAGATAGATGCTGTCGAGAGACGAATGGAAAAGATGACTAAGGATATTCACTCAATACGAATTAGTTGTGAGCAGTGTGGAGGACCACATTTGACAAAAGATTGTCTCAGTATTGAACAAACAATGGAACAAAGAGAGAATGTTTCATACATGAACTAAAGGCCTGGAAATAATTATCAAAATAATTATCAACCGCCAAGACCAAACTACAATCAAAACCAGAATTATAACCGAAATGTTCCATACAACAACCAACAAAGTCCTAGCAATCAACAAGTATCCAACAATACTTACAATCAGCAAAGACCTATTTTTTCAAATAAACCACCACAAACCGATGATAAAAAGCCAAATTTAGAAGACATGATGTCGAAGCTAGTTGAATCTCAAACTCAATTTTTCACATCTCAGAAACAAACCAATGAACTAAATGCTCAAGCATTTAGAAATCAACAAGCTTCTATCCAAAATCTGGAATAAGAAGTAAGCAACCTAGCAAGGTTGATAGGTGAAAGAAAACCGGAAAGTCTACCTAGTGATATAAATGCTAACCCCCGGAATGAAACAGCTAAAGCCATTACCACGAGAAGTAGTATTACACTTAAACCACCTGAAATACCTGTAATTTCTGAGGACTCTATTCCTACTCCACAAGAACCACAATCTGAGCAAGATAAGGAAAAAGAACCGGTAGTTGAAAAGGTTAATGAAGATAACACAGTTAAGGCCAAGCCTTATGTTAAACCATACCAACCACCACTTCCTTACCCGAGTAAAATGAGAAAAGAAAGACTTGAAGCCGAGCAATCCAAATTCTTGGATATGTTTAAACAGATAAATTTCAATCTTCCTTTCATTACTGTAATTTCAGGAATGCAAGATATGCTAAATTCCTGAAAGATCTAATCACAAATAGAAAGAAAATAGAAGAACTCTCGGCTGTTACTATGAATGCTAATTGTTCTGCAGTGTTGTTGAATAAGATACTAGAAAAACTCTCAGATCCAGGAAGTTTCACAATTCCATGTTTTCTGGGTAGTCTTAGTTCAATAGAAGCATTGGCAGACTTAGGTGCTAGTATAAATTTAATGCCGTATTCATTATACGCTAAACTATACCTTGGAGAATTGAAACCAATACGAATAAGTATACAACTAGCCGATCGATCAGTAAAATATCCTAGAGGGATAATGGAGAACATGCTAGTTAAAGTTGGTACTTTAGTATTTCCAGTAGATTTTGTTATTCTAGACATGAAAGAAGATTCTTGAGTTCCTCTCATATTAGGAAGACCATTCTTAAACACGACTAAAGCAATAATAGACGTGTTCGGTAAGAAACTGACCCTAAGTATAGAGGACGAGAGTGTTACCTTTTCTGTTGATAGAGCTATGCAATAACCCGCAATCTACAGATGATACATGTTATTATATTCAGACTATAGATTCACATGCAGAATTGTTAGAAGAATTTCCAGAATAACAAGGAACATGATAATGTTCTTTAGGAGAAGGAACTGAACCAATTAATGAAGCTGAAATGTTAGCTACACTTATGGCTAATGGATATGAACCAACAGCATAAGAACTTCAAATGTTAAAAGAGGAAGACAGATATCGATATAAATCATCAATAGAAGAACCACCGACATTAGAGTTAAAGCCACTTCCAAACCATTTGGAATACGCTTATTTACATGGTGAATCAGAATTACTTGTAATAATATCGTCTTCTCTTACAGAAAATGAAAAATCTCAACTCATTTCTGTGCTAAAAGCTCATAAACCAGCTATTGCATGGAACATTCATGATATTAAAGGAATAAGTCCTTCGTATTGCACACATAAAATCCTTATGGAAGAAGGTCATAAAACCTATGTGCAACGCCAATGAAGACTAAATCCTAATATGTAAGATGTTGTTAAGAAAGAAATTATTAAACTGCTAGATGCAGGATTAATTTATCCAATCTCTGATAGTCCATGGGTAAGCCCAGTTCAATGCGTACCTAAGAAGGGTGGCATGACTGTCATCACAAATGAAAAAAATGAGCTTATTCCTACTAGGACTGTAACAGGATGGCGTGTCTGTATTGATTATAGAAAATTAAATGACGCCACCAGAAAAGATCACTTTCCCTTACCTTTCATTGATCAAATGTTGGAAAGGTTAGCCGGAAACAGTTACTATTGTTTTCTTGACGGTTTCTCCGGATACTTTCAAATTCCAATAGCACCCGAGGACCAAGAGAAAACCACATTCACGTGCCCTTATGGTACTTTTGCTTATAAACGCATGCCATTTGGACTTTGCAACGCCCCTGCAACCTTTCAAAGGTGCATGATGGCAATTTTTCACGACATGATAGAAGAATGCATAGAAGTTTTCATGGATGACTTTTCAGTCTTCGGTGATACTTTTGAAACATGTCTAGTTAATCTTGAACGAATGCTTATTAGATGTGAACAATCAAATCTAGTTCTTAATTGGGAGAAATACCATTTCATGGTTAAAGAAGGCATCGTTCTTGGTCATAAGATTTTAAAAGAAGGAATTGAAGTGGATAGAGCTAAAGTAGATGTAATTTCTAAACTTCCACATCCCACCAATGTTAGAGGAGTTAGGAGTTTTCTAGGGCATGCCGGTTTTTACCGACGTTTCATAAAAGATTTTTCTAAAACTGCTACTCCTATGAATAAACTCCTAAAAAAGGATGCTCCATTCATCTTTTCAGATGAATGCATTAAATCTTTTAATATTCTTAAAGAAAAACTCACTAATGCGCCGATCATGATAACTCCAAATTGGAATCTACCATTTGAACTCATGTGCGATGCAAGTGATTTTGCAATGGGAGCCGTTTTAGGACAAAGGATTGAAAAACGATTTCAACCTATTTATTACGCTAGTAAGATGTTACAAGGAGCACAAACGAATTACACAACTACTGAAAAAGAACTCCTTGCTATTTTCTTTGCTTTTGACAAATTTCGTTCATATCTCGTTCTTGCTAAAACGGTGGTCTATACCGACCATTCTGCTCTTAGATACCTATTTTCGAAACAAGATGCCAAACCACGATTAATTCGTTGGATCTTACTCTTACAAGAGTTCGATATTGAGATCCGAGACAAAAAGAGAGAAGAAAATCTCGCCGCTGATCATCTTTCTCGTCTTGAAAATCCTGAATTAGAAGTTCTAAATGAATCGGCCATATAAGATAACTTTCCTGATGAATACCTATTGAAGATAGATTATAATGAAATTTCATGGTTTGCAGACTATGCAAACTACTTAGTATGTGGATTCCTTGAAAAAGGGTTGTCGTACCAAAAACGAAAGAAATTCTTTAGTGATATAAAACACTATTTCTGGGAAGATCCACATTTATTTAAAAGTTGTCCTGATGGAATAATACGTCGATGTGTATTCGGGGATGAAGCTAGTAAAATCTTAAACCATTATCACACAGGACTAACAGGAGGGCATTATGGGCCTCAGCTTACAGCAAGAAAAGTCTACGATGCTGGATTCTATTGGCCTACAATTTTTAAAGATGCACACCTTCTTTGTAAATCCTGTGATGCTTGTCAAAGGGCCGGAAAAATAAGTCAACGTGATGAAATGCCACAAAATGTCATTCAAGTATGTGAAGTATTTGATGTTTGGGGTATTAACTTTATGGGTCCATTTCCAAAATCTCATAATAATCTCTACATTCTCGTTGCCATTGATTATGTATCTAAATGGGCGGAAGCACAAGCTCTCCCAACTAACGATGCACGAGTTGTAGTCAACTTCTTAAAACGTCTTTTTGATAGGTTCGGAACACCGAAAGCTTTAATAAGTGATCGGGGTACTCATTTTTGTAACAATCAACTTGAGAAAGTTCTCAAAAGATATGGAGTAACTCATAAAATCTCAACCGCTTATCATCCACAAACAAGTGGACAAGTTGAAAATACAAACCGAGCATTAAAACGTATTCTAGAGAAAACCGTAGGATCAAATCCGAAGGAATGGTCCATGAAATTGGAGGATGCACTCTGGGCTTTTAGAACAGCCTACAAAACTCTAATTGGAACCACACCTTTTAGACTCGTTTACGGAAAAGCATGTCACCTTCCAGTAGAAATTGAGCACAAAGCATTTTGGGCTTTGAAGACATGTAATCTTGATTTACATGAAGCTGGACGTCTACGGTTAAGTCAATTAAACGAATTAGAAGAATTAAGACATGAAGCATATGAAAATTCGTTAATCTATAAGGAAAGAATGAAGAAATGGCATGATAAAAGAATCAGAAGTTCAAAAGAATTTAAGGAAGGAGACAGAGTCCTTCTTTTCAATTCACGATTTAAGCTATTTCCTGGAAAATTGAAATCAAGATGGTCTGGACCATTTATAGTTAAAAGAGTTTTCCCGTACGGAACAGTAGAATTAATAGATTCAAATGGGATTGAATTTAAGGTTAATGGTCACAGAGTTAAACATTACATAGATAATCCAATGAAAGTTGAAGATGAAGTTAATCACAATTTCGACACCACAGCTAACTAAGTGTGGGAAGATTCAAATCTTTTTAGGGTAATATGTATTTCTGTTAGAGTTAGATTTTCTGTTTTCGTGTAGTTCTCGAGAATGGAATCCGCATGGTCTTTCCCTAGCAGACCCTAAAGAACTAGCCTTCTCCCTCCATTCTGAATTTTTATTTTTTTTAGGTTTTACGAGATGAAGAATTCCTTTGATCTGAACCATGATCTACTACTACACGCTATGATTACTAAACGTAATAATAACATCTTCCCGAGTGAACTGGTATCATTCATAAGAGGAAAAATGGATGAAGTAAGGAAAGAACTCAGGAAAGATCATCATAAGATACATTTTGGTAAAGGAAAATCAAAATTCGCAACAAAAAGAAGAGCACGACACCTTGAAAGATTTCATAAATGCGGAAAATGGTCACACGAAGGTAAATGTTCGAACAATCAAACATATTCAAATACCGAATTTGTTACTCTATGCAGAGAAGGACCGTTCATATGTTTAGAAGAAAAGTTATTGAAGAATCGAGGTTACGCTTATGTAGCTATGGAAAACCAAATCACACGACTCTCCTATGAGTCGGCTAAAGCAGGTCTCTAAGAATTCTATCTCACGGGTAAGTATGTACAGTTTTTATTTGTTTTTATTTATTGCTTTTAACCTTTAGATAATAAACGCTAAATCGTTTGCTATAAAGTATTAAATTGGTATTCAATAAAATTAGGTATGCGAAACCGAAATTATTGATATCATACAAAAATTTATTGCATCACTGCGAAATTTACCGTTTATTCATAAGGTATAAATATCTTTAATCAATCAATCCAAAATATTTCAGAAATTCGTCAGGAGTAAAACTAGGTAATATAGCCGAAATTACTTTACCCAAAAGAGGGGCGTATATTTTTGTTAATATTTGATTGATTAAAGTGGGATAAAAAACCAAAAAGATTTTTAATTTTTTATACCTTGTTTTTAAATTAATATTAAATTATTATTGTAAATTTTTAAAATCAATATATTTAAGTTTTTAAATATTTTAAAAATTAATATTTTTAATATAAGTTTGTAAAATTAATGTATAAAAATATTAATAATATTAATATGAATTTTTAATATTATGCATTTTAAATTTGAGTTTGGTGTGAATTTAAAAACAAAAATGTACTTTATTTCACTAAATTAAAAATTGATTTCTAAAAATTCGTCGTGAGTTGAAGACTAGGTCGTTGAACCGAAACTGCTTTACCCGAGGGCGGGACGAGAAATTTTGTTATCATTATTTTTAATCTTATTGAATTAAAGTATGCCAAAAACATTAAAAAAAACCCAAAAATCTTTGCTTTTAAAACGATGCTTAAAAAGTAACAAATTTTAAAATTTTGTCGAGAGACGGACTATGACAACAATCCGAAACGCCCTCATTCTTAAAAGAAATAAATTTTTAAAATTTATTAATTTATGTTTTATTAGTTAAAGGTTTTTATAAAAAAAAAAAAAGAATAACCCCATGCGATCGCATGGCCTTGAAAATCTGATTAGATACAAAAAGAGCAGCGAGCTGCTGCTGCTCCTCAGTCACACACACAAACACGAACATACCTACAAAAACACCCCTAAAATCACCAATTTTTCATCAAAATCAACGAAATTACTTGCAATAATCCGCTACAATCATGTCTTTTCTCAGATGGGGAAGCAGAAAGGTAAAGATTTCACCCCTAAACTCATAAATTTCCTAATGTTTGTGATAATTTCAATTATTTGCAATAATACTAGTTTGATAATTTTTAGTGTAATTAGAGTTAAATTGTTAGTATATTATGCATGTATAACCTAGATTGATGCTATTTAACATGATTTGAAGCCAAAAACTTCAAAAATTTTAGAAATCTAGGATTTGTGTTCTTGAGCAATTTGGGGCTTTTTGATATAAACAGGTTATGGCCGATTTTTGTCATAAATTATTGCTAAATTAAGTAGTGTAACATGTTTAGGTAGCTAAATGATCTAAACTTTGATCCTAAACATGATTTTTGAGAATTAAAGTGGACTTTTTAAGTCTAAAATTCATGAACTTGATTAATTTGATATAAATGCCATTTAAAACTTGTTCAATTGCTAGTAATGGTTATTTTAACATGTTATTTGAGTTAAATGCTTATAAACTTTGTAAACATTTTCATATATGCTTATTTGAAAAAGTGTAGAATTGATAAAAATATGAAAATGAGTATAAGTTTAATATGGATTAAACATGTTATTGTAATTGTTTTAATTTGTTATTTTGCTAACACTAATGCATATTTGGATGCACAAATTTTGTGTTTAATGTGTTTTGCAGAAATATACCGAATCTGGCGGTGCATCATCATCCAGACAACCTGAAAACGAACCACAACCAGAAATGTAATATGAGCCACAATATGAACCAGAACCTGAACAGGAACAACAACAAGAACAACAATATCATAATGATCAACACATACCATATTATGATCCGCAACAAGAATATGTTAATGCCTACGTATAATTTTTGATTCATCCAATAATAGAACACCCAACAATTCATGAAGAACAGTTGCATCCCAATTTGAGATTTGATTGAAGCTGGAGAGATTACCCGACGTACCAAAGTAACAAATTTAAACTGGTAATGAAAAATGTGAAGTACCGAGGGTAATCGATTGGGAGCCTTTGGAAAGGGTCCAAATAGCTAACTCAGTTAGGCAGCATCTGATCCAAAGGTATGGGAACTCTTCTTTTCCCGATTGAGAACGTTTATTCACCATTCGTAGGCCTGTATATAAGGAATGGTGTGTTGAGCTTATGAGTACTATATCACTTGATACGGATGTAGTTATGTTAGACGATAGGAATTTTCTTAGATTTTTACTTTGCCGTAGGATGTACAGAATGTCCATGCTGGACATGGCCAGGGCTTTACAGATTTACACTCCTTCTGAATTACTACTACCTGATTGTACAAATTTGATTTATCATGGTGAAAGGGTAGATAGGAATTTTGACGCGGACGCCTTCTGGAGGCGTATGTCAAATTATAATGTTTTTACGCGGGGAGGAAGACACTCCTATTTAGATATTAACAAAGCAGAGCTTCATATTATACATAGATTTTTAGCTAATTCGATTACACAAAGAGGTAACAACAAGGAGAAAATGACTTTACACGATTTATTTTACCTTAAGTGTATTCGAAACACTAGAAACTTTGTTAATATCCCCCACTGTGTTGGTTTTTATCTGTCCAAAATGGTGGAAGGAATACAGGACGGGGGAATAATAGGAGGACGTATTTTTATTACTCTCATTGGAGAGTATTTAGGCGTAGATAGGGAACAAGGGGGTCCACTGATGGTGTGTAGGGAACAGGTTGAGACTTTAGGATTGCGGGTCTATCAGGGTGCAAAGGTATTAAAGAGCAGACGCAATCAGGCAGTACCATATCAGGGCTCTCATCCACAGGTAGAGAGAGGTTCAGATGAGGAAATAGAGGAAGCGAATGACATTAGGGATGTCATTAGGGAAGCTGTTACTGACGTTTACCAGCGTATAGATGAGGTAGAAATGACAAACGAGGCTAGACATAGTCAGTACGAGCAGTGGCACACCGAGAATGTGTACGAGCATTCCAGGCAACGACAGCATGATAGATGGCACTATCATCAGCATCAAATCATGAGCCAGCTATCACCTTAGGTACCAAATAACTACGTACCGACCCGACCTGCTTACTATCCGCCACACCAGCCCGATATGCGACCACCATTTACTCTCTACGACCCCAACCAAGCCTATCAATACACCTATAACCAACCGCGGAACCCGACCGACGACATGAACTGGAACCCCTATCCAGATTGATATAGTTCCGTTGGTGATTTCTATGAATTTTATCTTTTTATTATTGTTTAAACATATAATATTGTGATACTTTTATGTAAGTTTTAACATTTTTATTATGTTTAACATCAGATCAAATTACCATGCATGTTATTATTTGTATGTATGTATATTGTCAATTATACACAACAGGGTAAAACAGCGAACTTTCAAAGACTGGAATTAAGTTCAGCAAAAGCTACTAATTTTGACGACAAAACGAAAAACAAATATGATATAACAACAAGACGGAATGAACAAATGATGTGCACCATTTATCATTCAACAAACAAACGCCAATATGTTTGAAAAATTTGGTAAAATTTAATCATTTTTCTACGCTAATCACCTTCAATAATTTAAATTGTACTGATTTCTTGCAAATAACGGCATTGCAAGATCTTAAGTGTAGGAAGGGGTAAAATTCTTTCAGATTTTTAAAAATTTTAAATTTAAACACTTGGTTACCATTAAAAATACTAGTAACGCGGTAGTTGTATTAGAATCTAGTGCTATCTGATAATAAAGAACAACCCTAGTCTTATAAACTGACTACCCAATTCTAGTAAAATTTTTAAAAATTTTCAAATAAATGAATTCAAAATCATGCTTATACATATTTTTGAACGATAAAACTAGGTGTTAACACCGAAATTATTGTTACCTCGGAAAGGACATAAATTGAGAAACAACTCAAAACGCTTGAATTCATTTAAAATGGAATAGAGGAAAATAAAAAGGCAAAAAAAGGAAAATAAAAGCCAAGTGTGAGAAAATTTTAGCAAGTTATTTTGAACATATATCACATATTTTTGTACAAATAATTGAAGATACTTTTGTTTTGGACAATTTTATCAGTTTTACCCAATTTCTTATAATATATCTAAAAGAAATGTGCCACTTGATTTAAAAGGAAGTAAAGTCTTCCGAGAGGAAAAGAAATGCGCTTCTTAATTTAGGTCAGGAAGTTATCGTCCAGACCAGTTGTAGAGTCTACGAAAAACCTTGAAAAGTTTTCTCAAAAATCAGCTGGAAATTCACGGACCTCAGCATCAAACAAGGTCGTCAAGTGGTCAGACTTATCCTAACCATGAGAGGATCTGTCTCGTACAATGGGGGGACACCATACAAATTAGCTTATAAGACTAATGAATCAGATCCCCAGAAAGGATAATCTCCTTAAAGATCAGAAATCAGCTTTTAAGACTGATATTACTCAATCCTTGAGATTGACCTTAAAGATTGAGAATTCAAACTCATGGAATTCAATGATATCTAAACTCGAGCTTGAACGAGAAAATATTTTGATCAAATTACAAACCGATTTGTTTTCTGAAAACCCATTTTCAATGCGTTCATTACCATTGAACGTAAAATCCTAGGAATTCACCTGGAATTCATTAGGTCACCTGAACCAAATCGGGTGTCAACTGTAAGAACGGTGGTTGCATAGCATGGTCGAAGACAGGGCCTTGTGCCAGACCGAAAAACTATAGGGTGATCTTTACTATTGCTCCTATAAAGGATAGTAATTGCATACGACACGATATAGACCATAATCAAAAGCATGTCACGGGACATTGCCTCAACAGTTGCTTGTTCAACGCTTTCCTTTACAATTGGACGGTAGTTTATCGAAAGGTAATATACGGAGCAAGTATACTGGACGTGTTGCTTTCCTAATACAAGGTTAGCAAGTGGGTGACACAAAACCGCAAGTTTTGAGCTAAAATTTTCAAATCTGAAACCCACGAAACCCACAAAAACATTTTGCAAACACCGGTAAAGGGTTATTCCGGAAAACTTGTCTAGGTTAAAATCTAGATTGAATTTTCAAAAAGATCAAATGTTTTCATAAAGATCCAATTTCCTTAAGGATCTAAATTTTCATAGTCATGTGAGACTGTAAACCACAATGTTACTATCATTGTTCATACCGCCGTATTAAAATCACTGATGTACAAAGTGTGAAGAATAAAGAAGTGATTCAAGTATGTTTATATTCAAGTTCTATATTGCTTGAGGACAAGCAACACTCAAGTGTGGGAGTATTTGATAATGCTAAAAACGAACATATATTTCATAGCATTATCCCTCAAGAAAGACAAGCTTTTAGTTGCAATTGTTCTATTTACAAGTGATATTCGTTTAAATAATAAAAGGTGAAGACAAAAGATAGATTCGACGAATTGAAGATGCAAACGACCAAAAAGCTAAAAAGTACAAAGTACAATCAAAGTAGTTCAAATTATTGATGAAAAACGTCTAAAAGTTACAAGAGTACGAGCCGTGAAACACAAAGTACAAGATATTAAATTGTACGCAAGGACGTTCAAAAATCCGGAACCGGGACCAGAGTCAAATCTCAACGTGCGACGCAACGGAGCTAAAATTACAAGTCAACTATGCACATAAATATAATATAATATAATATATAAATAATTCTTAAAATTATATATATATATATTATATATATTTATTAAAACCGTTGGCAAACTAGCAAACAAAAGCATTTGGGCTGGATCCAGCTGTCCATGCGATCGCATGGCCTGGAAGAACAAAGCTCATGCGATCGCATGGCTCCCAAACTCTGGCCACATCTATAAATTTCGCGTGTTTTGGCCGAATTTATATACTCCTTTTTCAATCTCTCTCTCACGATATATATATATATATATATATATATATATATATATATATATATATATATATATATATATATATTAATTTTAATTTAATTTAAGATTAATAATAATAAGGTTATGTTAGCGAATGTTGTAAGTGTGTAAGTCGAAATTCTGTCTGTGTAACGCTACGCTATTATTAATCATTGTAAGTTATGTTTAACCTTTTTAAATTAATGTCTCGTAGCTAAGTTATTATTATGCTTATTTAAATTGAAGTAATCATGATGTTGGACTAAAAATTAAAGACGGGGTAATTGGGCTTCGGACCATAATTGGGGTTTGGACAAAAGAACGACACTTGTAGAAATTGGACTATGGACTATTAATGGGCTTTATATTTGTTTAACTGAATGATAGTTCGTTAATTTAATATAAAGATTTACAATTGGACGTAATTATAAATAACCACATACACTCGATCGGACACGATGGGCGGGATATTTATAAGTACTAATAATCGTTCATTTTACCGGACACGGGAATGGATAAATATTCAATGGACTCATTAAAACAGGAGTGGATTACATGCAAGGACACTTGGTGTAATTGATAATAAAGTATTAAAATCTTATTACAGTTTAAGTCCCCAATTAGTTGAAATATTTGACTTCGGATATAAGAATAATTTGACGAGGACACTCGCACTTTATATTTATGACTGATGAACTGTTATGGACAAAAACTAGATGGACATATCAAATAATCTAGGACAAAGGACAATTAACCCATGGTAATAAATTAAAATCAACACGTCAAACATCATGATTACGAAAGTTTAAATAAGCATAATTCCTTTATTTTATATCTCATCGCATTTTTATTTACTGTCATTTTATTATTCACACTTTTAATTATCACAATTTTATTATCGTCATTTACTTTACGCTTTAAATTAAGTTATATTTATTTTTAATATTTTACATTAGGTTTTAATTGCAATTTAAAACATAAAATCGACAAACGGGTCATTAAACGGTAAAAACCCCCTTTATAATAATATTAATAATAATAATACTATATATATATATATATATATATATATATATATATATATATACAAATATAGTTTAAAAATATAGCGTTAAACTTGGCTAGCTCCCTGTAGAATGAACCGGACTTACTAAAAACTACACTACTGTACGATTAGGTACACTGCCTATAAAGTGTTGTAGCAAGGTTTAGGTATATCCACTCTATAAATAAATAAATAACTTGTGTAAAATTATATCGTATTTAATAGTATTTCACAACAAAAATATAACTATTTTGTACCCCTCTACTTTAACATTACTCGGTAACATTTAGTCATTGGTTTTTGAACCGGTGAATGCGAATCTTAGATATGGATCCATAGGGTTTGACATCCCCACTCGGGCTAGTCGCGCTAGCATTTAACGGGTGTTTAATACTTCGTAAACATACGCACTCGCCAAGTGTACTTTTAGGGGGTTATAAACGTTAAGTTAGTTACCAAGTGCCCATGGTTAAACATATACTTTTCATACTATTTTGAAACACTAAAATCTCGTGGCCTACCTTACATTACTGTTACAACTTAAACTATAGCTCACCAACATTATTGTTGACGTTTTAAGCATGTTTTCTCAGGTGTTTAGAGGTTTGTTGTTTCCGCTGTTTAGACTTGTTGTCTTGGTGTTTAAACTTGCTGTTAAGGACCTGCTGTGCTAGAATTCCGCTGCATTACTTAGAGATGTCTCAATCATGGAACTTTTCTTTTGCATTCGTAAATTATGTTATTTTCAAATAATGACTTTGTAACGACCTTTGTGTCATGTTATCTTTTGTAAACGCTATCTTTTTATGAATGTAAAAACTGGTTTTCAAACAGCATATAGTGTTTGACCTTGTAATGATCCTGTTGTTGATGATCCGTACACGATGGTTTTATATGGGACGTCACAAAACAACACAACACAACCAAACAATCAAATAAATCAAACACCAAACTTGTCGTAACCCGTCCTAATCCATAAGAACGAATACAATAACATATGATTAAATCGCGAGTGTGACAACCCGGAAATTTCCGACCAAATTTAAACTTTAATCTTTATATGTTTTCGACACGATAAGCAAAGTTTGTTAAGTTGAATCTCAAGAATTTTAAACTGTGTCCATACATTCATTTAAACCTCGACCAAGTTCCAATGATTCACGAACCATTATATGATCGAATATGATTATATATGTATATGTGTATATATTATAACTTGAAAACATTAACAAAGTATTAGACGTATAATACTTTACATAAACGTAATTGTTTCTTAATATATTCAAATAGTTATCGATGGAATTAAAAGATATATCAAATGATTGATTCATCAATTATGATTACGAGTCTCTGTTAAGAGGTCCACTTTGATTTAGAAAACCTTTCCTTTTTAACGGCATTCGAAATATTTGGTAAAAGTGATTTACAAAAATGTCATTTACGAGAGTTAGTCAAAAGTTAGTAATCATTTCTGTATAAATTTCAAAAGTGTACTTACTTTGATTAACTTGTGTCCCTCGATAAACTGACTATTTAGTTTTCATATTAAAAACGTTATTGGTAAAATAACTACTTTTATATAAAACAAGTGAAATTATATAAAACGAACTTTGAAATATATTTGGTTTTGAAAGACTAAATATTATATCATTAGTTAAAATAATTCAAATATATTTATGTACAAATTTACGATTCTAAATAAAAATATATATATTTTAACTTAGTCATAAAACGTCCCAAATTAAAATAATATATTTTGGTAAACAACGAGTCATTGATTTATAGAAGCAAATGACCACGATGCTCAAATTTCATAAGATACATTTTCATAAAGTAAATTTTTGATAAATAAGTCAAATTATTATTAAAGGTACACGTCGCGTAACGTAAAAGGCTAGTTTTCTAAACGTACGAAAGTGCGCTCGAAAAATCGAAAGTGGTACATGAATCGAGTGACAACGTACGAGTCATTTGAACAAAAATTACATTTTTACTACGCACGTAAATATAATATAATATTTAATTAATTCTAAAGATTAAATATATTATATATTAAATAATATATAAATTTATATTTACGTATGAATTTAGTGTCGGCAGATTATGAGAAACGAATATGGCACTTTTCTTTTAGCCATGTGATCGCATGGCTATACCACTCAAATTCCATGCAATCGCATGGTGTGGTTAGGTGGGATACATCTCTTTAAATATCGAATTCTGGTTCGATGTAGTTCATAATTCACTCACCTCTCTATCTATCTACTCCGTAAATATTTATTATTTATATTATTATTATTATTAAACTTTTATTATTAAGATTAATATTATTATTAGTAGTATTAATATTATTATTAGTTTATACATAAAATACTACGACGGAGTCATGAGCGGGTTATTTCAAAAACGGATTTTATGAGCGGGATAGAGCTAAGAAAATTATGGGTTATAGCTATGGAGATTATGGGTATGGTTCAGGGGTATGCTCGCGAGGCCAAACTATTGTTTATCATCTCTGTTGCGTCTACGTACCTTTTCTGCAATATTGAATCTCAATATTGATACGTGAGCACTCATAACTTAACTTTTATATATTATTAGTGTATCCCTGACTAGTGCTCGAGTATTTAGGATTATGCATACTTGTACTTTTGATATTGTCGTTAGATAGGTTAGGTTGAATCCTGAATTAAATACATATGCGATTGAGATAAGGTATAAGATATGCATGTCGTTGGAAAGCTAGCGAAAAATTAAGAACTTTTCATTTAGATATCGAATGGTTTCGATGAACAGATTAGAAGTTATAGTCAATTGAATCTTTGTATTATTATTAAAAAATGATTATTATTATCGTCGTTATTATCGTCGTTATAATTTTTTATCTAATTATTATTATTATTATTATTATTATTGTTATTATTATTGTTATTATTATTATTATTATTATTATTATTATTATTATTATATTATTATTATTATCATTATCAATAAAAAGTATTATCATTAAAAATTGTTATTTTTATTATTATTACTATCGTTATTATCGTTGATGTTATAATTAAGTATTATCATTAATATTATCATAATATTTATTATCATTAGTATTATTATAATTAAAGACTAATATTAGTAACACCTAATTATTATGATTACTATTATTATCATTAACATGAACGCGATATAAAAGACGATTAAAAGATATTAAACGAATTGATTAGGAAATAATGAGTATGAGTATCATGATGAAATTAAAATAATGTAAGATATCGATTTAGATAAAATTATAGTTCTTATTTTTATTATTACTATTATTATTAAAAGTATCGTTAGTATTAAACTATCATTTTAACAAAAATTATCATTTTAATAGAAATGTCATTGTTAATATAAAATATCATTATTATTATCATTTTAAATAGAGTTATTATTTTAAAGTTAATATTAAAAAGTATCGTAAATATTAAAGTTATCATAATCAGAATTATCGTTTTATCTTAATATCACTTTTAGTAAATATAAATATTGATATTTTTATTAATAGAATAATAATAATTATTATTACAAAATAATTCAACTTTTACTTATTATTTTTATCAATGTTATTTTATCAAATAAATATGTAATACAAAGATATTTTACTACGTGTAATATAATTAGGTTAATACTACCTATCATATTATTTTTATGATATTAAATGAACTTTATAAATTTTATTACTTAAGATATATAAAAGTATATTATTATTTTTTTATAAAGTTTTATTTATTAATAAATGAATTATATTATTTACTTTATTAAATCTTTTAAAAAAATTTTAAAAATATAAAACGACGATATTTAAACTATATAATAATCATGTATAAATTTTGGAAAATTTTTTTGAGTCAAATTGACTTTTGTTGACTTTTGCGTATTAGTCTCGAGCATTAGGATTGTGGTACACTATGACTTGAACAAGTTTATTAAACAAATATTGACCAACACCTAAATATATATATAATTAATATAGGTTCGTGAATCCGAGGCCAAACTTGCACTTGTTCAATGACGTTATATGTATTTTTACTACGAAATACAGTATGGTGAGTTTCATTTGCTCCCTTTTTAAATGCTTTTGCAATATATATTTTTGGGACTGAGAATACATGCGCTATTTTTATAAATGTTTTACGAAATAGACACAAGTAATCGAAACTACATTATATGGTTGAATGATCGAAGCCGAATATGCCCCTTTTTGCTTGGTAACCTAAGAATTAGTAAACCGATCTACTAATTGACGCGAATCCTAAAGATAGATCTATTGGGCCTAACAAACCCCATCCAAAGTACCGGATGCTTTAGTACTTCGAATTTGTTTTTATCATGTCCGATGGATGTCCCGGAATGATAGGGGATATTCTTATATGCATCTTGTTAATGTCGGTTACCAGGTGTCCAATCCATATGAATGATTTTTGTCTCTATGCATGCGACGTATATTTATGAGAACTGAAAATGAAATTCTTGTGGTCTATTAAAATGATGGAAATGAATGATTATGATAAACTAATGAACTCACCAACCTTTTAGTTGACACTTTAAAGCATGTTTATTCTCAGGTATGAAAGAAATCTTCCGCTGTGCATTTGCTCATTTTATAGATATTACTTGGAGTCATTCATGACATATTTCGAAAGACGTTGCATTCGAGTCGTTGAGTTCATCAAGATTATTATTAAGTCAATTATAGTTGGATGTATTATGAAATGGTATGCATGCCGTCAACTTTCGTTGTAAAGAAAGTTTGTCTTTTAAAAACGAATGCAATGTTTGTAAAATGTATCATATAGAGGTCAAATACCTAGCGATGTAATCAACTATTGTGAATCGTTTATAATGTATATGAACTGGTCCTTTCAGTTGGTATCAGAGCGGTGGTCTTAGCGAACCAGGTCTGCATTAGTGTGTCTAACTGATAAGTCGTTAAGAGGCATTAGTGAGTCTGGACTTCGACCGTGTCTGCATGTCAAAAGTTTTGCTTATCATTTCTAGTCGGAAATCATCTGCTTATCATCCTTAGGAAATTATTTGTTTATCATTATTAGTCTAAACATGTCTTGCTACATTAATTGAATGAGTAGTATATAGACAAAATTCATATCTTAGCGTGTCTGCTAAATCATATTTTATCGTATCTGTTACTTTAAACTTTGCCTGACATATTCCGTAAATTCCTCCGTAATCTACGAAATCTTTTGCTCTATATATATATAGATATTCTATGTAATTAGAATACCATTCGATAGCCGGAAAATCATTTCATATCAAAAAATCCTTTATTCAGTCGTACGAAATGGAATTCGTCATTAGTTCAAGTTCCTCAGATTATGAAATGGAATCCCACTCAAGCTCCGAAAGCAGTGTGACCGGAATGGATCAACCAATCAGTCATCACCTATTCTGGATGAATTGGGGATGGGTTCGTAGCCTCCTCAATCATTGGAGACAAGAAGAAGGTGATCCCTTCCATCCACCACATTGTCCTCTTGACGAAGAACCTGAAGCACTTACCGGCGAACCTGTTCGAAACACCATTTTCTCTCTCATTTCCAGAGTATCTCGTCACGATTATATACTACATGAAATTCTAGATTTTATTTATCCAATTGTCCGAACCGACAATCGTCCCGGTGTAATAGAAGAAGTCAACGAGCTTCGCGCTAGGGTAGTGGCTTTGGAGAATATGGTGCAAAGGTTACAAACACCAGCAGCAGCACCAGCAGCATAATCAGTACCACCAACATCAACGTCAACAGTACCATTACCACCCCCAACCACAACCTCGTCGTAAACCTCAACTTCACAATCTGTCTCACGAGCATCAACGTCATACGTCCTATAGATAACAAGGAAGACCAACAACAACAAACGATGAAATATTAATTCATAACTTCATCGGAGAAATATTTTACGGTGATTATGCAATCTCTAAAATTTTAGAGATTACTTATTCTAGATCTAACCATGAATCAGATGAGTGGACCGAAATGATAAAAGAAACCCTGACCAGAATGGTGCACGATTTACAAGCTAGACTTGTTTTACCAACAGCATCAACAGTACCGCCATCATCACCAACATCGTCAGTGTAGTCAGCAGCAGCATTAGCAGCACCTATAACATCACAAGCTCCGTCAGTTCAAGAATCACCGCGGACATCATTATGAATCAACAACGAGTATATTGTATCAACGAGTTATGAAGAATTAACTCATTTCCACTGAAGGATTTATATGTATATCTTATATATATAAATCTTTAAACCATAATAAATCTTTCCGTACTAAGCTATTATGTGTGAATCTTAACTACTCGATTAATTCATATTACTAATATGCAATAATGCACGTCCTTCGTCCGCAACTTAACTATCGTTAACTACAACCTCTGTCTCAATTCAATAAATTCCAATTCATAATAAATCAAGTGTATTATTCAAATATGTGTTGATTTTACACTTTGGTCATCACTGTACTCGAAACTTTTCAAATAACATCATTCGTACTTTGCGAAGTTCACAAGAATTTAATGAAAACCAACATCATGCCCCAACAAATAACGAAGTATTGATTCATAATTTCAATATTATTGAAGAAATACTTATGTAATCTCTAAAGCCTTTAAAGGATTATTCAATTCTAGTTTCAACCGTAAATTAAATGAGTTTAATTTAATATTAACTCATTAAATCGATGTTACCTCTGAAGAAAATAAACATATATATATATATATATATATATATATATATATATATATATATATATATATATATATATATATATATATATATATATATATATATATATATATATATATATATATATATTCAAAAAGACTGTAATAAAAATTCTTTTGTACAAAATATTAATTGTGAAATATTTTTTTTTACGGGTAGGTAATACCCGAGAGATATATAAATTCACAATTAATATGTTACATTCTTCGAATCTGATTCAGCAATCATCAACTATACTCACTATTTTCTCAAACAATATATATTCTTTTATAGAAATCAAAACAACCATCCTCATTCAAATTTCATTACGTATTCTGATTTTGACAAATCAAAATCTAAGTCGAGATATAACCGGTACCATCACTTTTAGATTCCTACATCTTTCAAAGCTATACTTTGACTTCAAAACTATGCTAGAACATCATATGTATATCAACGATTACAACTTGTATTCAAACCCTCTGAAATTCCTGAAGACACTTCAAACAATGAAAAATCGAGCTGATGATCCAACCACATGTTAATCACAGTTATACACCTGAAAAACTTTCGAAACCAAAGTCATAGTTTAACACGTATCCGTGTCAGACCCATTGGCATTTATTAGCTAAAATGACTTTTCAATTTCTTTTCAAAGTAGCCAGTTTTGTCACAGCTCCAGCAAGTCAACTTCGACTTTTCAGTCGGACTAGTCTTATTATAACCTCGATAGATACGTTGCCCTTTCGCTATTGATACTGGGGAACCTTTCATATCTCGCCACATTAGCAGTAAACTTATCAGCAACCGTAATGATCTAGGATTTTTTGAAAAATCATTATATTTATCAAAACCCCATCACTTACTCATCTGCTTCTTGTAACGAGAATTGCCATACGAATCATTGGGAATTAGCAATCAGTATTTTGAAATCTCGTAGCATGTCGACATCAACAGTTATACATATAACGTCTATCTCCAAGGCTTACATACTTGGAATGTGAAGTTTCTGAAAAACACTCTGAACCGCGAACTAGTTCTCGAAATGCTGATGAAGCAACAAAAACTGTAAACGACCTTAACAGTAAAAAGTTTGATGATAAAAATTAGTGTATTGGCAAAGCTCAGAAAAAGAGAAGTTTTGGAACTGGAAAATGGATTGAGTAAAGTATGAAGGAGGCTGTGGACAAATCACAAAGACTGAACCTGCCTTCGAAGAATCCAAATGATTCAATGTCTGCTGAAGTCATTAACGAATACCTTGCTCCTAACACTAAACCTCTATAGACAATATTCTTCATCATCCTCTGATATTAGAAATCCTAAGATACCATCATATCTTTCATTATAAATATCCTCCATATTTCTGAAGATATTTTCATAATTATTCTTATCTGAAATCATTTATCTCTTCGCGCTATCTGTATTACATCGTAAAAGAAACTATTTTAGTTTCTAAATTCTGAAACATTCGAGTTTAAAATAGGAACATTTTTGAAGTAGTGTTGGGAGCTGAAGCATGAGTTAGTATAATATAATGACACTTGATCAACGTGATTATATTACAGTAAGTCATGCTGAGTTTCTAAATGGAACGTGATGATTCACAGATCATAATATCATCATGTGCCACGTTATACGACTCTTGTATTCTATTTAAGCTCTAAAATATCAAGAAAATATTTCTTGATGATTCGGCTTTTTCGAGGTATTCTGGTAATTTGACAAGTCAAGATCGTGCCATTACAATTTCCTTCCTAGAACATTAACAATGTTCATTCCGAAATTTATATCTTCGAATTTTGTACCATTACAAGCGGTGCTTAATCACAAGAAGAAGAAACGAAAGGACAATGTTCCGAAACAGAAATTGGGGTATAAATCGCAGCAAATAAAAGAAAGCATTAACTGGAGATGACAATAATTATGGAAGACAGAAGAAGGGACATCGAAATATAAGGGAAGATATAAAACCCAACAACCACTCAGAAATTATAAACCGTATATGTCGATGCATATAGCAATATAAAGACATGGGAGAACTAGAAACATTATAAACCCAAGAGTATAGTAGAAGTAAATAGATTCTTCCGGAGGTAGATGAAAAAGAAGAATGACCGATATGAAAGTTAGAAGTATATCGAGAATCAGAACTGGATGGAGCATATTGATGAATACTTTAAAATATGAGTTGAGGGGGAAAGAATAGAAGGTGTGAGTTGTAAGGAAACAAAGGAGGTGGATTTATAGGAAAATCTCCGACGGAGCAAATCAAAATGGACGATCGCATTTAAAGCGGATCCAAATTCCCTTGGTTACCGGAGAATCAAATCTTATTACGAAGATTTTCTCCAAATCTCTTGAACTTGAAAATCAATCCTATCTACGTCAAACGATATAACGAATCTATACCTACTCAATTCACTCTTTTGGTGATAGCTTCACTCGTACTCTTCACAAAAATCAAATTGTTTTATCCATATTACTCAATAAAGATAAAACTCTATTTATCGACCCATATTCATCATGAAAACATTTTTATGGTTAGTCATGACGACCACGATCAAATTTCGGGACGAAATTTCTTTAACGGGTAGGTACTGTGACAACCCGAAAATTTCCGACCAAATTTAAACTTTAATCTTTATATGTTTCCGACACGATAAGCAAAGTTTGTTAAGTTGAATCTCAAGAATTTTAAACTGTGTCCATACATTCATTTAAACCTCGACCAAGTTCCAATGATTCACGAACCATTATATGAACAAATATGATTATATATGTATATGTGTATATATTATAACTTGAAAACATTAACAAAGTATTAGACATATAATACTTTACATAAACGTAATTGTTTCTTAATATATTCAAATATTTATCGATGGAATTAAAAGATATATCAAATGATTGATTCATCAATTATGATTACGAGTCTCTGTTAAGAGGTCCACTTTGATTTAGAAAACCTTTCCTTTTTAACGGCATTCGGAATATTTGGTAAAAATGATTTACAAAAATGTCATTTACGAGAGTTAGTCAAAAGTTAGTTATCATTTCTGTATAAATTTCAAAAGTGTACTTACTTTGATTAACTTGTGTCCCTCGATAAACCGACTATTTAGTTTTCATATTAAAAACGTTATTGGTAAAATAACTACTTTTATATAAAACAAGTGAAATTATATAAAACGAACTTTGAAATATATTTGGTTTTGAAAGACTAAATATTATATCATTAGTTAAAATAATTCAAATATATTTATGTACAAATTTATGATTCTAAATAAAAATATATATATTTTAACTAAGTCATAAAACGTCCCAAATTAAAATAATATATTTTGGTAAACAACGAGTCATTGATTTATAGAAACAAATGACCACGACGCTCAAATTTCATAAGATACATTTTCATAAAGTAAATTTTTGATAAATAAGTCAAATTATTATTAAAGGTACACGTCGCGTAACGTAAAAGGCTAGTTTTCTAAACGTACGAAAGTGCGCTCGAAAAACCGAAAGTGGTACATGAGTCGAGTGACAACGTACGAGTCATTTGAACAAAAATTACATTTTTTACTACGCACGTAAATATAATATAATATTTAATTAATTCTAAAGATTAAATATATTATATATTAAATAATATATAAATTTATGTTTACGTATGAATTTAGTGTCGGTAGGTTATGAGAAACGAATATGGCACTTTTCTTTTAGCCATGCGATCGCATGGCTATACCACTCAAATTCCATGCGATCACATGGTGTGGTTAGGTGGGATACATCTCTTTAAATATCGAATTCTGGTTCGATGTAGTTCATAATTCACTCACCTCTCTATCTATCTACTCCGTAAATATTTATTATTTATATTATTATTATTATTATTAAACTTTTATTATTAAGATTAATATTATTATTAGTAGTATTAATATTATTATTAGTTTATACATAAAATACTACGACGGAGTCATGAGCGAGTTATTTCAAAAACGGATTTTATGAGCGGGATAGAGCTAAGGAAATTATGGGTTATAGCTATGGAGGTTATGGGTATGGTTCAGGGGTATGCTCGCGAGGCCAAACTAGTGTTTATCATCTCTGTTGTGTCTTCGTACCTTTTCCTGCAATATTGAATCTCAATATTGATACGTGAGCACTCATAGCTTAACTTTTATATATTATTAGTGTATCCCTGACTAGTGCTCGAGTATTTAGGATTATGCATACTTGTACTTTTGATCTTGTCGTTAGATAGGTTAGGTTGAATCCTGAATTAAATACATATGCGATTGAGATAAGGTATAAGATATGCATGTCGTTGGAAAGCTAGCGAAAAATTAAGAACTTTTCATTTAGATATCGAATGGTTTCGATGAACAGATTAGAAGTTATAGTCAATTGAATCTTTGTATTATTATTAAAAAATGATTATTATTATCATCGTTATTATCGTCGTTATAATTTTTTATCTAATTATTATTATTATTATTATTATTATTATTATTATTATTATTATTATTATTATTATTATTATTATTATTATTATTATTATTATTATCATTATCATTATCAATAAAAAGTATTATCATTAAAAATTGTTATTTTTATTATTATTACTATCGTTATTATCGTTAATGTTATAATTAAGTATTATCATTAATATTATCATAATATTTATTATCATTAGTATTATTATAATTAAAGACTAATATTAGTAACACCTAATTATTATGATTACTATTATTATCATTAACATGAACGCGATATAAAAGACGATTAAAAGATATTAAACGAATTGATTAGGAAATAATGAGTATGAGTATCATGATGAAATTAAAATAATGTAAGATATCGATTTAGATAAAATTATCGTTCTTATTTTTATTATTACTATTATTATTAAAAGTATCGTTAGTATTAAACTATCATTTTAACAAAAATTATCATTTTAATAGAAATGTCATTGTTAATATAAAATATCATTATTATTATCATTTTAAATAGAGTTATTATTTTAAAGTTAATATTAAAAAGTATCGTAAATATTAAAGTTATCATAATCAGAATTATCGTTTTATCTTAATATCACTTTTAGTAAATATAAATATTGATATTTTTATTAATAGAATAATAATAATTATTATTACAAAATAATACAACTTTTACTTATTATTATTATCAATGTTATTTTATCAAATAAATATGTAATACAAAGATATTTTACTACGTGTAATATAATTACGTTAATACTACCTATCATATTATTTTTATGATATTAAATGAACTTTATAAATTTTATTACTTAAGATATATAAAAGTATATTATTATTTTTTTATAAAGTTTTATTTATTAATAAATGAATTATATTATTTACTTTATTAAATCTTTTAAAAAAATTTTAAAAATATAAAACGACGATATTTAAACTATATAATAATCATGTATAAATTTTGGAAATTTTTTTTGAGTCAAATTGACTTTTGTGGAATTTTGCGTATTAGTCTCGAGCATTAGGATTGTGGTACACTATGACTTGAACAAGTTTATTAAACAAATATTGACCAACACATAAATATATATATAATTAATATAGGTTCGTGAATCTGAGGCCAAACTTGCACTTGTTCAATGACGTTATATGTATTTTTACTACGAAATACAGTATGGTGAGTTTCATTTGCTCCCTTTTTAAATGCTTTTGCAATATATATTTTTGGGACTGAGAATACATGCGCTATTTTTATAAATGTTTTACGAAATAGACACAAGTAATCGAAACTACATTATATGGTTGAATGATCGAAGCCGAATATGCCCCTTTTTGCTTGGTAACCTAAGAATTAGTAAATCGATCTACTAATTGACGCGAATCCTAAAGATAGATCTATTGGGCCTAACAAACCCCATTCAAAGTATTTTATACCCCTTAGCTTTGACATCAACCGACATTAACAAGATGCATATAAGAATATCCCCTATCATTTCGGGACATCCATCGGACATGATAATTCTTTAGGATTCGCGTCAATTAGTAGATCGGTTTACTAATTCTTAGGTTACCAAGCAAAAGGGGCATATTCGGCTTCGATCATTCACCCATATAATGTAGTTTCAATTACTTGTGTCTATTTCGTAAAACATTTATAAAAATTGCGCATGTATTATCAGCCCAAAAATATAAAGGGTAAAAAGGCAAATGAAACTCACCTATTGTATTTCGTAGTAAAAATACATATAACATCATTGAACAAGTGCAAAGTTGGCCTCGAATTCACGAACCTATATTAATTATATATTTATATATATGTTGGTCAAAATTTGTCTAACAATTTAGTTTAGGTCATAGTGTATCACAATCCTAATGCTCGAGACTAATATGCAAAGGTCAACAAAAGTCAATTTGACTCATAATGATTTCCAAAATTTATACATGATTATCATATAACCTGAATATCGATGTTTTATATTTTTAAATATTTTTTAAAGATTTATTATAGTAAATAATATAATTCATTTATTATTAAATAATACTTTAAAAAATATACTTATATATATATATATATATATATATTAAGTAATAAAATTTATAAAGTTCATTTAATATCATAAAAATATTATGATAGGTTTTAATAAGGTAAATATATTATTTGTATTACATATTTATTTTATAAAATTAACATTGATAATAATAATAATAAGTACAAGTTGTATTATATTGTAATAATAATAATTATTATTCTATTAATAAAAATATCAATATTTATATTTACTAGAAATGATATTATGATAAAATGATAATTCTAATTATAATATCATTAATATTTACGATACTTTTTAATATTACTTTAAAATAATAATTTTATTTAAAATGATAATAATAATGATCTTTTATAATAACAATGACATTTTTATTAAAATGATAATTTTTGTTAAAATGATAGTTTTAATATTATCAATACTTTTAATAATAACAGTAATGATAAAATAATAAGTACCATAATTTTATCTAAATTCATATCTTACAATATTTTAATTTCATCATGATACTCATACCCATTATTTCCTAATTGATTCATTTGATAGTTTTTAATTATCTTTTATATCGCGTTCATTTTAATAATAACAATAGTAATCATAATAATTAAGTGTTACTAATATTAGTTTTAATTATAGTAATACTAATAATAATAAATATTATGATAATATTAATACTAATAACTATTTTAATGATAATAATAATAATAATATTAATTATAACTTTAACGATAATAACGGTAGTAATAATAATAAAATAACAATTTTTAATGATAATATTTTCTATGGATAATGATAATAGTAATGATCATAATAATAATGATATTAGTAATAATGATAATAATAATAATAATAATAATAATAATAATAACAATAATTAGATAAAAACTAGAACGACGATAATAACGACGATAATAATAATCATTTTTACAAAAAATTCAATTGACTATAACTTCTAATCCGTTCGTCGAAACCATTCGATATCTAAATGAAAAGTTCTTAATTTTTCGCTAACTTTCCAACGACATGCATATCTTATACCTTATCTCAATCGCATAAGTAACTAATTCAAGATTCAATATAACCTATCTAAGGGCGATATCAAAAGTACAAACATGCATAATCCTATATACTCGAGCACTAGTCAGGGATACACTATTAGTATGTAAAAGTTAAATTATGAGTACTCACGTATCAATATTGAGATTCAATATTGCAGGAAAGGTACGTAGATACAACGGAGACGATAAACACTAGATTGACCTTACGAGCATACCCATGAACCATACCCAATCACCTCCATAGCTATAACAATAATTTCCTTAATCCTATCCCACTCATAAAACCAGTTTTGAAAACTCATTTTGGATCACTCGAGCAGCACTCCGTCGTAGTATTTTATGTATAATACTAATAATAATACTACTAATAATAACACTAATACTCATAATAATATTTTTGGATTTATAATAATAATTTATAATAAAATAAATAAATTACATATGGAGTAATATGAAAAATCAGAGAAAGAGTGTGCACACTGAAACAATTCATCGAACTTTAAACACTTGCGCCACCAAACCTAGCCATGCGATCGTATGGATTTGGTGTGGC
This sequence comes from Rutidosis leptorrhynchoides, assembly GCF_046630445.1. NCBI lineage: Eukaryota > Viridiplantae > Streptophyta > Magnoliopsida > Asterales > Asteraceae > Rutidosis > Rutidosis leptorrhynchoides. Next base: position 51,621,424 of record NC_092340.1, read on the forward strand.
TACACCATGCGATCGCATGGAGCCATCTTACAGCTCATATCCACTAGTTAAGGGCTGCCGACACATTTAAGTATTATAATTAATTAATTAATTAATCTATATAATTATTTATATATTATATTATATTTACGAGCATGGTAAAAATGTAATTTTTATTCCAATGTCTCGTTCGTTGTCACTCGACTCATGTTCCACTTTCGGTTTATCGAACGCATTTTCGTACGTTTAGAAAACTAGCTTTTTACGTTATGCGACGTGTACCCTTATCAAAATATAGTCTTAAATCATTAACAAACAATATTACACAAAGTGTAACTTATGCATTTGAGTGTTGTGGTTATTTGCTTCTATAAATCAAAGTCTCGTTTGTTTATTAAAATACGTTTAATAATATTGAAACGTTTAAAATTATACATTAACGCGTTTGTAAAATATATATATATTTTCACTTAAGAATATAATTTTTTATACCTTATTTATAATTGAAATATCTATCTAATTATAATTCAAAGTTCAAAACATTTAAGTAATAGAAAATATTATATCGTATCACGTTTTACGTTTTTGAAACAATATATATATATATATATATATATATATATATATATATATATATATATATATATATATATATATATATATATATATATATATATATATGTATGTATGTATGTATGTATGTAATTTATGATACAAAGCTTTAATTAAGTTTCTTAAAACTTATGAACAATTTATCTTATAAAACGTTTCACTAATAAAGTTCTTTAAAAATTGTTTTTGTACGTTTGAAACAATATTAAATAAATATGAAAACTTTGTTTTCCAAACTAAGTATATTTAAGAATCATTTTACTAAAAAAAAAGGTTATATTAGTAGAAGTTGTTATATCGTAAAACATTTTAGAGAAGTAAGATTAAATATACATTTCATAGGTTTCAACTTTTTAACATTTGTTGGTGCAACGTGATACAAAGTCTAAAGGTTAGGTATGTGACGACCCGGAAATTTCCGATCAAATTTAAACTTAATCTTTATATGGTTTCGACATGATAAGCAAAGTCTGTAATGTTGAGTCTCGAAAACTTTGAACTATGTTCATATATTCATTTGACCTTGACCAATTCCGACGATTCACGAACAACTGATTGTAAATAGATATGTAATTATATATATATATATATCATAATCTGAAATATATTAATAAAATATCATGCGATTTAGTTGTTGAAATTATAAATGTAAATAGTTTATGATTTAAAAAAAAAACTTGTTACGTAATAAATATATACATAAAAATTTAAATTTATATTAAAACCTTTGAACATAGTATTTAGAAATACTAGCTTTATTTTCTCAACAAATTTAATAACGAATAAATATATTAACAATGGTGGATTGATATATGTAATATATATACATGGTTTTTATACATAACTATTATTATGTGTATATTGTAATATATATAAAATGTATAAATATTAAATATTCAGTATATATAATATATAGTCATTACATAATGTATGATATTAAATACAAGTTACAATATAGTGACTATAGTAATATTATTATTACTTTCATTATTAATATTAACATTAATATCGAATTTGATACATGTAATATGTTATTATTAGTATTATTATTTTTATCATTATTGTTATTAATAATACTAACATATTATCATTATTATTAATATTATTTCTAACAATAGTATTATGATCATTGAAATTAACATTTATTATTAATCTTATAATAATAAAATTTATAATAACTTTATTTAAATTCTGATTTAAATAAATTATTCGTTATTATTATAGTTTTCAAAATTATCATTTTATTTTTTTTAAATCATTAATATTCATATCATTCTTATTCTTAGTATTATTTGGATTATTAATATTATTGTTATTTCAATTATTATTATTATTATTATTATTATTATTATTATTATTATTATTATTATTATTATTATTATTATTATTATTATTATTATTATCAAAATCATTCGTACAAAAATTGGAATCAAATTCAGATTACTATCCTAATCAAACTGTAACTGATTGGTACTTTTTATATTTGATTATTGAAGTTAATCAACAATTGGTACGCATCTGGTAACAATCCCTTTCTCCTTTTAATTTTTTTTCTTTATTTTTTTGGTTCCTGCTTGATCTTCTATCGACACCCATCTGCACTACAATACAACGTTCGATCAATTTCTGTTTTTATATCAATCATTCATTGTACATTAAAATTATACACTGCCATTCGAAAAATCAAAGAGAAAAAAGTAAGAAAACAAACTTGTTCCTCTGCTCGTCATATTTTTTTTTCAAAACTCAAATTCGAATACAATTCCAAAAAAGTAATATTGCAGTTTCGTTAGGATTATGTTACTCAAATTTTATGCAAAAATCTCAAATTTTAATTCAACATATTCATCACGAATTTTTGAGTCAAAGTTTTTGAAATAAAAAGTCAACTTATGTTCTTTGATCAAATTAGCGTTATCTGTTATGATTCAAGATAAATTGAAGATTGAGAATGATTTTAGGAACGATTTAAATTTAGATTTGTGTTATAACAATTGTCTAAAACACACTCAAAATCAAAATCGAAAATCAATATTTTTTTTTTAGAACCGTAACCCAGCAGCGGTTTTTTTGTTTTTGTTTTTTTTCGTTTTTTTTAAAACACAACTATGTATATATATTAGTGGTTGTTTATATGTATTTAAGGGAAACTGAAATTGTTAGTTTGATTTCCAAAACCCTCTGATCGATGCTTTAGAGTTGGATAATGAAGAAGATGGTGAAAACTAGAAAACGATGTCGGGTTAAATATGTTTTGGTTCTACAATATTTCGGAAAAAGGCGCAACAGCCCAATGGTTAAGAGTGTTGGCGGTGAGCGGGAGGTCGTGGGTTTGATCCCGAGGGGAGGCAAATTTTTTTTTTTAAAGCTTCTTGAGGTAGTATTCTCTATTATAAGTATTATTATTATTATCGTAACTATTATTATTAAGATTAATGTTATTATTATTACGATTACTACATTATTATTATCATTAATATCATTAGAACTACTATTATCATAGTTATTATTTATAACATCATTGTTAGTATTGTTATCGATATTATCATTATGGTTATAATTATAATTATATTAATACTTGTACGATTATGCTAATGTTATAAATTAAAGATTATGGATGATATTATGATAATGATTATTATTATTAGTATTTTTTTTAAGTATTACTTATAGTATTATTAACTCTATCATTTAAGTATTATTATTATTATTATTATTATTATTAAGATTATTGTTCTCATTAATATATTATCATTAATATTGTTATTCTTATCAATATCAATAAAAGTAATATTATTAAAATTTTAGAATTATCAGTGTTATAAATATAAGGTATTATTATTATCACTATGATTATGATTATTAATATTATTATTATCATTATTATTATTGTCATTATTATTATTATTATTATTATTACTATTATTATTATTATTATTAATATCATTTTTATCATTATTATTATTATTATTATCATTAACATCATTATTATTATTACTAAAATTACTATAAAGTATTGTCACTATTAATATAATTATTAACATTATCATATTCGTTATAAAACATGACTCTTTTATTATTATTAACTTTATTAATTATATATATATATATATATATATATATATATATATATATATATATATATATATATGAAATGTATTATAAATATAAATATTTTATAAAAAGAAGTATATATATATATATATATATATATATATATATATATATATATATATATATATATATATATATATGAAAAATATTATATATATTATAAATATTAATCTTAGTATGCTACAATATATATACATATATATATATATATATATATATATATATATATATATATATATATATATATATATATAATTGTTGTTTTTATTATACGTGTTAATATTATTTGATATAATAATTGACTTAGGTTCGTGAATCGGAGGCCAACCCTGCATTGTTCAGTGTCATCATATGTATTTTTACTACAAAATACAGTATTGTGAGTTTCATTTGCTCCCTTTTTAAATGCTTTTGCAATATATATTTTTGGGACTGAGAATACATGCGCTGCTTTTATAACTGTTTTACGAAATAGACACAAGTAATCGAAACTACATTATATGGTTGAATGATCGAAGCCGAATATGCCCCTTTTAGCTTGGTAGCCTAAGAATTAGGGAACAGATCCCCTAATTGACGCGAATCCTAAAGATAGATCTATTGGGCCCAACAAGCCCCATTCTGGAATTTGGAATGCTTTAGTACTTCGATTTTATCATGTTCGATGGGTGTCCCGGAATGATGGGGATATTCTATATGCATCTTGTTAATGTCGGTTACCAGGTGTTCAATCCATATGAATGATTATTTTTGTCTCTATGCATGGGACGTATATTTATGAGAAATAAAAATCTTGTGGTCTATTAAAATGATTGAAATGAATATTTATGATAAACTAATGAACTCATCAACCTTTTGGTTAACACTTGAAAGCATGTTTATTCCCAGGTATTAAAGGGAATCTTCCGCTGTGCATTTGCTCATTTTAGAGATATTACTTGGAGTCATTCATGGCACATTTCAAAAGACGTTGCATTCGAGTCGTTGAGTTCATTAAAATTATTATTAAGTCAATTATAGTTGGATATATTCTGAAATGGTATGCATGCCTGTCAACTTTCGATGTGATGAAAGTTTGTCTTTTAAAAACGAATGCAATGTTTGTAAAATGTATCATATAGAGGTCAGAACCTCGCGATGTAACCAAATGTAATGTATTCGTCCAGATGGATTAGGACGGGTCATGAAAGTTGGTATCAGAGCTGGTATAACCGCGTCCATGTGTGGCGGGTTAGTCGTAAAGGAGGTTCACACAGTGTGACCTGTGGCGAAGCATTGGCTCTTACTCCTTGCGATCCCTTACGAGGGTTGGCAGTAGCCGAGAGGCAGGCCCTAAAATCAGTATCTGAGGTACACTCAGTGGTCACCAGGCGGTTAGCTGGTAAGGCACTGGGTGGGACGGTGGTTGTCCCCACATGAATGAAAGTTGGTATCAGAGCAGTGGTCTTAGCGAACCAGGTCTTGCATTAGTGTGTCTAACTGATAGTTGTTTAGATGCATTAGTGAGTCTGGACTTCGACCGTGTCTGCATGTCAAAAGTTTTGCTTATCATTTCTAGTCGAAAATCATCTGCTTATCATCCTTAGGAAATTACCTGCTTATCATTCTTAGTCTAGACATGTCTTACTGCCTCTATTGCATAGACAGTGTATAGATAAATTCATATCTTAACGTATCTGTTATTGTTACCTTTGCCTGACAGCTTCCGTAGATTCCTCCGTAACTTATGGGATTTTAGTATTATATATGCATATGTAAATTATGTATTTCAGGGTACTAATCTACATCCTATAATCTATTTCTTATCGAAAATCCTTCATCTGATCGTACGAGATGAATCCCTCAACCAGTTCGAGTCCCTCAGATTTCGATAGCTATTCCGATAGTTATTCCGACAGCTATTCTGACATGGATGTTCACCTAAGCTCCAAAAGCAGTGTCACCAGAATGAATCAACCAATTCATCTAATGGGTTCGTAGTCGACTTAATCAATGGAGACGCGAAGAAGGCGATCCCTTCCACCAACCGAATTCACCTATTGGCGAAGAACCTGAAGCACTTACCGGCGAACCAGTCCGAAACACCATTTTCACCATCATTTCCCGAATATCTCGCTATGATTATATAATATCTCAAAATTCGAAACCTTATTCATCTGATCGTTCCGACCGACAATCATCCCGGAGTAATACAAGAAGTCAACGAACTTCACGCTCGAGTAATCAATTTGGAGAATATGGTGTAAAACGTACCAGCTTCAGCAACATCACTGGCATCAACAGTACCACCAACAACACAAGTTTCAACATCACATGCCCCAATATCTCATTCTGTACCTTGAGCATAATCATCGTTCTACGAATCATTCTACATTATTTATCTTCGTTCGACATGGTGATTATATAATCTTTAATGTTTTAGAGATTATATATTCTTATTCTAACGGTAAATTAAATGAGTCTAATATCATATTGACTCATTAAATCCATGATTACATCTGAGGAAAATATATATGTAAATATATTTTCATAAAGATTGTAATTAAAAATTATTTTGTACAAATTGTTAATGGTGAAAATATTTTAACGGGTAGGTAATACCCGAGGAATATTTAAATTTCACATTAATAAGTTACATTGTACAATCTTCGAATCTGATTCAACAGTCATATACTATCCTACTTACATCCACAGATATACGTATCCGTTCACCGCAGAATAACCATTTTTATTCAATTTCATATTTGGATTTTGACTTATCAGAATCCAACAAGTTGCATAAAGAAGAAAACATTAGACAAAATAAAATTTGTTAGAAATCAACAAATTAACTATGAGAAATTTTGTTAAGAATTCACGCTAACAAAATCCTAGCTAACTGTTCCTAGCTAACTGTTAATTCCTTATTACATTTTATTTATCGCAATTTATTTATCGCAATTTAATTATCCCAATTTTAATTCTCGCAATTTTATTTATCGTCATTTAATTTCTGTTATTTATTTTACGCACTTTATTTATCATCATTTAAATACTGTTATTTACGCATTTGAATTATCGGGACACGTATACAAGGTTTTGACATATCATATCGACGCATCTATATATATTATTTGGAATCACCATAGACACTCTATATGCAGTAATGATCGAGTTCTCTATACAGGGTTGAGGTTAATTCTACAATAATATATATACTTTGAGTTGTGATCGAGTCTGAGACATGTACACGGGTCACGATACGTATTAATTAATTCAAATATTATATATTAAACTATATATGAACTATTGGACTGTTAACTGTGGACTATCGACTGTGGACTAATAACATTGGACAATTAAAATGAATTAAAATATTGATTATAACATATGAAACTAAACATTTCTTGAAGTTTGCCACTTGATTTCATCTTAAACCTCATTTGTATCTTGACGATTACAATTCAAACCTTTCATAATTCTTGAAAACACTTCAATCGATAGGATGAACCAACTGCACTCCATCTACGTAAGAAGAGATTGATGCATATAGTTATGTACCTGAAAATACTCGGAACCTGAGTAAACATCTAACACATATCTGTGCTAACTCCTTTGGCATTATTATTACCGAAAATAACTTTACAATTCCTTTTCAAATTAGCTAAATTTGTCACAGCTCCAACAAGTCAACTTCTACTTTTCAGTCGGACTAGCCTTACTATAACCTTGATATATATGCGTGCTCTTTTATTATTACCGGGGAACCTTTTATATTCCACCATATTACCAGCAGGTGTACCAGTAACCTCATTGCTCCTTGGTTTAAATCTCTCCGACAAATCACTATATTTATATATTGAAGTCTCATCATGTACTCATCTGCATCTTGTAACAAGAATTGCCATACCAATTACCGAAAATCAGCAAATCTGTATTGTGAGTCTCACAACGTTTCCACAACAATAGTTATATGTATCCATATAACATTTATCTCTTAGAACTATGATCTTTCATTCTGAAATTCTGAAAAGCACCCAGTCTGCGAATTAATACTCGGAATGTTGAAAAAGCTGAATGAAGCAGTAAAAACTGTAAACGATCTTAACAGCCAGAAGTTTGATAATAAAGAATAGTATGTTGGAAAAGCTCAGAAAAGTTGGAACTGAAAAACGGATTGAGCTAACCACGAAGGAGGCTAAAGACAAGTACAAGGACCAAACCCTATATTCAAAGAATCCAGATAATTCTGTATCCCATGAAATCTTTAGAGAAAACCTTACTCTATACTCATATTAAATCTTGTGGAAAATCTTTCTTCATCAACCTTAGATCTTAGAAATTCTGAAAATATCATCACAAATATCTTCGATATTTCTGAGGATATTTCCATAACTCTTCTTATCCAAAATTAGTTATCTCTTCGTACTATCTGTGTTACATCATAAAAGAAACTATTTTAGTTTCTAAATTCTAAAACCTTAGAGTTTAAAATATGAATGATTTTGAAGTAGTGTTGGGAACTGAAGCATGAGTTAGTATAATATAATGACACTTGATCAACTGATTATATTATAGTAAGTCATGCTGAGTTTCTAATGGAACGTGATGATTCACAGATCATACCGTCATCATGCGCCATGTTACACGACTCTTGTATTTTATTTAACCTCAAAAATATCAAGAAAATATTTTCTTGATGATTCGGTCTTTTTCGGATATTCTGGTAATTTGACAAATCAAATCGAGCTACTACCTTTTCTTTCTACTTTGCATATTATGATAATTCAAAACTTCATACCTACGAATTCTAAACCGTTACTCGCTTTACTAAAGATCGAGAAGATAATAAAAAGGTAAAGAGCTCCAAGATATAAGAGAAAATATAAATCCCAATAACAACACGGAGGTTACAAACCGTGGATATTAATAAGAATAGCAATATAAAGACACAGCATAATTAAGAATAGTATCACCCCAAGGTTATATTAAAAGTAAACAGATTTTTCGGGTAGAAGATTGAAAAGAAGGATGACAGAAATGATAATTAGGAAAATATTAGGGATTAGAACTGGACTAAGCATTTTCACAATCTTTTGGATGTATGAACTAAGAAAGAAAGTATATGAATGGTGAGAATAATGGAACGGAGGAGTTTAATTTATAATGGAAATATCAGGCAGAGTAATCGAGGCAGATCACCGTATTTAATTATAGAGATCTTAATCTCCTTCTTCGCCGAAGAATCAAATCTCTTAGATTTCGAAGATTTTCTTTAAATCCCTTGAATTTCGGAATTCAATCGTGACTACGTCATAAGATATGGAAAATCTCCATTTCTTTATCTAGATCTTTTGTGATAGCTTCATTCATACGTTTCGATTAATCAAATCATTTTATCCATATTACTCAATGATGATAAAACTCCATTTATCAACTCTTATTCGTCATGAAAACATACCTATTGTCAGCCATGATGATCCCACTCAAATTTCGGGACGAAATTTCTTTAACGGGTAGGTACTGTTACGATCAGGAAATTTCCTATCAAATTTAAACTTAATCTTTATATGGTTTCGACGCGATAAGCAAAGTCTGTAATGTTGAGTCTCGAAAACTTTGAACTGTGTTCATATATTCATTTGACCTTGATCAATTCCGACGATTCACGAACAACTGATTGTAAATAGATATGTAATTATATATATATATATATATATATATATATATATATATATATATATATATATATATATATATATATATATATATATATATATATATATATATATATATATATATATCATAATCTGAAATATATTAATAAAATATCATGCGGTTTAGTTGTTGAAATTATAAATGTAAATAGTTTATGATTTAAAAATAAAAACTTGTTACGTAATAAATATATACATAAAAATTTAAATTTATATTAAAACCTTTGAACATAGTATTTAGAAATACTAGCTTTATTTTCTCAACAAATTTAATAACGAATAAATATATTAACAATGGTGGATTGATATATGTAATATATATATATACATGGTTTTTATACATAACTATTATTATGTGTATATTGTAATATATATAAAATGTATAAATATTAAATATTCAGTATATATAATATATAGTCGTTACATAATGTATGATATTAAATACAAGTTACAATATAGTAACTATAGTAATATTATTATTACTTTCATTATTAATATTAACATTAATATCGGATTTGATACATGTAATATGTTATTATTAGTATTATTATTTTTATCATTATTGTTATTAATAATACTAACATATTATCATTATTATTAATATTGTCTCTAAAAATAGTATTATGATCATTGAAATCAACATTTATTATTAATCTTATAAAAATAAAATTTATAATAACTTTATTTAAATTCTGATTTAAATAAATTATTGGTTATTATTATAGTTTTCAAAATTATCATTTTTTTTAAATCATTAATATTCATATCATTCTTATTATTAGTATTATTTTGATAATTAATATTATTGTTATTTCAATTATTATTATTATTATTATTATTATTATTATTATTATTATTATTATTATTATTATTATTATTATTATTATTATTAATATTATCAAAATCATTCGTACAAAAATTGGAATCAAATTCAGATTACTATCCTAATCAAATTGTAACTGATTGGTACTTTTTATATTTGATTATTGAAGTTAATCAACAATTGGTACGCATCTGGTAACAATCCCTTTCTCCTTTTAATTTTTTTTCTTTATTTTTTTGGTACCTGCTTGATCTTCTGTCGACACCCATCTGCACTACAACGTTCGATCAATTTCTATTTTTATATCAATCATTCATTGTACATTAAAATTATACACTGCCATTCGAAAAATCAAAGAGAAAAAAGTAAGAAAACAAACTTGTTCCTCCGCTCGTCATACTTTTTTTTCTTTCAAAACTCAAATTCGAATACAATTCCAAAAAGTAGTATTGCAGTTTCGTTAGGATTGTGTTACTCAAACTTTATGCAAAAATCTCAGATTTCAATTCAACATATTCATCACGAATTTTTGAGTCAAAGTTTTTGAAATAAAAAGTCAACTTATGTTCTTCGATCAAATTCGCGTTATCTGTTATGATTCAAGATAAATTGAAGATTGAGAATGATTTTAGGAACGATTTAAAGTTAGATTTGTGTTATAACAATTGTCTAAAACACACTCAAAATCGAAAATCAATATATATATATATATATATATATATATATATATATATATATATATATATATATATATATTAGAACCGTAACCCAGCAGCGGTTTTCTTTTTTTTTTCGTTTTTTTAAAACACAACTATGTATATATATTAGTGGTTGTTTATATGTATTTAAGGGAAATTGAAATTGTTAGTTTGATTTCCAAAACCCTCTGATCGATGCTTTAAGTTGGATAATGAAGAAGATGGTGAAAACTAGAAAACGATGTCGGGTTAAATATGTTTTGGTTCTACAATATTTCGGAAAAAGGGGCAACAGCCCAATGGTTAAGAGTGTTGGCGGTGAGCGGGAGGTCGTGGGTTCGATCCCGGGGGGAGGCAGTTTATTTTTTTTAAAGCTTATTGAGGTAGTATTCTCTATTATAAGTATTATTATTATCGTAACTATTATTATTAAGATTAATGTTATTATTATTACGATTACTACATTATTATTATCATTAATATCATTAGAACTACTATTATCATAGTTATTATTTATAACATCATTGTTAGTATTGTTATCGATATTATCATTATGGTTATAATTATAATTATATTAATACTTGTACGATTATGCTAATGTTATAAATTAAAGATTATGGATGATATTATGATAATGATTATTATTATTAGTATTTTTTTTAAGTATTACTTATAGTATTATTAACTCTATCATTTAAGTATTATTATTATTATTATTATTAAGATTATTGTTCTCATTAATATATTATCATTAATATTGTTATTATTGTTATTCTTATCAATATCAATAAAAGTATTATTATCAAAATTTTAGAATTATCAGTGTTATAAATATAAGGTATTATTATCATTATCACTATGATTATGATTATTAATATTATTATTATCATTATTATTATCCTTATTATTATTGTCATTATTATTATTATTATTATTATTATTATTATTATTATTATTATTATTATTATTATTATTATTATTATTATTATTATTATATCATTTTTATCATTATTATTATTATTAGTATTATTATCATCATTAACATCATTATTATTATTACTAAAATTATTATAAAGTATTGTCACTATTAATATAATTATTAACATTATCATATTTGTTATAAAATATGAGTCTTTTATTATTATTAACTTTATTAATTATACGTACTAACTTATATATATATATATATATATATATATATATATATATATATATATATATGAAATGTATTATAAATATAAATATTTTATAAAAAGAAGTGTATATATATATATATATATATATATATATATATATATATATATATATATATATATATATATATATATATATATATATATATATGAAAAATATTATATATATTATAAATATTAATCTTAGTACGCTACAATATATATATATATATAATTGTTGTTTTTATTATACGTGTTAATATTATTTGATATAATAATTGACTTAGGTTCGTGAATCGGAGGCCAACCTTGCATTGTTCAGTGTCGTCATATGTATTTTTACTACAAAATACAGTATTGTGAGTTTCATTTGCTCCCTTTTTAAATACTTTTGCAATATATATTTTTGGGACTGAGAATACATGCGCTGCTTTTATAACTGTTTTACGAAATAGACACAAGTAATCGAAACTACATTATATGGTTGAATGATCGAAGCCGAATATGCCCCTTTCAAATTTACCCCAACATCACGACTCACAGGATAATAGGACTCACCAACACCTTTATTCTTTTTTCAAGTGAACGAAAGCAATGTATTTTAACCAGTGAGTTAGCCATTACGTTAATGGGTTCCCCTTTATTCCACTGAACCGAATTGAATGCTAGTTAACCTCTGGTTCGTATCAATCGTCGTGGGTAACCCAACAATCACCTCCGGGTTCTTTTCTTTTACTAACATAGCGTCACAAATAAAATCCGGATAGTTATTATCAAACAAAAGCAAGTCACCACAAACCATTCAAGGACACGAGTAACATTAACATTACCCGGTGACGAATCGATGGAGGCACTGTCTACAGAATCAGACAAGATCGAAACATCATTATTATTCTTAACCGCCACACATTTTTTTATTTTTTTTATTATTTATTTATTTATTTATTTTTTGCAAGCATTAGAAGGGCCAACAACACCAAAAAAAACTTGAAATGCCTAAATCCTCACAGCCATTAGATGCCAGATCGTTTTTACTCCACTAATATTGCCATCCTTAATACCTCATGTATTAGGTGAAACAGGACCAACATTTGCAAATTTCGGATACATGGCCGAACCACCATTATCACAAACGTTTAAACTAGGGTAAATAACTATTTTGCAATGAGTAAATTTTTGATTCAAGAATTGATTAATTTTTTAATGTCGGTTGAAGGATAATAAGAGTATATTAAAGGTATAAGTCGATATTTGATGGATCAGGTCATTGTTTAGTCTTTAAAGGTTCATGAAATAAGTATGGTCACAACCAACACATATCTCAAAGTTAGTGACAGACCAATCTTACAAACAGAAAACGATGTGGTACAAAAATGGCACAGCCCTTCACATTGGTGTAGAAAAACAATACCTACACTAACTTTCATGACATTTTACCTTCACCATATCCCTTTCATAATTTTGCTTGAACACAAGAATATTATGATAACGACTACCCTTTCACCATATCACTTTCATGACATTTTACCTTCACCATATCCCTTTCATAATTATTAACTATATTGGAAATGGAAATGATAACGACTACCCTTACAATTTTGCATAAATATAGCAATCTTAATAAGGTAATTATTATGATAAATGGTTAATGTCATTAATTAATTTCCTAATTAAAGTCCTTAAGGCTCACCTTCATAAAGAAGGTTTCAAATTTGATAATTAAATACCAAATAATTTTCAAAATCTTAATAAATTATAAACGTCTGTGTGATTAAAAATAATGAGATTAATGGTCCATGTGATATAATCGAATGATTAATCATTGTATGAGCACTTTAAATCCGAATAGTTTGAAGGTTCTGATTTGATCTGAATGACAATAACATCTTGATAAACATTCTAGATGAACACTTCAAAACGTAAAAATTTTGTATTAACCTTTTACATGAATAATTTAAAAAACGTATAATTTTTAATAAGTGTTCTATGTATAATTCAAGAAGAATACCAAAAGAAACTGGTGGTGTTCAATGGTTAAAAAATAAATACAAACTTTTATTTTATTCATGATACTCGTCATTCCGAAGTTACAGTCAAACACAATGAATCCCGAACGAAATCATCCCATTAGGAGACAAGCAAACTGATTTGCACTCATCGTTTTAAATGATGTACAAATCACTTATGTTGTAAGTTTGTAACAATAATGTACAAATTATGTCATTGAAGTACAAATCAGTTTCTGATTTATTATGTTTGTTTGCTTTTACAGTGGTCCACAAATTATTTATGTTATTATCTGTCAACTTTACTCACCAAAAAAAGCAGGTAGAAAATGACAAATATTGATATTGATTTAACATCATATAAAGCCATTAAAAATCTTGCTTGTTATTACACCTTAAATATCAATAAAAATATCAATAAAAAACAAGCGTCTCCCAACTCTGATTAGACACATCCGAAAACAACATAACTCCAAAAAGTAACACACTAAACTGGACTTATGAAGCATCTCAATTAAATACACACAAACAAATAGCTAAAACTCATTACTAATTATTAGTATCCAAGGCCAAAATGGTACTTAGATTCATTGGGTTCATGTACTCAGTTGCTCCAATCATAATCTGATCTACAATAAGTCTGTTTGCCCTCTCTGATGGATGAAACGCGTCCCAAAACGCGTAAATGTCTCTGTTTGGGCATAAATTCGACATCGGTGTACAAAGCCCTAGTCCATTGTATGGCCCTTGTCCACAACATGCTACTTTTGAAGTAACAAATCCTACAAATAAAACAAAATACTAATGTTACTATACAACATAAACAAGTTTAATAAACTTTTGTTTGTTAAATAACTAACCGAAAGCTGCAGGATCTCTCATGAAGTCATTGTGCATTTTCCTTGTGTTTACACCAACAAATACATGTTGTCCTAGTTCTTCGTTAAGACTCCTAAGCATATCGTCTAATTGTGGGTTGTACATATCTGCAGCCTTTTGAAGCTCACTTGCACATTCGCCGTTTCGACTATGTTGTGCCAGTTCTGCTGGTACACACCCTAATGGGCCCGTCCCTGTCACTAGCACCCGTCGGGCTCCCAACCCATGTAGTCTCTGCATTTAATCAAAATTTATTAGGGGGTTTTTTTTTTTAAGTAGTGTGACGCTCAGTCCTTATCAGCGCTTACAGTAGTGGCTAACTAATATTTTCAGCCATGTTTTTTTTGGTAAAGCAGTAATGTTTTTTAGTTGAAACATAAAGATATCTAGTTAGTTCACTGCTTTAGCTTTATGAGGTGTTACAACTGGAAATGTGAAAACATACCAGTAAAATCTTCCTGTATTCGGATATTATGAAGGGAACGTAGTCTTGGAGACTATATTGACGTGATCGTGCAGAAAAAGGGACAAGGTAATAATTGTTTACAAAATCGTTCCCACCGAGTGTGACAAGAACAAGTGCATCGTTTATAAGTTTTTCTGTTTGTTCCGGTCCTATAAGCGCGCTAACTCTTTGTTGGTATTGTTCAAAGTACTGAAGTTGCTGTGTTGCCCGAATTATGTTCACCTATAAAAAGAATTATACGAAGTATATTAGCAAACAATGAAACAAACATGTGATTAAAATAATACTAGTAAAAGAACTTTTTATAAAGTTTACAAATTGGACTCCAGTGTCATTTAAAATTCCAATTCCAGCAGATGCAAAGTTGGCACCAATAAGAAGTTTTTGCCCGTTAAGCTGTGGGTTCAAGTATGGCAATGTGGGTTCCGAACCAATACGCAGACCTGCAAACAAACTCACGTCAAATAACTATTTAAAAAACAGTTTAATGTGATGCTTATAAATTAGTTGCAACCGAAACTCAACTGATAAGGTCGGGTATGTTATAGCCATTTGAAAACCGTCCGGTAGCTTGATGACTCGGGTGATCAATACCATAAGGATACGCATCGGCTCGAGCAGTTGTAGCCAAAAAGTTGTTGTTGCCACTATCAACTAATGAGTCACCAAACACGAAAAACGCGCGAGGTGCAGCTTGGGTTAGAGAACCAAACTGTCCCAATACTAGGAATATTGCACAAAGAAACAAAGAGACATCCATGAGTATGTTAAAATTACACAACAGTGAATACAAAAAAAATGTTCGTGTTATGTCACTATGTGTGGTATGGATGGAACAAATGATGTGGTTTTATAGAGTGGGAAGTAATGGAAAATAATAAAAGTATAGTAAATTTATAAATTTTTGTAGGGATAAATGAGGACCAATAATTTTAACGGTACTGAAAAGGTGGTAAATGAAGGTGGTTGAATTTTATTTAATTGGGAGGTTGATTTATTGGCAGGACCTAAAATTTGATTTATGGATTATTTCTTAATTATTAGTTAGGACTATGAAGCTTAATTAGAAGAAAACAATAAAACCTAAATGTTTTTTTACGACGGTCTTCAGAGTTGTCTTTAATAAATCCGAACATCTGTTTGTACATTGAAAATAACTACTTATTTTTTTATAAATATGACAACCCATTATTTTAAAAAATAACTACCATTAACTAACTTAATTACTACTAGTGCGGCATATACTTGCTCTTTAGGCTGTTATTAGAGAAATTAAACCTCAATAAGTCAATTTTGCTTGACGAGGATCTGGATCGCGTGTTGAAATCTGTTGTCACGTTGTGAAATTCAGGTAGACCATATTTGGTACTTTTTCCAAAAGTTATGTACTTATGTTATAAGCATACCCTATGTATAAGTAACTCTTGGTTAGAAAATAATGAATAAAACTCTCTAGTTTGGCCGTGCGGACTAAACCGATCTTCAAATTTGAAATCAGACATAATTATGTTATATTTGTTAGTATTATTTATCACTGTAATACTCTTTATATTGATGTTACATTTTACTCCTAATTCACTCTATTTATATTAATGTTACATTATACTCCTAATTCACAAAGGCAATGATAGTTTAATTATGGGCTGCAAATGCAGTTTTTACAGTAGCCATAAATAAAGTTACTGACAGTTGAAGTTGAAATAACATCTGCCAGGTACTCAGATGTTTGAACTTTGGCTGAAATGAAACTATGAATATAATAGTTATACAATGTGTAAAGCAACAAATGAAACTTTGGATAGACTTAAGGGGATTATCACCAAAATACCTTTTTTTTAAGCTTGTTGACTGACAGCCATAAAAAAAAAGTTTGACAATTTGCCCTCGCAAGGCGCAAGACACCTTGCGTCTTTGCGACCTTGCGTCTTTGCGATCTTGCGACCATGCGACCTTGCGTTACTGACAAACGCAACAAAGAGACTTGCGTCCTTGCGTATTGCGTCTTGCGTCTTGCGACTTGCGACTTGCGCCTTTGCGTCTTGCGTCTTGCGTCTTATCCTGATAAGATTTTCATGATTTCGTGGATAAGATTTTGTACGATTTTTGTACTATTACGGATAACTTTTTCAATTCATATAAGGTATTACCAGCTCTATTTTCACTTCATTTCCACCATTTCAACATAAATCATATAATTTCAAGCGTCATTAAGGTAACTTTCTTTGTTTTAAATAATGAGTTTTAGTGATAATGAAACCTTTGTTATTCATATATGTTGTGGTGGTTCTTTTCAATTTATTAATAACTTACCTATGTATTTGCCTCTAGATTGTTTTAGAACACGATTAAAACTCCCAGTTGCTCCCCAAAAACTAATTACTCGAAGAATATTGTTAAAAAATGTTCTTAGAAAAATTAATTTGCCACCTAATGCTCCTGTTTCAATGAGATATGTTGTCGATAATCTTGTTTTTGATATTACTGATGATTATGAAGACTTTCGTGATTTTCTACAACATGCAATATCAAATGCTCCTATTAATATTTACATTGTCGACAAAGTTACAATGCATCAACTCCCAGAAAACTTACAGTCAGTGCAAATCCTACCAATACACAATGTCCATCAAAACCTACCAACACATGATGTCCAACAAAACCTACCAACAAACGAGGAGAGCACAAACCTTCAGACACCCAATTTGGAAGAAGCACGACCTGAAGTACCACCTCCAAACACAGAAGAGTTTGATTTCTTCAACTATGGAGTTGAGAACGTATGTAAAATTAAAAAAACAGATCACCCTTTTGAATCAGTTGTCGCGTCTAGTGCTTCGGAGGAAGAAAATGACAGAGAAGATCAAGATGAAGATGAAAATGAAGAAGAGGAAGAAAAAAAGGATGTATTCTGGAATATGCCACTTTTATTGAGTGAGCATGACCAAGAGACTGAATCTACGAGCCAAATAACAACCAGTTATAGAGTATCCGATTTGATTAAAGTTCGACAAACTTTTTTAAACAAGGATGATTTTGTAAACCATCTATACACAAAATGTCTTGAAGAAAACTTCCAAATTAAGCCTGTAAAGTCTGACAAATCTCGATTCACTGCTAAATGCATGTTGTCAAATTATGAGTGGAAATGTAGTGCATACAAAATACGCCACACTGACAACTTCATCGTAAAGAAATTGCATGACGTACACACATGCTCACGTACCCAAATTATGGGAAATAATAAACATGCTTCCAAAAAGGTGTTAGGAAGTATTCTGATGGAATCGTTCAAAGCTGCAAATCGAGACTATAATCCAAAAGATATACGTGATGATGTTGGCAACCGTTTTCGGGTGAGCATTTCTTACAATCAAGCATGGAGAGCCAAGTGTCATGCAATAGAGATGCTTCGTGGCAGTATGGATGACTCGTTCCGAATGCTTCCCATTTATCTTCATAACATTAAGATTCATAACCCAGGAAGCATGACAAATGTGGTGACTGACAATGAAAATAGATTCGTGATGTGTTACATGTCCTTTGGCGCAGTTGTAAGTATCACTCATCCTACAATTGTTTTATCTTAAACTAATAGCAATCTCATTTGATTTGTTTGCGTGCAGATTCGATCATTTGTCCAAAATGTTCGCCCTATTATCATCGTTGATGGTGCACATTTGAAAGCTGGATACTTGGGTACAAATTTAGTCGCTGTTGCAATGGATGCCAATAACGGAATTTTGCCATTGGCTTATGGAATTGGTGAAGGCGAGACAAACGAGGTTTGGTCATGGTTTTTTGGCAATCTAAGAGATCATTTAGAGAGTTGTGGTATGAGTAATCGTATGTCAGAGATTACCTTTATTTCTGATCGTGCTCCTTCAATAGCACATGGTATTTCAAATGTGTTTCCTGAAGCCTTTCACTCTTTTTGCGCACGTCATCTATTCATGAACATAAAAACGATGTCCAACAAATTCAAATATTTTGAATGGCACTATCGGAAAATGGTTAAGACTTATCGTTTGTCAGATTTTCAAGATCATGTTAGTGTATTTCAACGAAGATTAAAAGCGTCTCACAAGTATCTAAATGACGTTGGTTTCAACAAATGGTCCAGAAGTCATGCTGGTCATGTTAGGTATGCATACCTTACTAGCAACAGTGTAGAGTCTATTAACGCTCTATCCAAACATGCTCGCAAACTACCAGTTTGCATGTTATTGGAATTTTTTCGCGCTTCTATACAGGATTGGTTTTTCAAACATCACAACAAAGCAGTTAGTCTCACTTCAACGGTTACTCCATATGTTAAACGTAAATTAGGTAAGAGGACGAACAAATCAAGAAGATGGCAAGCATTTCCATCGACAAACAATCTAATAGAGGTGCGTGATGGAAGGAAAAACGGCCTCGTTAATCTAGAAGATATAACATGTACATGTGGGCAATGGCAATTATCAGGCATACCTTGCAGACATGTATTGGCAGCAGCACGACTCTTCGGAGTGGAAGATGTTACATGTTATGTATCACATTGGTTCTTGTCTCAAACTTATATAAATACATATTCCGAACACATCCTTCCTTTGCCCCATCGATCCGAATGGTCCGATCCAGGGCCCAAGATCTTGAAAATCGTAAAGCCCTCAATTCAAAAGAAAAGAGCACCTGGACGCCCAAAAAGTACCGATCGGATTCCATCTCAAGGTGAAGAAACTGAAAAGAAAGTAAGAACATGTACTCGTTGCAAGCAAGCAGGTCATAACCGAACAACATGTAGCGCTTCTTATGACCTAACCGGTGAATCTACTTCTCAGAGGGTTAAAAAAACAGCCTCAAAATCAAAGTCAAAGTCGAAAGAGAAAGTCGAACCTTCGCAAGCTTATCAGTCTCAATTTTATCAAACGTACGATTTAGACCAGAATTAGGGGACCAGAATTAGTTGCTTGTTTATCAGTCTCAGTTTGTTGTTTATCAGTCTCAGTTTGTTTTTATGTTTATCAGTCTCAGTTAGTTGTTTAAATATGTGTCATAGATTGACCTACATACAGGCGCAAGAACGCAAGAAAAATCTTGCGTATGTCATCAAACACACGCAAATACGCAAACAATAACTTGCGTCTGTCTTTAAAAAAGACGCAACTTTTCAAACAATACCTTGCGTATGTCATGAAACATACGCAAGCACGCAAACATCAACTTGCGTATATCTTTTAAAGAGACGCAAGGACGCAAACATAACCTTGCGTAAGTCTTCAAACATACGCAAGAAAGCAAACAAAACCTTGCGTAAGCCATTTAAAGAGACGCAAGGACGCAAACAACCCCTTGCGTCTGTCAAAAAACCAGAAGCAAGGACGCAAAAAAGGCCTTGCGTCTGTCCCAGATTATTTACATACAAAAATTACATGTTTTACCTAAAAACTGTATAATAATTACATCTACAAGTTAACTAATTAACAACCTTTGGGTCCTCTGGGTCCTCTGGTGGTGGTGGTTCCTGTGTATCAAAGCGTGCAAGGAAAAATGTTCTTGCCATTCGAATTCTATAGTCCTTAGCAGCCTTTTTAGGGTCTCCAATGTTGTCAATCTGATCCCAACCAAAAACTATCCTCTCCATATGAAGGCAGACCCAAACACCACAATCACCATGGCTACCACTCTGCATTGGCACATACGGTGCATCCTCGATCATCAACTCTACATCTTCTCTGTTCTCATAATAGTCAACAATTTGTGAGTCCTGCTTCTTGTTAAAGTAATCAATAGCCTTCAAATATAACGGCAAGTTGTCTGATAAGTTTTTGAAGACAGCCTCGAGTTGACCTTTTTTCAAACAACCCTTTAAACTATCATAGACTAATACTCTCTGTTCATCTAAGTTCAAAGTGAGTAGTATAAAATGTTCAGGATCTGAAAAATGTACTGGAATCAAAATCTGCAACAAAAGAAACATAAAAAGTCAATAAGGAAGGACGCAAGTTTGACCTTGCGAGACACGCAAGGACGCAAGGTAGACCTTGCATTAGGCGCAAGGACGCAAGGTCTACCTTGCGGGTGGACGCATGAACGCAAATTTTACTTTGCGTCCATAATGAAGACGCAAGGTTAATCTTGCGAGGGTCGCAAGGACGCAAGAGAGTGTTTGCGAACTGACGCAAGGGCGCAAGATTTGTCTTGCGCCTATTACAGTTTACTCAAAATGTATAGTTTATATAAAAAAAAAGGACTAACCTTATCACATTCAGCCCAGGATGGATAAAGGTCATCACTACCATCCCCAAGACCAATCAAATACATATAATCTAGGGGATTGAATTTAATGATCCCCTCTGCTTCAGGATTAGATGTATCCCCCTTCTCCTCCTCATTTTGAGTGTCATCATCATAAAAGGACTTGAATTTCTCCAGTTGATTGAGGAAACCCAATGGCATAATCGTCCATCGAGAACTACATGTATAATATGCAATCGGAAACTGAGGACTCGAGGACATCTGGCTAGCTCGGGGCAGAAACCTCTGCCGAAATCTCAACAGGAAGGTAGCCCATCCATCAATATGCTATAATCAGATCAAGTTGATTATGAATGTTATAAAGCTAAAAACAAAACAAAACAAAACATGCATAAGTTTATAATTATTAACAAACTTACTATGTTTTCCAAATAACCAGAAAATGCAATTCCCAATAAACGTTTCCAAAACTCAGTATCAAGGAAGAGGAAGGTTTCATTTTGGAAAATGAACATGCAACGCGTATCTTGCTTATTGAGGATTAGTGATTTCAAATCTTTTGCTGGCCCCACATGCTTCCTTTGATCTCTCCATGCATTTGGTGGTGGTGGTTGCAAAGTTCCTTGATCGTTTATAAATTTATCAACCATTGACCAAATTTCCTCCTCACCAACCCAATCCTTTTCCTTCCTTTTTCTCTTCCTTTCCTTTTTCTGAAAAAAAAAAAAATTAGTAATAAAGACGCAAAGACGCAAGAATTGTCTTGCGTCGGTGTAATGTAAACGCAAATACGCAATATAGGTCTTGCATCCATCAGTGAAGTATACGCAAAGACGCAAGGTAATCCTTGCGTCTAACAATGAAGAAGACGCAAAGACGCAAGGTTATCCTTGCGTCATTCACTAACCTCATGCTGGTCTGCTTGTTTTTCTGCTTCATTAACCAATGGAAAATCAACTCCTTGCTCAATCTCCTCAGACACCAGAGCCACGTTCTCATCTTGTTTATCAACAGCTTTTTCAGCCCCTTTTTCAGTAGGCTTTTCAGTTTCCATTGGCAACACATTCTCAGCTTCTTTAGTCCCTTGATGAGAAACTTTCAGCCTTTTTACTCTAGAAGCTACTTCGTCAGACAACTGTATATAATCTATGAGTCAGCAAACATACGCAAGGACGCAAGATATATCTTGCGTATACCAAGACGCAAAACGCAAGGTCTTATAAATATCAGGCGTAAGGACGCAAGGAAAACCTTGCGTCTGGTGAATGTTACAGACATACCTTCTCCAATGGTTTTCTGTAGCCCGGTGTTGTGAAAGGGGAATTTAAAAAATGAGTGGGCCTTCTTTCTCTTTTCCCACGTCTAACAACCCTCGGAGATGTATCATTGTCAGAGAAAGATCGAGGATCCACATATGCATCCTCGTTATCAACATACTATAATGAACAAAACGCAAAAAATAAGAAAAGCAGCCATACGCAAGGTCGCAAGTAAGTCCTTGCATCTGAGTTAGGGACGCAAGTACAACCTGCGCCTAAATTACAATAAAGACGCAAGGACGCAAGATGGTACTTGCGTCTGATATAACATCAGGCACAAGGACGCAAGTAAAACCTTGCGCCAACAAAACAGGCAAGACGCAAGGTCGCAAAAAAAACTTGCGCCTAGTTTACCTGGTGTTCCTGGTGTTCCTGTTCTTTCAAACGTTTTTCATGATCATCAAGCTTCTTTTTACAATCAGCCAACTCCTTTTCTTGATCATCCACCCTCTTAGTCAACATATTAACCATACGCAACAATTCCTGCAAATTGTTGCCTTTTTGTGTTGGATGAGGGTCCGAGGTCTGCTCTGACTCCTCCTGCAATAATTCCTTCAAACTGCCACCCAACTCCTCTTCAACTTGATTATCATCTTGTGTATTTTTCTCGTCTTCAACAACATCTCCTTGAAAGTAAGAGGAACTCTGGATCCACCATTGACAACCTCTCTCTGTCTCAGATGGATGCAGGGAACGAAAAGGTCTTTTTCTCTTCGGACAATCATCCTGAAATGAAGTTATATTAGTAAAAACAAAAGGACGCAAGGACGCAAAAGTCATTTTACGTCTAGACGCAAGAACGCAAAGATCATCTTGCGAGTAAACGCAAGGACGCAAGAGTAAACTTGCGACACACGCAAGGACGCAAGCATGATTCTTGCGCCTGTAACAAGTATAACCCAGGGTTCACACGCAAGGACGCAAGGATATCCTTGCGACACACGCAAGGACGCAAGGTGTATCTTGCGTCCTCATGCGACACACAAAACTGCTCTGTTAAAACAGAAACTGCTGTATATACACTATATAAAAAGCTCTTGGAGATATTAACTAACCATTATATGTAGAAGTTTTAGGTAGTCAGACACTGTAAAGGTTTCAGCAGATGAACGCTTCCAAAATAATGCTCTTGGTACTCCATCCTTATCAGTTTTGGTTGCAAAACTCTTAATGGTACGACGGTATGCCTCGAGGATCCAAATCTTAAATGCCCACATAAAACCAGCCAAAGTGTAAGCCTTTCCACCCCCACTCTCTAATTGGCTTTCTCGAACCTCAAAACCTTCGCTCACCGCTGAGTAAGTAGCATCCCAAATACGAGACCCCCATGGGTACGCGTTCACCTTATTGAAATTTTCAACCAACCATAGAAACTGTTTACTAACCACATGTTACCCCTGCTTCCCCATAAACGCTCTCTCTACGATCAAAATTATAGCTAGTCAAACAATATCATCGTCACTAACCTTGGGAACCTTTACATCACCTTGTTTTTTTGATAAGGATGTTTTGTATATCACTAACCAAAATGTTGCTGGCATCGGGACGTTCTGGAAAACAACGTCGTCTAATGGGTGCGGTCTTAGATTCATAATTTCGAGGGATGTAATGTGCCATGTCCGTCCGGCTACCAAACATAAAGCCGGTGACTAAACAAAATTCACGGCGACCAAATCTAATCATAAAATTAGGAGAAAAATGAAACCATATATCTTGTTGCTCTTCAGGGTACTTACTAGCATCTAATTTTGCTGAACGCTCACATTTCCGTTGGAGCATGGCATGTACTAGGCCAGGATCATTACCCGTGTATGAAAGATCTAACCAGGGACCAAAGCATGTACTTCTAAATAATTTTTCTTGTCTCTCAGTCAACATTTTCTTGACCTGAGGAATCATGGTCAACATATTCTTCATGGTCAATTTACCTTCCACATAGCCCTGTAAAAGTCAGAAGAACAACAGAAGAAAATCACATAGACGCAAGCAAGCAAGACAGAGATTGCGTACAAGGCCGCAAGGACGCAAGGTTAACCTTGCGTAACAGATGTGCAAGACGCAAGGACGCAAGGTTAACCTTGCGTAACTTATGATCAAGACGCAAGGACGTAAGGGTTACCTTGCGTGCACATGCAAAGGTAAAATTATAGCAAACGTAAGGTCGCAAATATCACCTTGCGTACATTTTGAGGCATACGCAAGGACGCAAGGATTGTCTTGCGTCCACATAGCAACAGAGTTACACAACTTGAATCTAGCAAAAATTCTTGGGTATCGTACGCAATCTCAATAATATACAATCAAAAACACAAAATACAAACAAATTTCGTTGACACATTTTTTTCGAACAGTTGGCGTGCAAAGAGTGCAAAAACTTTGTTTTAGCACATAAATCTAAGCACTATGAAGTAGATCGAATAATATAACATAGATCTAAGAAATCTAACCTGTTCTTGAGACATAGTGAACGATGATGGTGATTCGATGATGTTGGTGGCGTAGAAGCTCGCTTGTACTCGGGAAGATCGAATATGGAAGGATGAAGAAGATCTAGTAACGATGAAGATGTGAGGAGGATGACGTGAGGATGATGATGAAGATTTTGCGAGTGATTTGCGAGTGTTTGGATCTTGCGAATGACGAGCGAAAGGGCACCAGAGAGGAGTTTGCGTATGTGTGTGGGAATAGTGAACGCAAACTGATCATTTAACTAGTTCTTTTACTGCTACACGCAAGGTCGCAACGTCACAAAGACGCAAAGACGCAAGGACGCAAGCTGTCTTGCGCCTTGCGAGGGCAAATTGTCAAACTTTTTTTTTTAGGGCTGTCAGTCAACAAGCTTAAAAAAGGGCATTTTGGTGATAATCCCTAGACTTAAGTACAAGTTTTTGCCTTTTGGGCTTTTAAAGTTTTCCATCTTAGTGATGAAATTAAGTCTGGCACTTTTGGGCTTTGAAATTTCAACATGTGGCTTTAATTCATTTTAATGATGCAAATTTAAATTTTACCTCCTTGATATAGCTGGCAATATATAATAGCATAAGAATTTTTCAACTGTATTATATTCAATGATTACTGAACTAATTAACTATGTGAAAAAATAAGAAAAATTATATAAACCAGAATTTGTCATAATAAAGCATTTATAAATACTAGAAGCATTATGGATCAGTACTTTTAACAAAAAGGGCAGTTTAACAACATAACAATATAGTTCCGTAAGTATATATATAAACGCCTAAACGGATGAGGTTTTGTCAGGCTATTAGGGAAGGTGAGAAATTTTGACTCACATATACGCGGCCTATTCGGGTTATCCCGTGACCGTTTCCGACCATTTCCCTCATCGCCATAAGATATGCTACTGGTGAGGTTTGAACTGAGAGGATATAATGACCCTATGGTTTCAGGAAGTAAAAAAAAGGGGGGAAGACAGGAAAACAACGTAATATCATTCATCACCTGCGTAATATCATTATTCACGCATATGATAAATAATAGTAATTAACATTCATCACACATATGATGAATGATACTTATCATTCGTCATGTTGCTTCCCCCTCTTCCCTTTTTTGTTTCTCTCTGGATCGCGCCCCTATATATATATATATATATATATATATATATATATATATATATATATATATATATATATATATATATGAAAAGTAATACGAATCAAACACCAAAAACAATCAAATTTCAATAACAGAGATTTGTACTTCCTTTGAATCACCAAAACAGTACATAAATTGCAATCTTCTTAATAAAGAAGAAGATTGTTAAGGTTCAATCAAACTAGAAACCAAAATTACAAGATCATAACAGATGATCACTCGGCTAGTCAAGAGAGAAAGCAAAAACACATAAATTGGTTGAATGAATGAATCAATCACACAATAACCCTAAAATCTATGCTATATATATAAATTAAGAATGACAAGTTTAGCCCCTCTTGAATGGACAGCTATAATCCTTGAGCACCAAGTAATTCCATAAGTTCCATTCCAGTCCTCATGTTTCTTTAGTTTTATCATCAGCCATCCAAGATCATCCATCTTGACATTTAACTACAAACACATAAAATAAACAAAGTAAAAAAGAATAAAAATAACAAGAATAAGATTGTAAACATAATATAATTCATCACCCCCTTCAATCTTATTCTGAAATAAATCAACTAATCCCAATAGATAACAGAAATATTTATGTTTTTTGACACTCAAACTTTTTGTAAAAATATCAGCTAGTTGATTTTCAGAATCAATTTTAAAAGTTTTAATAATACCAAAACTTATTTTTTCTCTGATAAAATGAACATCAACTTCTAGATGCTTGGTCCTCTCATGAAACACATGATTATTAGCCATTTGAATAGCATAATTATTATCACAGAATAAAGGAATATGAGTAGAAAACTTAACTTTGAGATCTTTTAGAATTTTCATAATCCACATAACCTAAGTTGTAGCATTACTCATAGACCTATATTCAGATTCAGCAGAAGATCTTGCTACAACATTTTGTTTTTTTACTTTTCCAAGCAACTAAGGAATCACCCATAAAAACACAGTAACCAATGACAGATTTTGACAGAAACATAGATTTTGCCCAGTCAGCATCAACAAACACTTTTAAATCAAAACTTTTTGATTTGATAAAAGTAATACCCTTTCCTGGAGACTGTTTTAAATATCTCAAAACATGAAGAGCTAGTTTGAAATGAGATTGTAAAGGTTTATGCATAAACTGACTTAAGAAATGCACAACAAAAGAAATATCAGGTCTTGTCATGGTTAAGTAAATCAGTTTACCAACAAGTTTTTGATACTGAGTAATATTTTCAATAGCTTTATCATTAATTTTAGCTTCAGTATTACAGGAATAATTTTGTTCAATTGGAACAGAAACAGGTTTACTTCTTAAAAGACCAAATTCATTTAACAATTCAACACAATATTTTCTTTGACTTAAACACAAACCATTGTCAACATCTAAAACTTCAATTCCTAAAAAATATTTTAACTTACCTAAATGTTTAACCATAAAGTTAGTATTTAGATAAGTTTTAAATTTTTTTATTTCATTTATATCATTACCAGTAACAAGGATATCATCAACATAAACAAGCAATGCAAGAAAAGTATCACCGTCAGTTTTAGTATAAAGAGAGTAGTCATTAACACTTTGCACAAACCATTATCTAATAAAACTTTAGTTAACTTTTCATTCTATTTTCTAGGAGCTTGTTTAAGACCATATAAAGAATTAACAAGTTTGCAAACTTTATTACCACAATTAGTAAAATATTGTAAATGTTCAAGAATAGAATAGAAATCTACACTTGAAAGATTAAGGTAGCAAGACTTTGTTGTTAAAGATTAAAATAGCAAGACTTTGTTGCTAAGTAACTTAGAATACATAATGAAAGTGTAGAATAGATATAATTTGAAGGTTGGTTATATTATTTGAAGATTTGTTATCTTATACACTTTTGATTACAACATCTATTTATAGGCTAAAAAACTAACTTTCTTAAACTCTAAGAAATCTTAGGAGCTAAGGATTACGAATACCG
The DNA here is from genome assembly GCF_046630445.1 of Rutidosis leptorrhynchoides. Taxonomy (NCBI): domain Eukaryota; kingdom Viridiplantae; phylum Streptophyta; class Magnoliopsida; order Asterales; family Asteraceae; genus Rutidosis; species Rutidosis leptorrhynchoides. The sequence continues at coordinate 51,650,004 of NC_092340.1, forward strand.
ATAATTAATTAACAATTAAGGATACTAAAATATCTAAGTATCCTTAATCGATAAGAATGCTTAATGGCTAAGTATTCCTAATAGTTAAGAATACTTAATAGCTAAGAATACTTAATAGTTAAGTTTTCTTAGTAACTAAGTTTTCTTAATAACTAAGTTTACATAACATAAGATTAATGTCTAATAACAAGCTTAGATACGCTAACACTCCTCCTTAAGATTGTTGTTAGACATCATAAGCCGAATTTTCAATTGATCTAGCTTCATCCCCGTAAGAGACTTTGTAAGCATATCTGCCAATTGATCATCAGAGGTGCAATATTTCAGCTAGACTTTTCCATTCTTCTCGGCTTCTCGAATAGCATGATATTTGATATTGATGTGTTTTATTCTTCCGTGTTGCATTGGATTCTCTGCTATAGCAATAGCAGACTTGTTATCACAATAGATTACTGTTGGACATTCTTGAGTTAGATCCAAGTCGGACAACACATCTCTCATCCAAACAGCATGATTAAGAGCATATGCGATTGCTATATATTCTGCCTCTGTAGTAGATTGTTCGACAATTCTTTGCTTCTTTGAGTTCCAGCAAAATGCACTTGAACTCCTCCTAAAATTATGATTCATCAAATGAGCGTCGATCTCAGAATACCACGCCTTTGGTGCTTTCTTTAGACCATAAAGTGCCTTATATAGTCTGTACACTTTTTCTTCTTGACCAGCTACTTCAAAGCCTTGAGGTTGCTTTACATAAATCTCCTCCTCAAGTTCAGCATTCAAAAATATCTCAAGTTCAACATTTAAAAGTGCCGATTTCACATCAAGATGATGTATTTTCCAATTGCGTTGAGCAGCTAGAGCTATCAATAACTTGATCACGTCATAAAGAGCCACTGGAGCAAAAGTTTCTCCAAAGTCCACACCCTTTGGCAGATCAACAAGCCTCCATGTGTCATTTTTCTTGATCATTTCAAGTTCTACTTTCATGGCTTCATTCCATTCATCATGTTTGGAAGTTTCAATATAGCTTTTGGGCTCCATAACAACGTGATTACAAGACTCGTAAACATCAGCAATTTTTCTGGTTCTCAAAACTTCGGTCTCAGTTGTGTCTTCGACATCAAATTTCGGATCATCAAAATGAGATTCTTTTTAGAGATTTGAAATAGAAGCTTCATGCCTTTTAACTTCCTTCATATTCCAATCCCAATAGGCTCCTTCATCAACAGTCACATCTCTACTTTTGTAATCGACATGCGATGCCATGAACAAGTGTTCAGTTGCTTCCTGATTTTCTTCAGAGACATTTGCCAACTGAATTTTTTTTTGTTTGGCCTTGATTTTTGTTTGTTCTACAATATTTCTCAATATGTCCAAACTTTTTGCATAAATTACACTTAAATTTTGGTTTATCTTTGAACCAACAATCAATATCTTGATGATTTGTATTTTGACAAACTTTACACAGAGGGAAAGTACCTTTGTAATTTCCTTTCTTGTACGTGTGTTGTCTTGAATTTCCAACCTTGTTATTTTTGAAAGACGCTTGAAAAGCACCTTCTACCTTTTCTTCAGATCTCATAGAGACCCTCTGTTCTTGTGCTTGAAGCTTACTGGTTAGTTCAGAAACCGTAAGCATGCTAATATCACAAGATTCTTCTATTGCGGAAATTTTGGCTTCAAACTTTTGAGGGACACTTATCATTATCTTCTCCACCACTTTTTGGTCTGAAATCTTGTCACCATGAAGTCTAATTTGATTAACAACATCCATTATTCGCGATGAATATTCTTTCACAAGTTCATCATCGTTCATTTTCAACAATTCAAACTCTCGTCCGAGAGTCAATAATCTAACAGCTTTTACTCTATCAGAACCTTCATAGGTATCTTGGATTTTATCCCACACAGCTTTTGATGTGTCCAAGTCCATTATTGAGGTGAAAATTTGATCAGCAAGTCCCGAATGTAAACACGTAAGTGCCTTGTCTTTCTTCAGCAACTCTTCTTCATAAATTTTTAATTGAGCAACAGTTGGGTTTGCTCTGAGTGCTGGAGGATCTTCATCAGTCTCTACAACCTTCCATAAACCTTGAGACTTCAAATATGTCTTCATCTTTACTGCCCAAATGTGATAGTGCAACCCATTAAATGTTGGAATTGCTAGAGCAGTAGAACTAGATGTCATGTCTAGTTTAAAATTTCTTTATCGTGAATAAAATAGCCCCTTAAGAAGAGAGCTCTGATACCACTGTTAATGTTCAAGAATAGAATAAAAATCTACACTTGAAAGATTAAGGTAGCAAGACTTTGTTGTTAAAGATTAAAATAGCAAGACTTTGTTACTAAGTAACTTAGAATACATAATGAAAGTGTAGAATAGATATAATTTGAAGGTTGGTTATATTATTTGAAGATTTGTTATCTTATACACTTTTGATTACAACATCTATTTATGGGCTAAAAAACTAACTTTCTTAACCTCTAAGAAATCTTAGGAGCTAAGGATTACGAATACCGATAATTACTTAACAATTAAGGATACTAAAATATCTAAGTATCCTTAATCGATAAGAATACTTAATGGCTAAGTATTCCTAATAGTTAAGAATACTTAATAGCTAAGATTACTTAATAGTTAAGTTTTCTTAGTAACTAAGTTTTCTTAATAACTAAGTTTTCTTATAACCCATTTTGACCCAATAGCCTTTCTCCCTTCAGGAAGATCAACCATAACCTATGTATTGTTTCTCATTAAAGCATCAATTTCAGAATTCATAGCATCAACCCAATTTTTATCAAGACATGCTTCAGAATAACAAGTTGGTTCAACACTTTTATTCAAATTAGAAACAAAACTCAGATTCTCACTGCTAAGATTTGCATAACACAAGACTTTATTAATATCATATTTAGCTTTAGCATTTAACACATACTCATTAAATTTAATAGGAATTCTAGTAGGTCTACTAGATCTTCTTAACTCAAAAGTCTCCACTAAATTATTTTGATTATCAACATTTTATTAGTTTGATTTTGAACATTGCCCTCAGGAGAGCTAGTGTCATCACTAGCAATATCATCAAGTGTTGCATCAAGAGTATTATCTTCTGTTTCACAAATAGTGTCACTACAAGAATCACACTTTGTGCCATCACTTATTTCAGACTCTCTCCCTTCATCATTGGGACTTTGGTTATTGGTATTTTGACTCTCAACAAACACTTGATCAAAGAAATTTAAATGATTAATATCATTTGCAGACACAACAGTATAATCTTTTTGTTTAAAAGAAAAGATAGTTTCATAAAACTTAACATCTCTAGAATAAAACACACTTTTTGACTCAAGACTCAAAAGTTTATAACCTTTTTTTCTCAAAAGAATAAGCAATAAAAACACATTTTTCTGCTCTAGAGCTAAACTTATCATGATTATTTAAAATATTAGAAAAGCAGAGACAACCAAAAACCCTTAAATGAGAGAGATTATGTTTATGTTGATATACTAACTCAAAAGGAGACCTCCCAGAAAGGACGGAAGATGGTAATTTGTTAATCAAATAACAAGCAGTAAGCACACATTCAGTCCACATATAAAGAGGTATCCCCCCTTGAAACATAAGACTTCTAGCTACATTTAGCAGATGTCTATATTTCCTTTCAGCCACACCATTCTGTTGAGGGGTATATGCAATAGTAGTTTGATGAGTTATACCTGATAGTATTTCGTATGCCCGAGAGACATATTAAATTAATGTGGCTAATATGTTTTGATCCAAGTCGGGTCATACTCAATAACAAGCTTACCGACACCTTATACATATTTAATCTTAATGATTGGATCATTAAATAAATACGTGACAGTTGGATTTTAGAAAAATCAGTTTTCTAAAATATTATCACTTGAGATAAATTATTTGGATAATTTATAAGATAAGGAATTAATTATTTATAGGTTTAAATAATTATGTTGTGTTATATTTTATAAATTGGTTTATAAAATAAAAGTAACTTAACAAATGCATGGGTTTTTATAACAAGTTTTATAAAAATTATTTTGTTTTAAAACCTTCCCATGGTGGCATTTTTGGGAAGCAAAAAAGGAGGGTTTTCCCATGCTTATTTATTGGTTGCCTTTAATAACACACTTACTCAAGGTGCATGCTTAACCCTTTTTACCAAAAACACACTCAGATATTCAAAAAGTTTTGAAAAGCTCTCCCTTTTTCCTTGCTGCTGGCCGAACCAAAAAGGGAGAAGAAAGTGGGTGTTTTGCTTGGTAATTTGGTATATCAAGTGTCTAAAATCCTAACTAAGTCATTGGTGGTGTTGGTCATAAAGAGCTTGGGGTATTTCTCCTTGAGGTTTCATCATTTTAAAGCTCCATTCTTCATCATCTTCATCATCATCTTTTCGATTTAACCCTCAACAAGCTTGAGGAGGTATAATCTCTAAACCCACTTTTAGTTTGTAAGTATATTCCATAACTTGATCCTTCTTGGGATTTAACTTTAAATGGTTAAAGAAAACAAGTTTTAACATATATATATATATATATATATATATATATATATATATATATATATATATATATATATATATATATATATATATATATATATATATATATGCTTCCACTTTGTTTGATTCTTAAAATGGTTTTAAGTATTATGAAACTTGTTAAATCCCAACAATGGTATCTAGAGCCGAAGTTGTTGGAATATGCTTCGAGATGTTCTTTTAAACCCACTATTTTGCATTCTATGAACATGCATGAATGTAGAATGCAAAAAATTTTCGGGTTTGGGTGGGTTTCCTTTTTGGCCGAAATTTTTGGGACCCAAAATGGGTTTTAGGTTCTTCCATTTTGGTCACGTTTGGTTGTATGATTAATGTTCACAATCCTAGCCTTGACCTTGAGGTTGGTTGCATGTTTGTTTGATTTAATATTTATTCATTTGGTATGTAATATTATTTATTCATTTGGCATGTAATATTATTTATTCATTTGGTTATGTAATTTATTTTATATTTGGTATGTAAAATAGATTAGGTTGTATTTTCATTTTCTAGAGAAAAAATGTATTAGGATATATTTTTTTTGTAAAAAAAATGAAGATGGACAAGATGGAGCAAAGGAAGAACACAAGAAGAATGCATTTGGATGCAAGATTTAGTGGGAGATGTAAAATCTCCTACTTTGTGTTTTGACCCATTAACCGGTGACATTTGTTTTCAGCTAAACAAATGTCCACCAAAAGGCTTGATTGTGAACATATTGTTTTGCATGTGTGGTTGTTTATTTGTTTGATTATGGATTGTATGTTTGGTTGCTACAACATATCGACAAAACAAAACTATAATTTAATTGGTTAAATTGGAAATTATTAACCACATGCAAAGAGCAAAACTTTAATTTAAATTAGTTAAATTAAAATGGCTAAAAGGATTTTAATAATTGGTTATTAAGACATAATAAAATGGTTTATTTTCAAAGTAATAAAATTGGCTTTATTACAAGACATGAAAATCTTTTCATAAGTACCACACACTAAATGCATGTTAGTGTATGGTATAAAAGTTTTCTTAAACTAGAAATTATGGAAACTTAAAATCCATTTTATTAACAAGGTAAACAAGTTTAGTGTCATCCTTTTGTGTGACACTTAGGCATATTAGGGAACTTATGATAGGATAAAGGTCACCTAACCATTATGAGCAAACTAATATGATTAAGGTGAATTTCGCATGCTTGTGGAATAAAGGTCACCTAACCACTTGTATGTTTAGTTTACATGTTTACACAAGTAGGACGACTTAATTTGAGAATCATGAACTTAGGGTCACCGAAGCATGAGGAATAAATAGGTGTTGATGGGATAAATATGCCATGCAAAAGGATTGCATGATCCCATACCTTAGGAGTTGAAAAGGGATTGCAATTGTTATATAAATGACTACCTAGCTAAATCAAATAACGAGATAAATGTCACCTAACCGGAATTTGGTTTACCGTTGGATTCTAAAATTTAATATATCAATTGGATATAAAAGGGTATTGATTGTTAAATTAAGAATGATACTTAAACGAACTTTGTAAATTTTGTAGATGGCCGCCAATAACAACAACATTCCAAACGCACCAATCAACTTTAACAACCTATCATTAAGGTCCTTACTCGAAAAAGAAAAACTCAACCATACGAATTTCATGAATTGGTATGGCAATCTAAGAATTGTCCTCAAGCTTGAGGATAGGGTGTATGTGTTGGAAGACCCCATTCCCGACCAACCCGAGGAGGATGATGCCGAAGGTATGGCATATTGGGAGAAATATTGCGCCGATTCGGTGCAAGTTTCTTTCCTTATGCTTGGGACCATGGTCCCCGAACTCCAAAAGGACTTCGAGCATCATAGTGCATATGACATGATCACACAATTGAAGGAGATGTTCCTTCAACAAGCTCGTGTCGAGTGCTTTGAAACGGTTCAAGCGCTTCATGCATGTCGAATGGACGACTCCCAATCCGTTTCATCTTATGTCCTTAAGATGAAAAGCCTAATTGATCGATTACACCATCTAAACTATAACGTATCTAATGAATTAGCCATGAACCTTATTCTCAACTCATTATCAAAAAGGTTTGACACATTCGTGATGAATTACAACATGAATGGTTGGGATAAGAGCATTGGCGAATTGCATGCCATGCTTAGAACGGCCGAATCAAGCATGGGTAAAAGGGATTCACCTGTGCTTATGATCAATCAAGGTGGGTCCAAGAATGATTCCACTTCTAAGCCAAAGGTGGCTAAGAGGAAAGGACCCGCCTACCAAGGCAAGGGCAAGGGAAAGGGGAAGATGGTTACCCCAACCAACAATAACAAGAAGCAAAAGGTTGCTGGTAAAGCAAACCCAAGGAAGATCCGTGCTTTGGTTGCGGTGAGATGGGTTACTGGAAACGCAACTGCCCGATCTATCTAAAGGAGTTGAAAGAAAAGAGGGATGCAGGGCAAACCTCAGGTAATGTATATATGGTATACGTTGAGCTTAGTATTACTTCTTCTAATACATGGGTATTAGACACAGGATGTGGAAATCATATTTGCAATTCTTTGCAGGGGTTCAAAAGAAGTAAACTAGATGCGGGAACAACAAGTCTCTTCATCGAAAATGGTGCAAAGGTGCACGTAGAAGCTCAAGGAGACTTTGTTTTGAAGCTACAAACTGGTTTGGAGCTTGTTTTGAAAAATGTTTTGTATGCTCCTGATTTAACTCGAAACATTATTTCTATTTCCCGTTTAAGACAATGTGGTTTTGATTTTAATTTTATTGATGATGATATCCATATTTCTTTAGATAATGTGTTCTATTTTAAGGCTTCACCTTTGAATGATATTTATGAATTGGTTCATGATGACACATCATACAATAGCTCAATATTTCATGCAAACACCAAGAAACTCAAAAGGGATTTGAGTGATTCCTACTTGTGGCATTGTCGCCTTGGTTACATAAACAAGAACCGAATGCATACACTTCAAAAGAATGGTCTTTTGAAATCAAGTGAGCTAGACTCATTTGATGTATGTGAATCTTGTTTACAAGGCAAAATGACTAAAACACCTTTCAAATGGACCTATAAAAGGGCTAAGGACTTATTAGGATTAATACATTCGGATGTATGTGGACCCTTTAAGCCCATGACTAGGAATGGTGAAAGATACTTCGTTACTTTCATTGATGACTTCAGTCATTTCGGATATATCTATTTATTAAGGCACAAGGACAAAACTTTTGAAGCATTCAAAGAATATCAAAACGAAGTACAAAATCAACTCAACAAGACAATCAAGGTACTTCATACCGATAGAGGAGGTGAATAACTAAGCGATGCTTTCCAAGATCATCTTAAAGGTTGTGGGATCATCTCGCAACTTACTCCTCCTGGAACACCCCAACTTAATGGAGTTTCCGAAAGGAGGAACCGAACCCTAATGGATATGGTTCGATCTATGATGGTAAGAAGCTCGTTACCTCTATCATTTTGAGGTTATTGTCTATGCTCCGCGGGTCGTAATTTAATTATGGCCCCAACCAAGAAAGTGGAACGAACTCCTCATGAGATGTGGTTTGGAAAACCTCCTTCTCTATCATACTTAAAAGTATGGGGATGTGAAGCTTATCCTAAACGCTTTGTCTCTAATAAGCTGAATGCTCGATCCACGAAGTGTATCTTCATAGGATATCCCAAGGATGATATGGGATACTATTTCTATGATCCAACCGAGCAAAATGTATTTGTTGCTCGGAAAGTAGAATTCCTTGAAACCAAGTTCCTAATGGAAGGTAATAGTGAAAGGAAGATAGATCTTGAAGAGGTTCAAGATCAAGTAGATGATACACAATTGGTTGACACTAGCACTCAACATGAAAATGTTGAGAATGATCAAATGGATGATCAAAGTATACAACACGTTCGTAGATCTGGTAGGATTAGTAATCCTCCTGAGAGATATGGGTTTCTCATGGATGGTTGCTATGTGGTTGATTTGGATGAACCAACAAACTACCAAGATACTTTATCAAGGATTGATAAAGATGAATGGCAGGAAGCCATGAACGCTGATATGCAATCCATGTATGACAACCAAGTTTGGGAACTTGTTGTACAACCTACTAGCTCCAGGCTAGTTGATTGTAAATGGATTTTCAAGAAGAAAACTGACATACATGGAAACTTGGATACATATAAAGCTAGACTTGTAGCAAAAGGTTTCACTCAAACTCAAGGGGTTGACTATGATGAAACTTTTTCGCCTGTGGCAATGCTAAAGTCTATTAGGATATTATTTGCCATTGCTGCTCATTATGATTATGAAATATGGCAAATGGATGTCAAGACTGCTTTCCTAAATGGATATCTTGAGGAAGATGTCTATATGGTTCAGCCTGAAGGTTTTGTTGATCCGAAATATCCTAACAAAGTATGCAAGTTAAAGAAGTCAAACTACGGATTGAAACAAGCATCTAGAATGTGGAATCATCGTTTTAATGAGGAAGCCAGGAAATTTGGCTTCATTAAAAATGGTGATGAAGCTTGTGCATACAAGAAAGCTAGTGGGAGCACTATCATGTTCCTTGTACTATATGTGGATGATATATTGTTATTTGAAAATGATATTTCGGCAATGCAAGGGGTTAAAACTTGGCTAAGTAGATGCTTCTCCATTAAGGATCTTGGAGAAGCACAATACATTTTGGGGATTGGGATCTACAGAGATAGATCCAAGAAATTGATAGGTTTGAATCAAAGTGCATACATTGAAAAGGTCTTGAAAAGGTTCAAGATGGAGAACTCTAAGAAAGGTTTGGTACCTATTCAAAGAGGAAGGCTCCTCAGTTCATCTTAGTACCCCACCATGAAAGATGAACATGAGAGAATGAAGAATGTCCCATATGCGTCTGCTATTGGGTCAATCATGTATGCAATGATATGCACTAGACCGGATGTGTCATGCGCTTTTAGCTTGACAAGTAGATACCAAAACAACCCTGGAAACAGTCATTGGATTACGGTTAAAAGTATATTGAAATACCTTAGGAGGACTAAGGATATGTTTCTAATATATGGGTCTGGTGAGGATTACGTGGACGCGAGTTTCCAAACTGATCATGATGATTCTCGATCACAATCCAGCTATGTCTTTACGTTAAATAGAGGTGCGGTCTCTTGGAAAAGTTCAAAACAGGATGTTGTTGCATTATCCACTACAGAATCGGAGTACATCACCGCCTCATTGGCAGCTCAGGAAGCAGCATGGATGAAGAAATTCATCAATGACTTAGGAGTTGTCCCTTCCATTCAAGACCCTCTTGAGATCTTTTGTGACAACGAGGGTGCGATTGCTCAAATCAAGGAACCTCGTGCTCACCAAAAGACCTGTCACATTGAGCGGAGATTCAACTATATAAGGGATGAAGTTGAAGGGGAAAGATATGTATTCGCAAAGTTCACACAGATCTAAATATAGCGGATCCACTCACAAAGCTCTTACATGGAACAAAACATGAAGGGCATGTTAGTGCATTAGGGCTTCGATATTCTAGTGATTGGTTGTGATCTATTTTTTGTATTGTAATGGAACGAAGAGGTTCAACCTCATTAATATAATTATGGTGTTAATTTATTTTGAGTTAAGTTCCTAGTTTGCATATTTTATCCATGAATAAGCTATTATTCTAAATTCCGTAGTCGATCACATTTGTGGGAGCAAGTGTGAGGTCTAGACTATTATAAACTTGGATCGGTATACATTCATAGGCTGAATGTGGGGCAAGGTTGCAACCAAGGTTCATAGATATTTATAGGATACAAATATTGGAAGACCCGCTCTCAAGATTTACTAAATGGAGCCTTTGTGGTTGATCACATGTAATCTTGAGTAAAGGCGAATATCATTGTATCCTCTGACCTGAGATACATATTGGGTCCGGATATTTACCAAGTATTATGCCTTGATTCTTTCTTTCGCTATTCTGAAATATGATAGTTCATAAAGAAGATCTCGGGTATAATGCGAGGTATATTTTTAGGACGTATGTAGTCAAGATGGAATTTGTCCCTCTATCGTTGATAGTTAGATGTCTAAGGCCTGATAAAGTTAAATCTAGAAGAGAGTGATCACTCTGTGTCTCTTGGATTTAACATGACATCTTGAACAAAAGGATGTGATGAAAGATTCACCTATTCATGTTCGAGATGGGAACTCAAAAGGGACGATGTTATTGAATGGCACAAAGTCATAACATATTGGGGGTGATGGATGGTTGTTAGGTGGTATCCATCACTTGCATTAATTTCTTATGTTTCTCGTGCAAGTGGGAGATTAATAGTATTTCGTATGCTCGAGAGACATATTAAATTAATGTGGCTAATATATTTTGATCCAAGTCGGGTCATACCCAATAACAAGCTTACTGACACCTTATACGTATTTAATCTTAACGATTGGATCATTAAATAAATACGTGACACTTGGATTTTAGAAAAATCAGTTTTCTAAAATATTATCACTTGAGATAAATTATTTGGATAATTTATAAGATAATGAATTAATTATTTATAGGTTTAAATAATTATGTTGTGTTATATTTTATAAATTGATTATAAAATAAAAGTAACTTAACAAATGCATGGGTTTTTATAACAAGTTTTATAAAAATTATTTTGTTTTAAAACCTCCCCTTGGTGGCGTTTTTGTGAAGCAAAAAAGGAGGGTTTTCCCATGCTTATTTATTGGTTGCCTTTAATAACACACTTACTCAAGGTGCATGCTTAACCCTTTTTACCAAAAACACACTTAAGTATTCAAAAAGTTTTGAAAAACTCTCCCTTTTTCCTTGCTGCTGACCGAACCAAAAAGGGAGAAGAAAGTGGGTGTTTTGCTTGGTAATTTGATATATCAAGTGTCTAAAATCCTAACTAATTCATTGGTAGTGTTAGTCATAAAGAGCTTAGGGTATTTATTCTTGAGGTTTCATCATTTTGAAGCTCCATTCTTCATCATCTTTTCGATTTAACCCTCAACAAGCTTGAGGAGGTATAATCTCTAAACCCACTTTTAGTTTGTAAGTATATTCCATAACTTGATCCTTCTTGGGATTTAACTTTAAATGGTTAAAGAAAACAAGTTTTAACATATATATATATATATATATATATATATATATATATATATATATATATATATATATATATATATATATATATATATATATATATATATATATATATATATATATATATATATATATATATATATATATATATATATATATATATATATATATATATGCTTCCGCTTTGTTTGATTCTTAAAATGGTTTTAAGTATTATGAAACTTGTTAAATCCCAACAATACCATTAGAGTTACAAAATACATTCATTCTAGTGTTAACAAATTCAGTTCCATTGTCACTTCTAATAACTTTAACATTAGCATTAAACTGATTCTTAAGAATAAAATGTAATGTCACAAAATTCTCAAACACTTCATCTTTAGTTTTAATTAAGAAAATCCACACTGCTCTAGTATAATCATCAACTACAGTAAGAAAATATTTGTACCCCTCTTTAATTGCAACTTTATAAGGTCCCCACAAGTCAAGATGTAACAGATCTCCAAGTTTTAAACTTCTATGTTCACTTAAAGGAAAAGGTTCTCTTGTTTGTTTGGCTTGATGACAAACATCACAAGGTTCAGTATTATTATGATTAGTAAACTTTAAACTATCACTTAAAATGTTTAAAACTTGACTTACAGGATGGCCTAATCTAGAATGCCAAAGTTTCATAGTGCATGCAGAAGAATTATTACTAATACCTAACATAGATTTCTTAAATATGTATAAACCATCTTGTTCATCACCAATCCCCACAACTTTGTTTATCAATAAATCCTGAATAAAGCAAATTGTCCCATTAAAACAAGCAAAAAATTTATTACTCTTAGTTAACTTATTGACAGATAAAAGATTTACACAATATTCAAGAATGTATAAAACATTAAAAAGAGTTATAAAATCATTGATTTTAATATTTCCAACCTTAACAATTTTAGCATGAGTACCATTAGGATGACTAACACTAATATTCATATTGGACACATCAACACTTACAAAAAGTTCATCATCACCAGCCATATTAATAAACACAGAAAAAACAGTACAAACAAGTAATCAAGAAATCAAATAACAAGTAAAACACAAAAGAAATCATAGGAAAATAACAAATAGCACACAAAATCGCAACAAATCCACGGTTCAGACACCTGTAAGGAAAGGAAACAAACCCCCAATCGACTGGCTACTAGTCAGGTGATGTTATGCGAGGTGTATACGAAATAGTTATATTTTTATTACGAAATACTATTAAATACGATACAATTTTACACAAGTTATTTATTTATTTATAGAGTGGATATACCTAAACCTTGCTACAACACTTATAGGCAGTGTACCTAATCGTACAGTAGTGTAGTTTTTAGTAAGTCCGGTTCGTTCCACAGGGAGCTAGCCAAGTTTAACGCTATATTTTATTTTAAACTAATATTTGTATATATATATATATATATATATATATATATATATATATATATATATATATATATATATATATATAAGTAGTATTATTATTATAAAAAGGTAGTTTTACCGTTTAATGACTGGTTTGTCGATTTTATGTCTTAAGTCACAATTAAAACCTAATGTAAAAAAATAAAAATAACTTAATTTAAAGCGTAAAGTAAATGACGATAATAAAAGTGCGATAATTAAAAGTGCGATAAATAAAATTGCGATAATTAAAAAGTACGATAATTAAAAGTGCGATAAGATATAAAATAAAGAAATTATGCTTATTTAAACTTCTGTAATCATGATGTTTGACGTGTTGATTTTAATTTATTACCATGGGTTAATTGTCCTTTGTCCTGGATTATTCAATATGTCCATACGGTTTTTGTCCATAACAGTCCATCAGTCATAAATATAAAGTGCGAGTGTCCTCGTCAAATTATCCTTCTATCCGAAGTCAAATATTCCAACTAATTGGGGACTTAAACTGTAATAAGGTTTTAATATATTGTTAATGATTACACCAGGTTATCGATTGTGTGCAATCCAAGGTTTTAATACTTTATTATCAATTACACCAAGTGTCCTTGTATGTAATCCACCCATGTTTTAATGAGTCCATTGACTATTAATCCATTCCCGTGTCCAGTTAAATGAACGATTATTAGTACTTATAGAAATCCCGCCTGAAATGTCCCATTCATATTGATTATAAACGTTCCATATTAATTGATTTCGTCGCGAGGTTTTGACCTCTATATGAGACATTTTTCAAAGACTGCATTCATTTTTTAAAACAAACATAACCTTTATTTTATCGATAAAGGTTTAAAAAGCATTACGTAGATTATCAAATAATGATAATCTAAAATATATTGTTTACACACGACCATTACATAATGGTTTACAATAAGAATATATTACATCAAAAATAAGTTTCTTGAATGCAGTTTTTACACAATATCATACAAGCATGGACTCCAAATCTTGTCCTTATTTTAGTATGCAACAGCAGAAGCTCTTAATAATCACCTGAGAATAAACATGCTTAAAACGTCAACAAAAATGTTGGTGAGTTATAGGTTTAACTTATATATTATCAAATCATAATAATAGACCACAAGATTTCATATTTCAATACATCCCATACATGGAGATAAAAATCATTCATATGGTGAACACCTGGTAACCGACATTAACAAGATGCATATAGAATATCCCCATCATTCAGGGACACCCATCGAACATGATAATTTTGAAGTACTAAAGCATTCCAAATTCCAGAATGGGGCTTGTTGGGCCCGATAGATCTATCTTTAGGATTCGCGTCAATTTGGGGGTCTGTTCCCAAATTCTTAGGCTACCAAGCTAAAAGGGGCATATTCGGCTTCGATCATTCACCCATATAATGTAGTTTCATTTACTTGTGTCTATTTCGTAAAACATTTATAAAATTGCATGTATTCTCATCCCAAAATATTATATTTTAAAAGTAGGACTATAAGTCACTTTCATAGATTTTTTACTTCGTCGGGAAGTAAGACTTGGCTACTGGTCGATTCACGAACCTATAACAAATATGTACATATATATCAAAGTATGTTCAAAATATATTTACAACATTTTTAATACGTTTTAATGTTTTAAGCTTATTAAGTCAGCTGTCCTCGTTAATAACCTACAACTAGTTGTCCATAGTTAGATGTACAGAAATAAATCGATATATATTATCTTGGATCAATCCACGACCCAGTGTATACACGTCTCAGGCTAGATCACAACTCAAAGCATATATATTTTTGGAATCAACCTCAACCCTGTATAGCTAACTCCAACATTACTGCATATAGAGTGTCTATGGTTGTTCCAAATAATATATATACATGGGTCGATATGATATGTCAAAACATTTGCATACGTGTCTATGGTATCCCAAGATTACATAATATATTAGAATACATGCATAATACAATATAAGTTAGCTAGGATATGATTTGTATAGAATTGTTACAATATTTCCCGTAGCTACAACAATCAAAAAAATATCCAATCTTGTTTTACCCATAACTTCTTCGTTTTAAATCCGTTTTGAGTGAATCAAATTGCTATGGTTTCATACTGAACTCTATTTTATGAATCTAAACAGAAAAATTATAGGTTTATGGTCAGAAATATAAGTTACAAGTTGTTTTTATAAGAGGTAGTCATTTCAGTCGAAAGAACGACGTCTTGATGACCATTTTGAAAAACATACTTTCACTTTGAGTTTAACCATGATTTTTGGATATAGTTTCATGTTCATAAGAAAAATCATTTTTCCAGAAGAACAACTTTTAAATCAAAGTTTATCATAGTTTTTAATTATCAAACCCAAAACAGCCCGCGGTGTTACTACGACGGTTTATGTCCGGTTTTACGGTGTTTTTCGATTTTAAATCATTAAGTTAGAATATCATATAGATATAAAACATGTGTTTAGTTGATTTTAAAAGTCAAGTTAGAAGGATTAACTTTGTTTGCGAACAAGTTTAGAATTAACTAAACTATGTTCTAGTGATTACGTTTTCAAATCTTTGAATAAGATAGTTATTTATATATGAATCGAATGATGTTACGAACATTATTACTACCTCAAGTATAGTAGGTAAACCTACTGGAAATGACAAAAATAATCTTGAGCTTGAATGGATCTTTGATGGCTTGGAAGTTCTTGAAGCAGAATCATGACACGAAAACAATTTCAAGTAAGATTATTACTCGAATCAAGATAGTTTATAGTTATAGAAATCGAATCAAAGTTTAGATATGAGTATTACCTTGAATAAGAAAGATAACCTACTTTAATTAACAAAGGTTTCTTGATCTTATATGATTACTTGGAATAGATTTGCAAGATTAAAAGTAAACTAGCAAACTTGAAAAGATTTTCGAAGTGTTCTTGAAGTGTTCTTCCTATGATAATTATAGCTTGATTCTTGAAGTAATTTTTGATGAAGATGATGATTAGTTTACTGGAAATTTCATTCCTAAGTGTGTGTGTGTGTGTTTAGAGAGAATTAGAAAGAGAATTGTAAGTGAAATGGATTGATTGGTGAGTGGTGAATGATGAGTGGTGAGTGGAGTTAAAAGGAGCTCTAGTTAGTTGACTAGTTCATGGTAGAAGTTAAATTTGATTAGTCATGCATGACATAATCAAGAGTGGAATCCCATGCTAGTTCCTATTGGTATATACTCATAGTAAGTACGTCTAGCAGCTGTGTATAATACGGGTACGAATACTGAATGACTACGAGTAGAATTGTTGATGAAAAATGAATGGAAATGTAATTGTAAGCATTTTTGCTAAGTAGAAGTACTCATAGTAAGTACCCCTTGGACCCCGCTATCGGGGGTGCTGCCCCCGAACCCCCGTCATAATCAAGATAAGTTCAAACAATTGTGCACTCCACACTTTCCCCAAACTTGTTCGATATTTAACAAGGTTATTTTGGTTAACAAATTAATCCCATTACAATTAAGTCATATTGGTGACACAAATCACCAATAATGAATATATCTTGATTTAAAATATATATACTTTAAAATGTCTTTACAACGATAATCGTTACATATATGTCCATATATATATCAACATATAGTTTTTACAAGTTTTAACGTTCGTGAATCGCCGGTCAACTTGGGTGGTCAATTGTCTACATGAAACTCATTTCAAATAATCAAGTCTTAACAAGTTTGATTGCTTAACATGTTGGAAACATTTAATCATGCAAATATAGTTTTTATTTAATATATAATCATGGAATAATCATGGAAAAGTTCGGGTTACTACACCGCCCATCGTGTCCGATCGAGTGTATGTAGTTATTTATAGGTACGTCCAATTATAAATCTCTATATTAAATTAACGAAATATCATTCAGTTAAACAAATATAAAGCCCATTAATAGTCCATAGTCCAATTTCCACAAGTGTCGGTCTTTTGTCCAAACCCCAATTATGGTACAAAGCCCAATTACCCCGTCTTTAATATTTAGCCCAACATCACAATTACTTCGATTTAAATAAGAATAATAATAACTTAGCTACGAGACATTAATTTAAAAAGGTTGAACATAACTTACAATGAGTATTAATCGCGTAGGGTTACACGGACAGAATTTCGACTTACAAACTTAAAACATTCGCCACTATAACCTTATTATTATTAACTTAATTTTAAAATTAAAATTAAAATATAAATATAAATATAAATATATATTGAGAGTGAGAGAGATTGAATATTGTGTAATTCATTCGGCCGAATTCGTTGCTTTTTATAGTGCTTGGGCAGCTACAGGACTCCATGCGATCACATGGAGTTTATGCCTCCAGGTCATGCGATCGCATGGCACCATTTTATAGCTCAGGATCCTTTGTTTGCAAGCTTGCCGACACTTATTAAATATATATATATATATATATATATATATATATATATATATATATATATATATATATATATATATATATATATATATATATATATATATATGTATATATATATATATGTATATATATATATGTATATATATATGTATATGTATATATATATAATATATATAATTTTATATATATATTATATTACATTTATATGCATAGTTGACTTGTCATTTTAGCTCCATTGCGTCGGGCGTTGAGAGTTGACTCTGGTCCCGGTTCCGGATTTTCAAACGTCCTTTCGTACTATTTAATATCTTGTACTTTGCGTTCCGTGGCTCGTACTCTTGTAACTTTTAGACGTTTCTCATCAATAATTTGAACCACTTTGATTGTACTTTGTACTTTTTAGCGTTTTGGTTGTTTGCGTCTTCAAATCGTCGAATCTGTCATTTGTCTTCACCTTTTATTATTTAAACGAATATCACTTGTAAATAGAACAATAGCAACTAAAAGCTTATCTTTCTTGAGGGATAATGCTATGAAATATATGTTCGTTTTTAGCATTATCAAATATTCCCACACTTGAGCGTTGCTTGTCCTCAAGCAATATAGAACTTGAATATAACTTTACTAGAATCACTTCTTTATTCTTCACACTTTGTACATCATTGATTTTAATACGGCGGTATGAACAATGATAGTAACGTTGTGGTTTACAGTCCCATATGACTATAAAAATTTAGATCCTTTAAGAAATTGAATCTTTATGAAAACATTTGATTTTTGGAAATTTCAATCTAGCTTTTACTCTAGATTAGTTTTTCGGAATAACCCTTCACCAATGTTTGCAAAAAGTTTTTTGTGGGTTTTGTGGGTTTCAGATTTGAAAATTTTAGCTCAAAACTTATGGTTTTGTGTCACCCACTTGCTAATCTTGTATTGGGAAAGCAACACGTCCAGTATACTTGCTCCATATATTACCTTTCGGTAAACTACCATCCGGTTGTAAAGGAAAGCGTTGAACAAGCAACTGTTAAGGCAATGTCCTGTGACATGCTTTTAATTATGGTCTATATCGTGTCGGATGCAATTACTATCCTTTGTAGGAGCAATAGTAAAGATCACCCTATAGTTTTTCGGTCTGGCACAAGGTCCTGTCTTTGACCATGCTATGCAACCACCATTCTTACGGTTGACACCCGATTTGGTTCAGATGACCTAATGAATTCCGGTGAATTCTTAGGATTTTACGTTCAATGGTAATGAACGCATTGAAAATGGATTTTCAGAAAACAAATCGGTTTGTAATCTTGATCAAAATATTTTCTCGTTCAAGCTCGAGTTTAGATATCATCGAATTCCATGAGTTTGTAATTCTCAATCTTTAAGGTCAATCCCAAGGATTGAGTAATATCAGGCTTAAAAGCTGATTTTTGATCTTTAAGGAGATTATCCTTTCTGGGGATCTGATTCATTAGTCTTATAAGCTAATTTGCACGGTGCCCCCCATTGTACGAGACAGATCCTCTTATGGTTAGGATAAGTCTGACCACTTGGGGACCCTGTTTGATGCTGAGGTCCGTAGATTTCCAGCTAATTTTTTAGAAAACTTTTCAAGATTTTTCGTAGACTCTACAACTGGTCTGGACGACAACTTCCTGACCTAAATCAAGAAGCGCGTGTTTTTTTTCTCGGAAGACTTTACTTCCTTTTAAATACTATTTATATTACAATAAACTAGGTAAAACTGATTAATATAGTCCAAAATAAAAGTATCTTCAATTATTTGTACAAAAATATGTGATATATGTTCTAAATAACTTGGTAAATTTTTCTCACACTTGGCTTTTATTTTTCTTTCTTTTCCTTTTTATTCTCCTCTATTCCATTTTAAATGAATTCTAAGATTTTGGGTTGTTTCTCAATTTATGTCCTTTCCGAGGTAACAATAATTTCGGTGTTAACACCTAGTTTTATCGTTCATAAATATGTATAAACATGATTTTGAGTTCATTTAGTTGAAAATTTTGAAAAATTTTACTACAATTGGGTAGTCAGTATATAAGACTAGGGCTGTTCTTTATTATCAGAGAGCACTAGATTCTAATACAACTACTGCGTTACTAGTATTTTTAATGGTAACCAAGTGTTTAAATTAAAAAAAAATTAAAAATTCGAAAGAATTTAATCCCTTCCCACACTTAAGATCTTGCAATACCCTCATTTGCAAGAAATCAGTAACAATTTAAATTATTGAGGGTGATTAGCGTAGAAAAATGATTAAATTTTACCAAAGTTTCCAAACATATTGTTGTTTGTGTTGAATGATAAATGGTGCACATCATTTGTTCATTCCGTCTGTTGTTACATCACACTTGTTTTTCGTTTTGTCGTCAAAATTAATAGCTTTTGCTGAACTTAATGCCAGTCTTTGAAAGTGCACTATTTTACCCTGTTGTGTACATGAGATAAAATACATACAATACAAATATAAAATGCATGGTAATTTGAAATGGAACTTAATATCCCACTTTCAAATTACAAAAATGAAATATTAGTACAAAATAATAAAAATATTAAATATTACATTAAAGTATCAAAATATTAGATGTTTAGCATAAATAGATAAAAGTAATAAAAGAGAAGACATCACCAATGGAACACTATTGATTAGGATAGGGGTTTCAGTTCATATCATCGTTTGGGTTCCATGGTTGGTGATAGGTGTTCTGGTATGCTTGATTGGGGTCGTACAGGTCAAAGGGTGGTCGCATGCCGGGCTGATGTGGTGGATAGTAAGTAGGCTGAGTCGGAATGTAGTTATTTGGTACCTGATATGATAGCTGGCTTATGATTTGGTGCTGATGAACTTGCCAGCTATCGTGTTGGCGTCGCCTGGAAGTCTCATACTCATTCGCGGCTTGCCACTGCTCATACCAACGATGCCTATCCTCATTAGTCATTTCTACCTCATCTATACGCTGGAAAACGTCAGTAAAACTATCCCTAATGACATCCCTAATGTCATCCGCCTCCTCCATCTCATCATCCGAACCCCTCTCTACCTGTGGATGGCGGCCCTGATATTGTACTGCCTGATTGCGTCTCCTAGTCAATACCTTTGCCCCTTGATAGACTTACAAACCTAAAGTCTCGTCATGTTCCCTACATACCATCATCAGACCCCCTTGATCCCTATCTACACCCAAATACTTTCCAATGAGAGTAACAAAAATACCTCCTCCTATTATTCCCCCTTCCTGTATTCCTTTCACCATTTTGGACAGATAAAAACCAACACAGTAGGGGATATTAACAAAGCTTCTAGTGTTTCGAATGCACTTAAGGTAAAATAAATCGTGTAAGGTCATTTTCTCCTTATTGTTACCTCTTTGTGTAATCAAGTTTGCTAAGAATCTATGTATTATACGAAGCTCGGCTTTATTAATATCTAAATAGGAGTGTCTTCTTCCCCGCGTAAACACATTAAAATGTAACATACGCCTCCAGACAGCGTTGGATTCAAAATTTCTATCTACCCGCTCACCATGATAAATCAAATTTGTACAATCAGGTAATAGTAATTCAGCGGGAGTATAAATCCGTAAAGCCCTGGTCATGTCCAGCATGGACATCCTGTACATCCTACGGCCAAGTAAAAATCTAAGAAAACTCTTATCGTCTAACCTATCTACATCCTTATTAAAAGCTATAGAACTCATAAGCTAAACACACCACTCTTTATATACATGCCTACGAGTGGTAAATAAACGTTCCCAATCGGGAAAAGAAGAGCTGCCATACCTTTGGATTAGATGCTGCCTAACTGGGTTAGCTAGGGGGACCCTTTCCAAAGGCTCCCAATCTATTACCCTTGGAACTTCTACATTTTTGGTCCAAAGCTTAAATTTGTTACTTTGGTACGTCGGGTAATCTCTCCAACTTCTATCAATCCTTAAATTGGGATGCAACTGTTCTTCATGAATTGTTGGGTGTTCTATTATATGGTGAGCGGGAAATACTACGTAGGCAATAAAAAATTGGGGGTCTGGTTCATAGTATGGCACATATTGATTAGGTTGTTGTTGTTGTTCCTGTTCTTGCTCCGGTTTGTGATATTGCATTTCTGGCTATGGTTCCGGAGCAGGTTGCCTAGATGATGATGATGCACCATCAGTATCGGTATTTCTCTGCAAAACACATTACACACAAAATTTGTGCATCCAAATATGCATTAGTGTTAGCAAAATAACAAATTAAAACAATTACAATAACATATTTAATCCATATTAAACTTATACTCATTTTCATATTTTTATCAAATCTACACTTTTTCAAATAAGCATATATGAAAATGTTTACAAAGTTCATAAACATTCAACTCAAATAACATGTTAAAATAACCATTACTAGCAATTAAACAAGTTTCAAATGGCATTTACATCAATTTAATCAAGTTCATGAATTTTAGACTTAAAAAGACCACTTTAATTTTCAAAAATCATGTTTAGGATCAAAGTTTGGATCATTTAGCTACCTAAACATGTTATACTACTTAATTTAGCAATAATTCATGACAAAAATCGGCCATAACCTGTTTATATCAAAAAGCCTCAAATTGCTCAAGAACACAAACCCTAGATTTCTAATAATTTTGAAGTTTTTGGCTTCAAATCATGTTAAATAGCATCAATCTAGGTTATACATGCATAATATACTAACAATTTAACTCTAATTACACTAGAAATTAACAAAATCAAATTAGGTAAAATTTAGCTCAAGAACACTAAAATTCAAATTTAAAGAGTTTTAGGGGTGAAATCTTTACCTTCCTGCCTCCCCATCTGAATATAGGCATGATTATAGCGGATTATTGTAAGAAATTTGGTGTATTTTGGTGAAAAATGGCGAATTTTGGGTGATTTTTGGGAGAGTTTTCGGATATGTGTGTGTGTAGAAGTGAGGATACAGAGACCAGTTCGTGGCCTTTATGTTTCTGTCCAGGTTTATGGTGTCATGCGACCGCATGATATTAATGAGGAAACCCCATGCAATCGCATGGGTCTGATCCCTATATTTTATTTTATTTTATAAAACCTTTAACTTCTTAAAACAAATAAGTGAAAAATTTTGTTTCCCTTTTTATTTAGGAAGAGGTCGTTTCGGTATGTTTACCTAGTCCGTCCCTCGACAAAATTTAAAATTTGTCATTTTTAAGCGATTGTTTTAAAAGCAAAGATTTTGGGGTTTTTTTAAATATTTTTGGCATACTTTAATTTAATAAGATTAAAAATAATGATAATAAAATTTCTCGTCCCGCCCTCGGGTAAAGCAATTTCGGTTCAACGACCTAGTCTTCAACTCACGACGAATTTTAAATATCAAATTTTTATCTTAATGAAATAAAGTAAATTTTGTTTTTAAATTCACACCAAACTTAAATTTAAAATGCATAAAATTAAAAATTCATATTAATATTATTAATATTTTTATACATTCATTTTACAAACTTATATTGAAAATATTAATTTTTAAAATATTTAAAAACTTAAATATATTGATTTTAAAAAATTTACAATAATAATTTAATATTTATATATTAATATTAAAAACAAGGTAAAAATTAAAATGAAAACTCTTTTTGGTCTTTTATCCCACTTTAATCGATCAAATATTATCAAAAATATACGCCCCTCTTTTGGGTAAAGTAATTTCGGCTATTTTACCTAGTTTTACTCCTGACGAATTTTTAAAATATTTTGGATTGATTGATTAAAGATATTTATACCTTAAGAATAAACGGTAAATTTTGTAGTGATGTAATAAATTTTTGTATGATATCAATAATTTCGGTTTCGCATACCTAATTTTATTGGATATCAATTTAATACTTTATAGCGAATGATTCAGCGTTTATTATCAAAAGGTTAAAAGCAATAAATAAAAACAAATAAAAACTGTACATACTTACCTGTGAGAAAGAATTCTCAGAGACCTGCTTTAGCTGACTCATAGGAGAGTCGTGTGATTTGATTTTCCATAGCTACATAAGCATAACCACGATTTTTCAATAACTTTTCTTCTAAACATATGAACGGTCCTTCTCTGCATAGTGTAACAAATTCGGTATTTGAATATGTTTGATTGTTCGAACATTTACCTTCATGTGACCATTTTCCGCATTTATGACATCTTTCAAGGTGTCGTGCTCTTCTTTTTGTTGTGGATTTTGATTTTTCTTTACCAAAATGTGTCTTATGATGATTCTTCCTGAGTTCTTTCCTCGCTTCGTCCATTTTTCCTCTTATAAATGATACCAGTTCACTCGGGAAGATGTTATTATTACGTTTAGTAATCAAAGCGTGTAGTAGTAGACCATGGTTTAGATCAAAGGAATTCTTCATCTCGCAAAACCTAAAAGAAATAAAAATTCAGAATGGAGGGAGAAGACTAGTTCTTTAGGGTCTGCTAGGGAAAGACCATTCGGATTCCATTTTCGAAAACTACACGAAAACAGAATATCTAACTCTAACAGAAATACATATTACCCTTTAAAAAATTCGAATCTTCCCACACTTAGTTAGCTGTGGTGTCAAAATTGTGATTAACTTCATCTTCAACTTCCATTGGATTATCTATGTAATGTTTAACTCTGTGACCATTAACCTTAAATTCAATCTCATTTGAATTTATTAACTCTACTGTTCCGTATGGGAAAACTCTTTTGACTATGAATGGTCCAGACCATCTTGATTTCAATTTCCCAGAAAATAGCTTGAATCGTGAATTGAAAAGAAGAACTCTGTCTCCTTCTTTAAATTCTTTTGAACTTTTGATTCTTTTATCATGCCATTTATTCGTTCTTTCTTTATAGATTAACGAATTTTCATATGCATCATGTCTTAATTCTTCTAATTCGTTTAATTGACTTAACCGTAGACGTCCGGCTTCATGCAAATCAAGATTACATGTCTTCAAAGCCCAAAATGCTTTGTGCTCAATTTCTACTGGAAGGTGACATGCTTTTCCGTAAACGAATCTAAAAGGTGTGGTGCCAATTCGAGTTTTGTAGGCTGTTCTAAAAGCCCAGAGTGAATCCTCCAATTTCATGGACCATTCATTCGGATTTGATCCTACGGTTTTCTCTAGAATAAGTTTTAAAGCTCGGTTGGTATTTTCAACTTGTCCACTTGTTTGTGGATGATAAGCAGTTGAGATTTTATGAGTTACTCCATATCTTTTGAGAACTTTCTCAAGTTTATTGTTACAAAAATGAGTACCCCGATCACTTATTAAAGCTTTCGGTGTTCCGAACCTTGCAAAAAGACGTTTTAAGAAGTTGACTACAACTCGTGCATCGTTAGTTGGGAGAGCTTGTGCTTTCGCCCATTTAGATACATAATCAATGGCAACGAGAATGTAGAGATTATTATGAGATTTTGGAAATGGACCCATAAAGTCAATACCCCAAACGTCAAATACTTCACATACTTGAATGATATTTTGTGGCATTTCATCACGTTGACTTATTTTTTCGGCCCTTTGACATGCATCACAGGATTTGCAAAGAAGGTGTGCGTCTTTAAAAATTGTAGGCCAATAGAATCCAGCGTCGTAAACTTTTCTTGCTGTGAGTTGAGGCCCATAATGCCCTCCTGTTGGTCCTGTGTGACAATGGTTTAAGATTTGACTAGCTTCATCCCCGAATACACATCAGCGGATTATTCCATCGGGACAACTTGTAAACAAATGTGGATCTTCCCAGAAATAGTGTTTTATATCACTAAAGAATTTCTTTCGTTATTGGTACGACAACCCTTTTTCAAGGAATCCACATACTAAGTAGTTTGCATAGTCTGCAAACCATGGAATTTCATTATAATCGATCTTCAAAAGATATTCATCAGGAAAATTATCTTGTATGGCCGATTCATTTAGAACTTCTATTTCAGAATTTTCAAGACGAGAAAGATGATCAGCGGCGAGATTCTTTGCTCCCTTTTTGTCTCGGATTTCAATATCGAACTCTTGTAAGAGTAAGATCCAACGGATTAATCGTGGTTTGGCATCTTGTTTTGAAAATAGGTATCTAAGAGCAGAATGGTCGGTATAGACCACCGTTTTAGCTAGAACGAGATATGAATGAAATTTGTCAAAAGCAAAGACAATAGCAAGGAGTTATTTTTTAGTAGTTGTGTAATTTGTTTGTGCTCCTTGTAACGTCTTAGTAGCGTAATAAATAGGTTGAAATCGTTTTTCAATCCTTTGTCCTAAAACGGCTCCCATTGCAAAATCACTTGCATCGCAAATGAGTTCAAATGGTAGATTCCAATTTGGAGTTATCATGATCGGCGTATTAGTGAGTTTTTCTTTAAGAATATTAAAAGATTTGATGCATTCATCTGAAAATATGAATGGAGCATCCTTTTCTAGGAGTTTATTCTTAGGAGTGGCAATTTTAGAAAAATCTTTTATGAAACGTCGGTAAAAACCGGCATGCCTTAGAAAACTCCTAACTCCTCTAACATTGGTGGGATGTGAAAGTTTAGCAATTACATCTACTTTAGCTCTATCCACTTCAATTCCTTCCTTTGAGATTTTATGACCAAGAACGATGCCTTCTTTAACCATGAAATGGCATTTCTCCCAATTAAGAACTAGATTTGATTGTTCGCATCTAATAAGCATTCGTTCAAGATTAACTAGACATGATTCAAATGTATTACCGAAGACTGAAAAGTCATCCATGAAAACTTCCATGCATTCTTCTATCATGTCATGAAAAATTGCCATCATGCACCTTTGAAAGGTTGCAGGGGCGTTGCAAAGTCCAAATGGCATGCGTTTGTAAGCAAAAGTACCATAAGGGCACGTGAATGTGGTTTTATCTTGGTCTTCGGGTGCTATTGGAATTTGAAAATATCCGGAAAAACCGTCAAGAAAGCAATAGTAACTATTTCCAGCTAACCTTTCCAACCTTTGATCAATGAAAGGTAAGGGAAAGTGATCTTTTCTGGTGGCGTCATTTAGTTTTCTATAATCAATACAAACACACCATCCTGTTACAGTCCTAGTAGGAATAAGCTCATTTTTTTCATTTGTGATGACAGTCATGCCACCCTTCTTAGGTACGTATTGAACTGGGCTTACCCATGGACTATCAGAGATTGGATAAATTAATCCTGCATCAAGCAGTTTAATAATTTCTTTCTTAACAACATCTTGCATATTAGGATTTAGTCTTCGTTGGCGTTGCACATAGGTTTTATGACCTTCTTCCATAAGGATTTTATGTGTGCAATACGAAGGACTTATGCCTTTAATGTCATGAATCTTCCATGCAATAGCTGGTTTATGAGCTTTTAACACAGAAATGAGTTGAGATTTTTCATTTTCAGTAAGATAGGACGATATTATTTCAGGTAATTCAGATTCACCATGTAAATAAGCGTATTCCAAATGGTTTGGAAGTGGCTTTAACTCTAATGTCGGTGGTTCTTCTATCGATGATTTGTATCGATATCTGTCTTTCTCTTTTAGCATTTGAAATTCTTCTGTTGTTGGTTCATAATCATTAGCCATGAGCGTAGCTAACAATTCAGCTTCATCAATTAGTTCAGTTCCTTCTCCTAAAGAACATTCTCCTGTTCCTTGTAATTCTGGAAATTCTTCTAACAATTCTGCATGTGAATCTATAGTTTGAATATAATAACATGTATCATCTGCAGATTGCGGTTGTTGCATGGCTCTATCAACAGAAAAGGTAACACTCTCGTCCTCTATACTTAGGGTCAGTTTCTTACCGAACACGTCTATTATTGCTTTAGCCATGTTTAAGAATGGTCTTCCTAATATAAGAGGAACTCGAGAATCTTCTTCCATGTCCAGAATAACAAAATCTACTGAAAATACTAAAGTACCAACTTTAACTAGCATGTTCTCCATTATCCCTCTAGGATATTTTACTGATCGATCGGCTAGTTTTATGCTTATTCGTGTTGGTTTCAATTCTCCAAGGTCTAGTTTAGCGTATAGTGAATATGGCATTAAATTTATACTAGCACCTACGTCTGCCAATGCTTCTATTGAACTAAGACTACCCAGAAAATCTGGAATTGTGAAACTTTCTGGATCTGAGAGTTTTTCTGGTATCTTATTTAACAATACTGCAGAACAATTAGCATTCATTGTAACAGCCGGAAGTTCTTCCATTTTCTTTCTATTTGTGATTAGATCTTTCAGAAATTTAGCATATCTAGGCATTCCTGATATCACATCAATGAAAGGAAGATTGAAATTTATTTGTTTAAACATATCCAGGAATTTGAATTGTTCAGCTTCAAGTCTTTCTTTTCTCATTTTACTTGGGTAAGGAAGTGGTGGTTGGTATGGTTTAACATAAGGCTTTGCCTTAACTGTGTTATCTTCATTAACCTTTTCAACTACCGGTTCTGATTCTTTATCTTGCTCAGGCTGTGGTGCCTATGTAGTAGGAATAGAGTCATCAGAAATTTCAGGCATTTCATGTGGTTTAAGTGTAATACCACTTCTCGTGGTAATGGCTTTAGCTGTTTCATTCCGGGGGTTAGCATTTGTATCGCTAGGTAGACTTCCCGATTTTCTTTCACCTATCAACCTTGCTAGGTTGCTTACTTCTTGTTCCAGATTTTGAATAGAAGCTTGTTGATTTCTAAATGCTTGAGCATTTTGTTCATTGGTTTGTTTCTGAGATGTGAAAAACTGCGTTTGAGATTCAACTAGCTTCGACATCATATCTTCTAAATTTGGCTTTTTATCATCAGTTTGTGGTGGTTTAATTGGAAAAATATGTCTTTGCTGATTGTAAGTATTGTTGGATACGTGTTGATTGCTAGGACCTTGTTGTTGTTGTATGGAACATTTCGGTTATAATTCTGATTTTGATTGTAGATTGGTCTTGGCGGTTAATAATTATTCTGATAATTATTTCCAGGCCTTTGATTTATGTATGAAACATTCTCTCTTTGTTCCATTGTTTGTTCAATACTTAGATAATCTTTTGTTAAATGTGGTCCTCCACACTGCTCACAACTAATTCGTATTGAGTAAATATCTTTAGTCATCTTTTCCATTCGTCTTGCGGACATGGAATCAAAGTCATGGCTAGAATTGGCTCTAGCCGCTTTAGATGATCTAACGATGTCTTTTTCTTGATGCCACTCATGTGAGTGGGAAGCAGTGTTATCAATAATTTTGTAAGCTTCAGTTGCGGTTTTATTCATAATGGAACCACATGCTGCTATATCGATGTCTTTTCTTGTAGTAATGTCGCATCCTTGATAGAATATTTGCACTATTTGATAAGTGTCTAAACCATGTTGCGGACATCCTCTTAACAACTTTCCAAATCTTGTCCACGCCTCATATAGTGTTTCATTTGGCTTTTGTGTGAACGTAACAATTTCTCCTTGAAGTCTCACGGCTTTAGATGCCGGAAAGAATTGTTTAAGAAATTTTTCAACTAAAATATCCCATGTATCAATCGCCCCTTCAGGTAACGATTCTAACCAATCTTTGGTTTCTCCCTTTAAAGTCCAGGGAAATAACATGAGATAGATCTGTTCATCCTCAACTTCTCTGATTTTGAATAGAGTACAGATCCTATTAAAGGTACGAAAATGTTCTTTTGGATCTTCCTTCGGCGCACCACTAAATTGGCATTGATTAGTTACCATGTGTAGGATTTGTCCTTTTATTTCATAATCTGTTGCATTAATGTCTGGTTGAGTAATTGCGTGACCTTGGCCAGTGCGTTTAGCCCTCATTCGGTCTTCCATACTTAGAGGTTCCAGATTTTCCATGATTGAATTTGTTGAATCTGAATCACTAGAGGATTCTGACTTAATGGTTTCTTCCTCGACAATCTCTGGATGAGTGATTTGTGGTTCAGGAGGAATAATTAGTGGTTCAGGATCTCTGAATTGTCCCTGAATATTCTTCGAATTCTCAATTGTGAGGTCGGGTTCAAAAAATGTATTATCGGAAATTTGAATTGGAGTACTTGGTCGACTAGATGATGATTCTAAAGAAAAATCAATGACGACAATATTGGCTAGATGTCTTGATCGAGTTACAGGTGGTGAACGTATGAAAGGTGGTGAACGTTTTGCTCGGTGCATGAATATCCTATTAGTTATAAAAATAAAAATTATATAAGTTATCAAATTAATAGACTTTTCTGATTTTGCTCACGTTTCGGATAGCCAATAGATGCATCAGGTAGCCAGGACCCTTTAAATCGGAAGCCTACAACTCGCCACTAACAAATCCAACTATTACTACGAACCAGAAAATTTTGGATGTCTATCAATTTAACCGCTTAAAATAATTTTTCGTTTTGAAATTTTAGAGGAGAAATAGAAAATTCTATGTTCTTTTAACTAGAAAGTCGAGAAATAAGAAAGAAAAAGAGTGCGTCGTAAAACGTCGAAAAATAAAAGTCGAAAAATAATAATAATAAAATGCAGCGTTGAAACTTAAAAGTCTAAAAACTAAAAATTAAAACTTACGTCTAAAGGTATTAAAGCTTAAAGGAATTCTATATCCAAAATGGCAATAACTTAATTAAGCACTAAAATCTTAAAACGGCGTCGCTAAATTCTAAAGCACCTAAATCTTAGTCTAAAGAAATGCACTTAAGGGATTTTAAGGCAAAGCCTAAAAATCTAGAGCTATTATGACAAAATACTAAGTTTAAAACTAGTTACAAACGAAAAAAAATAAATTACGAAATAAACGATAAAAATATACAATTTATAACTAGAATGATAAAAATACAAATTTTATAAAAATATTATTTTTATATTATTATTTTATAAAAGTAGTAATTTATATAATTAATAATAATTTTAAAACTTAATATTACTAAATATAAATTAAAATTAAACTTAAAAACTAATTAAATAACTAATAACTAATTAGGGTTAATAATAATAATAATAATAATAATAATAATAATAATAATAATAATAATAATAATAATAATAATAATAATATAAATTAAACCCTAATCCGTATTAATTGCAGTACTAGGTTTCAGCTGTCACAGCCCTCATGCGACCGCATGAGTTTTGCACTTGAGGGCCATGCGATCGCATGGAATCAGATACCAGGCCAGGAGTTGGGCTTCGACAGGCTCGGCCCAGATTCTTTTTACTTATTTTTTTAAAATATAAAAAATATTTATAGAATATTTATATAAAATATAATAAACTTATATTTTAAAATCTTAAAAATAAAAGTACTTTTTATATAAAGTCTTAAAAATATATTTTTTCTTTTTATTATATATTTTTTATATATATAACACTTGTTATTAATACAAAATATTTTTACGAAATACAAAATAATATATTTTTACAAAAATATAGTTTACAAAAATATAGTGTTTTGATTCGGCGTCCTCGGCAGCGGCACTAAAAATACTTGATGTTATGCGATGTGTATACGAAATATTTATATTTTTATTACGAAATACTATTAAATACGATACAATTTTACACAAGTTATTTATTTATTTATAGAGTGGATATACCTAAACCTTGCTACAACACTTATAGGCAGTGTACCTAATCGTACAGTAGTGTAGTTTTTAGTAAGTCCGGTTCGTTCCACAGGGAGCTAGCCAAGTTTAACGCTATATTTTATTTTAAACTAATATTTGTATATATATATATATATATATATATATATAAGTAGTATTATTATTATAAAATAAAAATGGAGTTTTACCGTTTAATGACCGGTTTGTCGATTTTATGTCTTAAGTCACAATTAAAACCTAATGTAAAAAAATAAAAATAACTTAATTTAAAGCGTAAAGTAAATGATGATAATAAAAGTGCGATAATTAAAAAGTGCGATAAATAAAATTGCGATAATTAAAAAGTACGATAATTAAAAGTGCGATAAGATATAAAATAAAGAAATTATGCTTATTTAAACTTGCGTAATCATGATGTTTGACGTGTTTATTTTAATTTATTACCATGGGTTAATTGTCATTTGTCCTGGATTATTCAATATGTCCATACGGTTTTTGTCCATAACAGTCCATCAGTCATAAATATAAAGTGCAAGTGTCCTCGTCAAATTATACTTATACCCGAAGTCAAATATTCCAACTAATTGAGGACTTAAACTGTAATAAGGTTTTAATATATTGTTAATGATTACACCAAGTTATCGACTGTGTGCAATCCAAGGTTTTAATACTTTATTATCAATTACACCAAGTGTCCTTGTATGTAATCCACCCCTATTTTAATGAGTCCATTGACTATTAATCCATTCTCGTGTCCGGTTAAATGAACGATTATTAGTACTTATAAATATCCCGCCCATCGTGTCCGATCGAGTGTATGTGGTTATTTATAGGTACGTCCAATTGTAAATCTCTATATTAAATTAACGAACTATCATTCAGTTAAATAAATATAAAGCCCATTAATAGTCCATAGTCCAATTTTCACAAGTGTCGGTCTTTTGTCCAAACCCCAATTATGGTACAAAGCCCAATTACCCCGTCTTTAATATTTAGCCCAACATCACGATTACTTCGATTTAAATAAGCATAATAATAACTTAGCTACGAGACATTAATTTAAAAAGGTTGAACATAACTTATAATGAGTATTAATCGCGTAGTGTTACACGGACAGAATTTCGACTTACAAACTTAAAACATTCGCCACTATAACCTTATTATTATTAACTTAATTTTAAAATTAAAATATAAATATAAATATAAATATATATTGAGAGTGAGAGAGATTGAATATTGTGTAATTCATTCGGCCGAATTCGTTGCTTTTTATAGCACTTGGGCAGCTACTGGACTTCATGCGATCGCATGGAGTTTATGCCTCCAGGCCATGCGATCGCATGGCACCATTTTACAGCTCAGGATCTTTTGTTTGCAAGCTTGCCGACACTTATTATATATATATATATATATATATATATATATATATATATATATATATATATATATATATATATATATATATATATATATATATATATTATATATATATATTATATTTATATGTATAGTTGACTTGTCATTTTAGCTCCGTTGCGTCGCGCGTTGAGAGTTGACTCTGGTCCCAGTTTCGGATTTTCGAACGTCCTTTCGTACTATTTAATATCTTGTACTTTGCGTTTCGTGGCTCGTACTCTTGTAACTTTTAGACGTTTCTCATCAATAATTTGAACCACTTTGATTGTACTTTGTACTTTTTAGCGTTTTGGTCGTTTGCGTCTTCAAATCGTCGAATCTGTCTTTTGTCTTCACCTTTTATTATTTAAACGAATATCACTTGTAAATAGAACAATAGCAACTAAAAGCTAGTCTTTCTTGAGGGATAATGCTATGAAATATATGTTCGTTTTTAGCATTATCATCAGGCAACCTGTAGAGATGATTTACAGTTTAATTGGTCTAGATCAATCTACGCTTGATCAGGTATTCATAGATCTCAAGGATCTAGATCAAGAGTTGAGCGTAGAGATCTGGTCAGGGTAAAATAAAGCACAAATAAACACGAGACTCCCCTATTAGAATGAAAACTCTAATCTGATGAAGAAACACAGAGAAGCAATGAACAAGAAGCAGCAGAAGACAATCAATAACCAGTTCTTCAAGATCGGCCAAGAAGAACAAACCCTAACCCTAATTTTTCAAAATTAGGGTTTTCAAAAGAACACCACAAATCTGTCAACAATCGGTTGATAGAAACACCGGGAAACAATTAGAGATCGATCTGCTCTGATACCATGAAAAGTATACGAATCAAACACCAAAAACAATCAAATTTCAATAACAGAGATTTGTACTTCGTTTGAATCACCAAAACAGTACATAAATTGCGATCTTCTTAATATAGAAGAAGATTGTTAAGGTTCAATCAAACTAGAAACCAAAATTACAAGATCATAACAGATGATCACTCGGCTAGTCGAGAGAGAAAGCAAAAACACAGAAATCGATTGAATGAATGAATCAATCACATAATAACCCTAAAATCTATGCTATATATATAAATTAAGAATGACAAGTTTAGCCCCTCTTGAATGGACAGCTATAATCCTTGAGCACCAAGTAATTCCATAAGTTCCATTCCAGTCCTCATGTTTCTTTAGTTTTATCACCAGCCATCCAAAATCATCCATCTTGACATTTAACTACAAACACATAAAATAAACAAAGTAAAAAAGAATAAAAATAACAAGAATAAGAATAAGATTGTAAACATAATATAATTCATCAATATATATATATATATATATATATATATATATATATATATATATATATATATATATATATATATATATATATACACACACACAGTGGTAGGATCAAGGGGGAAGTAACCAATCGGGGGGAAGCGGGGGGAAGCAAAAAATTTTTTTTCGTTTTTTGAAAAAACTTTGTTCACGAATATTATAGATTGAATGAAAATATGAACATTTAATAAAGACACTTTGTGATAAATGTTTTTATTTTGGCGGAAAAACGCTCGAAGAATTAATATATAACAATTATCGTATTTTTCGAGCGTATTTTGAGGTTTTAGATATTAGGGTTTATAGGGTTTAGATATTAGGGTTTAGAAATTTAGGTTTAGGGTTTAGATTTAGGGTTTAGATTTAGGATTTAGATTGAGTTTTTAACACGAACGGTTTAGAGTTTAGGTTTTAGGGTTTAGGGTTTAGGGTTTAGGGTTTAGGGTTTTGGGACTAAACCCAAAACACTAAACCTTAAACTCTAAATCGGGCTAAATTTTACTTCACAAAACATGAAGAAAAAAAAACGTTAACATTCTTCACGATTAATATTATCTTGAAAGTTATTTTGTCGATCGTTTTCCCGCCTAAATAATAACATTCGTCACGAAGTGTCTTTTTTAAATGTTCATATTTTAGTGTGATCTTGATGCCTGAAATTTGTTTTTTCAAAAAAATGAAAAAAAAAGAAAATTTTTTTGCATCCCCCCGCTTCCCCCCAATCGGTTACTTCCCCATTGATCATGCCTCTATATATATATATATATATATATATATATATATATATATATATATATATATATATATATATATATATATATATATGTATTGGTAGGATCAAGAGGGAAGTAACCATTCGGAGGGAAGCGGGGGAAGTAAAAAATTTTTTTTTTCGTTTTTTGAAAAAACTTTGTTCACGAACATTATAGATTGGATGAAAATATGAACATTTAATACAGACACTTTGTGATAAATATTTTTATTTGGCGGGAAAACACACGAAGAAGTAATATATAACAATTATCGTATTTTTCGAGCGTATTTTGAGGTTTTAGATATTAGGGTTTGAATATTAGGGTTTGAATATTAGGGTTTAGATATTAGGGTTTATAGGGTTTAGATATTAGGGTTTAGAAATTTAGGGTTTAGGGTTTAGATTTAGGGTTTAGATTTAGGATTTAGATTGAGTTTTTAACACGAACGGTTTAGAGTTTGGGGTTTAGGGTTTAGGGTTTGGGGTTTTGGGTTTATGGAATAAACCCAAAACACCAAACCCTAAACCCTAAACCCTAAAATCTAAATCGGGCTAAATTTTACTTCACAAAACATGAAAAAAAAAACGTTAACATTCTTCACGAACAATATTATCTTGAATGTTATTTTTGTCGATCGTTTTCCCGCCAAAATAATAACATTCATCACGAAGTGTCTTTTCTAAATGTTCATATTTTCATCCAATCTATAATGTTCGTGAACAATGTTTTTTCAAAAAACAAATTTTTTTTTTTGCTTCCCCCCGCTTCTCCCCGATTGGTTACTTCCCCATTGATCCTGCCCTTATATATATATATATATATATATATATATATATATATATATATATATATATATATATATATATATATATATATATATATATATATAACAAAAATAACTTCTACTGGTGTTCATCTGTTATCTAACTGTTTTACCTCCTTGTACATGCATCACATCGATCGCTACTAGTTAGTTTGCGCTGTCAAAAAATCGCGGCACATGGGAATGTGCAAGCAATGAGAGTTAGACCTATAAGCTACATTGTTGATTCATAATAAATTTGTAGGGAACTAGTGATTAATAACAGTTTAGTTAATATAGGGGTCATGAAAGGTTAAACTGGAAAGATTTGTGAGTTAGTGACCTCTGCCATATGCTTGTACTAAACAGCTTATCACATGGCACAACTAAGGACTGGTAGAGAACTCACAATACAAATATGGCCCTATTTTCTTTATTACTACTTATACTTACATTTTTAAGTTACAGCTGTTTTTACTTTTATTACAGCACTCCCAATAGAGATGTGAAAGTGTTGTGAATCTTCTAGCCAATAATTGGCACCATTAGGAGCAAAGTGCCAAAGTATTGCCAATCTTAGCTAGCCAATGGTTTAGTGAATGTTGAGCATTTTTTTTCACGAACTTTATTGGTGTAGTTAGTTGTACATTTGGGTATAAGATGTGTACTATAGTTTATTTAATTTATATATAGTGGTTGAGAAAGGGTGTGATTGTTGGGAGTGATATGTGATGGGTTAGTGGTGAAAAGAATTAGGAAGAAAATGACGATGTGTCGCTGATGTGGCAGTGTATTAATTTGAAGAAAGGGTTTCATTGTTGGGAGTGCTCTAATGTCGTAGAACGGTTATAACTTTATTTATCTTCTAGAATGATTTCATCTTACTTGGAATGTTTTTCGATCAATAGAATGCAGTAACATTTCAATTTTGTTGCGAGGATACTTAAATAGTTGTCGAGTGATCTAAACCGCAAAGGCCACTTTTTTGTATATATTTTGTATGAAAATGAAACTATTATTAATTTTTTTTTTTGGCGAAAATACATATTATGTATATAAATAAAAAAGATCTGATGATCTGATACAACTTGTGCGCTCTAATGAGTATCAGTTCAGGAGTTGATATAATCTTCACTAAATACTATTCTACTGGTTCAGTTTTAAAATCAGCTCTGTTCACTAGAGTGGAAGGAAGAGTATGTACATGAATTCCCTTGTTATGTTAATAAATGAAATAAATAAATAATAAATATAAATATATACATAAAAAAGCGAAGATAAAAACTAAACTTTTTTATCGACTTATGAAATAGTAGTACATGATTGGGATATTTAAACTTAGGAATAAAAAATAAAGTTTTTTCCTCCGATTCTTTTTAAAATTTTGTGTTCTGATTCTCTACTATAAGTGCGCTTGATCGTTGTCGTTACCACCTAAAGTACTCAATTTGCTAGGGCATCCGAATTATGTTCAGCTGAAAAGGCATTGGTCAGCTCTGTTATGAATGTTTTTCAAGTGTAGGAAAACAAATTGAATGGTAAAAGAATTATACAAGTAGCCTTGGGCCCGTTAGTTGTGGGCTCAAATAGAGCAATGTGAGCTGACATGACACGAACAAAATTAGGGATTATCACGTAAATACTCATTTTTTCTACATTTTTATGACTTAGAACCAAAAAAAAAAGTTGACAATTAGTCAGCGCAAGGTGCCTCTTTGCGACCTTGCATCCCGGTAGACGCAAGGTGCCTCTTGCGACCTTGCTTCCCGGAGACACAAGGACGCAAGGTGCCTCTTTTTTTGGCGAAAATAACGAGAACTTTATAAAAATGGAAAATATTTTCGAAAAGAAAACGAATTCAACGAGAAGTACAAAAGAGGAACCCGATGAGGCACGTACCTAGAAAGTGACTAACTATCAAACTATCTATCCCGAGCCTCATCTAACTTAAACCGAATCGAAATCAATAAACTTAAAGCAAACGAGTACAATAATTACGAATACAAAAGAATATAACGAGACATGAACCCGATATACGAGGACTCAAATGTCCTTAATGAACACACTGAACTTTGTCATTTCAGCACCTTGAACTACTTTTTGCTTACGTTTTTGCCGTTTCTTGTTCAAAAACGGCGCACGCGGGATTATTTTTTTTGAGTTATTAAGGTTATCCGTAACCGGTTCATTCTCGGCCATACTCATCATCATAATATCAAAAGCCGCGAAAGCTTCTTTGGACATCTTATGATCTGCCTCTTGATCCTGCCTCATATCATAATTAATGAAAAATTTCAGAAATTTCATCAAACACCTTACGCGCAATTTACTGTAAGATTAAATGTGCAAGATACACCATATACTTATATGGCTAAATTTATTTGAGCCTTCGGGGTCACACACATATACACCTAGACGTCAAATGAAATATATATATATGATGTATATATATTACTCAAGTAACGAAACAAGTTAAAATAATTAGTTATGAATTGATTAATTAAGTAATTAGTTTATATGAATTAATTATCTAAAATTAAATAAGAGATTTAATAGTTTAATTAATTAAATCATACTCCGTATCTTTTAATAATCAACATGTTTGTTGCTTTCGGCCTAGTGCAGTAGTTTGGTCACAAAAGGAATTAAACATCTTGAGTGGAGTATACCTACTATCTTGTTTTAAATTAAAAAGTAGATCAAAATTATTGACCACTAACTTATGAGTGTTTGTATGTGTATATAATACATATAAAACCTCACAACATATAGTTTTGCTCTCTGACATTCTTTTGTGTACAAAAAGAGAAGAAAACCAATTTTTCATATAAGGCTCACAAACACCAAAGCAAAGTTTACATTGTTTTTGGTTTCTTCTGAAATCAAATCGGAAATAATACATACGGAATATTAGTTCTTGTATTAATATAATTTGATTATATTAATACGTTACTTGGGGTTTGGACTAGCATCCATTGACAGTCGCTTGAAGTGTAGTGTGGACTATCCAAAGAGACGGTCATAATTTTGATCGTGAGTTTCTCTCCATCAATTCATTTCTTCAAGAAAGGTATAACGTTTACTCACTTTGTGAATTTATATATTTTGAAAATTATTAGTGGTGTAATTGGATCTTGTTGGAACCGTGAATCGTGTGCATGTTTTGTAATGTAAAATATGTTTATTTTAACTATCCGCTGCGTTAATCTGAATGAAAAGTACACACGGTTTTCCATCAGTGGTATCAGAGCCGCTTTTACACCATTTTAATTGTCACGTGATTTTCTGAGATCTAGTTTTGTGGTGAATTGGTAAAAAAAAAACTTTTTTTAATATAATTTCAACATGTTTGTTTTAAATTAAACCTCATGAGGCACAAATAAGATCTGAAAAAATATCACTATTATAAATTTTAAATTTATTATGCCTTGAATAATTGTTCTTTATTTCATTCCATGGTTGTACACATGCATTGTAATCATGGACAAGCCATATGTATTTTTTAATAATATAGTTATTAGAATTGTGATTGCACACATAGTCTATAATGCCCCGACCTATGTATGATTGTTGTGATTGTTGATTACGGCAATATTATGTCATGTTGATTAATTGTATTATTAATAAGGCCATTTTTGAAGCCAAAATTGTATTATATTTATTTTTCATTTTCATAAGTATTGTATTTAAGTTTATTCTAAATTGTAAAAGTATTAGATTAGTTGTATTTTTCAATTTTATATAAATGTAATAAGATGGAGATTAAAGATAAAGATGCAACGTGGAGTTTGACTTAGAAGATGGCGAACAGGTCAAGTTGACAACGATGGCGTTTGTCAAGTTTTCACTTGATTCTTGAATCAAGTGAGAGCTACGATATTACACTTAGTTTGACCTCTTGATCCCATGTCGGCTCATGGGATCGAGAATAGGATTTTCGGGCTAGGCTATGTGTGTGTGTGATGCATGATATGGTTATGTTTTATCTTTGCATTATACATAATTGTTGATTAGAACATATGCTAAATGTTTTTGATGAAAACATCAAATAAAACCGGAAAAAGTTTCAAAGATTAAAAT
The DNA here is from genome assembly GCF_046630445.1 of Rutidosis leptorrhynchoides. NCBI lineage: Eukaryota > Viridiplantae > Streptophyta > Magnoliopsida > Asterales > Asteraceae > Rutidosis > Rutidosis leptorrhynchoides. Next base: position 51,689,532 of record NC_092340.1, read on the forward strand.
TGATGATTTTAAAAGTTAAACTCTAACGAGTTTAAAGTTAAATGATTTTTGAAACACAAATTATGTATGACCGAAATCTTTTAAAATTGTTTTAAAATGATACACGTTTGTGAATTTGTTATTTTTATATATATAATAAAATAACAAACTAGATGCATAAACACGATCGACATATATATAATTGGTTAAAATGGTTTTTAACAAATAGTGTAGCGAATCTTGTGTGCATGCATTATTCGTTAAAACAAACCATTTTAAAATACCCATCAAATTTAAGTCATGCCATCCAATGAGCTTGTAAACACTCCTCGTTATTTTTTGGTTACGGTGAGACCTAATTGAATTATAGCCACGAGGTATATTTTCAGTTACGAGTGAGACTAGGCTGAATTTCCACTGTTTTCAAATTGGACGACTTAATCGTATTCACGGTGAGACCTGAGTTCGAGGCAAGGATGGGACAGACATGCTAGTAGATAATAGTGGTTTGTTAAACTACACATATTTCTAAGTCCCATAAAGATCTAAGAGTTGCACTTGTGATGCAATTGGTAACCGCTACCTACCAATACGCTCTATAACTGCTAGCTGATCAACAGATGTAGTTATGGAACCTCTATGTGGATCTTAGGCTTTCGTAAATTAATTGTTTTTAAAAAATGTTAACTCTTGGGTAATTATTTTATTAAAGTATTATATCGAAAATATTAAAATTGAACCTTTTTCTTTTGTAGATGCCAAACAATCAAAACGTAAACTAAAACACCATCCGTTCTTTGTTGGAGAAGGAGAAACTCAATGGTTCAAACTTCCTCGATTGGTACCGCAACCTAAGAATTGTTCTCAAATATGAAGGAAAGTTGAACAAAATTGAAGAACCCTTACCCGAAGCTCCTCCTGAGACAGCTACTGCTGCTCAAAAGAATGCTTATCAGAAGTTGTTTGATGAGCAAGAGAAGATAGCTTTAATCATGCTTGCTAGTATGACTTCTGACCTCCAAAAGGAAATGGAAGATCGTACAGCATACGATATGATGACTGAGCTGAAAAATATGTTTCAGAAACAAGCTAGTCAAGAGTTATATGAAACTTATAAGCTTCTTCAAACATGTAAAATAGAGGAGGGTCAATCAGTGAGCTCTCGTGTCTTAAAAATGAAAAGCTACATTGACCGATTGGAAAAACTTGGAACTACCTTGCCGCCTAACTTGGCTATGAACACAGTTTTGGTTTCACTACCAAAATCGTATCACCAATTTGTGATGAATTACAATATGCAAGGTTGGGAGAAATCTCTGGCAGAGGTGCACTCGATGCTCAAAACTGCTAAACATGATATTTCATATAAGGTTTCCAATCCAGGTGTCCTGATGATTAGGGATGGTAAGGTGAAAAAGAATAAGCTGAAAACTTGGGGAAAAGGAAAAGGCAAGGCAATTGCAAAGAAAAAGATTCCACCACCTCCCAAGAAAGAAAACCCAGCAAAAGACGCCGAATGTTTTCACTGTGAAAAAGTTGGCAACTAGAGGAGGAACTGTCCTTCCTACTTATCTGAGTTGAGAAAAGGCAAAGCTGGCCAGACCAGCAAATCAGGTATATTTCATATACAGTTATATACTTTTTCTAGTGATTCCTGGATTTTTAATACTGGTTGTGGTACTCACATCTGTAACAATATGCAGGGAGTGAGAAGAAGTAAGAGACTGAAGAACAACACACTAGACTTAAGAGTGGGCAATGGGGCTCGAGCTGCAGTCGAAGCTATTAGCACCTATGAGCTTACTCTACCTAGTGGTCTTATTATTTTGTTGGAACAATGTCATTATGCTCCTAGTATTACGAGCAATGTAATTTCAGTTTCTCTTTTGAAAGATGTTGGTTTTGAACTTACATTTACGCACCTTGGTATTTCAGTTTCTAAGAATAATGTATTTTATTTTAATGCTATTCCACGTGATGGTATTTTTGAAATTGATATGCATGGTGTGATTTCAAATAATAATTATGTATATACCTGTACTGCCAAAAGAGTCAAGCAAGACTTGAATAATACCTATCTATGGCATTGTCATCTTGGTCATATAAATAAACAACGCATTTCAAAACTCCAATCTGATGGGCTTTTGGAATCAACTGGCTCTGAGTCATTTGATGTATGCGTGTCATGTTTATGTGGAAAGATGACAAAGGCTCCTTTCTCTGGTTTAGGTGAAAGAGCTAAAGATCTTTTAGGACTAATACATACTGATGTATGTGGCCCTTTTAGAACTATGTCTAGAAATGGTGAATCATACTTCGTTACATTTACTGATGATTATAGTAGATATGGTTATGTTTACTTGCTGAAACATAAACATGAAGTTTTTGAAACGTTCAAAATCTTCCAAAATGAAGTAGAGAATCAACTTGGAAAGACCATTAAAGCCCTTCGCTCTGATCGGGGAGGGGAATATATGAGTCAAGAGTTTTTGGACCCCTGAAGAATCGTGGGATTGTCTCACAGTTCACTCCACCTTACACACCACAGCACAATGGTGTGTCGGAACGGAGGAATCGAACTTTACTTGATATGGTTCGATATATGATGAGTCTAACTACTCTACCAATGTCTTTTTGGGGTTATGCATTAGAGTCTGCTGTACGCATACTCAATATGGTTCCAACCAAGAAGGTAGAAAAGATACCATATGAGTTATGGCATGGAAAGAGTCCTAAGTTGTCTTATTTGAAAGTATGGGGTTGTGAAGCGTATGTGAAACGTGACACTTCAAACAAGTTAGAACCCAGAGGTATCAAATGTCACTTTGTGGGATACCCAAAAGAAACAATGGGTTACTACTTTTACTACCAAGCTGAAAATAAAGTGTTTACTGCTCGTTTTGCTGAATTCTTTGAAAGAGATCTTCTCTTACAAGAAGTCAGTGGGAGTAAAGTAGATCTTGAAGAAATTCAAGAATCACAAAGTAACATACCTTCTGAAGGCACTAACCAACTGCACGTTGAAGCTGAACACACTGTTGATGAGCCAGAACGTGTTGCACCTGTAATTCGTAGATTTAGTAGAACTCCTCATCAACCTGAGAGGTTAAATCTTCTGATTAATTCAGATGAATCTCATCTAGGGGATTATGATGAACCCTCTAGCTACCGTGAGGCCATATCAGGTTTAGAATCTGAAAAATGGCGAGATGCTATGGATACAGAGATGCATTCCATGAAATAAAATCAAGTATGGGACTTGATTGATCTTCCACCCAATTTTAAAGTAGTTGGGTGTAAATGGGTCTTCAAGAAGAAGGCTGACATGGACGGTAATGTAAACACTTTTAAGGCTCGATTTGTGGCAAAAGGTTATACTCAAACTCAAGGAATTGATTATGAGGAAACTTTTTCACCAGTCGCGAGCATTAAATCAATTAGGATACTTATTTCCATAGCTGCTTTTCATGATTATGAAATATGGCAAATGGATGTCAAAAACCGCTTTCCTAAATGGCGATCTAAGCGAGGACGTATATATGGTTCAGCCGGAAGGGTTTGTGAATCCTAAGCATCCTACTAAAGTATGCAAGCTTCTAAAATCCATTTATAGATTAAAGCAAGCATCCAGGAGCTGAAATCTTAAGTTTGGTCAGAAAATCAAAGAGTTTGATTTTTCTCAAAACCAAGATGAGCCCTGTGTTTACATTAGAGCTAGTGGGATCAAAGTTGTCTTCTTGATCTTGTATGTTGATGACATACTACTTATTGGAAATGATATTCCAACTTTGCAAGATGTCAAATCTTGTCTTGGAAAATGTTTTGCCATGAAAGATCTTGGAGAAGCTAAGTATATTCTAGGAATCGGGATCTATAGAAATAGATCCAAAAGGCTTATTGGTTTGAGTCAAAGTACATACATTGACAAAATCTTACGAAGATTTAACATGCAAAACTCCAAGCGTGGAGCATTGCCCATGCAAAAGGGCATAACCTTGAGCAAGTCTCAAAGTCCTATCACACCTGATGAGATAAGACGAATGAAATGTGTTCCTTATGCTTCGGCTATAGGATCCATTATGTATGCCATGTTATGTACTAGACCTGATGTCTCGTTAGCCTTAAGTTTGACGAGTCACTATCAACAGAATCCAAGTGAAGAACATTGGATTGCTGTTAAGAGCATTCTTAAGTATTTGCGGAGAACTAAAGATATGTTTTTGGTTTACGGTGGTTTGGAAGAAGTGTTGAGTATTAGATGTTATATAGATGCTAGTTTCCAAACTGATCGATATGATTCTCGATCCCAGTTAGGGTATGTCTTTGTCATAAATGGCGGGGCAGTTGATTGGAGAAGCTCAAAGCAGAGCACAGTCTACAATGGAAGCAGAATACATTGCTGCCTCAGAAGCTGCTCAAGAAGCTGTCTGGATTAGGAAGTTTATTGCTGAACTCGGAGTAGTTCCCAGCATTGAATCCCCTATGAAAATGTACTGTGATAAATCAAGTGCTATTATACTTGCGAAAGAATCACGTGTACGTAAAGGTAGCAGACACATTCTTCGAAAGTTCGACTACATTCAAGAAGTCGTTGAGAGGAATGATATTAGTATTCTTAAGGTTCATACAGATGATAATCTAGGTGACCCGTTCACGAAGCCCATGACACACAACAAGCATGATGATCATGCTAGTAGTATTGGACTTCGTTATGCTGCTGATCTTTTTAATTTGTAATTTAGTATTTGGATATTTTTGGAACATTAAACAGTTTTATCATAATGGATTGATATATTGATGGTATGATCATTTTTATTTATATCATTGTGTTCTATATTAGCATGTTTAATCCATGAGTAATTGTTGATTATTTAAAATCTCCATAATCAATCATGTTATGGGAATAACATGAACTAAGATTAATATGAATAGTTGGTTATATTTATTGATGATAAATAGTTAACTTGTAGAGACCAAATTCATATGTATTCATTGATGATGGATATTGGAATGACCCAACAGAGATATCACTACATGGATCATTATCAGTTGTGAATCTTTTAGTGATTATGTCTTTATGTCCTTAGACTTGAGATGCACGCCGGTTTCGATGTGTGGAATATTGTACTTTGATATGGTTAAATGCTGTCCTGAATAAGGCTGTAATAAAGGCCATTATTGAGTATAATGTAAAGCTCGTGAGAGACATGTGTATGCAATATAGGATTTGTTCCTCCAAAATGTTTGGAGTTACATACTTTTGAGCTCCTCGATGAATGAATAAGATATTTGTGTGGCCGTACCCAGATGTAATTAAGATGATGCTTAATTAATTTAGTGATCTAATTCAGTTCTAAGATCGAGAAATAAAATCATTAAACAAATGAGAATGACCGATGATCCATATCTCAAGTTTAACTAAAGTATCTGAAACAAAAGGACACATGACATTTATCACTTACTAAGTGCAGTTCTGAGAAACTATCCTCAAATGAATTTAGAAACAATGGTGTGTTGCTAGATGCTATACATTGTTTGTATAGTTACCTAGTGTTGTGTCATGCACAAGTGGGAGTCTGTAAGATTAATGTGCAAGATACACCATATAACTATATGGTCAAATTTATTTGAGCCTTCGGGGTCACACATATACACCTAGACGTCAAATGAAATATATATATGTGACGATCGCTCCAAATCCATATGGACGAACACGTCATTCATTAATTTCATTGCGAGGTATTTGACCTCTATATGATACGTTTTGTAAACATTGCATTCTTTTCAAAAGGTACACAATAAATGAATATCAATTTCTAAGGTTTTCAACGTTTTCTACATATAGACAATCACCATAAATAATAGTTTACCATAATACATCTGTTGATAATGAAGTCAAAATAAGATACACGGTGATGATTTTGTGAATGCAAAGTTTTCTTGAATAAAGTATGTATGACTCCATGCACATAGCTTGTATCACATATAAGCAAACAGCGGAAGACTTCTAGAAACCTGAGAATAAACATGCTAACAAGTGTCAACACAAAGGTTGGTGAGTTCATAGTTTTAGTGTTTCGTGTAATCTGTATATAAAAGTGGATCACAAGATTTCAGTTGTTTCATCCAGAAACGTTTATCAATAGATTCTACGTAACAGAGCACCCTGGTAACTAAGCTTTAACGTTATAATGATAAATACCCCATTCTTTTTAATACACGCAAACCAACGTGTCCTAAACTCAAATAACACACGTCCGTTAAAAGGCTAGCGCTCTAGCTCGGACGGGGATGTCAAGCCCTATGGATCCATATACTGTTATTCACTCCCACCAGTCCATATCCTATGTACTGGCAGCTACTAGTTACCAAAGCTAAGGGATTTTCGGTTCAAACTCAGTGTAGAATTTAGTATGTACTTGTGTCCATTGTGTTTAAAATAAAGTGCATGTATTCTCAGCCCAAAAATATAGATTGCAAAAGCAATTAAAAGGGAGCAAATGAAACTCACCTTAGCAGTACATAAAGTCGTTCACCGAAATGTGACCGAAACTTGGAATACCAAATAACCGTAGATCTCAACCTAGAGAACATATGTTGGTCAATAATTGTCTATCAAGCTAGGTCAGGTCATAGTGTATCACAATCCTAATGCCCGAGATCGACATACAAAAGTTATCTAAAGTCGTTTCAAAAAGTCAATTTTGACAGTTGTTTAACAAAATGAGACGTACCTTATATAAGGATTCATTTACTCGGTTGGTAATATTCAAAAATCCAATTTATCAATCTCGTAAACAAGTTGTTTAAATCTTAATTGCAGATTCAAAAGCAATTTCAATTAACGTCAATCATAATTCAGTTGATCATATCTTTTAATCCGTTCATCGAAACTATTCGATATCTAAATGAAAAGTCATTGATTTTTCGCCAGCTTTCCAAAAACATGCATATCATGTACCTTTTACCAGTAATATATGTATTTAATTCGTGATTCATCATAAACTGTTTAACGACAAAATTTAGCATACAAGCATGTATAAATATATATACTCGAGCACTAGACATGGATACACAATTAATATATAAAAGATAAAATATGAGTGCTTACGTATCAATATTGAGATTCAATATTGTAGGAAAGTACGTAGACCCAACGGAGATGATAAACACTAGGTTTGATTCACAAATATACCCCCGAACATTACCCATAATCTCCTTGGCAATAACCCATAATTTTCTTAGCTCTATCTCGCTTGAAAACCATTTTGAAAGTGACACGCTCATAACCTCGTCGTAGTATTTTATGTATAATACTAATTAATAATATTAATAATAATAAGATTAATAATAATATTAATCTTAATAATAATAATAATAATAATAATAATAATAATAATAATAATAATAATAATAATAATAATAATAATAAAATATGGAGTAATATATGATGTGTGAAAACTAAGCCAAAAATCGAGCAATTTATAGAACCTTTTCTGAAAAAGTACCCCATGCGATCGCATGGGATTTGTGCTTCAAGGCCATGCGATCGCATGGCCCTCTGATCCAGCTCACCAACTTTTGTTTTCTTGTTTGTCGACATATTTATTTATTAATATATAATATATATTAATTAATTATATATTATATTATATTCTCGTACATAGTTGAAATTTTCGTTCCGAGGTCTCGTACGTTGTCACTCGACTTATGCCCCGGTTCCGGTTTCTCGAACGCATTTTCGTATGCTTAGAAAACTATCACTTTACGTTTCGTGACTCGTACCTTTGTCAAAATATAGTCTTAAATTATCAATAAACTATACCACTCAAAGTATATCTTAATCTTTCGAGTGTTTTGGTCATTTACTTCTATAAATTATTGTCTCGTTATTTATTAATATAATAGTATTTATCAAACGTTTCATAACCAAATTAATATCTATTCTCATTATTTATAAACACGTTTTAAAATACATCTCACATGTTATTCATATACTTAATTCTAACAGTTAATATTCTTTATTTTTGTATATGTCCAAATTACGTTATTTAAATAAACACACTTAATTAACCAATTCTATTATATCGAAAAACGTTTTCGCACGTTCGAAACACAATCAATTAAATATTATGCAGTTTAGTTTACCACTAACTTTTATCTAACTTTTGTCATCAAACACTTTACCATTTATTCCGAATACCGTTAAAAAGGAATAAATTCTCAAATCAGTGTGGACCTCACAACAGAGACCTAATAAATATCTTTTAATTCAATTGTTTGGCATAATATTTTAACTTCGTAGTTGAATATATCAATCAGATAATCAAACCAATAAGTTTAATGCACATTATCATTTACTTAACACTTTGTTACGTTTTCAGGTTATAGTATATGTATCTATTTACATATAATTGTTCGCGAATCGTCGAGAACAACTGAAAGGTATTTGAATAGTTCAAAAATTTTGAGATTCAGTTTTACAGACTTTGCTTATCGTGTCGAAAATGTTAATCATACAAAGATTAAGTTTAAATTTGGTCAGAAATTTCCGGGTCATCACAGTACCTACCCGTTAAAGAAATTTCGTCCCGAAATTTGAGTGAGGTCGTCATGACTAACAATAAAAATGTTTTCATGCCGTATATGTGTTGATAAATAGAGTTTTATCACCGTTAAATAATATGGATAAAACAATCCGATTATTCGAAGCGTATGAGAGAAGTTATCGTAAAAGAGTGAAATGAAGAATAGAGATTCGTCTTAACTCTTGACGTATTAACGATTGATTTCCGTAATTTAAGGAACAGAAAATCTTCATAATCTAAATAAGATTTGATTCTTCGGAATTTAAGGAAATTAAGATTTCTTTTGATTATGCGTAATTTGCCTCGATTGCTATGTTTGATATTTCGCTATAAATTGACCTCTTTCGTTTCATTATTTTCATCACTCTTACATCTTCTTCCTCATTTCCTATTTTCAAAAGATTGTAAAAAAAATGCTTCATCCAGTTCTAATTCTTGATATACTCCTAACTTTCATATCTGTCATTCTTCTTTTTCATCTACCACCGGAGGAAGTTATTTTCTTCTACCATTACCTTGGGGTTATAGTGTTTTTCATTCTCCCGTGTCTTTATATTGCTATACGCATTGATATACACAGTTTGTAATTTCTGGGTGGTTTTTGGGTTTTATATCTTCCCTTATATTTCGATGTCTCTGCTTCCGTCTTTCCATAATCATTGACATCCACAGTTAATACTCTCTCCAATTTACTGTGATTTATATATACTCTCATTGATATTTTGAAGCTTCATGCTTTTGTTTTATCTTCCCGACTTTAAATCAAACGAATAATGGTCCAGAATTCGTAGGTATGAATTTCGGAATGAACATAACTAATGTTCTAAAAAGAAACGGTAATAGCACAATCTGACTTGTCAAATTACCAGAATACCTCGAAAAAGACCGAATCATTAAGAAAATATTTTCTTGATAGTTTAGAGGTTAAATAGAATGAAATAGTTATGTAACATGGTTTATAATGAGGGTATGATCTGTGAACCTTTATCACATTCCATTAGAAACTCAGCATGACTTACTGTAATATAATCACGTTGATCAAGTGTCATTATATTATACTAATTCATGCTTCAGTTCCCAACACTACTTCAAACATCCATTTTTTGAATTTTTTAGAATTTAGAAACTAAAATAGTTTCTTTTATGATGTAACACAGATAGCGCGAAGAGATAAATAATTTTGGATAATAATAGTTATGAAGATATCTTCAGAAATATCGAAGATATTTATAATGAAAGATATAATGATATCTTAAAATTTCTAATATCGAAGGATGATGAAGAAGATTTGTTCGTAACGGTTTTGAGTCAGGAGCAAGGTATTCGTTAATGACTTCAGTAGATACTGAATCATTTGTATTCTTTGAAGGCGGGTTTAGTCTTTGTGATTTGTCCACAACCTCCTTCATGGTTTGCTCAATCCGTTTTTCAGTTCCAAACCTTCTCTTTTTCTGAGCTTTGCCAACACACTATTCTTTATCATCAAACTTTTGGCTAATAAAGTCGTTTACAGTTTTTGCTGCTTCATCAGCATTTTTCCAAAATTCAGAGGACTAGTTTCGCAGTTTGGGGTGTTTTTCAGAAAATTCACCTTCGAAGTAAATAAGTCTAGGAGATAGACATTATATGTATATATATAACTGTTGGTGTAGAATTGCTGCGAAATTCAAAATAGTGATTGCTAATTCCCGGTAGTTGGTATGGCAATTACCGTTACAAGATGTGGATGAGTACATGATAGGGTTTCAATGAACAATTATAATGGTTTTTTGGAGAGACTTTAAGTCACAGATTAATGAATTTACTGGTACATTTACTGTTAATGTGGTGGAACATGAAAGGTTCCCCAGTAACAAAAACGTATATGCCAGGGTTACAAGTCTAAAAGGTCATCGTTGACTGGTTGAACGGTTGATAATACTGGATACTTTTGAAAAGGAATTGCAAGGTTATTTTCGGTAAAAACAATGCTAATGGATCTTGCACAGATTTAAAGTCAAAGTATAGCTTTGAAAGATGTAGAGATCTAAGAATGATGTCACCGGTTCAGAGTTATGACTTGGATTCTGATCCGTCAATATCAGAATATGTAATTGAATTTGTATGAAAATGATTGTATATTGTTGTGAGCATTGTTAATAATTTTTGAATCAAAGTTGAAGAATGTATAGTGTAACATATTAATTGCGAACTTATCTATTTCCCGGGTATTACCTACCCGTTAAAGATATCACAATTAATACTTTGTACAAAAGAATTTTTATTACCGTCTTTATGAAAATATATGTATGTATATTTTCTTCAGATGTAACACATATTTAATGAGTTAATATCATATTAAGCTCATTTAATTTTCGGCTTGACTTAGAAATGATTAATCTCTAAAACATTAAAGATTACATAATCTTTGCGGAGTATTTCGCTAATGTAATCGATACTTCATTATTTATTCTTATTCCTCGGTGAAGGATGTTGATGCTCGTGGAATTTTTTGTGAACCTTACAAGGCACAGATGATGTTGTCTGGAAAGTTTAGAGTACATCGAAAATGAAAATGTAAAATCAATTATGTAATTGAATAATACACTTGGTTTATTATGAAATGGAATTCATTAAGTTGAAACAGGGATTGTAGTTAACAATGGTTAAGTTGTTAAGGAAGGATGTACATCATTGCATATTAGTAATATGAACTAACCGAGTAGTACCTACCAGTTAAGATTCACACGTAATAGCTTAGTACGAAAAGATTTATTTTGATTTCAAAATTCATATATATTAAATATACATAAAATTTCTTCAGGGAAAATGAGTTAATACTTCATCGGTTATTGTTGCTGGTATTTCTTGGTAACTACAATGCGTATGACGTTGATGTTCAAGGTACATATTGTGATGTTGAGGCTTGCGTGCGGATGTTGTTGGTGGTGGTAATGGTACTGTTGGTGTTGTTGCCGGTGGTACTGTTGATGTCGGTGATTCTGCTGGTGCTTGTAACCTTTGCACCATATTCTCCAAAGCCACTACCCGAGCGCGAAGCTCGTTGACTTCTTCTACTACACCGGGATGATTGGCGGTTTGGACGAGCGGATGAATAAGATCCATAATTTGAGAGAGTATATGATCATGACGAGATATTCTGGAGATGAGAGAGAAAATGGTATTACGAACAGGTTCGCCGGTAAGTGCTTCAGGTTCTTCGCCAAGAGGGCAATATGGTGGATGGAAGGGATCGCCTTCTTCTTGTCTCCAATAATTAAGTAGGCTACGAACCCATCCCCAATTCATCTAGAATAGGTGATGGCTGATTGGTTGATCCATTCCGGTTACACTTTCTTCAGAGTTCAGGTGAATATCCATATCGGAATAGCTGTCGGAATTTAAGGAATTTGAACTAGATACGGGATCCATCTTGTATAATTAGAGAGATGATTTTTGATATGAAATAGATTATAGAATTTAGATTGGTACTCTTCAATACATAATTTACATATGTATATATAATACCAAAATCCCGTAAATTACGGAGAAATTTTCGGAAGATGGCAGTCAAAGTTTACTGTAATAGATATGCCAAGATATGAATTTTGTCTATACACTATCTATGCAATCAATGCAATAAGACGTGTTTAGACTTAAGATGATAGATGATGTCGTAGCGTGGGGGTACGAAATAGTTTATATTTTTACTAGGAAATACTATTAAATATGCTACAATTTTACACAAGTTTTAATTATTTATTTACAAATGGGATATACCTAAACCTTGCTACAACACTATAGGCAGTGTACCTAATCGTAGAGTAGTATAGTTTTTAGGAAGTCCGGTTCGTTCCACAGGGAGCGAGCTTATTGCACACTATATTTTTAAACAACTATATTTGTACAAAATATATATAATTATATATAATAATATATAAAAGGGGGTTTACCGTTTAATGACCGGTTTGTCGATTTATATTTTAAGCGAAGTGTATAGTAAATGACGATATTTAAATAACAATATAAAATAAATAACAATAATTAAAATGACAATAAATAAAAGTGCGAGGAAATATGAAATAAAATATATTATGCTTATTTAAACTTCCGTAATCATGATGTTTGACGTGTTGATTTTAGTTTATTCCCATGGGTTAATTGTTCTTTGTCCTGGATTATTTAATATGTCCGTCTGGTTTTTGTCCACAACAGTCCATCAGTCATAAATATAAAGTGCGAGTGTCCTCGTCAAATTTTCCTTATATCCGAAGTCGAATATTCCAACTAATTGGAGACTTAAACTGTAACAAGGTCTTAATACTTTGTTTAATAATTACACCAGGATATCGACTGTGTGTAACCCAAGGTTTTAATACTTTGTTAACAATTATGCCAAGTATCCTTGTACATAATTTCACCCTTGTTTTAATAATTCCATAGACTATTAATCCATTCCCGTGTCCGGTTAAATGAACGATTATTCGTACATATAAATATCCTGCCCATCGTGTCCGATCGAGTGTATATGGTCATTTATAGGTACGTCCAATTGTAAATCTTTATATTAAAATTAACAAACTATCATTTAGTTAAACAAATATAAAGCCCATTAATAGCCCATAGTCTAATTTCCACAAGTGTCGTTCTTTTGTCCAAACCCCAATTATGGTACAAAGCCCAATTACCCAATTTTAATATTTTTAGCCCAACATCATGATTACTTCGGTATTAAATAAGCATAATAATAACTTAGCTACGAGACATTAAATTAAAAAGGTTGAACATAACTTACAATGATTAAAAATAGCGTAGCGTTACACGGACAGAATTTCGAATTACACCCTTACAACATTCGCTAACATACCCTTATTATTAGAATTAAAATTAAAATTAAAATTAAAATTAAAATTATAATATATATATATATATATATATATATATATATATATATATATATATATATATATATATATATATATATATCGTATGATGAATGAGGAGAAAAAGATGTAAATAATCCGTCGAATTGCATGGCCTTTTATAGGCAGATTACTCTTTTTGTGTGCTCCGCGAGTGCGGTGGGTTTTGCCTTTATAAGCTCCGCGAGTGCGGAGCTGTGGAATCCAGCTCACACAAGTTTGGCTCCTAGCTTGCCGACGGATTTTATTATATAAATATAATATAAATATATAATTTATATAATTAATTATATATTATATTATATTTATATACATAATTAATTTGTAACTTTCGGTCCGTTGCGTCGTACGTTGAAAGCTGGTTCATGTCTCGGTTCCGGATTTTCGAACGTCCTTTCGTATAATTTAATATCTTGTACTTTGCGTTTTGCGTCTTGTACTCTTGTAATTTTGAGACGTTTCTCATCAATAATTTGAACCACTTTGATTGTGCTTTGTACTTTTGAGCTTTTTGGTCGTTTGCGTCTTCAATTCGTCGAATCTGTCTTTTATCTTCACCTTTTAATTTTTAAACAAATATTCCTTGTAAATAGGACAACTGCAACTAAAAGCTTGTCTTTCTTGAGGGATAATGCGATGAAATATATGTTCGTTTTTAGCATTATCATGTATATATATTACTCAAGTAACGAAACAAGTTAAAATAATTAGTTATGAATTGATTAATTAAGTAATTAGTTTATATGAATTAATTATCTAAAATTAAATAAGAGATTTAATAGTTTAATTAATTAAATCATACTCCGTATCTTTTAATAATCAACATGTTTGTTGCTTTCGGCCTAGTGCAGTAGTTTGGTCACAAAAGGAATTAAACATCTTGAGTGGAGTATACCTACTATCTTGTTTTAAATTAAAAAGTAGATCAAAATTATTGACCACTAACTTATGAGTGTTTGTATGTGTATATAATACATATAAAACCTCACAACATATAGTTTTGCTCTCTGACATTCTTTTGTGTACAAAAAGAGAAGAAAACCAATTTTTCATATAAGGCTCACAAACACCAAAGCAAAGTTTACATTGTTTTTGGTTTCTTCTGAAATCAAATCGGAAATAATACATACGGAATATTAGTTCTTGTATTAATATAATTTGATTATATTAATACGTTACTTGGGGTTTGGACTAGCATCCATTGACAGTCGCTTGAAGTGTAGTGTGGAATATCCAAAGAGACGGTCATAATTTTGATCGTGAGTTTCTCTCCATCAATTCATTTCTTCAAGAAAGGTATAACGTTTACTCACTTTGTGAATTTATATATTTTAACAATTATTAGTGGTGTAATTGGATCTTGTTGGAACCGTGAATTGTGTGCATGTTTTGTAATGTAAAATATGCTTATTTTAACTATCCGCTGCGTTAATCTGAATGAAAAGTACACACGGTTTTCCATCATTTACGTGCAATGAACACAATAAACATATGGAACAAGAACGATGTGACGACCCAAAAATTTCCGAACAAATTTAAACTTTAATCTTTATATTATTCCGACATGATAAGCAAAGTTTGTTAAGTTAAATCTCAAGAATTTTAAACTGTGTTCATACATTCATTTAACCTCGACCAAATTTCAATGATTCACGAACCATTTTATGAACGGACATGATTGTATGTATATGTGTATATATTATAACCTGAAATATTAACAAAGTATTAAATAATAATACTTTACGTGAACGTATTTGTTTCAATGTGTCTATAGATGGAATTATAAGATAAGATCAAATGATTGAATTATTAGATACATTGAATTATGATTACAAGTCTTTGTTGAGAGGTCCACTATGATTTGAGAAAATCTATTCCTTTTAACCATATTCGAAAAATGGTAAAGTGATTTACAAGTTAGAACAAAAGTGTCATTAACAAGGATTAGACAAAAGTTAGTGGTAGACTAAAGTTAATAAGAATGATTTAGTTACAAGTGTACGAAAACGTTTTCGATATAATTAAACTTGTTTATTAAAATATCTTTGTTTAAATAACGTGAATTGGGATATTGATTATTAGATATATATATATATATATATATAGAAAACTTGCAACTTGTATTTAAAATATATGTTTTCTAATTAATTAAGTACACGGTAGTAACACTCACTTAGTAATGCGATTGATATTTAAAACGTTATTGCATAAATAAATTGTATCTATTTAAGCTTTAAAGTATACACAAAACGTGTTATAATATTTTTCTAAACGTTTATAAAACGAACTTTGAAATGTAATTGGTTTTGTAAGACTAAATATTATATCATTAGATAAATAATTCAAACATATATATTATGTACAACTTTACAATTCTAAATAAAAAAATATATATATATTTTAACTTAGTCATAAAACATCCTGATTTATAATAAAATATTTTGATAAACAACGAGTCGCTGATTTATAGAAGCAAATGACCACAACGCTCAATTTTATAAGCTACATTTTTTTATAAGGTAATTTATTGACGAGTAAGTCAAATTAGTAATAAGGGTACACGTCGCGTAACGTAAAAGGCTAGTTTTCTAAACGTATGAACGTGCGTTCGAAAAACCGAAAATGGTACATGAGTCGAGTGACAACGTAAAAGTCATTAGAACAAAAATTACATTTTTACCCTGCTCGTAAATATAATATGATATTTAAATAATTATAAAGATTAAATATATTAAATAATTAAAAATGTGTGTCGGCAGGATCAAACAAACGATGTGAGCTGTAAAACATTGTCATGCGATCGCATGATGGACGCACACAACATTCATGCGGTCGCATGGGTGGAAATGTCAAGCCACATCTATAAAGCGAGCAAGTCGGGTTCCAGTGTAATTCATATATTTCTCTCGATCTCTCTCTGATTTATATTACTCTTTATATTATTTATTTTATTATTAATATTATTATTATTATTATTATTATTATTATTATTATTATTATTATTATTATTATTATTATTATTAATCGTATAATTATTATTAATAGTATTAGGAGTAACTAGTATTAGTATTATACATAAAATACTACGACAAGGAGTACGCGCGAGTTATTACAACATGGGTTTTATAAGTAGGATAGGGCTAAGGAAATTATGGGTTATAGCTATGGAGGTGATGGGTAATGTTCGAGGGTATGCTCGTGAGGTTAATCTAGTGTTTATCGTCTCCGTTGCGTCTATGTACTATCCTGCAATATTGAATCTCAATATTGATACGTGAGCACTCATAACTTAACTTTTATATATTAATAGTGTATCCCTGACTAGTGCTCGAGTATATAGGATTATGCATGCTTGTACTTTTGATATTGCTGTTAGATAGGTTATGTTAAATCCTGAATTAGTTACATATGCGGTTGAGATAAGGTATATGATATGCATGTCGTTGGAAAGCTGACGAAAAATTAAGAACTTTTCATTTAGAACTCGAATGATTTCGATGAACGGATTAAAAGTTATAGTCAATTGAATTTTTGTATTATTATTAAAAATGATTATTATTATCGTCGTTATAGTTTTTATCTAATTATTATTATTATTATTATTATTATTATTATTATTATTATTATTATTATTATTATTATTATTATTATTATTATTATTATTATTATTATTATTATTATTATTACTACTACTACTACTACTACTACTACTACTACTACTACTACTACTACTACTACTACTACTACTACTATTATTATTATTATTATTATCATTATCAATAAAATGTATTATCATTAAAAATTGTTATTTTTATTATTATTACTATCGTTATTATCGTTAATGTTATAATTAGTATTATTGTTATTATTATCATAGTTATTAGTATTATCATTAATATTATTATAATATTTATTATCATTAGTATTATTATAATTAAAAACTAATATTAGTAACACCTAATTAATATGATTACTAATATTATCATTAACATGAACGCGATATAAAAGACGATTAAAATCTATTAGAGAATAATGAGTATGGATATCATGATGAAAATTAAACTATTGTAAGATATTGATTTAGATAAAATTATCGTTCTTATTATTTTTATTATTAATATTATTATTAAAAGTATCGTTAGTATTAAAACTATCATTTTAACAAAATTATTGTTATAATAGAAATGTCATTGATATTATAAAATATCATTATTATTATCATTTTAAATAAAATTATTATTTTAAAATAATATTAAAAAGCATTGTAAATATTAAAGTTATCATAATTAGAATTATCATTTTATCATAATATCATTTTTTTAGTGAATATAAATATTGATATTTTTATTAATAGAATAATAATGATTATTATTACAAAATAATACAACTTTTACTTATTATTATTATTATCAATGTTAGTTTATCAAATAAATATGTAATACAAATAATATATTACCTTAATAAAACCTATCATTATATTTTTATGATATTAAATGAACTTTATAAATTTTATTACTTAAAATATATAAAAGTATATTTTTATATAAAGTTTATTTATTAATTATTAATTGATGTGCGGGATCGAGACCTTTATTTATGAACGGATTTGAGTTGTTTTGTTACACGAATTGATTTATTGTATATGTGGTATTTTATAGATTTTAGGTTGATTTCACACATATATATAGGCAACTAGTCCTATCCGTGTAGTTTAGTTTGTTGGTAAATCCGATTCGTTCCACAGGGAGATGGAGTGTTTAATGGTTTTTAATAGTCTTTGATGTCAAACTTAATTAAAGGGGGTTTTGGATTAGGCATTTATAGTAACAGTAAAAGAAAATAACTTAAACTAAATTACTAAATGAAATTACAAGATTACAAAAATTAACTTAAAAAGGGAATCTAATTGAAATTATACTAATTATGATGCGACAATTATATTACTAGATGGTAATTAGTAAAATAGTAATTTTTAATAAAACTATATGTTTAGAATTTTGTTTTAAGTAATTATTATATAAACTTATTTAAATTAACTAAATGACATTTTTAATAAAACTAATACAAATTAAAAGGAAATTAATTAATTAACTAATTATAAACTAGTTATAATTTATAAACTTATAATAATTAATACTAATTTTAAGATTAAAACATTTATTAAGGTATTTTATAATAAGTAAAACTAATTAACTTAATTAAAATAACTAATAACCTAAATATATATAATTAAATAATTAAAACCCTAAATTTAACCTACGATGTACTGTAGCCGCGTTTTATTCCTACACGATTCGTGTGATGCTACACGATTCGTGTAAGGCTAAAAATATGTGACAAACAACTGTTTCGAAAAATAAATATTTTTATGGTTTCTTTTTATATTTTAAACTTATAATTCGTGAATAATAACAATAATACTTTTTATAAGAAGTATAAATAAGATAAATGAGAGTGTTTACTTAATTGTGTCACCCCTAGGTCCATGGATTGTTTTAAGTTTTACGCCCTATTAAAATGTTCTAGTATCAAACTTTACATTTTTCTCTCGAATAAATATAAGGTTACAACTTAACTAAATAAAATCTAATTTTCATTGGATTCTTTTTAGAAAGCTACTATTCCCTAAGTATTTAAATTGAGACCTAGCCTAGTTTTGACCTTCGCCAATACCCAAATTATAACGGTTTCCCTTTTTATAATTTCACCTTCATATAATTTATTGATATCACCCAAACCACCGAAGTTTATTTCTAAATTGGTGTCAATAACTTATCCATAAATTCGTCTAGATCATTTTTAATGTTGAAGCTTAATTTAGGTAAATAAATATAACTTTCGTTATTTAAATTTACTAAATTAAGCGGCAAGGGTTAAATACCTAATTACATAAAAATGGTTCTTTTAACTAGGCTCAATATTAAAAATACTAAAGTTACATTTTAACTTTACTAATGGTAACAATCCATTTCACTAGGGGTTCTACATTTAAGCAAACACTAGGGAAATTTAGTTATTCATTACACTAAGGTAGACATAAAAATATAGATATGCAAACATAATAACAACGCTAATTTTAACAGAGTAAACTTACTAAAATATCTTCACTTGCATTAACTTCAAACGGTAGAAAAATTACAATAATAACACCCCTTTCACGCGTACAATAACACCCTTTATCACGAACAATACACCCTTAATATTACAACTATTTTTAACCTTGAACTAATAGAGTAATAAAAATTACAGAATAATAACTTGCGTATAATAATTGTATGAAAATTATGTGTGTGTATAGTAATTTTGTACTTGATAATATTCTCTGTGTTATATTGTGTCCTTCTGTCTCTGAACGTACTCTGTATTTAACATAGATGTAGTAGGTAGTAGTTGAGTCAAAAGTTTGTTGAATCCTGCTGTAGCACAATTGAGAAAAAAGTATTCTTTTAAAACAAAAAAGCAGCCGCCCCACTTTCATTTGGAATCTGTTTCTGGTTGAAAGATTACACGATTCGTGTAGTTGTACACGTTTCGTGTAAGTACAATTCTTTGAGGTTGTAGATTTTTTAGTTACGGACGTCTGGACACCTGATTCGCCTTTTTTCGAGTCCGTATGATTTAGTTATGATTTTTCTCGTGCAGGCGCGCTGATTTCGTGATTTCGATCATTTTGACTTGTAGTCTTAAGGCGCGATGTTGTAGTCTTTTGTTGCTCATTAGAAATCTTCATTTTATCTTCATTTTGATCTTTATATCATTGAAAATCCATAATAACATTTCATTCGACGCTTTGGACATTTTTACCAATTACAAACCGAAAACTACTCGAATACACATAAAAATCATAACATTTTGGATTGATATTGCGACGAAGTATATGTATATTTATAGCAATATCAAATTACCCCACACTTGAACGTTGCTTGTCCTCAAGCAATTACATCTTTTAACAGAATTAGAACATTATATATTTTTCTTTATCGAACATTTAGATCACACAACACACACTACACGAAATGAAACACACGCTATATGAAATATATTACACAACACAGTATTTATTGGATCACACGCACACCACACGAAACGAAGTTCTGACAACAGAAACAAACATGAAACTCGTGATTAGGGTTTAAAAATTTGGATCCTTAGGGAAAATTGGACCTTGTGAAAACGTTTTATGATTTTATAAAATGTCATGCTAGTTTTTACACTAGACACGTTTTCCAGTTTTAACCTCAAATTCCGGTTGAGGGTAACTGAAAACCGAAGTCTCAGTCGGCGATTAGCAAGCTATTCGCCCCCATGATTGTAGTATCATGGAACTTGAAGCCAAATGTCCAAAAATAGTTTTACACAAATATAATTCATAAAATAGCATAAGTTTTAGAACAAAATTATATCGTGTCCAAATATCATCGGTGAACCATGAGTTTGCACACCTCAATTTGTTATGGCATATGTATGTTGACCGCGGTCAAACATAGATGCGGTTAATCTTTACGGAGATCATCCATCTGGGGATTAGATTCATTAGTCTTAAAAGCTAATTTGCATTGTGCCCCCCCATTGTACGAGACAGATCCATCTCATGGTTAGGATAAGTCTGACCACCAAAAACCCTGTTTGATGCTGAGGTTAGGTGGATTTCCAGCCGATTTTAGGGATGACTTTTCAAGATTTTTCGTCAACCTACAGCTGTTCTGGACTACATCTTCTAACATAAATTAGCAAGTGTGTCAATTCGGAAGACTTTACTTCCTTACGGGATGGATTTGATTCATCCTCTATTATTCGTGATAATGGAATATTCAGGTTTATACATTCTGTAACAATGATATCTGCAATAAACTTCAAAGAAACATGTGATAAATGGTTCTCAATATAAGGATTTATAAATTCTTGTTATAAATGGTTTTCTTTTATAAGTTTTAAACAAATAAACTTATGTATTTTTAATGTATGGAGACAACAATTTCGGTTTTTACACCTGATCTTTAATTGCTCGTAGTTACCTTAAAAATTGATTAGATACATTTGTTTAAAAATTTTCAAATTTTCATAAAAACCAATAACTTATTAGTTCTCGAGAATTTATATATTCCCACCCCACACTTAAGATTATGTAATGCCCTCATTACATAAAATCAGATAATAATGTATAAATTTGAGAGGACAAAAAGTGTAGAGTATTTGGAACTTCCTTTGTTAACCGATTTGGATTTTCAAATTGTTTTACCTATGATCATATCCAATGTTTGTATCACAATGTAATTTGATGTTTCGTTTCGTCTAATTGCATTTTCGTCTGTACCTGTCAAAACCATGTTAAAAACACACAAAATATGGGGTTTTAATTCAATCGTACAACACATTTTTTTACCTCACACTATATTTTCTTGCTAATATAAAAAATAAAAACATAATAAGTTTCAATACACACCAAAAAATTATGTTATTACAAACTAAAAAATATTTTTTTTTTTTTTACTTTTTTCATTTTATATTTTTTTTATATAACTTATAATCAATTAAATTTAAAATATCTTTTATAAATTTATATTTGTAACGGAAATTCGGTTGTTATACCTGATCTTAATCCGTTTATAAATTTTTAAATTCAATTTATAAAATTCAATTCATTAAAAGTTAAAGTTTTAATATTTTTCGAAAACAAATTTAAAATAAAATAAAAACACTCTATTTTTGTGTTAAAAAGATTAACATTTTTAAATTTTAAAACAAGTATATGAAAAATACAAATAAAAAGGAATTTAAAATAAAAACGAGACACACGAATGGGACTATTTACAATGTGTGAAGTTTATTAGCGAGTCGTTCACGCGACTCCACCCCAATTTTAACTAACGTCGGGGTGATAAACATCACCCTTCTTTACTCCAATAGAACCATTACCGCAACCATTCTCGCCATTAATTTTTGATAATAACCAAGAGTCCGAAAATCTTGACTCTTCAACCGATTTTTTCAACTTATATTTCTCAAGTTTCGATAAGTTTGACACCAATCTCTCTCTCAAATGTTCATCTTTTTTCGACATAGCATTTCTAACCCTACCATATAACTTTTTCATGGTTTTCTCAACAACACTATCATTGGGCGGTTTACTATCTAGTTTCTCCTCATCATCCTCCCCACACTTAGCTTGTTGACTAATGGGTTTGACATTGTCAACAATATTCACTGAAACTATCGGTGTGGGTGGTGGGTTCATACTAAACTCAGTTTGATAGGTTGCACTCTTGCCTCTATCCTTCAAAACTAGTTTTCCTGTTTTCCAATCTGTTAAAGCACATGCAGTTGCTAAAAATGGTCTACCTAAAATAATAGGTACAAACTTATCTTCCTTCATGTCTACAACTACAAAGTCAGCTAGAAACTCAAGTTCACCTGTTTTTACTACTAAGTTTTCAACAATCCCTACAGGTTTATTAACCGACTGATCAATGAATCTAATGCCTGAATTGGTCGATTTAAGTTCACCTAAGTTCAAATGCGAGTAAATGGAATAAGGCATGAGATTTATACTTGCACCTGAGTCAGCTAATGATCTAAGAGTTTTAGATTCATTAAGCTTACAAGGTATTATGAACGGTCCGGGATCACCTAACTTAGGTGGCAACTCATTCTTCTTCATAATAGCAGCACATTCTGCTTCAAGGAACGCGGATGATGCTTGTTCACACACTCCTTCTTTTGCCATCAAATTATTCAAGAATTTCCCATAGTTTGGCATACCTGCAATAACATCAACCAAAGGTACATTTACACAAATATTATCCGTATTTAAAGGCTTACAATGATTCTCCTTTAGTTTTTCGGATGCAAGTGCTTGCGGGTATGGAATGGGTTCTTTATAGTCTTCCACTTTAGGTGCTTGCTTCACCGTATCTTCCGCTTCTTCCTTGATCTTCTTCAAATCATCATCAACCCTAAACTCGGAAGGCTCGGTGATTTCCATTTTCTTTACTTCCACATGATTTCCCGACATCAACCTCATCAAATAGTCACCATACTCGGGAGTTATTGCACCAACTCGGATCCCTTCATCTTCACATGTTATACTCTTCACACTTTCAACTCGAATACCATCAATCTCTTGATAAGGAGTGTAATCATCCATCTTGGATAAATCAGAAAATATAAACTCATCACACTCTTCATCTTCACACCCAAGAGTAAAAATAGGACTATGCTCCGGTGTTTTGAAACTTGCTTCATCCTCACAGAAACTATAAATAGCATTCACTTGTGAATATGCTGGAGCTTGAGGATCCTTCTTCTTTAGTATAACCGGAGGATTACTTGCACTTGGTGTTCTCTCTGCTAGTAACTGTGAGATCCTTCCAACATCTCTTTCTAAAATCTGAATCGTGGCTTGTTGATTTCGGATTTGCTGAGTTTGAAGTTCCTCATTTTGCTCATGCTTAACCATAAAATCTCTCAAGAGATCTTCTAAACCAGATTTCCTCTCAGGTTGAGGTTGCATAATTGCTAATGGTTGTGGTTGATTGGGTTGGAAATTATTTTGATAATTTCGTTGAGGTTGATTTCGGTTATTATAACCTGGTGGCGGATTTCTTTGATTTTGATTTGGGAAATTCCGGTTGTTTTGGTAACCTGGATTTCCTCCTTGATAGTTATTGTTATTTTGATAGTTATTATTATTTGATCCTGAAGGTCCTCCTACTTGATAGCTGTTTGTAGGAGGATATTTTCGGTTGTTTGCTTCTATAGCTGGAAAATCGCTAAAGTTCATTTCACCTTTTCGTAAGTAACCTAAGAAATTTGCTTGCTCTTCCATTGTACTTTGATCACAATCTCTAGTAAGATGGGGACCTTGGCATAGTTCACATCCTACTCTAATAGCATGCATTTCCTTGGTTACTTTCTCGATTTGCCTTGCTTGATTTGCTATTTGAACTTTTAAAGAAGCAATTTCATCATTGCTTTCGATACTAGCAACATTTGATGATCTAGAGAATTCTATTTCTTGATGCCAGTTATGAGAATGGGACGCTAAATCAGCAATGATTGTATGAGCGTCTTCAGGTGTTTTCTTCATAACCGAACCTCCGGCTGCAACATCTATATCTTTTCAAGTTGCTACATTGACTCCTTTATAGAATATACAAACTTTTTGGAATGTACTCAACCCGTGTTGAGGACATATTCGAAGCATTTTATTGAATCGAGTCCAAGCTTCATAAAGAGTTTCATTAGGCTTTTGTTTAAAGTGATTTATATCACTTTGTAATTTTGCTGCTTTTGAAGCAGGAAAGAATTCTGACAAAAATTTGTCCATCATATCATTCCAGTCTTCAATATAGCCTTCAGGTAATGAGTCTAGCCAATCTCTAGCTTCATCTTTTAATGACCATGGAAAGATTTTTAAACATGCGACATCATCGGTGACATCCTTAATTTTGAATAGTTTGCAAATGCTTACAAACTTACGAAGATGCTCGTTAGCATCCTCGTTTGGAGCTCCACCGAATTGGCATGTATTAGTTACCATGTGTAAAAATTGACCTTTTATTTCAAAGCCATCAGTCATCGGGGGTTGGATGATTGCGTGGCCTTGACCTTTTCTTGTGGCCTTCATTAATGCTTCCATTGTTAGGTTTGTCTCAGTCATTTTATCTTCTTCTTTAATAATTTGCTCTATGATTGGTTGAATTATTGGTTCAGAGTCGGATTCTAAGGAAAGTGACTCTAAATTTTTAGCAAGAGTTTCTACGTCTTGAGCTCTTAAGCGTTCGTGAAGTTTTCTTTCGGGTTCAGGATGTGAAGGTGTTAATTCATCGTTGGAGGAACGTAAGTTCATACATTAATTTCTTTTATGAAATCACAACACTAAAGGTTTATCTAGGGTTACCTATTTGTTTCTCTTTTTTAGTATTTTTCGGTGTTTTAAAATTACTAGTACTTCCTATTTCTTTTTGTTGTTTTTGTCCTTTATTAATTCTTTGAGATTCCGGATTTAAGTTTAACGAGTTTAGGATTGAACGGATCATACAATTTGGGAAATTGTACAAAGAACTAAAGGATTTATTCAAAAACTTTGAACTTTCTTGGAAATAAATTTCCTCGAGAGGATCGAATAACATAAAAACAATGATAAAAACCTTTAAACAAACAGATTATCCTTCTGATTTTTTTGCCCACGTTTCGAATAGCCAAAAGATGCAGCAGAGGGGCAGGATCCTTCAAAGACCAATAAAATTGGTGATCCAACAACCCGGTCCACGTACAAATCCAACTATTACTACGAACCAGAAAAATTATCTATTTATTTACTGCCAACTCCCCGGCAGCGGCGCCAAAAAGTTGATGTGCGGGATCGAGACCTTTATTTATGAACGGATTTGAGTTGTTTTGTTACACGAATTGATTTATTGTATATGTGGTATTTTATAGATTTTAGGTTGATTTCACACATATATATAGGCAACTAGTCCTATCCGTGTAGTTTAGTTTGTTGGTAAATCCGATTCGTTCCACAGGGAGATGGAGTGTTTAATGGTTTTTAATAGTCTTTGATGTCAAACTTAATTAAAGGGGGTTTTGGATTAGGCATTTATAGTAACAGTAAAAGAAAATAACTTAAACTAAATTACTAAATGAAATTACAAGATTACAAAAATTAACTTAAAAAGGGAATCTAATTGAAATTATACTAATTATGATGCGACAATTATATTACTAGATGGTAATTAGTAAAATAGTAATTTTTAATAAAACTATATGTTTAGAATTTTGTTTTAAGTAATTATTATATAAACTTATTTAAATTAACTAAATGACATTTTTAATAAAACTAATACAAATTAAAAGGAAATTAATTAATTAACTAATTATAAACTAGTTATAATTTATAAACTTATAATAATTAATACTAATTTTAAGATTAAAACATTTATTAAGGTATTTTATAATAAGTAAAACTAATTAACTTAATTAAAATAACTAATAACCTAAATATATATAATTAAATAATTAAAACCCTAAATTTAACCTACGATGTACTGTAGCCGCGTTTTATTCCTACACGATTCGTGTGATGCTACACGATTCGTGTAAGGCTAAAAATATGTGACAAACAACTGTTTCGAAAAATAAATATTTTTATGGTTTCTTTTTATATTTTAAACTTATAATTCGTGAATAATAACAATAATACTTTTTATAAGAAGTATAAATAAGATAAATGGGAGTGTTTACTTAATTGTGTCACCCCTAGGTCCATGGATTGTTTTAAGTTTTACGCCCTATTAAAATGTTCTAGTATCAAACTTTACATTTTTCTCTCGAATAAATATAAGGTTACAACTTAACTAAATAAAATCTAATTTTCATTGGATTCTTTTTAGAAAGCTACTATTCCCTAAGTATTTAAATTGAGACCTAGCCTAGTTTTGACCTTCGCCAATACCCAAATTATAACGGTTTCCCTTTTTATAATTTCACCTTCATATAATTTATTGATATCACCCAAACCACCGAAGTTTATTTCTAAATTGGTGTCAATAACTTATCCATAAATTCGTCTAGATCATTTTTAATGTTGAAGCTTAATTTAGGTAAATAAATATAACTTTCGTTATTTAAATTTACTAAATTAAGCGGCAAGGGTTAAATACCTAATTACATAAAAATGGTTCTTTTAACTAGGCTCAATATTAAAAATACTAAAGTTACATTTTAACTTTACTAATGGTAACAATCCATTTCACTAGGGGTTCTACATTTAAGCAAACACTAGGGAAATTTAGTTATTCATTACACTAAGGTAGACATAAAAATATAGATATGCAAACATAATAACAACGCTAATTTTAACAGAGTAAACTTACTAAAATATCTTCACTTGCATTAACTTCAAACGGTAGAAAAATTACAATAATAACACCCCTTTCACGCGTACAATAACACCCTTTATCACGAACAATACACCCTTAATATTACAACTATTTTTAACCTTGAACTAATAGAGTAATAAAAATTACAGAATAATAACTTGCGTA
Source organism: Rutidosis leptorrhynchoides (assembly GCF_046630445.1). NCBI lineage: Eukaryota > Viridiplantae > Streptophyta > Magnoliopsida > Asterales > Asteraceae > Rutidosis > Rutidosis leptorrhynchoides. The sequence continues at coordinate 51,717,048 of NC_092340.1, forward strand.
TAATAATTGTATGAAAATTATGTGTGTGTATAGTAATTTTGTACTTGATAATATTCTCTGTGTTATATTGTGTCCTTCTGTCTCTGAACGTACTCTGTATTTAACATAGATGTAGTAGGTAGTAGTTGAGTCAAAAGTTTGTTGAATCCTGCTGTAGCACAATTGAGAAAAAAGTATTCTTTTAAAACAAAAAAGCAGCCGCCCCACTTTCATTTGGAATCTGTTTCTGGTCGAAAGATTACACGATTCGTGTAGTTGTACACGTTTCGTGTAAGTACAATTCTTTGAGGTTGTAGATTTTTTAGTTACGGACGTCTGGACACCTGATTCTCCTTTTTTCGAGTCCGTATGATTTAGTTATGATTTTTCTCGTGCAGGCGCGCTGATTTCGTGATTTCGATCATTTTGACTTGTAGTCTTGAGGCGCGATGTTGTAGTCTTTTGTTGCTCATTAGAAATCTTCATTTTATCTTCATTTTGATCTTTATATCATTGAAAATCCATAATAACATTTCATTCGACGCTTTAGACATTTTTACCAATTACAAACCGAAAACTACTCGAATACACATAAAAATCATAACATTTTGGATTGATATTGCGACGAAGTATATGTATATTTATAGCAATATCATTAATAAATGAATAATATTATTTACTCTAATAAATCTTTTAAAAATATTTAAAAATATCAAACGACGATATTTAAACTATATAATAATCATGTATAAAGTTTGAAAATCATTTTGAGTCAAATTTGACTTTTGGCTGACTTTTGCATATTAGTCTCGAGCATTAGGATTGTGGTACACTATGACTTGACCTATATTGTTAGACAAATATTGATCATTATATAAATATATATACTTAATATAGGTTCGTGAATCCGAGGCCAACTTTGCACTTGTTCAATTATGTTATATGTATTTTTACTACGAAATACAGTCTGGTGAGTTTCATTTGCCTTTTTACCCTTTATATTTTTGGGCTGAGAATACATGCGCAACTTTTATAAATGTTTTACGAAATAGACACAAGTAATCGAAAACTACATTATATGGTTGGATTATTAAACCGAATATTGCCCCTTCAAGTCTGGTAACCTAAGAATTAGGGAAATGGCCCCTAATTGACGCGAATCCTAAAGGTAGATCTATCGGGCCCAACGAGCCCCATCCAGAGTATGGATGCTTTAGTACTTCGAGGTATTATTTAGTATATTAGCTGCGCTTTGTATACTGAGGGGATATTCTATATGCATCTTGTTAAGGTCGGTTACCAGGTGTTCAATCCATATGAATGATTTTTATCTCTATGCAGTTAAATGCGAAATGCCCGATATGAGATGTGTATTTATGAGAAATGAAAATCTTGTGGTCTATTAAAATGATGAAAATGGTCGTTTATGATAAACTAATGAACTCACCAACCTTTTGGTTGACACTTTAAAGCATGTTTATTCTTAGGTATTAAAGAAATCTTCTGCTGTGCATTAGCTCATTTTAAAGATATTACTTGGAGTCACTCATGGCATATATTTTGAAAGACATTGCAATCGAGTCATTGAGTTCATCAAGATTATTAATAAGTCAATTATAGTTGGATAGTAGATATTATGAAATGGTATGCATGTCTGTCAATTTTCGATGTAAAGAAAGTTTATCTTTTAAAAACGAATGCAATGTTTGTAAAATGTATCATATAGAGGTCAAATACCTCGCGATGTAATCAACTATTGTGAATCGTTTATAATGTATATAAACGAGTTCTTTCAGTTGGTATCAGAGCGGTGGTCTTAGCGAACCAGGTCTTGCATTAGTGTGTCTAACTGATAGTTGTTTAGATGCATTAGTGGGTCTGGACTTCGACCGTGTCTGCATGTCAAAAGTTTTGCTTATCATTTCTAGTCGAAAATCATCTGCTTATCATCTTTAGGAAATTACCTGCTTATCATTCTTAGTCTAGACACGTTTTACTGCATTGACTGCATGAATAGTGTATAGACAAAATTCATATCTTAGCGTATCTGCTAATTCATATCTTATCGTATCTATTACTATAAACTTGCCTGACATATCCCGTAAATTCCTCTGTAATCTACGAAACCTTTTGCTCTCTATATATAGATATTCTATATAATTAGAATACCATCCAATATTCGAAAATCAATTCATATCGAAAATCTTTTATTCAAATCGTACGAAATGGAATTCGTCATCAGTTCAAGTTACTCGGATTCCGAAATGGAATCCCACTCAAGCTCCGAAAGCAGTATGACTGGAATGGATCAACCAATCAGCCATCATTTATTTTGGATGAATTGGGGATGGGTTCGTAGCCTCCTCAATCATTGGAGACAAGAAGAAGGCGATCCCTTCCATCCACCACATTGCCCTCTTAGTGATGAACCTGAAGCACTTACCGACGAACCTGTCCGAAACACTATTTTCTCTCTCATTTCTAAAGTATCTCGTCATGATTATATATTACATCAAATTTTAGACTTTATTTATCCGCTCGTCCTAACCGACAATCACCCCGGTGTAATAGAAGAAGTCAACGAGCTTCGCGCTCGGGTAGTGGCTTTGGAGAACATGATGCAAAGGTTACAAACACCAGCAGCAGCATCAGCATCAGCAGCATAACCAGTACCACCATCATCAACGCCAACACTACCATTACCACCCTCAACCACAAACGCGTCGTAAACCTCAACTTTACAATCTATCCCACGAGCACCAATGTCATACGCTCTGTAGATACCAAGGACTACCAACAACAACAAACGATGAAGTGTTGATTCATAACTTCATTGGTGAAACATTCTGCGATGATTATGTAGTCTCTAAAGTCTTAGAGATTATCTATTCTAGCCCTAACCATAAATCTTGTGTAAACCAAAGTGATAGAAGAAAGAGTAGAAACCCTGACAAGAATGGTGTGTGGTTTACAAGTTAGACTTGTTTTACCAACATCATCAACAGTACCGTAGCATCATCAGCACAGTCAGTGCCGTCAGCATCGTCAGAATCAGCAGCACCTATGACATCACAAAATCCGTCAGTTCAAGAATCACGGTGGACATCATTACGAATCAATAACACGTATATTGTATCAACGAGTTATGAAGCATTAACTCATTCCCTCTGAAGAAATTATATGTATATTTTATATATATATAAATTTTGAGATCAAAATAAATCTTTCCGTACTAAGCTATTATGTATGGATCTTAATTACTCGGTTAATTCATATTACAAATATGCAGTAATGTACATCCTACACCCGCAACTTAATCATTGTTAACTACAATCTCTGTCTCAATTCAACAAATTCTAATTCATAATAAATCAAGTATATATTTAATTTTACACTTTCATCATCGATGTACCCGAAACTTTTCAGATAACATCATTCGTACTTTGCAAAGTTCACAAGAATTTAGTGAAAACCAACATCACGCCTCAACAAATAACGAAGTATTGATTCATAATTTCAATATTATTGAAGAAATACTTATGTAATCTCTAAAGCCTTCAAGGGATTATTCAATTCTAGTTCCAACCGTAAATCGAATGAGTTTAATTTGGTATTAACTCATTAAAATCTATGTTATATCTGAAGAGAATATATACATATATATTTTCATAAAGACTGTAATAAAATTCTTTTGTACAATATTAATTGTGAATTTTTTTTTAACGGGTAGGTAATACCAGAGATTATATATATATATATATATATATATATATATATATATATATATATATATATATATATATATATATATATATTCACAATTAATATGTTACATTCTTCGAATCTGATTAAGCAAATTATCAACTATACTCCCTACTTTCACAATAATATACATTCTTTCATAGAAATCAAAACAACTATACTCATTTAAACTCAATTACATATTCTGATTTTGAAACCTCAGAATTAAATTTGAGATATAACCGGTACCATCACTTTTAGATTCCTACATCTTTCGAAGCTATACTTTGACTTCAAAACTGTGTTAGAACATCAAATATATATTAACAATTACAATCTGTGTTCAAACCCTTCGAAAATTTCTGAAGACACTTCAATTAATGAACAATTGAGATGATGATCTAACCACATGTTACCCATAGTTATGTATCTGAAAAACTCTCGAACCCAAAGTCATAGTTTAACACGTATCCGTGTCAGACCCTTTGGCATTTATTAGCTAAAATGACTTTTCAAATAGCCAGTTTTGTCACAGCTCCAGCAAGACAACTTCAATTTTGCATTTGAAGTAGCCTTATCACAATCTTGATATATATGATTACCCTTTTGTTACCGGATAACCTTTCATGTTCCACACATTAGCAATAAACTTATTCACAACTTCACTGTTCTTTGACCTTTCGAAGAATCATTATATTTACCGAAACTCCATCATTTACTCATTCGCATCTTGTAACGAGAATTGCCATATGAATCATCGGGAATTAGCAATCAGTATTTTGAAATCTCGCAGCATGTCTACGCCAACAGTTATATGTGTATATATAACGTCTATCATCTGGACTTAATTTGAATGTGAAGTTTCTTAAAAAAACACTCCGAACTACGAATTGGTTCTCCGAAAATGGAAAAATGCTGATGAAGCAGCAAAAACTATAAACGACTTTAACAGTAAAAGTTTGATGATAATGAATAAGTGTGCTGGCAAAGCGCAGAAAAAGAGAAGTCTTGGAACTGGAAACCGGATTGAGCAAAGTATGAAGGAGGCTGTGGACAAATCACAAAGACTAAACCTGCCTTCAAAGAATCCAAATGATTCAGTATCTGCTGAAGTCATTAACGAATACCTTGCTCCTGACTCTAAACCCCTACGGACAATATTCTTCATCATCCTCTGATATTAGAAATTATAAGATATCATCGTATCTTTCATTATAAATATCCTCCATATTTCTGAAGATATTTCCATAATCATTTTTATCTGAAATCAATTACCTCTTCACGCTATCTGTATTGCATCATAAAAGAAACTATTTTAGTTTCTAAATTCTAAAACATTCGAGTTTAAAATAGGAATATTTTTGAAGTAGTATTGGGAGCTGAAGCATGAGTTAGTATAATATAATGACACTTGATCAACTGATTATATTACATTAAGTCATGCTGAGTTCCTAAATGGAACGTGATGATTCACAAATCATAACATCACCATGTGCCATGTTACACGACTCTTATATTCTATTTAACCTCTAAAATATCAAGAAAATATTTCTTGATGATTCGGTCTTTTTTGAGGTATTCTGGTAATTTGACAAATCAAGGTTGTAACATTACAATTCTCTTCTTAGAATATTAACTATGTTCATTTCGAAATCCATACCTACGAATTCTGGATCGTTATTTGCTTGACTTGAAGTCGGGAAAAGGAGACAAAAGTATGGAACTTTTGAATATAAAAGAAAATATAAAGTTCGACAACAACACGTAAATTACAAACCGTGCATATCAATACGTATTGCAACATAAAGGCACGGGAGAATTAATAATACTATGACCCCCAAGGTAATAGTAAAAGTAAATAAAATCCTCCGGTGGTAGATGAAAAAGAAGAATGACAGATATGAAAGTTAGGAGTATATCAAGGATCAAAACTGGATGAAGCATTTCCACAAACTTTTGGAAATATGATTTAAGAAAGAAATAATAGAAGGTGTGAGTTAAAAGGAAACGAAGGAGGTGGATTTATAGCGAAATATCCGACAGAGAAATCAAGATGGATTATCGCATTAATTCGAAGAGGATCATAATTTCCTTAATCGTCGAAGAATCAAATCCAATATAGATTACAAAGATTTTCTTTAAATTCGGAGATTAATTGTGATGACGTCAAAGGATATTGTAACGACCCGAAAATTTCCGACCAAATTTAAACCTTAAACTCTATATATTTCCGACACGATAAGCAAAAACCTTAATGTTGAGTATAGAAAATCTGAAATCTTTATTAGGATGATTAGTTACCCTCTTGACCAAGCCTGGCGATTCACGAACATCATTGTAAATAAATATGTATATATTATATATATAAGAATATATAATGTTAGTTATTATGATAAATATTAGTATTATTTATAGACATTAATATTACTAATGTTATTAGTATTTTATCATTGTTAACATGTGTATTAGTATTTTATTAATATCATTTTCCAGATTGTTATTATTACTCTCATTATTATTAATATTAATAAAAATATTAAAAATAGTATTAGTAATATTATTATCATAATATATATAATATATAGATATGAAATTGGATACATGTAACTTGCTGTGTCTTAATTATTACTTATAAATATTATTAATACTCTTATCATTAAAAGTCATAATTTTTATTATTACCAATAATATTATTATCAAGAATGTTATTATTATTATTATTATTATTATTATTATTATTATTATTATTATTATTATTATTGTTATTATTAGTATTAGTGTTATCATAAATATTATTAGTAATTTTATCATTAAAATGATTATTTAGTATTATCATTAAAAGAAACATTATTATTATTATTATTATTATTATTATTATTATTATTATTATTATTATTATTATTATTATTATTATTATTAAAAATATAATTATTAATCTATATTAATTACGAATTCCTACAAAAAGATAATCTCAAAATCTGTTTCACGATCTAGTTCACTGTATTTGATTTTCGTTTTTATCTCTAAAGTCATTAAAATCGTACAAATCAGATATAGATGGATTTTTTTTTTCTTTTTTTGTTTTTATTATTCCTGTTTTTTTTGATTTAACATGTCGATTCAGTAGGATATATATGTCCAACGAATTCCCTGTGTTTCTAACCAAAAATTCAGTAACTTTACCCTCTTAAAGATCAATTTCAGTTACACTTAACAATTGATATCGATCGAATTTACCTGGAAAATAGGAAACAAGTCGACACCTCTGTTTTTGGTTCATTCTTCCAAAAGGATCGAATTTAAATCAAATACAAATTGTAATAATGTAGTTGTGATCTACATATATATTTCAAACAATCTGCAAACTTTCAAATTTCAATCTTCCGTAATAAATTCCAATTTCAGAGTTAAACATTTTTTTTTATAAAAGTAAAACTAATATTATTTCATGAAAATTCACATCCGTTTTGATGATTCTGTTTCAATTGGCAATTCAAAAAGTTTCTAAGAAGGAATTGGAGTCTATTTCATGTTATAAATATTATCTAAAACAATCAGAATTTCGAAAAGTGATTAAGAGTTGTTAAAAGGGTAATAGCGGCGGTTTTATTTTTTTTGTTGATTGTTTAATTCTGTTAAGAAGAACCAATGAATTACAGATATCATGTGTTGTTTTATGATCCTAAAATTGTTATGTAACGAGCTGATAACATGGGTTAATTCTCTGAGGGAAACCGAAGGTTGTAATGAAGAAGATGATGGGATAACAGAATAGAATAAAAATTAACTGGGTAACAATATTTTCAGAGAAACAGAATTGGTTCGTTGGTTATGAGTGTTTGGTTGTAACCGAGATGTCCCAGGTTCGAACCAGGCTAGGGGTTTTTTTTAAAAAAGAGGCTTTTCCAAGGTAGTCCCCATTTGATTATTATTATTATCATTTTACTTATTAATGATATTATTAGATATTTGTATTATTATTAGAATTATTAATGTTATTATTATTATTATTTTTATTAACAAAGGTATTGTTATTAAGATTATCATTATTAATAAAATTATTATTTTATGGTTATTATAGTTATCATTATTATTTTGTTATCATTAATATTATAACAAAAATTATCATTTAAATTATTATTATTATTGTCAACATTATTATTATTATCATTATGATAGTATTATAAATATTATTTTTATAAATAAATGACAATTATATATTTTATATCTATATTAATATTAGATACTATCTTGTTTAATAAAATGATATTATAATTAAGTTATAAGTAATATATATATATATACACAACTAAATAAATATAATATATAATTTAAGACAATATATCAACTTGTTCGATTACGATTGTGTGTATTAATAGATATACAAATGATATAGGTTTGTGAATCCAAGGCCAACCTTATTATTGATCAATGATGTTATATGTATTTTTACTACAAAATACATTAGGTGAGTATATAGTCCCTTTTAAACTTTAAATATTTTTGGGCTGAGAATTCATGCGCTATTTTTATAAATGATTTACGTTATGGACACAAGTGACTAAAATTACGTTCTACATGGGTTTGAATCAAAAATCCCCTAGCTTGGTAACTTTAACTATTGGTTTATGAACTGGTAGGCGCGAATCCTAAAGATAGATCTATCGGGTTTTACACCCCCACCCAGATGTTGTTCTAGTCACTACTAAACTAGAAGAACGGGTGTTTAGTACTTCGAGGTTAACGGAACGCACTTGATTCGGTGCACATATAACTCAGGGGTACACACTCTTGTTAAGGCTAGTTACCGGGTGCCCACTGCTTGGAATGCTTTTTATACACTTGCGAGTGTATTATGTTTATAAATATGAAATCTTGTGGTCCATAGTTATTACGTTACTAGCATCAAACCTATATATCTCACCAACTTTATGTTGACTTTTTAAAGCATGTTATTCTCAGGTACGAATTAAGTCTTCCGCTGTGCATTTGCTCATGTTAAGGACATTACTTGGAGTCGATCATCGCAATGGAACCAGATGTTGAAGATTTCGTCCAGATGGATAAGGACGGGTTTTTACATTTGGTATCAGAGCGTTGGTCTTAGCGAACCAGGTCTCCCATTAGTGTGTCTAACTGATAGTTGTTAGGATACATTAGCGAGTCTGGACTTTGACCGTGTCTGCCTGTCAAAAGTTTTGCTTATCATATTTAATCGGAAATCATCTGCTTATCATCCTTAGGAATTGCTTGCTTAGTATTCTTAAGTCTAGACACGTCTTACTGCATTTAGTGCATCGATAGTGTATAGACAAAATTCGTATCCTAGCGTATTTGTTGCTATAGACATTGCCTGACGAATTTCAAGGATTCTCCGCAAATCACGGGATTTTGAGTATTATAAATACATATGTAAGTTATGTATTGAAGAATATCAAACCCAACTCCTATAATTTATCCCAAACCAAAAATTCATTCCCCGACTATACAAGATGAACTCCGCGTCCAGTTCGAATTCCTCCGACTCCGACAGCTACGCTGATATGGATTTTCATTCGGGCTCCGAAGGCAGCGTCACTGGAATGGATCAACCAATTTCCCATCATCTATTCTGGATGAATTGGGGATGGGTTCGTAGTGTACTAAATTATTGGAGAAAAGAAGAAGGTGATCCCTTTCACCCACCGAATTGCCCTATTGACGACGAACCTGAAGCACTTACCGGCGAACCTGTTCGAGAAACCATTTTCTCTCTCATTTCTCGAGTATCTCGTCACGATTATATCCTATCCCATATTTCGGACCTTGTTCATTCGCTCACCCCAACCGCCAATCATCCTGGTGTACTAGCAGAAATTAACGAACTTCGCGCCCGTGTGACGGCTTTGGAGAACACGGTGCGAAGGTTACAAACATCAGCAGCAGCACCGGCAGCATAATCTGTATCATCATCATCAACGCCGACAATACTCCTAACACCCAACCACAATCACGTCGTAAATCTCAACACCACGATCTGTATCTCGGATATCAACATCACACGTCTCAATATCATCATCTGTACTTCAAGTATAATCCTCGCTTTATATATCGTTTTACATCGATTACCTTCGCTTTATGTAACGTTCTACCTCATATATCCTCGTTCGACATGGTGATTATGAAATCTCTAATGTTTTAGAGATCATGTAATCCAGTATTAACGATAAAACAAATGAGTTTAATATCTTATTGACTCATTAAAACCAAGATTACATCCGATGAAAATATATATGCAAGTATATTTTCATAAAGACTGTAATTAAAAATTCTTTCGTACAAACTGTTAATGATGAAAATATTTTAACGGGTGGGTAGTACCCGAGAAATATTCAGATTTCACATTAATAAGTTACACTGTAAATTCTTCGAATCTGATTCAACGGTCAATTGCTACTCTATTTACAATCACCGATATACGTATTCGTTCACCACAGAATAACTATTTCCATTCAACTTCATATTTGGATTTTGACCTATCAGAATCCAACAAGTGGCATAATGAAGAAAACATCGGATATAATAAAATTTGTTAGAAACAAACGAATTAACTAATTGAAATTCTGTTAAGATTCCACGCTAACTGTTCCTAGCTAACTATTCCCAGCTAACATTTAATTTATCGCAATTTACATTCTCGCAATTTTATTTATTGTTATTTAAATTCCGCACTTTAAATAACGGGACACGTATGCAAGGTTTCGACTTATCATATCGACCCATCTATATATATATTTCGGAACAACCGTAGACACTCTATATGTGAAGGTGGGAGTTGGCTATACAGGGTCGGAGTTGATTCCAAAATATATATATACTTTGAGTTGTGATCGACACCGAGACCGGTACACGGGTCACGATACGTATTATTTAATTCAAATATTATATATTAAATTATATATGAATCATTGAACCATCGGACTATAGAACTGCTAACTTTGGACAATTAAAATGAATTAAATTAAAATATTGATTATAACATATGAAACTAAATAATTCTTCAAGTTTGCCACTTGATTTCATCCTAAACCTCATTCGTATCTCGACAATTACAGTTCACATTCAAATCTTTCGTGATATTTTTTTTTATCTCGATCGATAAGTTGAACCAACCGCACCTCATCTCTGGAAGAAAAGATCGTTGCATAAAATTTATGCACCTGAAAATTCTCGAAAACTGAGGAAAACGTTTAACCCATATCCGTGTAAGCTCCTTTGGCGCTGTTATTATCAAAAACAACTTTGCAGTTCCTTTCCAAAGTAGTCAATTATGTCACAGCTCCACTTCAACTTCTCAGTAAGATTACTTTTAGTATAACTTCGATATATATACGTTGTTCCATCGCCATCGTTACCGGAGAACCCTTTTATATTCCACCATATTACCATCAGCGTTTAATCATCTAAAAACACAATTCTCCTGAAACCACCTCAGTTTGATAACCGATGACCCAGATTCGCTAACTATGAGAATGCTGACGAAGCAGCATTGTTGTAGAAGGTCATAATAGCCAAAAGATGATGATAAAGAATGGAGTATTGGAAACATTCAATAGAAAATTTAGTACCGAAAAGGGGATTATGCGAAACTATGAAGTAAGCAGTGGACAAAACACAAAGAATAAGTTTGACTTCAAAGAATTTAAAAGATTCAGTGTCTGCTGAAATCCTTAGTACATACCCTACTCCTTACTCTAAAACCTTTGCTGACACTATTCTTCATCATCATCCTTCGGCATTAGAAGTTCCAAGATATTATCATATCTTTCATTATAAATATCCTAAATGTTTCTGAAGATATTTTTATAACTATTCTTATCGGAAATCATCTATCTTCTCGCGCTATCTGTATCACATCATAAAAGAAACTGTGTTAGTTTCTAAATTCTGAAACCTTCGAATTTAAAATATGAATGTTTTGAAGTAGTGTTAGGAACTGACGCATGAATTAGTATAATATAATGAAACTTGATCAACTTCATTATATTACAGTAAGTTATGTTAAGTTTCTAATGGAATGTGATGATTCACAGTACCATCATCATGTGCCATGTTACACGGCTCTTACATTCTATTTCTAAAAATATCAAGAAAAATATTTCTTGATGATTCGGTCTTTTCTAGGAAATTCTGGTAATTTGACAAATCAAAAATTGTGCCATTACCATCTATTTTTGAGAGCATTAACTATATTCATTTCAAATTTCATACTTACGAATTTCGGATTATTGCTCGCTTGACTTGAGAATGGGAAGAAGAAACGAAGGAGTGAATTTGTAGTGAAATATTCGACAAAGAAATCAAAACAGATTTCCGCATTAAATCAAAGAAGATCCAGATCGCCGAAGAACCAAATCTTATTACGTAGGATTTTCTTTAAATTCCTTAAAGTTCCGAAAGTCAATAGTAACTATGTCATCGGTTGAAATAAATATATTCATTTACTCATTTCACTCTTTTGTGATAGCTCCACTCGTGCGCTTCACATGATCGAATCGTTTTTATCTAAATCTCTCGATAATGATAAAACTCCATCATCACCTCATATTCGTCATGAAAACATTCTCATTGTTATCTATGACAACCTCTATCAAATTTCGGGGACGAAATTTCTTTAACGGGTGGGTACTGTAACGACCCGGAAATTTCCGACCAAATTTAAACCTTAAACTCTATATATTTCCGACACGATAAGCAAAAACCTTAATGTTGAGTATAGAAAATCTGAAATCTTTATTAGGATGATTAGTTACCCTCTTGACCAAGCCTGGCGATTCACGAACATCATTGTAAATAAATATGTATATATTATATATATAAGAATATATAATGTTAGTTATTATGATAAATATTAGTATTATTTATAGACATTAATATTACTAATGTTATTAGTATTTTATCATTGTTAACATGTGTATTAGTATTTTATTAATATCATTTTCCAGATTGTTATTATTACTCTCATTATTATTAATATTAATAAAAATATTAAAAATAGTATTAGTAATATTATTATCATAATATATATAATATATAGATATGAAATTGGATACATGTAACTTGCTGTGTCTTAATTATTACTTATAAATATTATTAATACTCTTATCATTAAAAGTCATAATTTTTATTATTACCAATAATATTATTATCAAGAATGTTATTATTATTATTATTATTATTATTATTATTATTATTATTATTATTATTATTATTATTATTATTATTATTATTATTGTTATTATTAGTATTAGTGTTATCATAAATATTATTAGTAATTTTATCATTAAAATGATTATTTAGTATTATCATTAAAAGAAACATTATTATTATTATTATTATTATTATTATTATTATTATTATTATTATTATTATTATTATTATTATTATTAAAAATATAATTATTAATCTATATTAATTACGAATTCCTACAAAAAGATAATCTCAAAATCTGTTTCACGATCTAGTTCACTGTATTTGATTTTCGTTTTTATCTCTAAAGTCATTAAAATCGTACAAATCAGATATAGATGGATTTTTTTTTTCTTTTTTTGTTTTTATTATTCCTGTTTTTTTGATTTAACATGTCGATTCAGTAGGATATATATGTCCAACGAATTCCCTGTGTTTCTAACCAAAAATTCAGTAACTTTACCCTCTTAAAGATCAATTTCAGTTACACTTAACAATTGATATCGATCGAATTTACCTGGAAAATAGGAAACAAGTCGACACCTCTGTTTTTGGTTCATTCTTCCAAAAGGATCGAATTTAAATCAAATACAAATTGTAATAATGTAGTTGTGATCTACATATATATTTCAAACAATCTGCAAACTTTCAAATTTCAATCTTCCGTAATAAATTCCAATTTCAGAGTTAAACATTTTTTTTTTATAAAAGTAAAACTAATATTATTTCATGAAAATTCACATCCGTTTTGATGATTCTGTTTCAATTGGCAATTCAAAAAGTTTCTAAGAAGGAATTGGAGTCTATTTCATGTTATAAATATTATCTAAAACAATCAGAATTTCGAAAAGTGATTAAGAGTTGTTAAAAGGGTAATAGCGGCGGTTTTATTTTTTTTGTTGATTGTTTAATTCTGTTAAGAAGAACCAACGAATTACAGATATCATGTGTTGTTTTATGATCCTAAAATTGTTATGTAACGAGCTGATAACATGGGTTAATTCTCTGAGGGAAACCGAAGGTTGTAATGAAGAAGATGATGGGATAACAGAATAGAATAAAAATTAACTGGGTAACAATATTTTCAGAGAAACAGAATTGGTTCGTTGGTTATGAGTGTTTGGTTGTAACCGAGATGTCCCAGGTTCGAACCAGGCTAGGGGTTTTTTTTAAAAAAGAGGCTTTTCCAAGGTAGTCCCCATTTGATTATTATTATTATCATTTTACTTATTAATGATATTATTAGATATTTGTATTATTATTAGAATTATTAATGTTATTATTATTATTATTTTTATTAACAAAGGTATTGTTATTAAGATTATCATTATTAATAAAATTATTATTTTATGGTTATTATAGTTATCATTATTATTTTGTTATCATTAATATTATAACAAAAATTATCATTTAAATTATTATTATTATTGTCAACATTATTATTATTATCATTATGATAGTATTATAAATATTATTTTTATAAATAAATGACAATTATATATTTTATATCTATATTAATATTAGATACTATCTTGTTTAATAAAATGATATTATAATTAAGTTATAAGTAATATATATATATATACACAACTAAATAAATATAATATATAATTTAAGACAATATATCAACTTGTTCGATTACGATTGTGTGTATTAATAGATATACAAATGATATAGGTTTGTGAATCCAAGGCCAACCTTATTATTGATCAATGATGTTATATGTATTTTTACTACAAAATACATTAGGTGAGTATATAGTCCCTTTTAAACTTTAAATATTTTTGGGCTGAGAATTCATGCGCTATTTTTATAAATGATTTACGTTATGGACACAAGTGACTAAAATTACGTTCTACATGGGTTTGAATCAAAAATCCCCTAGCTTGGTAACTTTAACTATTGGTTTATGAACTGGTAGGCGCGAATCCTAAAGATAGATCTATCGGGTTTTACACCCCCACCCAGATGTTGTTCTAGTCACTACTAAACTAGAAGAACGGGTGTTTAGTACTTCGAGGTTAACGGAACGCACTTGATTCGGTGCACATATTATTATAACTCAGGGGTACACACTCTTGTTAAGGCTAGTTACCGGGTGCCCACTGCTTGGAATGCTTTTTATACACTTGCGAGTGTATTATGTTTATAAATATGAAATCTTGTGGTCCATAGTTATTACGTTACTAGCATCAAACCTATATATCTCACCAACTTTATGTTGACTTTTTAAAGCATGTTATTCTCAGGTACGAATTAAGTCTTCCGCTGTGCATTTGCTTATGTTAAGGACATTACTTGGAGTCGATCATCGCAATGGAACCAGATGTTGAAGATTTCGTCCAGATGGATAAGGACGGGTTTTTACAGATATGACTATAATCTTATTTCATTCACTTACGATAACTTCCCTCATACGCTTCGAGTAATCGAATTATTTAATCCCTACTCCTTAGACATGATAAAATTCTATAATCGTCATAATAACATTCTCATTGTTAGCCATAATGACCTCTATCAAATTTTCGGGACGAAATTTCTTTAACGGGTAGGTACTGTGACGACCCAGAAATTTTCGAACAAATTTAAACTTTAATCTTTATATTATTCCGACATGATAAGCAAAGTTTGTTAAGTTAAATTTCAATAATTTTAAACTGTGTTCATACATTCATTTAACCTCGACCAAATTCCAACGATTCACGAACCATTTTATGAACGGACATGATTGTATGTATATGTGTATATATTATAACCTGAAATATTAACAAAGTATTAAATGAACAATACTTTACATGAACGTATTTGTTTCAATGTGTCTATAGATAGAATTATAAGATAAGATCAAATGATTGAATTATCAGATACATTGAATTATGATTACAAGTCTTTGTTGAGAGGTCCACTATGATTTGATAAAATCTATTCCTTTTAACAATATTCGGAAAATGGTAAAGTGATTTACAAGTTAGAACAAAAGTGTCATTAACAAGGATTAGACAAAAGTTAGTGGTAGACTAAAGTTAATAAGAATGATTTAGTTACAAGTGTACGAAAACGTTTTCGATATAATTAAACTTGTTTATTAAAATATCTTTGTTTAAATAACGTGAATTGGGATATTGATTATCAGATATATATATATATATATATATATATATATATATATATATATATATATATATATATATATATATATATATATATATATATATATATATATAGAAAACTTGCAACTTGTATTTAAAATATATGTTTTCTAATTAATTAAATACACGATAGTAACACTCACTTAGTAATGCGATTGATATTTAAAACGTTAGTGCATAAATAAATTGTATCTATTTAAGCTTTAAAGTATACACAAAACGTGTTATAATATTTTTCTAAACGTTTATAAAACGAACTTTGAAATGTAATTGATTTTGTAAGACAAAATATTATATCATTAGATAAATAATTCAAACATATATATTATGTACAACTTTACAATTCTAAATAAAAATATATATATTTTAACTTAGCCATAAAACGTCCTGATTTAAAATAAAATATTTTGATAAACAACGAGTCACTGATTTATAGAAGCAAATGACCACAACGCTCAATTTTATAAGCTAAATTTTTTTATAAGGTAATTTATTGACGAGTAAGACAAATTAGTAATAAGGGTACACGTCACGTAACGTAAAAGGCTAGTTTTCTAAACGTATGAACGTGCGTTCGAAAAACCGAAAGTGGTACATGAGTCGAGTGACAACATAAAAGTCATTAGAACAAAAATTACATTTTTACCCTGCTCGTAAATATAATATGATATTTAAATAATTATAAAGATTAAATATATTAAATAATTAAAAACGTGTGTCGGCAGGATCAAACAAACGACGTGAGCTGTAAAACATTGTCATGCGATCGCATAATGGACACACATAACATTCATGCGGTCGCATGGGTGGAAATGTCAAGCCACATCTATAAAGCGAGCAAGTCTGGTTCCAGTGTAATTCATATATTTCTCTCGATCTCTCTCTGATTTATATTACTCTTTATATTATTTATTTTATTATTATTATTATTATTATTATTATTATTATTATTATTATTATTATTATTATTATTATTATTATTATTATTATTAATCATATAATTATTATTAGTAGTATTAGGAATAACTAGTATTAGTATTATACATAAAATACTACGACAAGGAGTACGCGCGAGTTATTGCAACATGGGTCTTATAAGTAGGATAGGGCTAAGGAAATTATGGGTTATAGCTATGGAGGTGATGGTTAATGTTCGAGGGTATGCTCGTGAGGTTAATCTAGTGTTTATTGTCTCCGTTGCATCTACGTACTTTCCTGCAATATTGAATCTCAATATTGATACGTGAGCACTCATAACTTAACTTTTATGTATTAATAGTGTATCCCTGACTAGTGCTCGAGTATATAGGATTATGCATGCTTGTACTTTTGATATTGCTGTTAGATAGGTTATGTTAAATCTTGAATTAGTTACATATGCGGTTAAGATTAGGTATATGATATGCATGACGTTGGAAAGCTGACGAAATATTAAGAACTTTTCATTTAGAACTCGAATGATTTCGATGAACGGATTAAAAGTTATAGTCAATTGAATTTTTGTATTATTATTAAAAATGATTATTATTATCGTCGTTATAGTTTTTATCTAATTATAATAATAATTATTATTATTATTATTATTATTACTACTACTATTATTATTATTATTATTATTATTATTATCATTATCAATAAAAGGTATTATCATTAAAAATTGTTATTTTTATTATTATTACTATCGTTATTATCGTTAAAGTTATAATTAGTATTATTGTTATTATTATCATAGTTATTAGTATTATCATTAATATTATTATAATACTTATTATCATTAGTATTATTATAATTAAAACTAATATTAGTAACACCTAATTAATATGATTACTATTATTATCATTAACATGAACGCGATATAAAGGACGATTAAAATCTATTAAATGAATCGATTAGAGAATAATGAGTATGAGTATCATGATGAAAATTAAAATATTGTAAGATATTGATTTAGATAAAATTATCGTTTCTATTATTTTTATTATTAATATTATTATTAAAAGTATCGTTAATATTAAAACTATCATTTTAACAAAATTATTGTTATAATAGAAATGTCATTGATATTATAAAATATCATTATTATTATCATTTTAAATAAAATGATTATTTTAAAATAATATTAAAAAGTATTGTAAATATTAAAGTTATCATAATTAGAATTATCATTTTATCATAATATCATTTTTAGTGAATATAAATATTGATATTTTTATTAATAGAATAATAATGATTATTATTACAAAATAATATAACTTTTACTTATTATTATTATCAATGTTATTTTATCAAATAAATATGTAATACAAATAATATATTACCTTAATAAAACCTATCATTACATTTTTATGATATTAAATGAACTTTATAAATTTTATTACTTAAAATATATAAAAGTATATTTTTATATAAAGTTTATTTATTAATAAATGAATAATATTATTTACTCTAATAAATCTATTAAAAATATTTAAAAATATCAAACGACGATATTTAAACTATATAATAATCATGTATAAAGTTTGAAAATCATTTTGAGTCAAATTGACTTTTGGCTGACTTTTGCATATTAGTCTCGAGCATTAGGATTGTGGTACACTATGACTTGACCTATATTGTTAGACAAATATTGATCATTATATAAATATATATACTTAATATAGGTTCATGAATCTGAGGCCAACTTTGCACTTGTTCAATTATGTTATATGTATTTTTACTACGAAATACAGTCTGGTGAGTTTCATTTGCCTTTTTACCCTTTATATTTTTGGGCTGAGAATACATGCGCAACTTTTATAAATGTTTTACGAAATAGACACAAGTAATCGAAAACTACATTATATGGTTGGATTATTAAACTGAATATTGCCCCTTCAAGTCTGGTAACCTAAGAATTAGGGAAATGGCCCCTAATTGACGCGAATCCTAAAGGTAGATCTATCGGGCCCAACGAGCCCCATCCAGAGTATGGATGCTTTAGTACTACGAGGTATTATTTAGTATATTAGCTGCGCTTTGTATACTGGGGGGATATTCTATATGCATCTTGTTAAGGTCGGTTACCAGGTGTTCAATCCATATGAATGATTTTTATCTCTATGCAGTTAAATGCGAAATGCCCGATATGAGATGTGTATTTATGAGAAATGAAAATCTTGTGGTCTATTAAAATGATGAAAATGGTCGTTTATGATAAACTAATGAACTCACCAACCTTTTGGTTGACACTTTAAAGCATGTTTATTCTCAGGTATTAAAGAAATCTTCCGTTGTGCATTAGCTCATTTTAAAGATATTACTTGGAGTCACTCATGGCATATATTTTGAAAGACATTGCAATCGAGTCATTGAGTTCATCAAGATTATTAATAAGTCAATTATAGTTGGATAGTGGATATTATGAAATGGTATGCATGTCTGTCAATTTTCGATGTAAAGAAAGTTTATCTTTTAAAAACGAATGCAATGTTTGTAAAATGTATCATATAGAGATCAAATACCTCGCGATGTAATCAACTATTGTGAATCATTTATAATGTATATGAACGGGTTCTTTCAAATGAAGCGGAATTGGACCAACTAAATTTGTCTTCGTTCTTTGTCTAGATTATATTAAAATAGTTTTAAAATACTTCACAACCAGAACCATACGGGCTTCTTTTTGTCAATTTCGTTCCATTAACGCAAGGACGCAAAGTGATAAGACTATATACATATAAATATACATATTCATATACATTTAAGTTAAACTAAATACTCTACATTCATGTACCCACTTTAAGCTGATATAATATAAATCAAAATTAAAAAGTATCAAATTTGAAAGTGATATTACAACTCTTATTTATCTTAGTCGATCAATAGGCTTTTCGTATATTTTGGTTTGTTATTTAGTACTCCATATAGTCTTCTTAGAGCTATTGCACGTTAGGTGTTTGATGGAATGTCTGAAAGAAAACATTGATTATGACATGAGGCAGGAGCAAGAGGCACCTTGAGTCTCTGAGAAGCAAAGTTGTAAGAGGCACCTTGCATCCTTGCGTCTACCGGGAAGCAAGGTCGAGGCACTTTACGTGGACAAATTGTCAACTTTTTTTATGCGTTATGAGTCAAAAAGGTAGGTAAAATGGATATTTAGGTCATAATCCCATAACGTCTATCTTCTGGACTTAATTTGAATGTGAAGTTTCTTAAAAAAACACTCCAAACTACGAATTGGTTCTCCGAAAATGGAAAAATGCTGATGAAGCAGCAAAAACTATAAACGAATTTAACAGTAAAAGTTTGATGATAATGAATAAGTGTGCTGGCAAAGCGCAGAAAAAGAGAAGTCTTGGAACTGAAAACCGGATTGAGCAAAGTATGAAGGAGGCTGTGGACAAATCACAAAGACTAAACCTGCCTTCAAAGAGTCCAAATGATTCAGTATCTGCTGAAGTCATTAACGAATACCTTGCTCCTGACTCTAAACCCCTACGGACAATATTCTTCATCATCCTCTGATATTAGAAATTATAAGATATCATCGTATCTTTCATTATAAATATCCTCCATATTTCTGAAGATATTTCCATAATCATTTTTATCTGAAATCAATTACCTCTTCGCGCTATCTGTATTGCATCATAAAAGAAACTATTTTAGTTTCTAAATTCTAAAACATTCGAGTTTAAAATAGGAATATTTTTGAAGTAGTATTGGGAGCTGAAGCATGAGTTAGTATAATATAATGACACTTGATCAACTGATTATATTACAGTAAGTCATGCTGAGTTCCTAAATGGAACGTGATGATTCACAAATCATAACGTCACCATGTGCTATGTTACACGACTCTTATATTCTATTTAACCTCTAAAATACCAAGAAAATATTTCTTGATGATTCGGTCTTTTTTGAGGTATTCTGGTAATTTGACAAATCAAGATTGTAACATTACAATTCTCTTCTTAGAATATTAACTATGTTCATTTCGAAATCCATACCTACAAATTCTGGATCGTTATTCGCTTGACTTGAAGTCGGGAAACGGAGACAAAAGTATGGAACTTTTGAATATAAAAGAAAATATAAAGTTCGACAACAACACGTAAATTACAAACCGTGCATATCAATACGTATTGCAACGTAAAGGCACGGGAGAATTAATAATACTATGACCCCCAAGGTAATAGTAAAAGTAAATAAAATCCTCCGGTGATAGATGAAAAAGAAGAATGACAGATATGAAAGTTAGGAGTATATCAAGGATCAAAACTGGATGAAGCATTTCCACAATCTTTTGGAAATATGATTTAAGAAAGAAATAATAGAAGGTGTGAGTTAAAAGGAAACGAAGGAGGTGGATTTATAGCGAAATATCCGACAGAGAAATCAAGATGGATTATCGCATTAATTCGAAGAGGATCATAATTTCCTTAATCGTCAAAGAATCAAATCCAATATAGATTACAAAGATTTTCTTTAAATTCGGAGATTAATTGTGTTGACGTCAAAGGATATGACTATAATCTTATTTCATTCACTTACGATAACTTCCCTCATACGCTTCGAGTAATCGAATTATTTAATCCCTACTCCTTAGACATCATAAAACTCTATAATCGTCATAATAACATTCTCATTGTTAGCCATGACGACCTCTATCAAATTTTCGGGACGAAATTTCTTTAACGGGTAGGTACTGTGACGACCCAGAAATTTTCGAACAAATTTAAACTTTAATCTTTATATTATTCCGACATGATAAGCAAAGCTTGTTAAGTTAAATTTCAAGAATTTTAAACTGTGTTCATACATTCATTTAACCTCGACCAAATTCCAACGATTCACGAACCATTTTATGAACGAACATGATTGTATGTATATGTGTATATATTATAACCTGAAATATTAACAAAGTATTAAATGAACAATACTTTACATGAACATATTTGTTTCAATGTGTCTATAGATGGAATTATAAGATAAGATCAAATGATTGAATTATCAGATACATTGAATTATGATTACAAGTCTTTGTTGAGAGGTCCACTATGATTTGAGAAAATCTATTCCTTTTAACCATATTCGGAAAATGGTAAAGTGATTTACAAGTTAGAACAAAAGTGTCATTAACAAGGATTAGACAAAAGTTAGTGGTAGACTAAAGTTAATAAGAATGATTTAGTTACAAGTGTACGAAAACGTTTTCGATATAATTAAACTTGTTTATTAAAATATCTTTGTTTAAATAACGTGAATTGGGATATTGATTATTAGATATATATATATATATATATATATATATATATATATATATATATATATATATATATATATATAGAAAACTTACAACTTGTATTTAAAATATATGTTTTCTAATTAATTAAGTACACGATAGTAACACTCACTTAGTAATGCGATTGATATTTAAAACGTTAGTGCATAAATAAATTGTATCTATTTAAACTTTAAAGTATACACAAAACGTGTTATAATATTTTTCTAAACGTTTATAAAACGAACTTTGAAATGTAATTGGTTTTGTAAGACTAAATATTATATCATTAGATAAATAATTCAAACATATATATTATGTACAACTTTACAATTCTAAATAAAAATATATATATTTTAACTTAGCCATAAAACGTCCTGATTTAAAATAAAATATTTTGATAAACAACGAGTCACTGATTTATAGAAGCAAATGACCACAACGCTCAATTTTATAAGCTAAATTTTTTTATAAGGTAATTTATTGACGAGTAAGACAAATTAGTAATAAGGGTACACGTCGCGTAACGTAAAAGGCTAGTTTTCTAAACGTATGAACGTGCGTTCGAAAAACCGAAAGTGGTACATGAGTCGAGTGACAACGTAAAAGTCATTAGAACAAAAATTACATTTTTACCCTGCTCGTAAATATAATATGATATTTAAATAATTATAAAGATTAAATATATTAAATAATTAAAAACGTGTGTCGGCAGGATCAAACAAACGATGTGAGCTGTAAAACATTGTCATGCGATCGCATAATGGACACACATAACATTCATGCGGTCGCATGGGTGGAAATGTCAAGCCACATCTATAAAGCGAGCAAGTCTGGTTCCAGTGTAATTCATATATTTCTCTCGATCTCTCTCTGATTTATATTACTCTTTATATTATTTATTTTATTATTATTATTATTATTATTATTATTATTATTATTATTATTATTATTATTATTATTATATTATTATTATTATTATTATTATTATTATTATTATTATTATTATTAATCATATAATTATTATTAGTAGTATTAGGAGTAACTAGTATTAGTATTATACATAAAATACTACGACAAGGAGTACGCGCGAGTTATTGCAACATGGGTTTTATAAGTAGGATAGGGCAAAGGAAATTATGGGTTATAGCTATGGAGGTGATGGGTAATGTTCGAGGGTATGCTCGTGAGGTTAATCTAGTGTTTATCGTCTCCGTTGCGTCTACGTACTTTCCTGCAATATTGAATCTCAATATTGATACGTGAGCACTCATAACTTAACTTTTATGTATTAATAGTGTATCCCTGACTAGTGCTCGAGTATATAGGATTATGCATGCTTGTACTTTTGATATTGCTGTTAGATAGGTTATGTTAAATCTTGAATTAGTTACATATGCGGTTGAGATAAGGTATATGATATGCATGACGTTGGAAAGCTGACGAAATATTAAGAACTTTTCATTTAGAACTCGAATGATTTCGATGAACGGATTAAAAGTTATAGTCAATTGAATTTTTGTATTATTATTAAAAATGATTATTATTATCGTCGTTATAGTTTTTATCTAATTATAATAATTATTATTATTATTATTATTATTATTATTATTATTACTACTACTACTATTATTATTATTATCATTATCAATAAAAGGTATTATCATTAAAAATTATTATTTTTATTATTATTACTATCGTTATTATCGTTAAAGTTATAATTAGTATTATTGTTATTATTATCATAGTTATTAGTATTATCATTAATATTATTATAATACTTATTATCATTAGTATTATTATAATTATATATACCTATATCTAAAAGGTAAAGTGGAAATGAATAGTACTATTCATTGTTCTACTTTTCGCAAACTTAACCCCTTAACTTTCATTAAAATACAAATCGAATCCCCCACTTTATAAGTATATTTTTCTCCAAATTTCACAAGCTTAACCCCCTAACTTTTATTAAAATACAAATCGAACCCCTACTTTATTAACTTTTTTTTTACTAATATTCAATTTTCACAAACTTAACCCCTAACTTTTATTAAAATACAAATCGAACCCCCACTTTATACGTAAAGTTTTTTTAAATTTCACAAACTTAACCCACTAACTTTTATTAAAATACAAATCGAACCCCCACTTTACTAACTTTTTTTTTAAATAAAACCCGAACGCTAAAAGAAGCAACTTTCACAAAAGGAACAACCCTTCAATGTTATGTCGAAAAAAATTCTTTTTTACAAAATAGATCAAGACTTTTTTTTTAACTCGCAATCAAAACGGAGCCCCCGGCACGAAGCGAGGGCTCCACAACTAGTTAAAACTAATATTAGTAACACCTAATTAATATGATTACTATTATTATCATTAACATGAACGCGATATAAAAGACGATTAAAATCTATTAAATGAATCGATTAGAGAATAATGAGTATGAGTATCATGATGAAAATTAAAATATTGTAAGATATTGATTTAGATAAAATTATCGTTCCTATTATTTTTATTATTAATATTATTATTAAAAGTATCGTTAATATTAAAACTATCATTTTAACAAAATTATTGTTATAATAGAAATGTCATTGATATTATAAAATATCATTATTATTATCATTTTAAATAAAATTATTATTTTAAAATAATATTAAAAAGTATTGTAAATATTAAAGTTATCATAATTTGAATTATCATTTTATCATAATATCATTTTTAGTGAATATAAATATTGATATTTTTATTAATAGAATAATAATGATTATTATTACAAAATAATATAACTTTTACTTATTATTATTATCAATGTTATTTTATCAAATAAATATATAATACAAATAATATATTACCTTAATAAAACCTATCATTATATTTTTATGATATTAAATGAACTTTATAAATTTTATTACTTAAAATATATAAAAGTATATTTTTATATAAAGTTTATTTATTAATAAATGAATAATATTATTTACTCTAATAAATCTTTTAAAAATATTTAAAAATATCAAACGACGATATTTAAACTATATAATAATCATGTATAAAGTTTGAAAATCATTTTGAGTCAAATTGACTTTTGGCTGACTTTTGCATATCAGTCTCGAGCATTAGGATTGTGGTACACTATGACTTGACCTATATTGTTAGACAAATATTGATCATTATATAAATATATATACTTAATATAGGTTCGTGAATCCGAGGCCAACTTTGCACTTGTTCAATTATGTTATATGTATTTTTACTACGAAATACAGTCTGGTGAGTTTCATTTGCCTTTTTACCCTTTATATTTTTGGGCTGAGAATACATGCGCAACTTTTATAAATGTTTTACGAAATAGACACAAGTAATCGAAAACTACATTATATGGTTGGATTATTAAACCGAATATTGCCCCTTCAAGTCTGGTAACCTAAGAATTAGGGAAATGGCCCCTAATTGACGCGAATCCTAAAGGTAGATCTATCGGGCCCAACGAGCCCCATCCAGAGTATGGATGCTTTAGTACTTCGAGGTATTATTTAGTATATTAGCTGCGCTTTGTATACTGGGGGGATATTCTATATGCATCTTGTTAAGGTCGGTTACCAGGTGTTCAATCCATATGAATGATTTTTATCTCTATGCAGTTAAATGCGAAATGCCCGATATGAGATGTGTATTTATGAGAAATGAAAATCTTGTGGTCTATTAAAATGATGAAAATGGTCGTTTATGATAAACTAATGAACTCACCAACCTTTTGGTTGACACTTTAAAGCATGTTTATTCTCAGGTATTAAAGAAATCTTCCGCTGTGCATTAGCTCATTTTAAAGATATTACTTGGAGTCACTCATGGCATATATTTTGAAAGACATTGCAATCGAGTCATTGAGTTCATCAAGATTATTAATAAGTCAATTATAGTTGGATAGTGGATATTATGAAATGGTATGCATATCTGTCAATTTTCGATGTAAAGAAAGTTTATCTTTTAAAAACGAATGCAATGTTTGTAAAATGTATCATATAGAGGTCAAATACCTCGCGATGTAATCAACTATTGTGAATCGTTTATAATGTATATGAACGGGTTCTTTCAAGCGAAGCGGATTTGGACCAACTAAATTTGTCTTCGTTCTTTGTCTAGATTATATTAAAATAGTTTTAAAATACTTCACAACCAGAACCATACGGGCTTCTTTTTGTCAATTTCGTTTCATTAACGCAAGGACGCAAAGTGATAAGACTATATACATATACATATACATATACATATACATATACATATACATATACATATACATATACATATACATATACATATACATTTAAGTTAAACTAAATACTCTACATTCATGTACCCACTTTAAGCTGATATAATATAAATCAAAATTAAAAAGTATCAAATTTGAAAGTGATATTACAACTCTTATTTATCTTAGTCGATCAATAGGCTTTTCGTATATTTTGGTTTGTTATTTAGTACTCCATATAGTCTTCTTAGAGCTATTGCACGTTAGGTGTTTGATGGAATGTCTGAAAGAAAACATTGATTATGACATGAGGCAGGAGCAAGAGGCACCTTGAGTCTCTGAGAAGCAAGGTTGCAATAGGCACCTTGCGTCCTTGCGTCTACCGGGAAGCAAGGTCGAGGCACTTTGGCCGGACAAATTGTCAACTTTTTTTATGCGTTATGAGTCAAAAAGGTAGGTAAAATGGATATTTAGGTCATAATCCCATAAAATCAGTATCTGAATTAATGACTATCCATAAAGGGGTATATTAGGAATTTGACATATAAGGTCGGGCATATTAAGCCCATTTGGAGAAACGGCTGTTGGTCTATGAGTGGGATGATCAAATCAATGCCATAAGGAGGTGAGTCAGCCCGTGTAGTACTCATAGTAGTAACCAAGTACTACGTAATTATTGTTTCACTATCAACTAACGAGTCACTAAACACAAAACACACACGACCATGTATAGACAGTTAGACACTAATTAAACTGTTCCTAGCAACAGATAATACTAATTAAGGAAAGATCAGGTGATCATAAATTGTACAGACAGCCTTGAATTATTTCATTACAGTTATGGACTCGTACAAATGTATAATGTAATATGTATGCTCAGCTCATAATGCTGTAAATAATAGGTGAACAGCTTATATTTAAACATGCTTTGTTTGAAATAATTGTAATATTATAACAATTGTGGTAACTGTTAGGTTTGATCTCTGCATAGTGTAAGTAACACAGTTGTAATGAAGCACCATCAATGTTTGGGAGTTAGTATTGGTTGGCAGTTGCAGTGAAGATTAAATTTATATACGCGGTACAATAAAATATAAACGGTTTTTAAAATAATAATGGAACTTTAATCAAACATAGCGCGTAGGCATAGGTAGTAGTACCATTTAAAAAACTTGGACGTGTTAGAGTTATAACTTAACTGTTTTTTTACAAAATAAAGTCAGTTTGTTATGAATATTGTAGATCTTAAAGGCCCATTATTGGAAATAAAATTACATAGGAGTTTATTTGTGAGTGAGGCGTTAAAAAAGTTGCATGTGATGGAAATAAATAAGTACAACTACACCAGAATAAAAAAGATAATACCAAATGCATGTGTTTCTTGATACCTATTAATAAATTATGTGAATCGACATATGTTAAAGTTATTTAAATAAATTAATAGTAATTTTAATTAACATTATTTATGAATATACACAAAAAAAATAATACTCTACTATATTAAATTAATTTTTTTTAACGGCGATTTTTTGGCATCAGTAGATCATTTCTTTCAACGACCCTCATCATTTGCACGTAACACACACGTTCGGGCAGAAACCCGAACCCGATCGACAGTACCCGGGAACACATCCATTCGGGCAGTGGTTCCGGGTAGGGGTCCGTGAACGAATTCGGTAAAACCTCCCTATAGGGTCAATATATACCACCATTATTGGTGTTCAATTGGTTTAAAGAAAATCATGTCATCGCTAAGGATCGAACCCATGACATCTCCATATCCCATGACACAAAGTACATAGGGAGAACCGTTGGGCTATGCCCGCAAGTTATATTAAATTAATTATTAGCGAGTTTTATAATAAATATACAAGTAACAATAATATTTTAGAAAATTTTGACTTCATAAAATGTATACTTTCGATTTTGTAATACTTTGAACCTCACCCATCACTCGAGCTCTTGTTGTCTACGGCTTAAACGAATGTGGTATTTGGGTTGGGCACTTGGACTTGGTTAAAGACTTAAGGTAAGCTGGTTTGGGATGCGCTGGTCTAGGCTAGATTGGGCTTCGATGGTGGAAATATAACTTTGGTCAATTGGTCTATCATGACATACATCATGACATACTTCTTGATATCGTACAAATGATCGTTTATATATCAAAGTTGGTCCAAGTGAACCAAACGGTTTCATATAGCTTGAGTTCAACTGATAGTTTTATTCAACAAGATACTTTATAACTTGGATGTTAAACGAATGTGTAAATTAAAATTTCTTGATTTTTTTTTATGGTAGGATAATAATGTGTTTGTGTTGCTATTTGGATAATATACTCCGTATGTCTGTAGGTATCCTTTTAAAATAGCATTTAAATTAAATTTATAAAAATAAATTCAAAGTGAAGTAATAATAATTTTAACAGAAGGCTAGAGGTTATTTAGTTTACGTGACATCTTCATAATTTAGGGGGTAAAATATTGAATTCTCATAACTGTAGGGTTGTATTTGTTAACTAACTTCAAGCACAGGGGTACATTTGTTAATTTTCATTTCCTTGGGGAATACTGCAAAAACCCTTTGTAAATCACCATATAGAGATGAAATTAGGGTTTTACAGACAATGAAATTTAGGGTTTAGTAGACGATGATTTGGATTAAACACTCATCTTACCGTATTCGAATTCATCCCTCTTTCTTTGCTGTTCTTGATTCTCGTAAGTTTTTTGCCTCACCCCTTTTCTTCAATCGCTCTCCTAATTTTGCTGCTTTCATTCATTCCAATAATAATCGAAATTGTAAAGAAATTAGTCTTCTCAGAACCCTAGATGATGCTGTATATACATTCAATCATATGTTCAATAGAACCCCTGTTCCCCCAATTCCAGAATTCACTAAAGTTTTAACCTTTATAGTTAAGAAGAACCATTTTGGTGCTGCAATTTCTCTGATTAAAAAGTTTGACTTTTTAGGAGTCAACCCTGTTTTACATCCCACTATTTACGTTTTCAACATTGCCATTAATTGTTTCTGTCAGCTCAAAAGGTTGGATTTTGGGTTTGCTGTGTTAGGGAAAGCAACAAAGCTTGGTTATGCACCTGATTGTGCTACTTTTAATACACTTATTAGAGGACTTTGTGTTAATGATAAGCTTAGTCAAGCGGTTAAGTTGTTTGACCAGTTAATGGAAAACGGGTTCGAACCTAGTGTAGTGACTTATGGTACGTTGATTAACGGTTTCTGCAAATCAGGAGACGCTCGTAGTGCGATCGTATTGTTTCGGAAGATGGAAACATCGCCTTGTCCACCTGGGATTATTCAGTACAGCACCATTATAGACAGATTATGTAAGGATGAACAATTTGTAGAGGCTTTAGAGTTTGTTTCAGAAATGTATAGTAAAGGTATTTTGCCAAACGTTGTTACATACACTGGTTTGATTCACGGTTTATGTAATATACGCTCGTGGGACGAAGCATTGAGATTGTTGAGTGAGATGCTTGCTCGAAACATAGCACCTAATGTACATACATATACTATATTATTAAATGCATTATGTAAAGATAGTAGGATAAATGAAGGTGAAAGTTTGTTATCATTGATGATCAAAAAAGGTGTGATGCCTAATACTGTCACATACAATGCGCTTATGGACGGTTATTGCCTACTCGGAAAGATAGACATTGCTAGAAAGTTGTTTGACTCTATGGTTGACCATTGTTGCACACCTACTGTTATAAGTTACAACATCTTAATTAAGGGTTACTCTGAACACACAAGAATAGATGAAGCGTTGACTTTTTTTGGTCAAATGTCTGAAAACGGTATTGATCCTAATCTCGTGACGTACAATACTCTAATTAGCGGTTTGTGTCAAGCGGGTCGACTTGAGGAGGCCCTTTTACTCCCTTCCGAAATGAAATCGTGTGGTTTAAATCCAGATATTTGCACTTACAATTCCATTTTAGATGCCCTTTGTAAGAATAAGAAACTTAACGAGGCCGTTAAGTTTTTTGAAACTTTGACCGGTCAAGATGTTATCAGTTACAACATCTTAATCAACGGGTACTCCGAAAACGAAAAACTAGACGACGCGTTATGTTATTTTAGTGAAATGTCTAAGAGAGGTGTTCATCCTAACCTTGTTACATACAATACGCTAATTAACGGGCTGTATCGCGTGGGTCGACATGAGGAGGCACATACGCTTTTTTCTGAAATGAAATCTATTGGTCTGAATCCAGATATTTTTACTTACAATACCATATTGGATGTCCTATGTAAGAACAAGAAACTAGACGAAGCCCTAAAATTGTTTAAGATGCTTGATGATAATGATGATGATGTCATACCTGATATCGTTACATGCAATTGTGTTATCGATGGTATGTTGAAGTGTGGGGAAACTGATGCTGCGTGTGAGGTTTTTTCAAGTCTTTCTGATAGAGGATTGAAACCGAATGTTCGTACATTCAACATCATGATTGATGGATTGTGTAAAACGGGTGAACTTGATAAAGCGAATATGTTTTTTCTGGAAATGAAAAATTTTGGTTGTGTTGCAGATGATGTTACTTATAAGATAATGGTGCAGGGTTATCTTCAAGCAAATGATACAATTAAAGCGATTGAATTTCTTAATGGACCGATTGATGCTGACGTGTCAGCAGATGCTAGAAAATTGTTGAATACGTTTTTGTTGACTGAACAGTTAAAAGATGTTACAGTTTCAGGATGAGTATTTATGCTGTACCAAGCGCATATTATTATTATTGGTGTTCGGTGACAGTATTTGGGATTGGGGCACTTTTGCAGTTCACCAAAATCGTCTTGCTCAAAATCAGGTACAAAAATCATTTAGGTATTGTTTGTTTTTTAAGATGTTTTGGTCTGAAGATTTGCGGACCACGTCTGTAAAGAAGATGTGGTCTTTAGGTTTGTGTGCTGAATAGTGAAGACTGTTTGTGTTTATGTCTGCAAAATAACTTAATTTTGTCTGCAGCACTTAGAAGCATATTTCTAAGTCTGCGAGGCTGTAGATATTATAAGACATTATTTTATCTTATGTCTTCAGAAAAACAAACTGCCTGCTGTAAAAACGTCTGCGGGCGCGAAGACATAAGACATAATAAGATCAGCAGACAGAAAAACAAACAACACCTTAGTATTGCCAAACGACACCTGCAAGCATTATGCTTGTGTATAATTGTTAACTTCTGTAGTATACATTTTCTGTAGTATATAACGTATAATGTCCTATGAAAATGAATATTTCTGATGCTGTTGCAGAACCCTATCAAATTCGAGATACTAGTTACAGTAGCATATTACACCTAAGTTGGAGACTAAGGTCAGCCGAAGGTTCTGGCGTTAGCTGTTGCTTCGTCGAATTATGTGATGTGTATAGCTTTATAGGTATAACTACATTTGGTAAGTACTCCGTATAATTCATACGAGTTATGACATTTAAATAGTATAAATTATTTAATATACTCAAGTGCTACCGATGATATTTATGATTCAAAGAATGCAATTTGTCACTATCTATAGCCTGTAATGAAAGTATTCCCTACACACACGTTTAAAAATGAATTTTTTTTTAGAAGAATCCAATTCCTTGTATAGTTGTGTATAAAATAGTTTACTGAGATTTAAATAAAAATAAAAAAAAATAAAAAAATTCGTTGTAATAAGTTCCGATATAAAATGAAGACTACCCAAAATTTGAACGCTATATCAAAACAGTAAGCTAGACAAAATGATACAAGCAGCAACATGAAGAGGTATGCATAAAGAGAGAGAGAGAGAGAGAGAGAGAGAGAGAGAGAGAGAGAGAGAGAGAGAGAGAGAGAGAGAGAGAGAGAGAGAGAGAGAGAGAGAGAGAGAGAGAGAGAGAGAGAGAGAGAGAGAGAAATGTTAGTGCAACTTCAATCGTGACAAACTACACAATAGGAATATGCAAGAACAATTGAACACACATATGCACTTAAACCCTAAACGGTTTATGCTTTATTCAACAATTTTTTATCAAACAAAAGCTGAATTTCAAAAAGAGATAAAACCCAATATATGTAGTCTGGGAACTCAAATAGATAAAGATGAAATAAACAATTTAAAAACCATAAAAATAGGAAACCAATTTGTTTCCAACTCCAATTCCTTTAGTTGCACGTCAATCATGATCCATCAGTCAACTTTGTACGCCTAGCTCAACACTTGGACATATTCAGCCCACGATGTACTCCTTGGCCCAACAAGACAAAAATCAGCAACTTTAGCTGTGCTTGGACTAGGCCCACCAGGATCATAAACATATGCATTTAGCACACCCGGATCAAACACACGCACAACAACAGTTAATGGGTCTAGCCTACCCGAATCAGATATATATGCATCAAATGTTGATCTTGTAAACAACCCCAATGTAGTTTTTTTTTTACACAAAATTTTATTATAACCCTAGCAAGGCGCTAGCAAAAAATAAAACAAATTACAAAGAGGCCATTGGATTTTACAACCACGTTGTCCAATTAATATGTCTCCTATAAAAACGAGAGTACAACCAATCAAATGCCGAGACAATGATGCTGTCGAATACATGCGACATTTTAAACTTTGCTTTGTTGAAGACGTAACTATTACGTAGATGCCATATATTCCAAAATGCCGAGATAACTATCACTCTGAGAGTAGTACGTTATTGCCATTTAACGGAACACCGTCAGCCCATAACCATGCTTTGTTAATCGAGTTCCAAGATGGAAATTGGAGGTTGGTAAGTACTTATCTTGCATCAAATTTGTTGTGAGATTATGTTTATCAATAAGTAATCTAGCGCAAGAAATCAAATACGTTTGTGTGGAGTTTTTGGTCCAAAGCCAAAAATTAGGGAAATCCGAAAACGTGACGTTTGATAGTCTAGACATTAAGTCGCCCAACTGAACTGTTTCAATCCCACCGCGAGGGGGTCTTCTCCGGGACCAAATCCAATCGTTATTTGAGAACCAAACAACAACATTGTTGTCTTGACATGTATTGATTATAAACAAACAAGGAAAAGCAAATTGCAAGTGGAGTAACGTCGAGCCAAGGGTCGTACCAAAAACTAGATGATTGCCCATAAATCTGAAGTTGAAACTGAAAGAGCTTAATGATTTGAAATGGAATGTAACAAGGATGGGTGGAACGGATAGAGATCACCGGTGTTATTACACCGCATGATTGAGGTCCCCTTCGGAAATTCCTTCACAGTAAACCAAATGGATCAAAGTCAAGAGATATATTATTATTAACTGAAAGACGTCGAACGAAAACTAAGTTTTTAATTAAGTCTGGAGACTAAAGGACATTATTTAATTGTAAATGACGTGAGGAAAAGGAAGGAGAGATTGGCCATAACCTTTAATTGACAAACTTTGACCATTACCTACAATAATACGTTTATAGCAATTTGTTAAACGTAATTTGTTGGATAGTAAAACAAAAAGTTACCTTGATTGTTAGTCATGTGGGAAGTGGCTACCGTATCCAAGTACCAATTTTCATCTGGTGGATCTAAAGTCATTGTATGCATATCAGTCTCCAATATCAGTAGGTTGAGAAACAACAGCTGCTGCATAATTAAAACTGGGCCGAGGGCCCAAGAACCCTAGCTGGCCACTTCATGTTTGTCGTGACGATCGCTCCCAATTCATATGGATGAACACGTCATTCATCGATTTCATTGCGAGGTATTTGACCTCTATATGATACGTTTTGTAAATATTGCATTCTTTTGAAAAGGCACACCATAAATGAATATTTAAATCAAAGGTTTTAGACATCTGATGATTTCTACATATAGACAATCACCGTAAATAATAGTTTACAATAGTACTTCCGTTGACAACGCAGTCAAAATAAGATTCATGGTGATGATTTGGTTAATGCAACGTTTCCTTGATAAATATGCCATGTAAGACTCCATGCACATAGCTTGTCTAACATATAAGCAAACAGCGGAAGACTTCTAGGGAACCTGAGAATAAACATGCTAACAAGTGTCAACACAAAGGTTGGTGAGTTCATAGTTTTAATGTCTTGCATAATCTGTACATAAAGGTGGATCACAAGATTTCAGTTGTTTCATCCAGAAACGTTTATCAAAATATTCTACAAAATTGAGCACCCTGGTAACTAAACTTAACGTATATATATTTTATACCCTTTGTATAATCATCTTAATAATACACGCAAACCAACGTGTACGCTTCTCAAATAGCATACGTCCGTTAAAAGGCTAGCGCTCTAGCTCGAACAGGGATATCAAGCCCTATGGATCCATATACTACTACTCGCGCCCACCAGTTCTTATAACTGGCAGTTACTAGTTACCAAAGCTAAGGGATTTTCGGTTCAAACTCAGTGTAGAATTAAGTATGTACTTGTATCCATTGCGTTTAAAATAAATTGCATGTATTCTCAGCCCAAAATATTTAAAGCATTTAAAAAGGGATCTATAAACTCACCTTAGCAGCATATAAAGTCGTTCACCAAAATGTGATCGAAACTCGGATTACCAAATAATCGTAGATCTCAACATAGAGAACATATGTTGGTCAATAAATGTCTATCAAGCTAGGTCAGGTCATAGTGTATCACAATCCTAATGCTCGAGATCGACATACAAAAGTTATCCAAAGTCGTTTCAAAAAGTCAATTTTGACAATAGTTCAACAAAACGAGATGTACCTTATATAAGGATTCATTTACTCGGTTGGTAATATTCAAAAATCCAATTTATCAATATTACAAACAAGTTGTTTAAATATTAATTGCAGATTCAAAAGCAATTCCAATTAACGTCAATCATAATTCAGTTGACCATATCTTTTAATTCGTTCATCGAAATTACGCGACTTCTAAATGAAAAGTTATTGATTTTTCGCCAGCTTTCCAAAAACATGTATATCATATACCTTTTACCAGTAATATATGTATTTAATTCGTGATTCATTATAAACTGTTTAACGACGAAATTTAGCATACAAGCATGCATAAATATATATACTCGAGCACTAGACATGGATACATAATTAATATATAAAAGATAAGATATGAATGCTCACGTATCAATATTGTGATTCAATATTGCAGGAAAGTACGTAGACGCAACAGAGATGATAAACACTAGGTTTGACTTGCGAATATTACCCATGAACATTACCTTTAACCTCCATAGTTATAACCCATAATTTCCTTAGCTTTATCCCGCTCGAAAACCCATTTCAAAAGTGACCCGCTCATGGCTTCGTCGTAATATTTTATGTATATTCTAATAATAATAATAAGATTAATAATAATAATATTAATCTTAATAATAATAATAATAATAATAATAATAATAATAATAATAATTAATAATAATAATTAATAATAATATAAATAATAAAATAATTAATAATAATTACGGAGTAATATAGTAATACAGAGAGATAGATGAATGATATGTAACTGAGCCAGAATTCGAGCTTTTATACTTGTGGCCTGTCCCCTTACACCATGCGATCGCATGGGTCAGAAGGGTAATGGCCATGCGATCTCATGGCCCTGATGTCCAGCTCACAATTTTTTTGTTTTTATTCTCGTCGACATATTTATTTATAATATATATAATATATATAATTTATATAATTAATTATATATTATATTAAATTCACGTGCATAGTTGATTTGTAATTTTAGTTTCGATAGTTCGTACATCATCACTCGACTTATGTCCCGGTTCCGGTTTTTCGAACGTTCTTTCGTACATTTAGAAAACTTGCATTTTACGTTTCGTGTCACGTACCTTTGTCAAAATATAGCCTTAAGTTATCCATAAACTATACCACTCAAAGTATATCTTAAACTTTTGAGTGAATTGGTCATTTACTTCTATAAATAATCGTCTCGCTATTTGTTAATATATATATATATATATAATATATACATTTTCATTTTGAAATAGTGTTTTACTGTAGCAAAGTTACTGTAGCAAATAGTGATTTTCGAAAACACTGTAGCTTTTCGGGTACTGTAGCAATTCGAAAATACTGTAGCAAATTAGTGTTTTACTGGTTCATCTTAAACGTTTTAGTTAACTTTTCTAAATATCAATCGAATCAATAATCGAATGTTAATATCGTTTACTAAATAACTTGAAATCACACACACACACACACACACACACACACACACACACACACACACACACACACACACACATATATATATATATATATATATATATATATATATATATATATATATATATATATATATATATATATATATATGCACATTAAGTTATATATATCTTGCTCGTGAATCTTCGAGAACAGTCAAAGAATAATTGATTACATGAATATAGTTCCAAAACTTTGAGACTCAACATTACAGACTTTGCTTATCGTGTCGAAAACATTAAATCATTTAAAAATAAAGTTTAAATTTGGTCAGAAATTTCCGGGTCATCACATTTGTGGACGGGCCAAGGAGAAGTACGATAAGGGTATGGTGGTGCAGTCCAACTTGCATTAGCCCATGCCCAAGGGTCGTAAGCCCATGGTTGTTAATTGTTGTGGTGCTGGTGACCCGCCAGAATAGGATCCGGATGAAACAGATCCATGATAACTTCGCCCTCCTCCTCTATTTTCAAAATTGTTAGTGGCAACGATTTCCCATTTCCATCCCGTTAATTACCCATGCCTCTATGATTAAACGAGCGATTGGATGGAGTATTCGATGGTGGGTGATTTGAACCGGTGGTGGAAGAAACAAGAGCAGTTGCGGCGCTAGAAGCTACATGAGTAGCAAGTTTTTGTTTGTGAGATTCTTCAAGTATGAGCATGGATCGGGCCTCATAAAATGAAGGGAGTTTTTCATGATGAGAGATGATTGATTGGAGACTTGCGTAGCTATCGTTTAGAATGGTGACGAGTTGCAGGACCAGTCAATCTTAGCAGGCCCTACATTACCCAATTGATCGACGAGAATTTTTAGTTCCTGACAATAAGAAGACGCATCAGGAAAATTGTCAATACGAGTATTTGAAAATTGATGTTGCAAATGAAATGCCCGCGAACTTTTGTTATCGTGAAAAATGCCCTTTAATCGGTCATACGCTTGTTGTGCAGTTTCGTGTGGTTTGAAGATTGTGCGAAGTAGATCATGAGAGATAGTCCCATATATCCATTGGAGAACGATGGCAACAAGTCGTTCCCAAGAAGTAGTTGTTGGTGGTGGCGTTGGCTGAGTGACTGAAGAAGAAGAAGATGAATCACTGGTTGCGGGAACAATATGATTGAGTACTTCGTAGGCCCTGCAATGGATCTGAAATAGACCAGACCAAAAAGAGTATTGACTCTTTTCCATCTCGGGGGTAATAGGTATGAAGTTTTTGATATTGTTTACAGCAATTGCTAGATGAATTTTGTTTGTATCAGACATTGTTTTTTGTAGGAAAAGAGAAAGAATAGCAGGTGAGAAGAACGAGAATTTCAAGGGTTTAGAAACCTTTAGCTGCTGATACCATAAAGGAGAATAATCCTTGATTTTATGCATTATAATGTCGAGTATATATACAATCGAACGAATACAAGCCTCTTACAATGGAAACTTTCTAACAAACTTTGCACTATATATGAAATATGTCTCACTAATAACAATATACAAATAATAGGTGATTCGTTACGATTTCATTGACTTATAAAACGTTTATGACTCTGTTGAAGAAGCTTGGAGACTTAAATGTTTATGGTGAGACACTTTACTTGAAATCTCCTGATAAAGGTAACTAATTATCGGGTGAATTGAAGTTGTGATGTGGTCCAGCGGTTGGTGGCCTGCCTCCTTTAGGGGAGGTCAGGAGTTCGACCCCCGTTGGCTACATATTAAAAACACAATTTCATCTCTGCCATGAAGTATCCACTCATGGCACCTTTCCCATATCGTTGGGGGGTAAAAGGGGAGGGGGTTTTACTTGGCCGTGCCCTTGGATCGGTTTCAAGATTTCCTCCCGGGCAGCGATGGGGGCGGGTTATTATTGTTGCATCGGCATAGTCGAAATGGGAGATGATCGCAACGGGTGGTTTAGTCCCCTCGGGTGATCCCAATCGCTGTTAAAAAAAAAAAGGACTCTTGATTTTTGTGATCTTTATGTTGTGGGAAAATTGGATCTCTAATGATCTGTTTTGTATAAATATGCGGATGGTTATTTTCGTGTTTTAATTTGTTTCGTTTATTTGTTTACTGGCTTCTTTATTGATCAATAATCCGGTTTAGCCCGGTTAAGTAATTAGGTTCGTGATGAGATGTATCTACAACCCTTGTTGGTTTGGAGCGTCTTTGTTTTTGTGATGTTTTTACTTTTTAGTTTTGTTTTCTTGCATGTCTTTTTCGTTGTTTCCGCGCTTTCCTAGGTGCGCATCTCTATCTACAAAAGTAGGGGTGATTGTCATAGATAGATTGGGTCATTCGTAACCAGAGGTCCAGAGCAATAACCGATGCTACAGCATAAACTAAAGCTATACGTTGCGGCCCCTAAAGACGTAACTAACAGATTCTGTTTTATCTGCCCATCCAAGTCATCCCGAACTCCAAAAAAGCAGAGGTGTGGTCCGGAGAGTGTGGTGTTATTTAGTTTAGGTTGTTGCTTAATGTAGCCTTATTTCTTATTAGTGCCACCACTTTGTTGGTTGGTTTAATTTATTTGTAATGTCTTGTGTTGTGTTCGTTTTGGTTTCTCTCATCTTATATATCTCTTGGATTGGGGGAAGGCTTTACTTCTTTTGTTTACTTCTTATATGATGAAAGTTTCCCGATCTTATATAAGTACTGTATACTGTATTCGGGAAAAGTAAATACAACCCTTGTAGGTACAAGTTAGACAATTTGTATGCACATATAATTTATGAGAACACCTCAAAAGAAAACTGATCACTGCATCGAAACATCCATACAAGTAACTAAATATGGGCCTGCATGCATGCATGCTAATTCCATAAAGAACACATCTTTATTGGCCAAGATGGTGTTCTTTTGTGTTTGCACCCATTATTACTTGCTACGCACGGAACTACCAGTATTGATTCAATGTTGCAATCTCTTCCCATGAGTAACCATCGATACCAACTTGTGTACCCGTGTTATTTACAGTAGTTGTGTCAACTGTGGTCGTGGCAGCCGTGGTGGTGGTGGTGGGATTATAATAGTTGTTAAAGTTGGATTCGTTTTTAGTTTGGCCTGTAAAATGTTGAACAATTTCTTTGAACTGAGAAGGATCCTTTGCTTCTACCAAAACCGGGCTCGAAATGTACTTCACTTTAATGGACTTGTCATCTTGTGTTGTTGTAGTCTTGCCTGCACCAGCTCTATCGCCATTGTTTTTGCTCATTTTCATCAAGGTTAGAAAGGAATATAATATAATATGATGGTGTGTTTAAAATCTTATAATCCATATGGGCCGTTAGGTCTTTAAATATATGTTTATGGTGCCAAAAGAGTACAACTTTTTTA
The DNA here is from genome assembly GCF_046630445.1 of Rutidosis leptorrhynchoides. NCBI lineage: Eukaryota > Viridiplantae > Streptophyta > Magnoliopsida > Asterales > Asteraceae > Rutidosis > Rutidosis leptorrhynchoides. The sequence continues at coordinate 51,757,192 of NC_092340.1, forward strand.
GCTTAAGGTATAAACCAAATTAACAGTATGATCTATTATTTGGTGCAAGGAAAGTAGTTGTCTCTAAAATGGGTTTTATCTCTTTAAGTGATTATAGAAAATGATGTAGGATATTACAACTGTGGATGCATAAGGTACAAGTGATTGGTGCAAGTGTTTTGGGTTCATGAATCTTGTTGAATGGTTTTTTGGTAAATAGACAAAATTTAGTTGTTTATTGACTGACATAAGTGGCTTCGCGGATATAACTAAAAAATAGATAGATGGTTCTGAAAGATACGTTGACATTGATAGATATAAATAACGATGAGGTGGTTATCTTTATATAAGTTAACGAAATAACCAAGAAAAATGGGATTTTGCTATTTGATCATTTAGTCATTATCAGGTGCTAAAAGTCTGTGCAGGAAGCTTTAAGGAAGGTGGGAAACAGGCTGCTTTTATTCATTTTTAATTTTGTGTAAAACTCATGAGTCGTGTATTCTTTAGTTAACTTTAACTATGATATAAAAAAATACGAATATTAATACCTTGCTTGGTATGGGTACGCCCCTATTAACGAGGGCAATGAATGTTTAGTTTAAGGACGACAAAATTTAACAGTCTGGTTCGATCTTTGTGGATTGTGATTAACCATAGTTGAGATGAAGATATCAAGAGATCAAAGGCAATGAGCCGTTTAATGGTTGAGGTTTTACCGACTTAAGTACTTTAGATAAAAGCTTGTCGCATGTAGGTAATCTAACATAGTATTTGTAGTTTAATGCGTGTTTTGCAACAGAGGCCTAGAGTTTGTAGAAACCTTAATTCTACGATGATCGGTTATGTATATTCTTTCCATAACTAACTTTCGTGATTTTCACCTACATAATAGGAAAGAATTTTAGTCTCTTATAGATAGGATCCGACAGATTTTGAATCAAACCATGAGACCCATTCGGTGTCCATACGCACCAATGAATGCGTTTACTACGAGGATAGTTACGTTGTGGTAATATCCATCTAATGCGAATGTTGGCGCAAAGTTATATGGCTCGAAACTCTTAACACACAACTATATGCATCATTTTAACTTCTATAGTGTAGAATGCAACACTGGCCTAACTAAAGTTTATTATGTAAGGTTTTTATGATCCAACAATATGAGTAATTTCATAAAAATTACTCAACCCACAAAAGATAAACGAAGACGATAATAAGAAAATTAAGAATGCGATAATTTAACGTGGTTATATGTAATCAAAGGTTGATTACTTTAGTTCACGAACCAAACTAGAGAGATTTTATTGATAAAATACGTGCATACATGTATGAGTTACAATATGGTCATTTTATAGAGGAAACCAAACAAGAAAACGACTTTAACGAACAAGTTTCTTAAATCTAGAAACTTCTGGCCGCCCAGCACATTTCTCGCGATCGCGAGTTTCAGCACAACATATGACTCGCATCGCGACTTATTGTTCGAGGAGAAATTCCAGTCGCGAGCTAGTCTTTCCCTTTCATGTGTCATGACCAAGATGATCTCGCGATCGCGAGTTCCTCCTTCGCGGTCGCGAGTTCTGCTGCTTGTCTTGTTTTGATTCTTCTTCACATCCAACAATCTCTCACTTGAAGGATAATCTAAACAATCTTCGTCAACCCAACACTTCAACAAACTAACCAAGAACGTTAAACCACCATTTATACCGCTAGAACGCCATTTAGAACAATGACACTCAACACATTCGTCGGATGAGTAGACTTTTGATACAAGGTCTTCAACACTACTTGTTAGAATTGAACCATCAACTCTCTATCTCTCTAGTCGGTCGTCTTCTCTCATCAATTCATGAGAAGACTTGTTGAGACAATGCAAAACCTCAACTTGTCCGTCGTCACCACCTTAGTAAGCATATCCGCAGGATTCTTCGAACCAAGGACTTTCTTCAATTTTAAAGTACCATCTTTTATATGTTGTCGAATAAAATGATACCTTAACTTGATGTGTTTTGTACGACTATGAAACATCGGATTCTTTCCAAGATGAACCACACTTTAATTATCACAATACAAGACGCAATAGTCTTGTCTTTTATCTAACTCACCCAAGAAATTCTTCAACCTAACAAGCTCTTTAGAAGCTTCCGCAATAGCCATGTATTCGGCCTCCGTGGTTGATAAAGCAACACTCCTTTGTAGTTGAGACATCCAACTAACCGTCGTCTTCCCTATTGTGAAAACATAACCCGTAATGCTTTTCCTTAAATCATCACATCCACCCAAATTAGCATCCGCATAACCTCTAAGTATGACATTGTTTTTAGAGAAGCACAAAACCAGACTAGAAGTACCTTTCAAATACCGAAGCAACCATTTAACCGCTTCCAAATACTTTTTTCCCGGATTAGACATATAACGGCTCACAACTCCCACCAAATGGGCAATATCCGGTCTCGTAAAAACCATGGCATACATGACACTACCCACGACTGATGCATACGGAACCTTTTCCATCTCCTCCTTGTCTTCTTCCGTTTTAGGTGATTGACTTTTCGATAACTTTATCGCGCTACCCAAAGGCATAGAACAAGCCTTTGAATTCTCCATGTTAAACCTCTTTACAACTTTTTCAATATATTTGGATTGAGACAAGTATAGAGTACCTTTCACACGATCACGCACAATGCTCATTCCAAGTATTTGCCTAGCACCACCAAGATCTTTCATCTCGAACTCATGGGAAAGTAATATCTTCAACTTGTTGATTTCGGAAATGTTAGAATTTGCAAGTAACATATCATCAACATACAACAATAAGATAATATAAGAAGACTTGAATTTCTTCAAGTAGCAATAATGATCCGCTTCACATTTTAAGAAATCAATCTTCTTCATAAACTCATCAAACTTCAAGTACCATTGCCAAAGTGCTTGCTTCAATCCATACATACTTTTACTTAACTTACAAAAGCACTTCTTTTTACCATTTACCTCAAAGCCCTCTAGTTGCTTCATAGAGATCTCTTCATTAAGATCTCCGTGTAAGAATGTGGTCTTCACATCTAATTGTTCTATATGTAAGTCTTCGGATTGCAACTATAGAAAGTACCAACCGAATAGTAGTCATTTTAACTACCGATGAAGATATCTCGTTGTAATCAACTCCATCCTTTTGTTGAAAGTCTTTGACCACCAACAGAGCCTTGTACCTTTTCTTGTCATCCAACTCATTCTTGATTCGATACACCCATTTGTTTTGCAACTCCCATTTATCATGAGGTAATTTTACTAGTGACCAAGTTTCATTATTCTCAAGTAAACTCATCCCTTCTTTCATGGCAAGATTCCATTGTATGGATTCTTTGGATTTCCTTGCTTCAAAGTAACTTTCGGGGTTCATCATTCTCGGTATAAAGCAAGTAGTTTGTTGATGAAGAATAACTAGGATTAGGCTTGAGCACTCTATTCGAACGTCTTAGTGTAGGAGCAACCGGTATGGTTGGACCGATTTCATTAGCAACCTCCTCATCACTAGAAATCTCACTATGTTCGGAATTATCACCGGTTTCCAAACCATCTTCATCATTAGTTTTAGGACGTCTCACCATTATTCGACAATTCATTGTTACCCAAACTCCCACTAGAACCTGTAAGATCCTCAATAGAAATATCGCCAAAAGTAACATAATTCGGCTTAGGACTCCCCGTTTCCGGTTTGCCATAAACCGAATCTTCATCAAAGGTAACATCATGAGAACGAATCACTTTTCTACCCTCGTTGTTCCAACATCGGTAGTCCATCTCATCCGAACCATAACCAATAAAAGTACACTTCTTTGATTTTGCCTCAAGCTTGTCTCTATCCGCATCTTTGGTCTTCACATATACATTACACTCAAAGATTCTAAGATGACCATAACTCACTTTATTACCTTGCCATTCTTCCTCGGGAATTCGGAAACCCAATGGTGTTAAGGATCCCCTATTGATGAAATAAGCTGCTGTATTTACCACATCCGCCTAAAACGTCTTAGGCAAACCGGCATGTAATCTCATACTCTTAGCCCTTTCATTCAACGCACGATTCATACGTTCAGCGACCACATTGTGTTGCAGTGTCTCTGGTACCGTCTTTAACATCTTAATACCGAGCTTTACACAATGGTCTAAAAACTCAAGACTACCATATTCTCCTCCATTATCTGACTTTAAGCACTTCACCTTTAAGTTAGTTTCATTTTCAACCATAGCTTTCCACTTCACAAAAGTAGAAAATACATCGGATTTTGCTTTAAGAAAATAAACCCATACCTTTCTAGTGGATTCGTCAATGAAGGTGACATAATAGCGAGAACCTCTGTGTGATTCTACATTCGTTGGACCAAACACATCCGTATGAACTAGCTCCAATTTCTCCAACTTGGGCGTATTCCCCGATTTCCTAAACTCACCTACTTTCGCTTCCCATAAACACATGGTTCACAAAACTCAAACTCCACTTTCTTAAAATTATGAATTCTCCCACTCGAAACAAGAATCTTCATACTCTTCTCACTCATATGCCCGAGTCTTCGGTGCCATAGAGTAGAATCGGTTCCAACATCAACCGTAGCAACCACCGTGTATTCATCAAACAATTCAACCCTATAGAGTGTCCTCCTTTTATGTCCACGAGCCACGACACAACTACCTTTAACCACCTTTTAATTGGCGGTTTTCAAAAGTAACCGCGTTCCTTCCTCGTCCAATTGACCAACCAAGATAAGCTTCCTCTTTAATTTAGGAATGAACCTCGTGTCTTTCAAGGTCCACTTAGAACCAAGAGTAGTCTTCAATACAACATCTCCAATGCCCTTAATCTCAAGCTTATATTGTTTACCAATCTTACCTTACCTTGATATATCGAAAATTCTTCATCACTCTCTTAGTAGGTGTAGCGTAAAAAGAAGCTCCTGAATCCAAGATCCAAGACTCCACCGAATTCTCAACACTACATAATATTGCATCATCCGTATCTACCGCAGTCAAGTTGACACCTTTCGGAGGAGGCCGGATTCTTGCAATCTCATTGAAAGTGCCCCTTTTGAATGCAACACCAACAAATAGCTTCACTTTGTTCCTTTGATAGATACCTCTTCTTAGAATTTTTCCTACCATTCTTTTCTCCAGGATCAATTTTTCTACCACGGTTGTCGGTACTCAACAAAGATTCGGAAGATAATTCCACCGAGTTTCTCCTACGAGTGTCTTCACTGAGAATCGAATACCTAATACCTTCAAACGCTAGCTTAGTAGTTCTCGTAGAGCTACTAACCGCGGTAACCGTACCCGACCAACTTTCCGGTAATGATGAAAGAAAGATTAGTCCTTTTAGTTCATCATTGAGACGACCCGTCCAAATCCATAAGGATGAATACAATAACATATGATTACATCGTGAGGTATTTGACCTCTAATTGATACATTTTACAAACATTTCATTCGTTTTTAAAAAGACAAACTTCCATTACAACGAAAGTTGACAGACATGCATACTATCTCATAATATATCCAAACTATGAATGACTTCTTATCAATCTTGATGAACTTAATGACTCGAATGCAACGTCTTTTGAAATATGCCATGAACGACTCCAAGTAATATCTTTAAAATGAGCAAATGCACAGCGGAAGATTTCCTTAATACCTGAGAATAAACATGCTTTAAAGTGTCAACCAAAAGGTTGGTGAGTTCATTAGTTTATCATAAACAATCATTTCCAATAATATAATAGACCACAAGATACTTATATTTCGAAAACAATCTGTGCAGGTCTACTCACTGCTGTAAAAATCATTCATATAAAGAACACCGGAACCTTTCAAAACAAACTCACCAATGGTAGCTAATGCGTCGTGCAATGCAAAAATTTCTCACTGTGGTAGTTAATACAATACTATTTCACCAACGGTAGCTAATGCATCGTGCAATGCAAAAATTTCTCACCGAGGGAAATACAACAACGGTAGCTAATACATCGTGCAATGCAAAAATTTCTCACCGTAAACAATCTTTCAACGGTAGCTAATGCATCGTGCAATGAAAAAATTTATCACCGAGGGTAGCTAAAACGGTAGCTAATGCATCGTGCAATGCAAAAATTTCTCACCGATAGTAACTACTAAATCGAACCATTTCGGTAGCTAATGCATCGTGCAATGCAAAAATGTCTCACCGATGGTCGATAATACAATCTTTATAGTAATCGAACCTCTGAATCCAAATAATTCTATCATAGAATGTAGTTTTGAATACTTGTGTCTATTTCGTCAAACATTTATAAAAGCAGTTCATGTATTCTCAGTTCAAAAATATATCTCAAAAGCATTTAATAAAACAGTTATAAAAACAACGCATGTATTCTCAGTCCCAAAAATGTAAAGAGTAAAAGGGAATCAAATGAACTCACAATACTGTATTTCGTAGTAAATATGCACATGATGGCATTGAACAAGTGCAAGGTTGGTCTCAGATTCACGAACCTATGTTAATTATATATATTTATATGTTGGTCAATAACAGTCTAACAATTTAGGTCAGGTCATAGTGTATCACAATTCTAATGCTCGAGATTATCATGTAAAAGTCAACAAAAGTCAATCTGACTAAAAATGATTTCTAAAATTTATACGTGTTTATTATATAACTTAAATATAGTCGTTTTATATATATTTAAATATATATATCAGATTTTGAAATGTCCCGTTCATATCGATTATAAACGTTTCATAGTAATTGGTTTCGTTGCGAGGTTTTGACCTCTATATGAGACGTTTTTCAAAGACTGCATTCGATTTTTAAAACAAACCATAACCTTTACTTTATCAATAAAGGTTTAAAAGATATAGCGTAGATTACCAAATAATGGTAATCTAAAGTACAACGTTTACATACAACCATTTCATAATGGGTTACGATAATATATTACAACAATTTATTTTCCGAATGCAGTTTTTCTTTAAACATTATCATACAAGCATGCTGACTCCGAATCTTGTCCTTAATCTAGCATGCAACAGTGGAAGCGCTTAATAATCACCTGAGAATAAACATGCTTAAAACGTCAACAAAAATGTTGGTGAGTTATAGGTTTAGCCTATATGTATATCAATTTGTAATAATAGACCACAAGATTTCACTTTTCATAAACATTCATCTCATATCAGGCATTTCGTAAACTGCATAGAGATAAAAATTATTCATATGGTGAACACCTGGTAACCGACCTTAACAAGATGCATATAGAATATCCCCATCATTCCGGGACTCCCTTTGGACATGACAAATTCGAAGTACTAAAAGCATTCGGTACTTTGGATGGGGCTTGTTGGGCCCAATAGATCTATCTTTAGGATTCGCGTCAATTAGGGTGTCTGTTCCCTAATTCTTAGATTACCAGACTAAAAAGGGGCATATTCAATTTAATAATTCAACCATCGAATGTAGTTACACGTACTTGTGTCTATCTTGTAAAACATTTATAAAACTGCATGTATTCTCATCCCAAAAATATTAGATTTTAAAAGTGGGACTATAACTCACTTTCACAGATTATCAATTCATCGAGAATTAGACTTGGCCACGGGTCGATTCACGAACCTATAAAAAATATATACATATATATCAAAGTATGATCGAAATATATTCATACCATATTTTATTATGTTTTAACGATTTAAGTTTGTTAAGTTGACAGTCCAACATTAGTAGTCCATAATTAATTGTCCAGAGTTAGTAGTACAGAAATAAATCAATATATATATTATCTCGAATCAATCCACGACCCAGTGTATACAAGTCTCAGACTCGATCACAACTCAAAGTATATATATTATTTTAGAATAAACCTCAACCCTGTATAGCTAACTCGATCATTACCGCATATAGAGTGTCTATGGTTATTTCAAATAATATATATTGATGACGTCGATATGATATGTCAAAATATTGTATACGTGTCTATGGTATGTCAAGATTACATAATATATGTTAGAATATATGTATAATACAATATAAGTTAGTTAAGTTATGGTTAGTATAGATTTGTTACAAAGTTTCACGTAGCTAAAACAAGCAAAAGTATCCAATTTTATTTTACCCATAACTTCTTCGTTTTAAATCCGTTTTGAGTGAATCCAATTGCTATGGTTTCATATTGAACCAAATATTTAAAATCTAAACAGAAAAGTATAGGTTTATAGTCGGAAATATAAGTTACAATTCATTTTTGAAATAGATAGTCATTTCCGTCGAAAGAACGACATCTTGATGACCATTTTGAAAAACATACTTTCACTTTGAGTTTAACCATGATTTTTGGATATAGTTTCATGTTCATATGAAATATCATTTTCTCAGAAGAACAACTTTTAAATCAAAGTTTATCGTAGTTTTTAATTATCTAACCCAAAACAGCCCCCGATTTTACTACAACGGCGTATGTCCGGTTTTACGGTGTTCTTCGTGTTTTCAGGTTTTAAATCATTAAGTTAGTATATCATATAGATATAGAATTTAATGACCCATCCTAATCCATCTGGAAGAATACATTACATTTGGTTACATCGCGAGGTACTTGACCTCTATATGATACATTTTACAAACATTACATTCGTTTTTTAAAAGACAAACTTTCTTTACATCGAAAGTTGACAGCATGCATACCATTTCATAACACATCCAACTATAATTGACTTAGTAATAATCTTGATGAACTCGATGACTCGAATGCAACGTCTTTTGAAATATGTCATGAATGACTCCCAGTAATACCTCTAATATGAGCAAATGCACAGCGGAAGATTTCTTTCATACCTGAGAATAAACATGCTTTAAAGTGTCAACCAAAAGGTTGGTAAGTTCATTAGTTTATCATAAACATTCATTTCCATCATTTTAATAGACCACAAGATTTCAGATATTCAATTGTACACGTAACCCGAGTACATAATAACACGCATAATCCGCGAATTAAAAATCATTCATATGGTGAACGCTTGATAACCGACTTAACTTTAATGCATAGAATATCCCCAAACAGAACCTCTCGTCTGTATAATAATAATAATCTCGAAGTACTAAAGCATCCGTACCCCAGATGGGACTTGTCAAGGTCCATAGATCTATCTTTAGGATTCGCGTCAATTAGGGGCCATACCCGTTTCCTAATTATTAGGTTACCAATCTAAAAGGGGTGATATTCAATATTCATAATCCAACCATAGAATGTAGTTTTTGATCACTTGTATCTTTTTCGTAAAATATTAGTAAAATCAGCGCATGTATTCTCAGTCCTAAAAATATATATAAAAAGGAGTAATGAAACTCACCATACTGTATTTTGTAGTAAAAATACTTATGACGATACTGAACAATGTAGGGTTGGCTTCGGATTCACGAACCTATATCATTTGTATATATATTAAAATATATACTTGTGATCGAACAATTATATATATTATTATTAGTGATAAAATTTTATATTGATAACTTTCATTACATATATATTCATTTTATATATAAAAATATTTATATATTTAAGTTGTGTATTAAATATATTTTTATATAATATCATTTGTTTGTTAAGTTAATGATAATACTAAAATAATGATAATATTATTATTACTTAGATTTACTAATGATGTTGAAAATAATTATTTTGATAATATCATTAGTCATCTTGTTAGTAGTGATATTGATAATGATAATAGTATTATTAATAATAAAGAAAATGTTAATTTTAATAATAAAAAAATGCAAATTTTAAGGTGATAGATTTCTAATAAAACTGGAACTAATAATGTCAAATAAAATAATACTTTTAATAACAATCCTACTTATTAATGAAAATTTTGATAATAACAATAATTTTAATAATAATGATAATAATACTAAAATATTGATTTAACCATGATGGTACTAAATTTTAACCATAATGATAATACTATTAATAATACTAATAATAATACTAATAATAATACTACCGATAATGATAATAACTAAAATAATAATTATACTGCTAGTGGTAGTTTTGATGATAATAATAATAATAATAATCATAATTGTAATTATAATAATGATAATAATAATAAATGGTAATCAATACTTTTTGTAGTAAAATAATAATAACTATAATACCTAATAATAATACTAGTAACAACAATAATGATAATATTATTAATTAGATTACTGTTAATAATAATTATAATACTTACATAAATGATAATAATGTAAACTATGTTAATAAAAATTATGATATCCATAATAATAATCAACATAAATCAATAATTAATAATAATAATAATAATAATAATAATAATAATAATAATAATAATAATAATAATAATAATAATAATAATAATAATAATAATAATAATAATGATAATAATAATAATAATAAATAAATTAGCTACCTTGATGAAATAGCTAAATAAAAAGAAAAACTGTCATCGACCGGGCTCGAACCTCCGACCTCTCGTTACCCGCAAACACCCTTAACCATAGCACTACCGACTATTTTTCTGATATATTATCTAACTTGTATTTATTTAACCCAAATTCGTTTTTATCTTCTTCTTCATCATCATCAAAATTAAATCGAACCAAAACAATTCAGCTTACTACAAATACGATTTAAATACTTCAAACTATTTAGAATTAACCAATATCAAATGTTTAAATCAACTGAAAACGAAAATAAAGAAAAAAATTTATATAAGAACACCACGGTTGCTGTAGCGACTGTCTTTAAAAAAATTAGTTTTTGAGTTTGAGAACGTTTTGGACAAAGTTTATAATAAAAATAATGTTTCAAAACATCTGTAGAAACTTTCCAAACCATCAATTTAACTGAAAACCTCAAAATCGTTTCGAATTTCTTGATGAACCGAAAGTTTGACTTTTAAAAATTAACCTTTGACTCAAAAATTCGAATTCAATATGAAGAATTGGAAATCCAAACTTTGCAGATAATTTTAAAATGAAATTCCTAACTGATCTACATTTATACATTTTGGAATTTGATTTGATTTCGATATTTTGATTTATGAAAGACGATACAGAGATATATTCGTTGTAAGAGAGAGAATAAAAAAATTTTAATCAGGAAATAGAGAAATTTGGGTAATTGATAATGATATTGGAAGTCCACTGATTTAACACACATAGATGAGATGATCGATTTATACAGAAAGATGTATGTCGACTAGTATCACGAGCTTAACAGCAGATAAAAAAAATAAGAAAAACGGATAACGACTTGTAATCAATAATTATGCTTAATATCTGTCACATTTATTTTTAATGATTTATAAATATGTTAATAATAATAATAAATCATATTTATTATTAATAACAATAATAACATCATTGATAAAGATAAATAATAATAATATAACAATAATAATTTCCTAAAAAAATAGGTTAAATAATAATTAACTCTAATGATAAATAATTTTTTTATAATGATAATAGTAAAAATAATAATAATAATAATAATAATAACTAGAATCATAATTTTACTACTACTTATAATAATAATGAAAGTAATAATAACAACTTATATTGTAACTTGCATTTAAATTTAATATATTAATATCACATATTATTAATTATGTATATTTAAATAGTTATATATACATATATATAATATTTATACTTTTTATATATGTATTCCAATATACATACTATAATAACTATTTATAGAAATCATATATATATTTAATTATTTTGTATCTTATTTTACATATTTAATTCTAATGTTTAAATTATATTTTATTATTTTAAATTATTATATATACTTTTGTTTATTTCTAATTGATTAAAGTGTACTTTTATTTATTCAAAAATATTACATGTACATTTATATTTATATTTATATACATATATTTAAATTTTTATTTACACACAATTGTTCGTGAATCGTCGGGAGTAGTCAAAGGTCAAATGAATCCATCTAAACAGTTTAAAAATTTTGTGACTCAACATTACAGACTTTGCTTATCGTGTCGAAATCATATAAAGATCAAGTTTAAATTTGGTCGGAAATTTCCGGGTCATCACAGTACCTACCCGTTAAAGAAATTTTGTCCCGAAATTTGATTGGGTTGTCATGGCTGACAATAAGTATGTTTTCATGATACATATGGGTTGATAAATAGAGTTTTATCATTACTGACTAAAACGATTCAATTATGTGAAGCGTACTAGTGAAGCTGTCACAAAAGATTGAGATAGAGATTTAACTTTTGAAGTAGTCACGGTGGATTTTCGGAATTCAAGGGATTTAAAGAAATCTTTGAAATCTAAATAAGATCTGACTCTTCGAGATTTAAGGAAACTAGGATCTCTCTAATTAAATGCGGAGATCTGCTTTACTTTCTTTATCAGATAATTCCCTATAAATTAACTTCTTCCGTTCCATTACTTTTACCACTCCTATACTCAATTTCCAAAGATTGTGAAAATGCTTAATCCAGTTCTGATCCTTGTCCTTATCCTGACTATTGCTACAATCATTCTCCTTTTCCAGCTTCCACCGGAGGAATCTGTTTACTTCTACTTCGCCTTTGGGGTTATAGTGTTTTTAATTCTCCCGTGTCTTTATGTTGCGATAAGCATTGATATACACGGTTTGTAATTTATGTGTTGTTATCGGTCTTTATATTCTCCTTTTTATCTGGGAGTTCCACGCTATTATTTTCTCTTCCCGACTTTTAGGTCAAGCGAATAATGGTCCAAAATTTGTAGGTATGAATTTTGGAATGAACATAGTTACTATTCTAAAAAGAAGATTTTAATGGCACGATCTTGATTTGTCAAATTACCAGAATACCTCGGAAAAGATCGAATCATCAAGAAAATATTTTCTTGATATTTTTATAGCTTAAGTAGAATACAAGAGTCATGTAACATGGCACATGGTGACGTTATGATCTGTGAATCATCACGTTCAATTTAGAAACTCAGCATAAATTACTGTAATATAATCATGTTGATCAAGTGTCATTATATTACACTAACTCATGCTTCAGTTCCCAACACTACTTCAAAAATATTCATATTTTGAACTTGAAGGTTTCAGAATTTAGAAACTAAAATAGTTTCTTTTATGATGTAACACATATAGCGCGAAGAGGTAAATAATCTTGGACAATGATAGTTATGATGGTATCTTAAGAAATATCGAGGATATTTATACTGAAAGATTCGATGATGTTTCAGAATTTTAAAATATCTAGAATCAAAGGATGATGCGGGAAATCTGTCTGTGAAGGTTTAGAATAAGGGGTAAGGTGTTTACTAATGGTTTCGGCAGACACCGAATCATTTGGATTCTTTGAAGGCAGGTTTCGTCCTTGTGGTTTGTCCACATCTTCCTTCATACTTTGCTCAACCCGTTTTTCAGTACCAAATTTTTTGTTTGAGATTTTCTAATCTACTATTCTTTATTATCAAACTTCTGATCGTAATTTGCTGTCTACAGTCCTTATTACTTTATCAGTCTTTTTCAAACTTCATGGTACTGATTCGTAGACTGGGGTGTTTTTCAGAAACTTCACATTCGAAATAGACATTATATGTATATATAACTGTCGAAGTAAAACAGCTACGAGATTCGAGATTGATGATTGATGGTTTTCGACAGTCGGTATGGCAATTATTGTTACAGGATGCAGATGAGTAGATGATGGGGTTTCAGTGTGTACATATAATGATTTTTCAGAGAGACCTATGCCAAAGGGGTAATGAGTTGCTGGTACATCTGCTGATAATGTCGTGGAATATAAAAGGTTCCTCGGTAACAAAAGGGTAATCATATATATATCAGGGTTATAATAGGGTTACTCTGAATGAAAAATCAGAGTTGACTTGCTGGAGCTGTGACAGAATTTGCTACTTTGAAAAGGATTCGCATGGTTATTTTTGCTAATAAATGCCACATGATTTGACGCAGATATGTGTTAAACTTTTACTTTGGTTTCGAGAGTTTTTCAGGTGCATAACTATATGCATAAATCTTTCCTTCTGTAGATGAAGTGTGGTTGGTTCATCCTCTGGATTGAGGTGTGATGTTGTGCGAGGTGTATATGAAATAGTTATATTTTTATTGCGAAATACTATTAAATATGATACAATTTTACACAAGTTATTTATTTATTTATTGAATGGGATATACCTAAACCTTGCTACAACACTTATAGGCAGTGTACCTAATCGTAGAGTAGTGTAGTTTTTAGTAAGTCCTGTTCGTTTCACAGGGAGCTAGCTGAGTTTAACACTATATTTTTTTTACAACTATATTTATATAAAATATATATAATTATATATAGTAATATTATTATAAAAGGGGGTTTTTACTGTTTAATGACCGGTTTGTCGATTTTATATTTTAAGCGTAAAGATAAATGATGATAATATGAATGACAGAATTTAAATTGCGAAAAGTAAATTGCAGTAATTAAAATGACAGTAAATAAAGATACGATGAAATATGAAATAAAAATATTATGCTTATTTAAACTTCCGTAATCATGATGTTTGACGTGTTGATTTTAGTTTATTACCATGGTTAATTGTCCTTTGTCCTGGATTATTCAATATGTCCATCTGGTTTTTGTTCATAACAGTCCATCAGTCATAAATATAAAGTGCGAGTGTCCTCGTCAAATTATCCTTATATCCGAAGTCAAATATTCCAACTAATTGGGGACTTAAACTATAATTACACCAATTTTCCTTGTATATAATTCACCCCTGTTTTAATAAGTCCATTGACTATTAATCCATTCCCGTGTCCGATTAAATGAACGATTATTAGTACTTATAAATATCCCGCCCATCGTGTCCGATCGAGTGTATATGGTTATTTATAGGTACGTCTAATTATAAATCTTTATATTAAATTAACGAACTATTATTCAATTAAACAAATATAAAGCCCATTAATAACCCATAGTCTAATTTCCACAAGTGTCGTTCTTTTGTTCAAATCCCAATTATGGTACAAAGCCCAATTACCCCATCTTTAATATTTAGCCCAACATCATGATTACTTCGATTTAAATAAGCATAATAATAACTTAGTTACAAGACATTAATTTAAAAAGGAGAACATAACTTACATTGAGTATTTATCGCGTAGCTTTACACAGACAGAACTTCGACTTGAAAACCCGTAAAATAAACGTTACGCTACCCAAACTTGTAGAAATGTAACCACTAAATTAACTACTCCTACTCCTAAAACTAAATTACATAAAATAAAAATTAAAAACTGAATTTAAAAATATAAAAGAGTGTGTTTGAAGCTCGAGCACAGGCCTGGTATTTATAGCATTTTGGCCTGCTACAGTAACCCATGCGATCGCATGGGTTTTATGCCTATTTCCCATGCGATCGCATGGCCGCCAGATCCAGCTCACATATTTTTTGTACACTAGCTTGTCGACATATTTAATAAATATATATATAATATATATATAATTTTATATAATTATATATATATTATATTATATTCTTGTGCATAGTTGACTCGTAATTTTGGCTCCGATGTTTCGTACATTTACGCCCGGTTTATGTCTCGGTTCCGGTTTCTCGAACGTCTTTTCGTACAATTTAATATCGTGCAATTTGCGTTCCGCGACTTACGTTCTTGTTAATCTTTAGACGTTTTTCTTCGATAAATTAAACTACTTGGAGTGTAACTTGTACGTTTGAGCATTTTGGACGTTTTCGCCTTTTAAATCTTCGTTTTCGACTTTAAATCTTCGTTTTCGAGCGATCTTCGTCTTTCGTCTTCACACTTATTTATTTTAAACAGTTACAACTAAAAATAAGGAAATTACAATTAAAAACATTACATTTTGGAATGATATTGCGACTAAATATATGTTCTTTTGGAGCAATATCAATTATCCCTACACTTGAGCGTTGCTTGTCCTCAAGCAATATAGAACTTGAAATTAAATCACACGAATCACTTCTTTATTCTTCACACTTTATACATTAGTGATTTTGATATGACGGTATAAACAATGATAGTAACGATGTGGTTTACAGTCCCACATGACTATAAAAATTTAGATCCTTAAGGAAATTGGATCTTTATGAAAACATTTGATCTTTTAAAAATTCATTCTAGCTTTTACCCTAGATAATTTTTCCAGAATAACCCTTCATCGGTGTATGCAAAATGTTTTTGTGGGTTTGGTGGGTTTCAGATTTGAAAATTTTAGCTCAAAACTTATGGTTTTGTGTCACCCACTTGCTAACCTTGTATTAGGAAAGCAACACGTCCAGTATACTTGCTCCGTATATTACCTTTCGGTAAACTACCGTCCGGTTGTAAAGGAAAGCGTTGAACAAGCAACTGTTAGGGCGATGTTTAATGACATGCAGATGTTCATGGTCTACAATGTATCGGATGCAATTACTATCCTTTGTAGGAGCAATAGTAAAGATCACCCTATAATTTTTTTCGGTCTGACACAAGGTCCTGTCTTCGACCATGCTATGCAACCACCGTTCTTACGGTTGACACTCAAATTGGTTCAGGTGACCTAATGAATTCCAGGTGAATTCCTAAGATTTTACGTTCAATGGTAATGAACGCATTGAAAATGGGTTTTCAGAAAACAAATCGGTTTAAATTTGATCAAAATATTTTCTCGTTCAAGCTCGAGTTTAGATATCATCGAATTCCATGAGTTTGTAATTCTCAATCTTTAAAGTCAATCTCAAGGATTGAGTAATATCAGTCTTAAAAGCTGATTTTTAATCTTTAAGGAGATTATCCTTTCTGGGGGTCTGATTCATTAGTCTTATCAAGCTAATTTGCACGGTGCCCTCCCCATTTTACAAGACAGATCCTCTCATGATTAGAATAAGTCTGACCACTTGGCGACCCTTTTTGATGCTGAGGTCCGTGGATTTCCTGCTGATTTTAGAGATGACTTTTCTAGATTTTTCGTCAACCTACAGCTGGTCTGGACGATAACTTCTTGACCTAAATCAAGAAGCGCGTGTCTTTTTTGGAAGACTTTACTTCCTTTTAATGATGGAATTGATTCATCGTGTAGATCCATCTTTTCTTTTATCTTTATTATAATATTGCGGGTAAAACAGTCAATTTAGTCCAAAACAAAAGGACCTGCAATAACTTTACAGAAACATGTGATAGATAGTTTTTTTAATTGAATAACTTGGTACATTATCACCACACTTAGTTTCTTTCTTTGCCTTTTTATTCTCCTTTATTCCATTTTAAATGAATTCAAATGTTTTAGGGTGTTTCTCAATTTATGTCCTTTCCGAGGTAACGATAATTTCGGTATTAACACCTAGTTTTCATCGTTCATAAATATGTATAAACATGATTTTGAATTCATTTATTTGAAAATTTTTTAAATTTTCACAAAATTTGGCAAATAAACTAAGTGCAAACCCGAGAGAATTTATAACCCTTCCCCACACTTGATATCATGCAATGCCCTCATTTGCATGAAATCATACTATAATTATAAATTCACGAGGGTGATAAGTGTAGAAAAGTGATTAAAAATACCCAGTTTGTAATTACAAAGCTCATCGAATGATAGATGGCGCGCCTCATCGTTAATTCCTTCTTGTTTTATCACACATGTTTTTCTTCAAAAACGGTTGCTTTTTTGAACTGTTTGCTAATCTTTGAAAATGCGTCTTTTACCCTAACTTATTATGCATGTTTATTAACGAGTTATGCACTAACCCGAATCCCGAATTTAACGTTAAGTGGGGTTAGACTTCCCCATACTTAGCTGACGACATGTGAAGTCGGTAGAATAAGTTCCAAGAATTAAAATAGTGAGCTAGTTATTTACATCTCGGGTGGTATAAAATATATCAATGGGTTTAAAGTTTAGACCCACCCGATCGTCACTACTTAATTCTTTTTTAAGTGTAGCTTTTAGTAAATGGATATGTCTCTTTTCTAGTTCTTGGTCAAATGGATCGATATACACCGACATACATATTTCTATAGGGTGGACAATTCCTAACATTTCCTTTCGTTCATTCTCGGGATCAAGGTTTTCACCTCTATTACCCAAATGGGTGAAATTCGATGTGTCAATATCTATTACAGCTTGTAGTTCATCTTTGGTAGATGACTCGTCTATTGAGAATATTGGGTTAGAAGGTTGTGGAATGGTGAATTTCGGGATCCAAGCAAATTCTTCTTCATTAATGGTACTTATCGGTCCCACCATTTTGGTCTCGGGGGTAAAATTTTCAACGTTATCATTTTCCCAAGAGTACCAATTTGTCACCCTTACTTCTTCTTCATCCATTGATGGATTGATGATTTCGTTGGTAGAGGCTAATGTGTCGATATGTTGTGAAATTGGTAAGGCTGAATAAAAAGTATCATCGGGATAGTTGGTGATTTCGGAGCTCTCGAATTCATCAAAATTCGATGATATGAGATTTTCTTGCACACGACTCCTCAGATCAACAGGTGTGTAATCTGATAGAGTTTCAGCTTGCCGATTTACAAACTCTCTCATTTGTTCATTTTGAGCATCAAGTTCTTCGAGTTTGATTTTCATATAATCTAAAGAATTTTCAGGCACATAATTTTCTTCGTCTTCTAGTTGTTGAGTTTGGATATATTCTTGAGAATAATCCCAATTAGAATTGTATTCCTCATAATCATTCCATTCAGGTTCCATGGGTGCATAATTTTCTATAGGAACGTAATAATAACATTCCCATGTTGAGTGATAATCTCCACATATTTCACAACCAGTTATTGTTTCGTCATTCGTGATCCAAGATTGACCGAACGAATTGTCATCAACACCTGTTTGAGAGTATTGATTAAATTGATTTCGGATGTCATAAAGAGTTTCCAAAATATTTTCGAGATTTTTCATAATGCGCTTATTACCAAATTTTGGCTACAATGTGGTGCATTTACTAATTATCCTATTAGTTATAAAACTAAAAATTATATAAGTTATCAAATTAATAGACTTTTCTGATTTTGCCCACGTTTCGAATAGCCAATAGATGCAGTAGGTAGCCAGGACCCTTTAAATAGGAAGCCCACAACTCGCCACTAACAAATCCAACTATTACTACGAACCAGAAAATTTGGATGTCTATCAATTTAACTGCTTAAAATAATTTTTCGTTTTGAAATTTTAGAGAAGAAATAGAAAAAAATTCTAAGTCCTAAAAACTAGAGCGTCGATAAATAAGAAAGAAAAAGAGCGCGTCGAAAAACGTCAAAAAATAAAAGGTCGAAAAATAAATGTCGAAAAACAAATAGTCGAAAATTAAAAATAAGAAAATAAAGCGTCGAAACTTAGTATTCTAAAAACTAAATATTAAAAGTTATGTCTAAAGGTATTAAAGCTTAAAAGGAATTCTATATCCAAAACAGCAATAATTTAAAAAGTACTGAAATTTTAAAATGGCGTCGCAAAATTCTAAAGCACCTAAATCTTAGTCTAAAGAAAAAGCACTGAAGGGATTTTACGGCAAAGTCTTAAAAGCTAAATATAAAGTAACTACGGCAAAATACTAGTCTAAAAACTAATTACGAACGATAAATATAAAAATTACGAATTAAGCGATATAAATATACAATTTATAAAAAGAAACTAAAAATGATAAAATTACAATTTTTATAAAAATATTATTTTTATATAAAAATATTAATCTATATATTTAATAATAATAAATAAACTTAAAATTAAAATTATAAATTAAAACTAAAATTATAAACTAATTAAAACCCTAATTAATAATAATTATAAAATAAAAACCCTAACTGCATTTATGGCGTACCAGGTCAGACGTGTCAGACCACCCCACGTGATCGCATGAGGTTTAGGCTGATGGGTCATGCGACCGCATGGCCTGTCAGTCCAGGTTTTTTTTCCAGATTTTATATTGTTTTTCTAAAAATTATAAATAAATATATTTATACAAATATATATTAAAAATATAGTGTTTCGCCGCTTCCCCGGCAGCGGCGCCAAAAACTTGATGTTGTGCAAGGTGTATATGAAATAGTTATATTTTTATTGCGAAATACTATTAAATATGATACAAATTTACACAAGTTATTTATTTATTTATTGAATAGGATATACCTAAACCTTGCTACAACACTTATAGGCAGTGTGCCTAATCGTAAAGTAGTGTAGTTTTTAGTAAGTCCGGTTCATTTCACAGGGAGCTAGCTGAGTTTAACACTATATTTTTTTTACAACTATATTTATATATAATATATATAATTATATATAGTAATATTATTATAAAAGGGGGGCTTTTACCGTTTAATGACCTGTTTGTCGATTTTATATTTTAAGCATAAAGATAAATGATGATAATATGAATGACAGAATTTAAATTGCGATAAAGTAAATTGCAGTAATTAAAATGACAGTAAATAAAGATACGATGAAATATGAAATAAAAATATTATGCTTATTTAAACTTCCGTAATCATGATGTTTGATGTGTTGATTTTAGTTTATTACCATGGTTAATTGTCCTTTGTACTGGATTATTCAATATGTCCATCTGGTTTTTGTCCATAACAGTCCATCAGTCATAAATATAAAGTGCGAGTGTCCTCGTCAAATTATCCTTATATCCGAAGTCAAATATTCTAACTAATTGGGGACTTAAACTATAATTACACCAATTTTCCTTGTATATAATTCACCCCTGTTTTAATAAGTCCATTGACTATTAATCCATTCCCGTGTCCGGTTAAATGAACGATTATTAGTACTTATGAATATCCCACCCATCGTGTCCGATCGAGTGTATATGGTTATTTATAGGTACGTCCAATTGTAAATCTTTATATTAAATTAACGAACTATTATTCAATTAAACAAATATAAAGCCCATTAATAACCCATAGTCTAATTTCCACAAGTGTCGTTCTTTTGTTCAAACCCCAATTATGGTACAAAGCCCAATTACCCCATCTTTAATATTTAGCCCAACATCATGATTACTTCGATTTAAATAAGCATAATAATAACTTAGTTACAAGACATTAATTTAAAAAGGAGAACATAACTTACATTGAGTATTTATCGCGTAGCTTTACACAGACAGAACTTCGACTTGAAAACCCGTAAAATAAACGTTACGCTACCCAAACTTGTAGAAATGTAACCACTAAATTAACCTACTCCTACTCCTAAAACTAAATTACATAAAATAAAAATTAAAAACTGAATTTGAAAATATAAAAGAATGTGTTTGAAGCTCGAGCACAGGCCTGGTATTTATAGCATTTTGGCCTGCTACAGTAACCCATGCGATCGCATGGGTTTTATGCCTATTTCCCATGCGATCGCATGGCCGTCAGATCCAGCTCACATATTTTTTGTACACTAGCTTGTCGACATATTTAATAAATATATAATATATATATATATATATATATATATATATATATATATATATATATATATATATATATATATATATATATAATTTTATATAATTATATATATATTATATTATATTCTTGTGCATAGTTGACTCGTAATTTTGGCTCCGATGTTTCGTACATTTACGCCCGGTTCCGGTTTCTCGAACGTCTTTTCGTACAATTTAATATCGTGCAATTTGCGTTCCGCGACTTGCGTTCTTGTTAATCTTTAGACGTTTTTCTTCGATAAATTAAACCACTTGGAGTGTAACTTGTACGTTTGAGCATTTTGGACGTTTTTACCTTTTAAATCTTCGTTTTTGACTTTAAATCTTCGTTTTCGAGCGATCTTCGTCTTTCGTCTTCACACTTATTTATTTTAAACAATTACAACTAAAAATAAGGAAATTACAATTAAAAATATTACATTTTGGAATGATATTGCGACTAAATATATGTTCTTTTGGAGCAATATCAAGGTGTTTTCAAGAATCATGAAAGGTTTGAACGCAGATTGTAATCGTCAAGATACAAATGAGGTTTAAGATGAAGTTAAGTGGCAAACTTGAAGAATTATTTAGTTTCATATGTTATAATCAATATTTTAATTCATTTTAATTGTCCAATGTTTGCAGTCCACAGTTAGCAGTCTACAATTTGTAATTCAATAATTCATATGTAGTTTAATATATAATATTCGAATTAATTAATACGTATCGTGACCTATTGTATACATGTCTCAGACTCGATCACAACTCAAAGTATATATATTATTGTAGAATCAACCTCAACCCTGTATAGCTAACTCAAGCATTACTGCATATAGAGTGTCTATGGTTATTCCAAATAATATATATAGATGCGTCGATATGATATGTCAAAACCTTGTATACGTGTCCCGATATTTAAAGTGCGTAAAATAAATAACAGAAATTAAATGAAGATAAATAAAATTGCGAGAATTAAAATTGCGATAATAAATTGCGATAATTAAATGTAATAAGTTAGCTAGGAACAGTTAGCATGAATTCTTAACAAAATTCTTCTCATAGTTAAATTGTTTATTTCTAACAAATTTTATTTTGTCCAATGTTTTCTTCATTATGCCACTTGTTGGATTCTGATAAGTCAAAATCCAAATATGAAATTGAATGAAAATGGTTATTCTGCGGTGAACGGATTCATATCTCTGTGGATGTAAGTAAGATAGTAAATGACCGTTGAATCAGATTGGAAGAATATACAGTATAACTTATTAATGTGAAATTTAAATATTCCTCGGGTATTACCTACTCGTTAAAATATTTTCACCATTAACAGTTTGTACAGAAGAATTTTTAATTACAATCTTTATGAAAACATATATATTTTCTTCAGATGTAATCATGGATTTAATGAGTTAATATGATATTAAACTCATATAATTTTCGGTTTGAGCTAGAATAAGTAATCTCTAAAACTATTAAGAACCACATATTCTTCGCAGAATATTTCTTCAATGAAGTTATGGATCAATACTTCATCGTTCATTGTTGTTGGTACTCCTTGGTATCTATGGTGCGTATGATGTTGATGCTCGTGGGACAGATTGTGATGTTGAGGTGTGGGATGCGGATGTTGCTGTTGGTGATGGTGATGGTACTATTGATGTTGCTGAAGCTGGTAAGTTTTGCACCATATTCTCCACATTGATTACTCGAGCGCGAAGCTCGTTGACTTCTTCCATTATTCCGGGATGATTGTTTGTCGGAACGAGCAGACGAATAAGGTTTAGAATCTGAGTTGTGACATAGTCGTGGCGAGATACTCTGGAAATGAGAGAGAAAATGGTGTTTCGAACAGGTTTGCTAGTAAGTGCTTCAGGTTTTTCGTCAAGAGGTGAATTCGGTTGGTGGAAAGGATCGCCTTCTTCGCGTCTCCATTGATTAAGTTGACTATGAACCCATCAGATGAATTGGGGATGGCTGATTGGCTGATTCATTCTGGTGACGTTGCTTTTGGAGCTTAGGTGAACATCCATGTCGGAATAGCTGCCGGGTCCGAAGAACTTGAACTAGTGACGAGTTCCATTTCGTACGATTGAGTAAAGGATTTTTCGATATGAAATGATTTCTGGCTATTGGATGGTATTCTAATTACATAGAATATCTATATATATAGAACAAAAGATTTCGTAGATTACGGAAAAGTTTACGGAATATGTCAGGCAAAGTTTACAGTAACAGATACGCTAAGATATGAATTTTGTCTATACACTATTCATGCAATCAATGCAGTAAGATATGTCTAGACTAAGAATGATAAGCAAATGATTCCCTAAGAATGATAAGCAGGTAATTTTCGACACGAAATGATAAGCAAAACTTTTGACATGCAGACACGGTCGAAGTCCAGACTCACTAATGCATCTAAACAACTATCAGTTAGACACACTAATACAAGACCTGGTTTGCTAAGACCACTGCTCTGATACCAACTTTAATGACCCGTCCTAATCCATCTGGACGAATACCTTACATTTGGTTACATCGTGAGGTACTTGACCTCTATATGATACATTTTACAAACATTGCATTCGTTTTTAAAAGACAAACTTTCTTTACATCGAAAGTTGACAGCATGCATACTATTACATAACACATCCAACTATAATTGACTTAGTAATAATCTTGATGAACTTGACGACTAGAATGCAACGTATTTTGAAATATGTCATGAATGACTCCCAGTAATATCTCTAATATGAGCAAATGCACAGCGGAAGATTTCTTTCATACCTGAGAATAAACATGCTTTAAAGTGTCAACCAAAAGGTTGGTGAGTTCATTAGTTTATCATAAACATTCATTTCCATCATTTTAATAGACCACAAGATTTCAGATATTCAATTGTACACGTAACCCGAGTACATAATAACACGCGTAACCCGCGAATTAAAAATCATTCATATGGTGAACGCTTGATAACCGACTTAACTTTAATGAATAGAATATCCCCAAACAGAACCTCTCATCTGTATAATAATAATAATAATCTCGAAGTACTAAAGCATCCGTACCCCGGATAGGACTTGTCGAGGTCTATAGATCTATCTTTAGGATTCGCGTCAATTAGGGGCCATACCTGTTTCCTAATTATTAGGTTACCAAGCTAAAAAAGGGTGATATTTAATATTCATAATCCAGCCATAGAATGTAGTTTTTGATCACTTGTGTCTATTTCGTAAAACATTAGTAAAATCAGCGCATGTATTCTCAGTCCCAAATATATATATAAAAAAAGAGTAATGAAACTCACCATACTGTATTTTGTAGTAAAAATACATATGAAGATACTGAACAATGTAGGGTTGGCCTCAGATTCACGAACCTATATCATTTGTATATATATTAAAACATATACTTGTGATCGAACAATTATATATATTATTATTAGTGATAAAATTTTATATTGATAACTTTCATTACATATATATTCATTTTATATATAAAAATATTTATATAGTTAAGTTGTGTATTAAATATATTTTTATATAATATCATTTGTTTGTTAAGTTAATGATAATACTAAAATAATGATAATATTATTATTACTTAGATTTACTAATGATGTTGAAAATAATTATTTTGATAATATCATTAGTCATCTTGTTAGTAGTGATATTGATAATGATAATAGTATTATTAATAATAAAGAAAATGTTAATTTTAATAATAATAAAAAAAATGCAAATTTTAAGGTGATAGATTTTTAATAAAACTGGAACTAATAATGTCAAATAAAATAATACTTTTAATAACAATCCTACTTATTAATGAAAATTTTGATAATAACAATAATTTTAATAATAATGATAATAATACTAAAATATTGATTTAACCATGATGGTACTAAATTTTAACCTTAATGATAATACTATTAATAATGCTAATAATAATACTAATAATAATACTACTGATAATGATAATAACTAAAATAATAATTTTACTGCTAGTGGTAGTTTTGATAATAATAATAATAATAATAATAATAATAATAATAATAATAATAATAATAATAATAATAATCATAATAATAATAATAATAATAATAATAATAATAATAATAATCATTATCATAATTGTAACTATAATCATGATAATAATAATAAATGGTAATCAATACTTTTTGTAGTAAAATAATAATAACTATAATACCTAATAATAATACTAGTAACAACAATAATAATAATATTATTATTTATATTACTGTTAATAATAATTATAATACTTACATAAATGATAATAATGTAAACTATGTTAATAAAAATTATGATATCCATAATAATAATCAACATAAATCAATAATTAATAATAATAATAATAATAATAATAATAATAATAATAATAATAATAATAATAATAATAAATAAATAAATAAATAAATAAATAAATTCGCTACCTTGATGAAATAGCTAAATAAAAAGAAAAACTGTCATCGACCGGCTCGAACCTCCGACCTCTCGTTACCCGCAAACACCCTTAACCATAGCACTACCGACTATTTTTCTGATATATTATCTAACTTGTATTTATTTAACCCAAATTCATTTTTATCTTCTTTTTCATCATCATCAAAATTAAATCGAACCAAAACAATTCAACTTACTACAAATACGATTTAAATACTTCAAACTATTTAGAATTAACCAATATCAAATGTTTAAATCAACTGAAAACGAAAATAAAGAAAAAAAAATTATATAAGAACACCACGGTTGCTGTAGTGACTGTCTTTAAAAAAATTGGTTTTTAAGTTTGAGAACGTTTTGGACAAAGTTTATAATACAAATTATGTTTCAAAACATTCGTAGAAACTTTCCAAACCATCAATTTAACTGGAAACCTCAAAATCGTTTCGAATTTCTTGATGAACCGAATGTTTGACTTTTGAAAATTAACCTTTGACTCAAAAATTCGAATTCAATATGAAGAATTGGAAATCCAAACTTTGCAGATAGTTTTAAAATGAAATTCCTAACTGATCTACATTTATACATTTTGGAATTTGATTTGATTTCGATATTTTGATTTATGAGAGACGATACAGAGATATATTCGCTGTAAGAGAGAGAATAAAAAAATTTAATCAGGAAATAGAGAAATTTGGGTAATTGATAATGATATTGGAAGTCCACTGATTTAACACACATAGATGAGATGATTGATTTATACAGAAAGATGTATGTCGACCAGTATCACGAGTTTAACAGCAGATAAAGAAAATAAGAAAAACAGATAACGACTTGTAATCAATAATTATGCTTAATATCTGTCACATTTATTTTTAATGATTTATAAATATGTTAATAATAATAAATCATATTTATTATTAATAACAATAATAACATCATTGATAAAGATAAATAATAATAATATAACAATAATAATTTCCTAAAAAAATAGGTTCAATAATAATTAACTCTAATGATAAATAAATTTTTTTTATAATGTTAATAGTAAAAATAATAATAATAACTAGAATCATAATTTTACTACTACTTATAATAATAATGAAAGTAATAATAACAACTTATATTGTAACTTGCATTTAAATTTAATATATTAATATCACATATTATTAATTATGTATATTTAAATAGTTATATATACATATATATAATATTTATACTTTTTTTATATGTATTCCAATATACATACTATAATAACTATTTATAGAAATCATATATATATTTAATTATTTTGTATCTTATTTTACATATTTAATTCTAATGTTTAAATTATATTTTATTATTTCAAATTATTATATATACTTTTGTTTATATTCTAATTGATTAAAGTGTACTTTTATTTATTCAAAAATATTACATGTACATTTATATTTATATTTATATACATATATTTAAATTTTTATTTAAACACAATTATTCGTGAATCGTCGGGAGTAGTCAAAGGTCAAATGAATCCACCTAAACAGTTCAAAAATCTTGTGACTCAACATTACAGACTTTGCTTATCTTGTCGAAATCATATAAAGATCAAGTTTAAATTTGGTCAGAAATTTTCGGGTCGTCACATCGAACACGTGTTTAGTTGATTTTAAGTTAACATATCATATAGATATAGAACATGTGTTTAGTTTATTTTAAAAGTTAAGTTAGAAGGATTTACTTTGTTTGCGAACAAGTTTAGAATTAACTAAACTCTGTTCTAGTGATTACAAGTTTAAATCTTCGAATAAGATAGTTATATATATGAATCGAATGATGTTATGAACATCATTACTACCTTAAGTATAGTAGGTAAACCTACTGAAAATGACAAGAAATGATCTAGAGCTTCAAAGGATCTTGGATGGCTTAAAAGTTCTTGAAGTAGAATCATGATACGAAAACAAGTTCAAGTGAGTTTACTACTCGAATTAAGATTGTTATAGTTATAGAAATTGAATCAAAGTTTGAATATGAGTATTACCTTGAATTAGAAAGATAACCTACTGTAAATAACAAAGATTTCTTGAGATTGGATAATCACTTGAAATGGATTTGCAAGGTTGGAAGTAAGCTAGTAAACTTGAAAGTGTTCTTGATGTGTTCTTGAGTTATTGTTTTGTAAGTTGGTTTATGTATGGATTTATGAGCTAGATTGATGTAGATTCTGATGAAGATGATGAAGAACACTTAGAACATCAAGAATGAATTTGAGAGAGATGTGTTTGATGCAGAAAAGTTGGAATGAAAATGTGTTTGTGGTGGGTGAAAGAAAACGTGAATATGGAGTCAAGATATAGGCTCCATTAGTTTGATTTTTAGTGTAATCATTCATGCTAGATGCCAAATGATAGTTTTCACATGTTTGATGACTCATTAAGGCTGCTAAGGAGTTGATCATTGAGTGTATATACCAATAGTATATACGTCTAGAGGTTGGGTATTATACGAGTACGAATACGGATTGAATACGAGTAAATAGTGTTTACTGCAGCAAATAGTTTTTACTGTAGTAAATAGTATTTTACTGTAGTAAATAGTATTTTACTGGAGCAAAGCGAAAATTTACTGTAGCAAATAGTGTTTTACTGTAACAAATAGTGTTTTACTGTATCAAATAGTGTTTTACTGTAGCAAATAGTGTTTTACTTGTACATCTTTGATTTAATTGTATTTCTTCTTATATATATATATATATATATATATATATATATATATATATATATATAAAATAAAAACTTACATCATAAAAAAATAAAATGATTATATAATCATCACAAGTTATGACGTTCGTGAATCAGCAGGCAAACGGGGTGGTCAATTGTCTACATAAACTCATTTCAATTAATCAAGTCTTAACAAGTTTGATTGCTTAACATGTTGAAAACATTTAATCATGTAAATATAGTTTTCATTTAATATATAAACATGGAAAAGTTCGGGTCACTACAGATTTTATTAAAGTAAATAATAAAAGTCATTTATTAATAGAAATTTATATTAAAATATATATATGATAAAATATACTTTTATATATCTTAAGGAATAAAATTTATAAAGTTTACTTAATATCATAAAAATATAGTGGTATGTATTATTAATGTAATTATATTACGTGTGATGAAAATATATTTGTATCACATATTTAAATTCTATAGATAATAATAATAATGAATAAAAATTGTATTATTTTGAAAAAATAATAATTACTAATAATAGTAATAACAATATTTATTTACTAGTGATGATATTAATTATAAAATGATAATTTTTAATAATAATACTAAAATGATAATAATAATGATATTTTATAATAACAATAATATTTCTATTAAAACGATAATTTTTAATAAACTGATAGTTTTAACTTTAACGATAATTTTAATAATAATAATGATATTTTAATAATAATCTTAATGATAATAACGATAGTAATACTAATAAAAATGAAAATTTTTAATGTTAACATTTATAATGATAATAATAATAATAATAATAATAATTAGTTAATAATAATAATGACGATAGTAATAATAATAATAATCATTTTAACAATAATACTTAAAATCATAGATAATTCAATTGACTATATCTTTTAATCCATTCATCAAAACCATACGCTTTCTAAATGAAAAGTTTTTAATTTTCCGCCAGCTTTCCAACGACATGCATATCATATACCTTATCCTAGTAGCATATGTATTAAATTCAGGATTCATCATAAACTCTCTAACGACAAAAATTAAACATACAAGCATGCATGATCATATATACTAGAGCACTAGTCAGGGATACACTAATAATATATAAAAGTTAAGTTATGAGTGCTCACGTATCAATATTGAGATTCAATATTGTAGGAAAGTACGTAGACGCAACGGAGATGATAAACACTAGATTAGACTCACGAGCATACCCCCGAACATTACCCATAACCTCCATAGCTATAACCCATAATTTCCTTAGCTCTATCCCTCTCAAAAACCAGTTTTGAAAATTCATTTTAGATCACTCGAGCAGCACTCCCTCGTAGTATTTTATGTATAATACTAATACTAATAACATTAATACTAATAATAATAATAAGATTAATATTAATAATATAAATAATAAAAATAAATATATACGGAGTAATTTGATATGTGTCTGTGCAAACGAAATGAAGTAGCTTGATATTTAAAGATGTGATCTGCACTAACCCACCATGCGATCGCATGGTGTTAGAGTCTTGTGTCCACGCGATCGCATGGGCACTGTGTACAGCTCACTTTTGTTTAACCTATACTGCAGACACTCTTTTAATTATATTATATATATATATATATATATATATATATATATATATATATATATATATATATTTAATTTATCTAATTAATTATATATTATATTATATTTATATTTATAGTTGAATTAAAAATTTTGTTCCGTTGACTCGATCGTTGACGCTCAACTTGTGTCCCAGTTCCGGTTTCGTGAACGACATTTCGTACGCTTAGAAAACTAGCACTTTACGTTTCGTGACTCGTACCCTTGTCAAAATATAAACTAAAATCATTGATAAAATATGTTACACAAAGTATAACTTATACATTTGAGTGTTATGGTCATTTGCTTTAATAAATCATTGTCTCGTTAATAAAATATATATGATTAATTTAAATCAAAACGTTTCGTATCTAGTTAACATTATATTTTATTTACATATATATATTTTAAAATATAGTTTGTACATAATATAATATTTAGTTTTTGAAAACTCAATTATATTCAAAGTTCATTTAAAATCATTTAGATAAAAATGTTATGTCGTGTCACGTTTACGTTTTTGAAACACTATTTATATATTTGTAATTTATAATATAAGCTTTAATTAAATTCTTCAAAATTCATAAACAATCTATCTTATAAAACATAATAATAATAATAAAGTTCTTGTTAAACTGTAATTGTTTTAGTACATTTGAAACTAAATCAATTAAATATGATAACTTTTGTTTTTCAAAACTAATATATTTTTAAAACTCAAATTGTTGAAAGGTTAAAATAATGGAATCGTTATATCATAAAACGTATTAGAAAAAGTAAGATTATATAATAGCTTTTAAATTACCGTTTGTTAATGAAGCGTGGGATAAAGTTTAATGGTATGAAATTATCTTAATGTTAACGTCGATATCTATTTTCTAAGTTATCTATATTCCATAACTTTTATGTTAAATAATATGAAAACTAAATTGTTATCTTAATAAAAGTCACGAGTGAAATATAGTAAAGCATATATTGACAATCAACAAGAATCTCCACTAACTTTTGTCTATCTCTCGTTAAGTGACACTTTTTTCTTACTTGTATTCACTTTATCATTTATTCTGAATATCGTTTAAAAGGAAAGGTTTCCTAAATCAAAGTGGACCTCTTAACAGAGACTCGTAATCATACAATGTATCTGATAAATCAATCATTTGATATTATCTTCTAATTCCATCGATAATCATATTGAAACAAATACGTTCATGCAAAGTATTATATGTCATAACCCGTCCTAAACCATAAGGACAAATATAATAACATATGATTTCATCGCGAGGTATTGACCTCTATATGCGACATTTTTCAAAGAAAACTGCATTCGTTTTTACAATACAAACCATAACTTTTATTAAAAATACAAAGTTTAAACAACATAATAATGATTATCGTTTAGCGATAATCTTAGCCTTACAAACTTTACATGTGATGATAACAACATGATTTCCAACGTATTTTACATTACAACTTCTCCGATATGCAGTTTTATTTTTGACACAAATATGCATACTCAAGATCTTGCTTAAATTCAACATGTTGCAGCGGAAGCTTTTAGTTATCACCTGAGAATAAACATGCTTAAAACGTCAACATAAAGTTGGTGAGATATAGGTTTAATGCCGGCAGCGTTATAAATATAGACCACAAGATTTCATATATAAACATTTTAATAAAAATATTCTAAGTTGTTGAACACTTGATAACCATACTTAGCATTTAATCAACGTCGCATATTCCCTTTATTATGAAATCTTACTACACCGTACCAAGTTTAGTCACCGAAATGAAGTACTGTGCAACCATTGAATACTGGTCGTCCAGTCCGGTTGGGGTTGTCAGGCCCGATAGATCTATCAACAGGATTCGCGTTTACAATACCGCATGTAAATAGTAGTTACCAAGTTACAGGGAGGTATGCCAGTGGTACAACTCAACGTAGAATATATATTTTTAATCACTTGTGTCCATAACGTAAATCATAAAATGCATGTATTCTCATCCCGAAATATTTAGAGTTTAAAAGTGGGACTATATACTCACTTTTACCTTGAAGGTATTTAACACGACTTGATCTCCGATAGATATCACGAACCTAACCATATATATAATATATCAACATATTTTCTTTTCAAGTAATCGTTACATATATAAATATACTTATAATACTTTTAATATTTTCTTAGTCCGTAGTTAGCAGTCTGTTGTTAATGGTCCACAATTAGTTGCTCAATAAAATAAATAAAGACCCCATCGTATTCGTATTGATCAGAATTAATCTCGACCCATGGTACCATGTTGTCAAATGACGTGTTGCGTACATAAAGTACCGTGTTGTCAAATGACGTGTTGCGTACAATCATGAGGTCTTATGATTAATCTTCTAGTGTTGTTTACGGGTGGTCCTGAAATATATAAAATCAAATCATAAGTAAATATATATAAAATATCATATTAATTAGCAAAAATATGATTAGTTTAGTTTTACTCCAATTAATTTCGTAGCTAAACTAGCTTCGGATACCCGATTTTGTTTTAAGGTGTTCTTTGTAAAAACAAGTTGTATCTTGTTAAGTTAGCATATCATTATGATATATTACAGGTCTTGAAGTATTTTAAAAGTCAAGTTAGAAGGATCTATTTAGTTTGCGAACAAGTTTGAAATCATTCAAACTATGTTTTTGTTGTTATAATTTATAACTCAAAATAAGATAGCTATATAAATATGAATCGAATAAGATTATGAATAAGGTTACTACCTCAGGTTACTTGGATAAAGCTACTGGAAAAGATAAGAAAAATCTTGGAATCAAAAGAGTGGTGGAGTGGGATTGAAAGATTGGAAGTAATCTCCTTGAAATCGGATGACTATATTGATACGTTCTTGAGTAGGTACATGAAGAGAGATTAGAGAGTGAATTAACTTGAAAGAAAATTGGAAATGAAATTGTATGTGTGTGTGTGTGCAAAATGATGTGATTATGGGATGGATATATAGGAGATTTAGTTTGTTTTCTTGCATATAAGTCATACATGAGGTTAAATGGTTGGTTCCCACATGTAACATCATGTCTAGTGGCTGATCATTGGAGTTTATTGTTGGTATATACTAATAGTAAATACGTATAGAAGCTGGGTATGATACGGTTACATATATCCTAGATATACTTGTAGAAATTTTGAGGAAACGGAACGAGAATTCAAATATGGACGGGTTTATAACTGTAAAAGAGGCTCAAAACCGGGCTTTTATTTTGGGTCAAACCGGGCCAAAATAAAATTTTAAGACATTTTAAATAAAGCAATGCCCCTTGGACCCCGCCAGGGGTTGCCACCCCTTGGACCCCGCTATCGGGGGCGCTGCCCCCGAACCCCCCGTCATGATCAAGATAAGTTCAAACAAGTGTGCACTCCACACTTTCCCAAACTTGTTCGCTATTTATCAAGATTATTTTGGTTAACAAATTAATCCCATTACACTTAAATCATATTGGTGACATAAATCACCAACACATTATAGATTATAAGTATATATGTCAAAGAATGATACATATAGTTATCGTTTTGAAAACTTAAGTTAGTGATCTCAAAATATACCTATAACTCATTGTTGTTAGTACACAATGAGACGTTAAACCATCCTTAAATCATGTTAAATATGTATAGATATATATATATATATATATATATATATATATATATATATATATATATATATATATATACATAATCGTATAATTATCGTGTGTTATATAGTTCGTGATATCATCGCTCAAATTGGACGGTCAAACTTTGTGTAAAACTCTTTTCAAAAATATAAGTCTCAACAATTTGGATTGCTTATCATGTTGGTAAGGTTTAATTTATGTAAATATTAATCTCATAAGTATAAAACGATCGGAAAAATCCGGGTCGTTACATTATACGTTTAATACTTTATTAACGTTCTCAAGCTATAATATATATACATATACATACATATACATATTCATATTCAATTATATAATGGTTCGTGAATCATCAGAACTTGGTCGAGGTTAAATGAATGTATGAACATAGTTTAAAATTCTTGAGATTCAACTTAACAAACTATGCTTATCGTGTCGGAATAATATAAAGATAAAGTTTAAATTTGGTCGAAAATTTCCGGGTTATCACAATCATCAAACTTAATCTCTACCGATTCAAGCCTCGATAAGATGTTGTTAAACTCATTGATGTGATCCGTTGCACTCGTACATTCCTTCATCTTCGTAATGAACAATTGTCGCATAAAAAACCTTATTAGAGGCGGTAGGTTTTTCGTACATATTGGAGAGTGCCTTCAAACATGTAAACGTCATCTTCTCATTCAAAACATTATAAGCAACGTTCTTAGCAAGTGGAAGACGTATCGCACCTAAATCATGGCGATCCAGAAGTGTCCAATCGTCATCGCTCATGTCTTTGGGTTTGATCTCCAACAAGGGTTGGTGTAGCTTCTTTTGATACAAGTAGTCTTGTATTTGCATCTTCCAAAAGCCGAAGTCTTTTCCATCAACTTGATCGATCCTAAATTTTTCGTCTTCCGCCATCTTTCCAAACTCGTAACCTTGAGCTCTTGATACCAATTGTAAGATTTTTATGATCCAAAAATATGAGTAATTCCAGAAAATTACTCAACTCACAAAAGATAAACGAAGACAATAATAAAAAAAATTTAAAAACGCGATAATTTAACGTGGTTATATGTAATCAAAGGTTGATTACTTTAATCCACGGACCAAACTAGAGAGATTTATTGATAAAATTCGTGCATACATGTATGGGTTACAATAGGGTCCTTTTATAGAGGAAACCAAACAAGGAAACGACTTAACGAACAAATTTCTTAAATCTAGAAACTTCTGGCCGCCCAGCACATTTCTCGCGATTGCGAGTTCTACCCCAGCATATGACTCGAGTTCGCGAATTATTGTTCAAGGATAAATTCTAGTCGCTAGCTATGATGACCCGCCAAGTACCCTTAACGGCTCCGTCACTTGGTCTCATAGCTTGATCATAACTATAAATGAATCTAATAAATAACATTGCATTCTTTATTTAAAAATGTTCTCTATAAAGGAAACCTATAATAAATGTAAGTTTAGAAAAACCAATATAAATAAATATCAAAAGTTGACCAAAACCATGTCAACAAACACCCTCAATTTAATGTATCAAAATAGAATGCAAGTATAAATATTTAACAAAATATGCCAAAACATATACAGACTCTCTAAGCACAGCGGAGCAATCAATCAAGTACCTGAGAAAATATGCTAGTAAACTGTCAACAATATGTTGGGTGAATTGTAGGTTTAAATAACGTATAAGATTTAGACCACAAGATTTCAAATATTAGAAAACGTAAAAAAAAAATTATTCATTAACCCGTGAGCCACCTGGTGAAACAACCCAACCCGTCTTTAGACCCCAAATATTTTTTTTTTAAAATAGTAACCATTATCACGCCACTTGAATGGTTACATGGTGTCGACCGGTTCATACAAAACATTTAAACATTCAACAAGTTTAAATTTTACATAATAGACACGAAGGCCCTTAATCAAATGTGTTACAAGTTCGACCTCAAAATGAT
The DNA here is from genome assembly GCF_046630445.1 of Rutidosis leptorrhynchoides. NCBI lineage: Eukaryota > Viridiplantae > Streptophyta > Magnoliopsida > Asterales > Asteraceae > Rutidosis > Rutidosis leptorrhynchoides. The sequence continues at coordinate 51,793,073 of NC_092340.1, forward strand.
AGTTTTAAACCAAACGACACATGAGCATGGTTTGGGGCTAAACTACCCAAAACAATAGGCCGTCTTTCAAAAAGCTTCGCCAAAGCACCAACATGGGAATATCTAATTCCCGACAACCCCTTTCCCTTTCTCCATACTTGTACCTAAAAAGTGAACAACGAGAGGGGTAAGCAAAACGCTTAGTGAATGCAATAACTATACATATACATATATAACCTACTTACTTGCAATCACTTACACAATTGCCACATACATGCTAGCAATATAATTAGCATACCATCGCAAAGTATAACACTAATTCGCCAATAACACACGCTAGCAACAATAGCATATAACACGCACAATATAATATGCTACACTACGACACACAACCATGGTTAACCAATCGTACAAGGGAATGGTGCTCGCGAAAGACCATAGGAGTTCTCAACATCCATTAGTGTACTTAACACCGCGTATCACTAATCCCCGGGTGGCATCTTAACACCTCGATACTTCACCCCCCGAGTGGCATCTTAGCACCTCGATGCTTCACCCATCAAACATTCCGGAGTGGTGTCTTAACACCTCGACACTTCACTCCCGTGTGGCATCTTAACACGTCGATGCTTCACCCTTCAAAGATTACGGAGTGGTGTCTTAACACTTTGACACTTCACTCGTCACGTGAAATGTGGCATCTTAACACTTCGACACTTCACATCTCGCTACACAAATAAATACATCATATACATACACGTATAATTATTCCACTCACCATATCACTTCAGTGATGATTAAACACTTCCGCAAGTTTCAAAGCAAAGTACCTAATACATTAAGTACCCAATCAACATACAAACTAGTTGGACTAGCCACCAACACTTAACTCTTGTGCATTTAATGACCCAAATGCATTAAATGACCCATTTGCACAAAAACCGCTCATCTAAAGTCAAGACTTATCATTAATCACTAAAAGCTAGTGATTAAAGTCCACTAACACCAACTAACACAAATTTAGGGTATTTTCATACCCATCTTACCCAACTAGGTCAACCATTACCCATTTGACTCCTTTTAATGAAAGAACCCGTCATAATCCATCTGGAATAATACATTATATTTGGTTACATCGCGAGGTACTTGACCTCTATATGATACATTTTACAAACATTGCATTCGTTTTTAAAAGACAAACTTTCATTACATCGAAAGTTGACGGCATGCATACCATTTCATAATACATCCAACTATAATTGATTTAATAATAATCTTGATGAATTCAACGACTCGAATGCAACATCTTTTGAAATATGCCCTGAATGACTCCAAGTAATATCTTTAAAATGAGCAAATGCACAGTGGAAGATTTCTTTCAAACCTGAGAATAAACATGCTTTAAAGTGTCAACCAAAAGGTTGGTGAGTTCATTAGTTTATCATAATCGATCATTTCCATAATTTTAATAGACCACAAGATTTCATTAATAAATAATCATACACTCGCAAGTGTATAAAAATCATTCGTATGATGAACACCTGGTAACCAACATTAGCATAATGCATATAGAATATCCCCTGCATACTCGCAAGTATGCTATAAATATTGGCAATCGCAATCACCATTTAAATCGAAGTACTAAAGCATTCCAAATTCCAGAATGGGGTTTGTTAGGCCCATAGATCTATCTTTAGGATTCGCGTCAATTAGGGGCCATTTCCCTAATTCTTAGGTTACCAGACTTGAAGGGACGATATTCGGTTTAATAATCCAACCATACAATGTAGTTTCAAGTACTTGTGTCTATTTCATCAAACATTTATAAAAGCAGTGCATGTATTCTCAGCCCAAAAATATATATTGCAAAAGCATTTAAAAAGGGAGCAAATGAAACTCACAATACTGTATTTTGTAGTAAAAATACATATGACGATATTGAACAACTGAACAATGCAGGGTTGGCCTCGGATTCACGAACCTATATCATTTGTATATATATTAACACATATAATTGTAATCGAGCGAGTTAATATATATTATTATTAATAATATGCTTGTTATATTATATGTTATTTAGTTAAATTTAATTTATTTAATTTATATATTTTATATATACTAATATTTATCTTTCTTTATAACAGGTTATAAATAAAACTTATACTAGGGTTTTTATATGATAAAATATATTTATATATCAATTGATAGCTATTATAACTTAATTAGTATCATTTAAAAAATATGGTGATATGTATTACTAATATTATAGTAATGAAATTTTATATACGACTATATATTTGTAATAATATTGATAATGATCAGTGATAGTAATAATAATGATATTTCATTTATAACTTTCTTGAAAATGGTATATTTATTTTTAAAGATATTTTCATAATCATACAAATTTTAAAAATAATGATATTGATAATATTAATAATAATACCAGTATTAGTTTTCATTTTAACAAGGTGATAATGATTATAATGATAATAGTTTTTAACAATAACAATATTAATGATGATAATCATGCGAATAATGATAATAATGATAGCATTAATTATAATTCTTATGATAGTAATAATTATAAGTATGGTGATAATACTAATATTGATAATAATAATAATAAAATGATAGCATTAATAATAATTCTTATGATAGTAATAATTATAAGTATGGTGATAATTCTAATATTGATAATAATAATAATAATAATAATAATAATAATAATAATAATAATAATAATAATAATAATAATAATAATAATAATATGTTGTATTGTTTTCCTAATAACGATAATAATAATCATAATAATAATGATAATACTTATAATAATAATTATAATGATGATGCTAATAATTATAATGATAATACTAGTATTATTAGTAATACCTTTAATAATAATAACACTAGTAACAATAACAATTTATAATCATAATTATAACCTTAATAACTAATAATAATAATAATCATAACAATAATAATAATAATCATAATAATAATAAAAATAAAAGAAGTAGTGTATACCCTTAAAAGCTTTGTTTAAAAAGAATTGCCCTGGACCAGGCTCGAACCCGTGACCACTTGCTCACCCGCTAACACCTTAACCATCTGAACCAGTTTATTTTTCTGGAATTAAACCTAACAGATTTAGCTATACCCCGTATATCTGTGATCCTATCTTCTTCTTCTTCATTATTAATCAATTCAGCAACAACTCAAAATCTTAACCGAGAATTACCATAGTAATTTAGGACCTTCAACTAATTATAATCAACCTATGTTGAGCTTGAGCTAATTGAAAGCAAAAAATAAAAATAAAAAAATGAAACAGACCCATTGCTGTTCGCTGTTACGGTTTCAAAATAAAAAAAAATTGATTTCATAAACGTGAACGTTTTAGACCGTGGTTACAACATGAAATATGTTGCAAAACTCTTTTAGAAACTACCTGTACGCTTAATTAAACCTAAAACCTCAACTGGAAATTGAATTTCGCTATGAACAACAAGGTTGACTTTTTGAAAAAATTATCTTTGACTCTTAAATTTGAATTGGATAATTGAAATTGGAGGCTGAGACTTTTCAGATAGTTTAGGTGGACGAATTATAACATAACTGCATTGTTACATTGTAAAGATTGATTAAAATTCGTAAGATGACTAAAACTTTGAAGAAACAGAGGTGTCTGAGCTCTTTTTGATATTTTTCTGTTTTAATTTCCAAATTTAAAGATATACTGATAATGGTAGTGGTTATAAAATCGTTCACATCATCTGAAACTGATTAATTTATAGCCTAATTTGTGGTTGCCGACTGATATCCTACAGACAAGAATAAAAGGACAGAAAAAAAATAGAAAAAATAAAAAGTTTGAATATGATCGTTAACAAATTTTGGATTCTATCTATGATTGATTATTGATTGTTACTAATTGGAGACAGAAAAATCAACTGGTTTACAGACTGAAAATGATTTATAACTAAATCCTAATTTTCTGTATTTGTATATAATAAATCGTATTCTTGTGTATATATATAATAGTATAAGTATTTGTATATAATATAACTGTATTTTGTATACATATATGTATTTATGTATAACTAAATTTGTAGGGCTGTATAACAAGTATATCTATATCTGTATATTAAATTTATAAAGAAAACATAATAATGTTAATTATACATGCATTAATTTTTAATATTAGTTTTGTTAATAATAGTGAAACTAATAATAATAATAATAATAATAATAATAATAATAATAATAATAATAATACTAATAATAATAATAATAATAATAATAACAAAAATAAAGATAATAATATCAATAATATTAAGAACACTACTTGTACATATCAAATTTCATATATATTAAGAATAATTATAATAATAATAAGTAACAATGATAATAATGAAAATGATAATAATATTATTATTGATGATAATAATACTAATTATAATAATACTAATATAATAATATTAGTAATAATAATACTACAATCATTTATATATAACAAAATTCGTATCTATAGATTATATATAATTCTAATAACATTAATATTAATATTAATACTGAAAGTAATAACAATATTATTATAATAGTTATTCTAATATGTTGTTAATTATGTATTATTTATATTATATAATATCATAATTTAATATTTATATATTTTATACATGTTACAATATATTAGTTATTAATATAAATCTTATATATATATATATATATATATATATATATATATATATATATATATATTTATGTAGATTCATAATAATATTATATATCTATTTATATATATATATATTTTTAATGGTATCTTAACTATTTTATTTATTATTTTACCTTTTTAATTCCAATTGATTAATATGTATTTTATTAATATGTATATATATATATATATCTTTACATATTTATTTTACACACAATTGTTCGTGAATCATCGGGCATAGTCAAAGGTCAAATGAATTCATAAAAATAGTTCAAAAATTCTTGTGACTCAACTTTACAAACTTTACTTATCGTATCGAAATTATATAAAGATTAAGTTTAAATTTGGTCGAAAATCTCCGGGTCGTCACAGTACCTACCCGTTAAAGAAATTTCGTCCTGAAATTTGAGTGAGATCATCATGGCTAACAATAAGAATGTTTTCCTAACGAATATGGGCTGATAAATAGAGTTTTATTACGGTTGAATAATATGAATGAGATAATTCGACCACTCGAAGAGTACGAATGAAGCCATCACTAAATAGTGAAATAAGAAAGACAAGTTTCATCATAACTTTTGACTAGTCATGGTTGAATTTCGGAATTCAAGGATTTCAAAAGAAAATCTTGGGAATCTATAAGATCTGATTCTTTGAGATTTAAGGAAATTAAGATCTCTTTAGTTAAATGCGATGATCTGTTCCTATTACTATGTCTGATATTTCCATTATAAATTTACCTTTTTCGTTCCATTGGTTTCACCATTTCTATACCTTCTTTCTTAGTTCATACATCCAAAAGATTGTGAAAATGCTTAATCCCGTTCTAATCCTTGATATTTTTTTAGTTATCATTTTCGTCATCCTTCTTTTCAATCTTCCACCAGAGAAATCTGTTTACTTCTACTATTACCTTGGGATGATACTATTCTTAATTATACCGTGTCTTTATATTGCTATTCGTATTAATATCCATGGTTTGTAATCTTCGTGTTGTTATTGGGCTTTATATTTTCTCTTATATTTTGGAGCTCTTTGCCTTTTTATTCTCTTCTCAATCCCTAGTAATGCGAGTAATGGTCCAGAATTCGTAAGTATGGAATTTCGAATGAACTTAATGTTCTAAACAAGAGAGAACGTAACCGCACGATTTAATTTGTCAAATTACCTGAATCTCTGAGAATAGAACTATCAAGAATATTCTTTCTTGATATGTTTAGAAGTTAAGCAGAATGAAAGAGTAATGTAACATGGCACGTGATGACGTTATGAACTGTGAATCATCACGTTCCATTAGAAACTCAGCATGACTTACTGTAACATAATCACGTTGATCAAGTGTCATTATATTATACTAACTCATGCATCAGTTCCCAACACTACTTCAAAAGCATTCATAATTTAAATTCGAAGATTTACAGAATATAGAAACTAAAAGAGTTTCCTTTTATGAGATAACACAGATAGCACAGAGAGATAATTAATATCGGACGAGAATATTTATGAAGATATCTTCAGAAATATTGAGGATATTGATAGTGAAAGATACGATAATATCTTAGAATTTTAGAATCAAATTGTGATGAAGAAATTTATTCACGATGATTTAGAGCGATTAAGGAGCAAGGTATTCGCTAAAGATTTCATCAGAATTAGAATCATCGGGATTCTTTATGTACAAGTTTAGTCCTTGTGATTTTTCCACATTCTCCTTCATAATTTCGCATAATCAACATTTTGGTACTAAATTTTCTATTGAGCGTTTCCAACACTCCATTCTTTATCATCAACTTTCGACTGTTAAGGTCGTTTACAGTTTTTGTTGCTTCATTCATCTTTTTCAACATTCAAAGTATTGATTCGTATACTGGGTGCTTTTCAGAATTTCGGAGTGGAAGATCATAATTCTAATAACTAAGTGTTATATGTATACATATAACTGTTGATGAAGAAACGTTGCGAAATTCAAAAATACTGATTGCTAATTCCTGGTAATTGATGTGGTAATTCTCGTTATAAGATGTGGATGAGTATATGAATAGGTTTTAACAAACAAATATAATGGTTCTTCGGAGAGACTTAAGCCAATGAGTAATGAAGTTGCTGGTAAGTTTACTGATAATGTGGTGGAATATAAACGGTTCTCCGATAACGATGAAGAAAGGCAAACTTATATATCGAGGTTATAATAAGACTAATCCGAATGAAAGTCGAAGTTGATTTGCTGGAGCTGTGACAAAATTGGCTAATTTGAAAAGGAATTGCAAAGTTATTTCTGGTAATAACAATGCCAAAGGAGCTAGCACAGATACGTGTTAAACGTTTTCTCAGGTTTCGAGTGTTTTCAGGTACAATACTATATGCATCAATCTTTCTTCCGTAGATGAAGTGCGGTTGGTTCATCCTCTCGATTGAGGTGTTTTCAAGAATCATGAAAGGTTTGAACGCAGATTGTAATCGTCATGATACAAATGAGGTTTAAGATGAAATCAAGTGGCAAACTTGAAGAATTGTTTAGTTTCATATGTTATAATCAATATTTTAATACATTTTAATTGTCCAAAATTGACAGTCCACAGTTAGCAGTCCACAATTTGTAGTTCAACAATTCATATATAGTTTAATATATAATATTCGAATTAATTAATACGTATCGTGACCCGTTATATACATGTCTCAGACTCGATCACAACTCAAAGTATATATATTATTGTAGAATCAACCTCAACCCTGTATAGCTAACTCAAGCATTACTGCATATAGAGTGTCTATGGTTATTCCAAATAATATATATAGATGCGTCGATATGATATGTCAAAACTGTAACGACCCTGGATTTTCCAACGTTTATTTATTAATAATTATTATTATTAATATGTGTGATTAAACAAATGTATGTTATTACATTTACATGTTGCCATGATTGCCCGAACTTGACTTTAATTGCCCGAAACGTCTTTGTGACACCCGAAACTTTCACGAATAATATTTTTAGATATTATTTGCATTCATGATTAAGTTTATTAATCATTTTATTTAACTAAGGTTACTAGTTAATTACATGGGCTTTTATTGGATTTATTTGTTAACTAATGGAACTTGGGCTTGTTTAGTGTAATGGGCTCATGAATTTAGATTTGTAAGCCCACCATACATCACATATGGACTTAACTAGCCCATTCTTCTTCATGTAAGTACTACTTAGGGATTTAACTAGTTAGTTTTACTTGAAGGAATCTAGTTACCATAATCCCCATGCACATACACAAAATAACCACACTTTTGAAGGCTTTACATGTAATAATCTAGTGAACAAATCCTTCCCCCCTTGACCCACCCAAAATCGTCGGCCATAGCAAGCATAAGGGGAGTTTTGTTTTCATTTTTTATCACTTCATTCACTAGCATTCTCTCATTCAAAATACACACACAAATTCCTCTCAACTTTTCTCTTCTTTTTCTCTCTAAATTGTAAGTAGCAAGAACTTTCTTCTCTTCTTTTTCTTTGGCCAAAACCGTGGCCTTACACCACAAAATCATCATCATCATCATTTGTTGTTTGCTACTTGTTCTTGATTATTATTTAGTTACATGTATTTGTTAGTTACTTTACTTACTAGTTTCCAAGAACCAAACTTTCTAGTTTGATTCTTCATTTTATCTTGTTATAACAAGAACAACAAGAACATAAACTTACTAGTTATGTTCTACATATATTTTCTTAAAGGATTGCAAGTTCATGTGTTGATTAAAATCATACTTGTGATTCATGAAGTAAACTTTAAAGTTTACTTTCTTAAAGATCAAACTTTGGTTTGAATCTTTAAAGTATGAACAACCATGAACAAATTACTTGTTTACTTAGTTTACTTCTTCATTTTATACACTTTAATTTCATGTTTGTTGTTGTTGGTCAAGTACTACACGTTAGTCTTGATCTCATACTTTCTTGAAACTTAAAGTTAACTTTAAAGATTCAAGAACATGGAAGTGTAACTCTTTATTTATAACTTTACATACTTGTGTTGGATTTAACTTAATAACCTTAGATCTAGACTTTTAGGTCTTGGATCTTCAAGATCTAACTAAGAACTATGTTCTACATCTTAAGATCTTGATTAGTTAGTTTATTTTCAAGTTTATAGTTCCATATTACTTTTACATTTCATGTATGTGTTGAATCTAAGACTTTGATGTAACTTTGGTTCATCAAAACACTTGTAACACTTAAGTGAGTTGTGCTTCATGTCTTAGACTTGCACTTGGGTTATGATGGTCAAATCTTGGTCAAGATGATGCAAACACATCAATGAGTTGTACACTTGAAGCTATAGGCATCAAGGATGAGAACCATGATGAACATCAAGCACCAAACCCACCGGAACCTACTATTTTTCTGTTTCCTGTCCCCTGCTTACTGTTTTTCTGTTTCTGTAACATACCAGTACACCTGGGCTACTGTAACCTTTATTTTCAGTTATCTCAGTTTGTGTAGATAACTTTTCATATAGGACTCGTCTTAATCCGAGTTACGGTTTAGGATTTATGGCCCCCCGATCGTCACTATGTCCTTTAACGTTGTGCAGAAATTTCTGACCTACTCGCACTTAGGCCGTCGCCACGGTCAAACGAAGATGAGTTTACTTCTGTAAATTTTACCACACTTAAAGGACTCATATACGGAGCCATGGCCACTGGTCTCACCTTAATTCATTAAGGTTAGAGGCCGTGGTGACTGACTGAAGTCAGCCTTTGTTTTAAACTACTTTCATAAACGAAACTTACTTTACGCCTTTTGTTAAATGATGATTGATGATGAACTTTAAGACCTTATTTACATACTTTTAAACCTATTCGGACGATTTAATGACTTAGTACTATTTAACTTAGGTTGAGGACTTTCGGACCGATTACTTGCACACTTTTCCCGACTCGACTTTACGACTACATTATCATTGTGAGCTATAGCATTCCCTTTTTACTTTAACTTATTTTGGGAACTGTGAATACATGCGGATTTTATGTTTTACATACTAGACATGAGTACTTAAACTTTATATATGTGTGGGTTATATAACGGCAGAAACATTCCTTTTAGCTCGGTAACGTTTAGTCATTGGTTTTTGAACCGGTGAACGCGAATCTTAGATATGGATCCATAGGGTTTGACATCCCCACTTGGGCTAGTAGCGCTAGCATTTAACGAGTGTTTAATACTTCGTAGACATATGCACTTGCCAAGTGTACTTTCAGGGGTTATAAATGTTAAGTTAGTTACCAAGTGCCCACGGTTAACATATACTTTATCATACTGTTTTGAAACGCTCTTTGTAGTACTGAAATCTCGTGGCCTACCTTACTTACTGTTATACTTAAACTATAGCTCACCAACCTTTGTGTTGACGTTTTTAAGCATGTTTTTCTCAGGTGCTTAAGGTTATTTTCTTCCGCTGTCGTGCTAGTCTTGCCGTAGACACCCGCTGCTCTAGTGTTATCACCGCATGAACTGTTTATCCTGCATTCAAACTTTAATACATTTGAAACTATGTTTTGTAATGACCTAAGGGTCACATACATTTATTTATGCTTGCTATTCGTAGAAGCATACTGTTGGTGAAAACAATTGACGTTGGTTATGACGTCATCTTTTTATCGTGAATGCAACTTCTTTTATTACAGCATATAGTACTTAACTTTGTAATGATCCTGTTGTTGATGATTCGTACGCGATGGTTTTGTATGGGTCATCACATTTGGTATCAGAGCATTGGTTGTAGGGAATTAGGTTGCATTAGTGAGTCTAAGACTGACCCGAGTAGGATTCACTAATAGGACTAATCTACAACTTGCTAGTTTACTTGTTTCCGCTGAACTTAGTGCATGCTGCTGCTTACTTTTACTGCTATATGCCATACGCTACTACCTGATTTCACTACCGTATGATATTACTTGCTTTCGATTGCATGCTACTTCCGTACGATTCCTTATTATTGCCATGCTACTTATTGTTATACATGATTTAAACTGTTGGCCTAATACGTGCTTGCTTTATGACTTACTGACATGGAAAATTTATTTTTCCTTGTTCAGATGTCGGATGTTCCACCTGCTATCGTTTTGGGTAGTTTAGACTCGTCAGCCACCCCACCTGCTGCTGCTGCCGTCACACCGATCCCGCTACGCACCAGTGACCCCGGCGCTTCGTCTTCCGGAGCTAGTAGTAGTGCGCCGGCATCAGTGGCTACTATTGGTGGACACGTGGACCCTACGGAGATTCCAGCTCCGTCTGCTCCCGGACCCTCGGAGCCACAGCCCCGGATCGGCGGTGTTGTGATTCCCGCGGAGTTCGGGGAAGGGCCATTCTGTAACCATATGCGCATGCCGTGCCGATGCGCTGCTAATGGACGTTTAGTGCCGATTCCTCCAGGCAGACACAGAGAGATGTTGGCCGCCTTCGGACTGCCAGTTCAGCCACTAGTGCCACCACCACATGATTCGGATGACTCATCATCCACCGATTCTTCATCAGATGACTCCTCCTCAATATACCTATTCAGCCACCCTCCACCCCGCCGAAGAAGCGGTATCACTTCGACGGTACCATCATTCCGGGGATCAACAGAGGACGAGCCTTCACTGACACGTTTGGTCGACATCGTAGGGTTACAGCTCGTAAGCGGCTTGTGCCGTACCCTGCCGACCCACAAGTGCGTAAGGCACCCCGTTACGTGCTGACTATTTCTGGAGCCGGAACGTCTGTACCCCGTTTCGTGCGGTCTGTACCACCCGCACCACCGGCCCCACCCGCACCATCCGCACCACCCGCACCGCCTGCCCCACCATCTCCCTCTAACGAGGAAATGAGGAGGGAGGTGGGAATCCTCCGAGCTCGGGTTACTGAGCTCGAGGAGCAGTTGGCTCAGGTTTTAGACATCCTTCACCCACCTTCACCGTAGGGCCTTTGTATTTAGATTTCATTATGTAATCTAGTTGTAGTTTTATGTTTCACTCATGTATTGTACGAACTTATTCAGATGTATGAAACTTATTATTATTAATGAATGGAACTTTGCGTTATTTAATTCTTGCACGATGTTCTATTTACATTACTGTAAGATGATTCTGTGGTATTTGTACCTAGATGCGTTATTTAATAACATGTGATGTTTTGATTCCATGTTGGTTACTATATACTGTATTATTACTACTTGCATACTGGATTTTGACTTGAGTCAAAATTTTTGTTTAGAACATCATGGCTAACGGTCGATCCACACCTACTGCTGCTCAAATTGAAGAGGTGATCTAAGAATGTGTAGCCACAGCCCTAGCAGAAAGAAACCTCCAAGCTCCACCGCCACCACCACCGGTTATCCCACCCGTTCGAAATGGGTGTACTTACAAGGAATTCCAGAGCTGCAAACCACATAACTTCAGTGGAACCGAGGGACCGGTTGGTCTCACCAGATGGTTCGAGAAACTTGAATCAGTATTCCGAGTTAGCAACTGTTTGGAGGATAATAAGACCAAGTTTGCATCTTGCATGCTATCTGACGGCGCACTAACGTGGTGGAACACGTTAGCTCAAGCGAAAGGTATCGATGAGGCGTATGCTACGCCATAGGAGGAATTCAAAGCGGCTATGATTGAGGAGTATTGTCCGAGAACCGAAATCCAAAAGATGGAAATGGAATTCATGCAGTTAAAGGCCGTTGGGAACGACCTTGATAGTTACAATAGGAGATTTTTGGAACTAGCCCTGATGTGTCCGACAATGGTCACCCCAGAATTCAAACGAATGGAAAGGTACTTCTGGGGACTCCCTAAGAGTATTAAGGGAAACGTCACCTTATCCAAGCCACTGAATGTTCCCGAGGCGATGCGCATAGCACATACTTTAATGAATCAGATAACCATCGATGAACTGGAGAAAACTAAGTCTGAAGCGGGTACTAGTGAGAAGCACAAATGGGATAACCACAACAACAACAACAACAACAACAACAACAGAGGAAGGAACTATGATCAAAACCCGGCAAAATGACATGAGGGTTTCAGAGGAAACAACAACGGTGGAAACCCCAACCCCAACAACAACACCAACTCCAACCCGAACTACAAAGGAACCTTACCACAATACAAGCGGTGCTACAAGCATCATACTGGTTATTGTAATGTTGTTTGTGAGAAGTGCCAATGGACTGGGCATGTTGGAAAAGACTACAAGGTCACCACTTTGAATGGGAAGCTGAAAACCAATGGACCAAAAAAGTGCTACGAATGCGGACAGATGGGCCATTTCAGAAATGCATGCCCCAACAAAAGAAAAGACGGTGGACCACCCTGTGGTAGAGCTTTCAATGTTAATGCAAGGGATGCACGCGATAACCCCGACTTGGTGACAGGTATATTCACAATCAACAATCTTTTAGCTTCTGTCTTGTTTGATACTGGTGCGGATAGAAGTTATGTATGTAGACATTTTTGCGATAAGATTAATTGGTCGTTAGTCCCGTTAAAAGAGAGTATGCTTGTCGAGGTCGCCAACGGTAAACTTGAAAAAGTTGACCACATTAGTCGAGGAGCTATTATCAACATAGCTGGTGCAGATTTCGAAATTGATTTGATACCTATCAAACTGGGAAGTTTTGACGTGATCGTTGGTATGGATTGGTTGAGTAAGATAAGGGCTGATATTATCTGTGGAGATAAAGCACTTCGCATACCACAAGGAGATGGCAAACCACTGGTTATCTATGGAGAGAGATGTACCTCGAAGTTGAACCTCATTATTTGCGTGAAAGCGCAAAAGATTATGAAGAAGGGACGTTTTTCTGTCCTAGCACATGTGAAAGCGGTAGAAACTGAGGTAAAGAGCGTGAACGACGTTCAAATTGTGAACAAATTTTCCGATGTCTTCCCAGAGGAATTGCCTGGATTACCGCCGCAGAGAGCAGTGGAGTTTCATATTGATTTAGTGCCAGGAGCTGCACCTGTAGCTCGCGCACCTTATAGACTCGTACCTTCCGAGATACAAGAATTATAGAGTCAACTACAAGAGCTGTTAGATCGAGGGTTTATCCAACCAAGTTTCTCGCCTTGGGGCGCACCTGTTCTGTTTGTGAAGAAGAAGGATGGATCCTTCCGTATGTGTATCGACTACCGTGAACTCAACAAATTGACAATCAAGAATTGGTATCCTCTTCCACGAATTGACGATCTCTTTGATCAACTACAAGGATCGAGTGTTTACTCTAAGATCAATTTGTGATCCGGCTATCACCAGTTGAGGGTGAAAGAAAGCGATGTAATGAAGACTGCATTTAGAACTCGTTATGGTCATTATGAGTTTCTCGTGATGCCATTCGGATTAACCAATGCACCTGCCGTATTCATGGACCTCATGAATCGTGTCTGCAAGCTGTACTTGGATAAGTTTGTTATCGTCTTCATAGATGATATCCTCATCTACTCTGAGAGCGAAGAAGAACATGAGCAACACCTCCGACTAGTGCTTGAACTCTTGAGACAAGAGCAACTTTATGCCAAATTCTCCAAGTGTGAATTTTGGTTGAAGGAAGTTCAATTTCTGGGTTATGTTGTGAGCGACCAGGGTATCAAAGTAGATCCCACCAAGATTGAAGCCATCAGCAAGTGGGAGACCCCCACTACTCCAACTCACATTCTCCAATTCCTAGGTTTCGCCGGGTATTACCGAAGGTTTATCGAAGGATTCTCTCTGATTGTGCATCCTTTGACCGCGCTGACTCACAAGGGCAAGAAGTTCATTTGGGAACCCGCACACGAATCAGCATTCCAAACTTTGAAGAAGAAGTTAACCACCACACCTATCCTATCACTTCCTGAGGGCAGTGACGACTTTGTTGTTTATTGTGATGAATCGAAGAGTGGTTTTGGTTGTGTACTGATGCAACGATCAAAAGTTATTGCCTATGCCTCTCGTCAACTGAAGATTCACGAGCGGAACTACACTACACATGATCTTGAACTTGGATTCGTTGTCTTTGCGCGCAAATTGTGGAGACACTATTTGTATGGAACTAAGAGCACTATCTTCACCGATAACAAGAGTCTCCAGCATATCCTTGATCAGAAGCAACTGAATATGAGACAGCGTCGATGGATCGAGATGCTCAACGACTACGATTGTGAACTCCGTTATCACCCTGGCAAGGCCAATGTTGTAGCTGATGCTTTAAGCCAAAAGGAGAGGACGACACCTCTTCGTGTTAGTGCTCTGAACATCACCATCCATTCGAACCTCAACAGCCAGATCAGAGTAGCCCAATATGAGGCTCTCAAGGAGGAGAATATATCTCACGAACATTTGAACATACTTGTCTCTCGATTCGATGTTAGGGAGTCTGGACTCCGATGTTATGCCGGAAGAATTTGGGTACCTCTTTATGGAGATCTACGAAACCTTATACTTGATGAAGCACACAAATCGAGGTATTCGATTCATCCTGGAGCGGGCAAAATGTACCACGGCCTTAAAGAACAGTATTGGTGGCCGAATCTTAAGAAGGACGTTGCAACTTATGTTGGGAAGTGTTTGACTTGTTCAAAAGTTAAGGCCGAACATCAGAGACTTTCTGGGTTACTTCAACAGTCGGAAATCCCACAATGGAAGTGGGAAAGGATCACAATGGATTTCATCACTAAGCTACCAAAGACAGTGGGCGGATACGACACTATTTGGGTTATTGTTGACCGCCTTACCAAATCTGCACACTTTCTAGCGATGAAGGAAACGGATACGATGGAGAGACTTGCTCAATTATACATCAAGGAGGTTGTATCTCGTCATGGTGTACCTTTATCGATCATCTCGGATCGCGATCCCCGTTTTGCTTCTAGATTTTGGCGTTCTTTGCAAGAAGCCATGGGAACTCGTCTCGATATGAGTACTGCTTATCACCCTCAGACTGACGGGCAAAGTGAACGAACAATTCAGACATTGGAAGACATGTTGCGTGCATGTGTCATCGATTTCGGAAAGGCCTGGGAAAGGTATTTGCCACTCGCCGAATTCTCGTACAACAACAGTTATCACTCAAGCATTAATGCTGCACCTTTTGAAGCATTGTATGGCCGCAAGTGCCGATCTCCTATTTGTTGGGCCGAAGTAGGCGAAAAGCAAATCACCGGACCCGAGGTAGTCCATGAAACGACGGAGAAGATTGCTCAGATTCAAGCGAGACTTAAGACTGCCCGCGATCGCCAAAAGAGTTATGCCGATCTTAAACGTAAAGACTTGGAATTCAACGTTGGTGATCGTGTAATGTTGAAGGTTGCACCTTGGAAAGGTGTGATTCGCTTTGGAAAACGTGGAAAGTTAAGCCCACGATACATTGGTCCTTTTGAAATCTTGGAACGTATTGGACCCGTTGCTTACCATTTGGATCTACCAGCACAATTGAGCTCAGTTCATCCTACCTTCCACGTGTCAAACTTGAAGAAGTGTCTTGCTGCACCTGAACTTATCATACCACTTGAGGAACTTATAATTGACGACAAACTCCACTTTGTGGAAGAACCTGTTGAAATTATGGATCGAGAGGTCAAAACTTTGAAACGTAACAAGATTCCAATCGTCCGAGTATGATGGAATGCCAAACGAGGACCTGAGTTTACTTGGGAGCGAGAGGATCAAATGATGCGGAAGTATCCTCACCTTTTCCCGACTCCTCCATCTACCTCAGCTTAAATTTCGGGACGAAATTTTCTTTAACAGGTGGGTAATGTAACGACCCTGGATTTTCCAACGTTTATTTATTAATAATTATTATTATTAATACGTGTGATTAAACAAATGTATGTTATTACATTTACATGTTGCCATGATTGCCCGAACTTGACTTTAATTGCCCGAAGCGTCTTTGTGACACCCGAAACTTTCACGAATAATATTTTTAGATATTATTTGCATTCATGATTAAGTTTATTAATCATTTTATTTAACTAAGGTTACTAGTTAATTACATGAGCTTTTATTGGATTTATTTGTTAACTAATGGAACTTGGGCTTGTTTAGTGTAATGGACTCATGAATTTAGATTTGTAAGCCCACCATACATCACATATGGACTTAACTAGCCCATTCTTCTTCATGTAAGTACCACTTAGGGATTTAACTAGTTAGTTTTACTTGAAGGAATCTAGTTACCATAATCCCCATGCACATACACCAAATAACCACACTTTTGAAGGCTTTACATGTAATAATCTAGTGAACAAATCCTTCCCCCCTTGACCCACCCAAAACCGTCGGCCATAGCAAGCATAAGGGGAGTTTTGTTTTCATTTTTTATCACTTCATTCACTAGCATTCTCTCATTCAAAACACACACACAAATTCCTCTCAACTTTTCTCTTCTTTTTCTCTCTAAATTGTAAGTAGCAAGAACTTTCTTCTCTTCTTTTTCTTTGGCCAAAACCGTGGCCTTACACCACAAAATCATCATCATCATCATTTGTTGTTTGCTACTTGTTCTTGATTATTATTTAGTTATATGTATTTGTTAGTTACTTTACTTACTAGTTTCCAAGAACCAAACTTTCTAGTTTGATTCTTCATTTTATCTTGTTATAACAAGAACAACAAGAACATAAACTTACTAGTTATGTTCTACATATACTTTCTTAAAGGATTGCAAGTTCATGTGTTGATTAAAATCATACTTGTGATTCATGAAGTAAACTTTAAAGTTTACTTTCTTAAAGATCAAACTTTGGTTTGAATCTTTAAAGTATGAACAACCATGAACAAATTACTTGTTTACTTAGTTTACTTCTTCATTTTATACACTTTAATTTCATGTTTGTTGTTATTGTTGGTCAAGTACTACAAGTTAGTCTTGATCTCATACTTTCTTGAAACTTAAAGTTAACTTTAAAGATTCAAGAACATGGAAGTGTAACTCTTTATTTATAACTTTACATACTTGTGCTGGATTTAACTTAATAACCTTAGATCTAGACTTTTAGGTCTTGGATCTTCAAGATCTAACTAAGAACTATGTTCTACATCTTAAGATCTTGATTAGTTAGTTTATTTTCAAGTTTATAGTTCCATATTACTTTTACATTTCATGTATGTGTTAAATCTAAGACTTTGATGTAACTTTGGTTCATCAAAACACTTGCAACACTTAAGTGAGTTGTGCTTCATGTCTTAGACTTGCACTTGGGTTATGATGGTCAAATCTTGGTCAAGATGATGCAAACACATCAGTGAGTTGTACACTTGAAGCTATAGGCATCAAGGATGAGAACCATGATGAACATCAAACACCAAACCCACCGGAACCCACTATTTTTCTGTTTCCTGTCCCCTGCTTACTGTTTTGCTGTTTCTGTAACATACCAGTACACCTGGGCTACTGTAACCTTGATTTTCAGTTAGCTCAGTTCGTGTAGATAACTTTTCATATAGGACTCGTCTTAATCCGAGTTACGGTTTAAGATTTATGGCCCTCCGATCGTCACTATGTCCTTTAACGTTGTGCAGAAATTTCTGACCTACTCGCACTTAGACCGTCGCCACGGTCAAACGAAGACGAGTTTGCTTCTGTAAATTTTACCACACTTAAAGGACTCATGTATGGAGCCATGGCCACTGGTCTCACCTTAATTCAGTAAGGGTAGAGGCTGTGGTGACTGACTGAAGTCAGCCTTTGTTTTAAACTACTTTCATAAACGAAACTTACTTTATGCCTTTTGTTAAATGATGATTGATGATGACCTTTAAGACCTTATTTATGTACTTTTAAACCTATTCGGACGATTTACTGACTTAGTACTATTTGACTTAGGTTTAGGACTTTCGGACCGATTACTTGCACACTTTTCCCGACTCGACTTTACGACTACATTATCATTGTGAGTTATAGCATTCCCTTTTTACTTTAACTTATTTTGGGAACTGTGAATACATGCGGATTTTATGTTTTACATACTAGGCACGAGTACTTAAACTTTATATATGTGTGGGTTATATAACGGCAGAAACATTCCCTTTAGCTAGGTAACGTTTAGTCATTGGTTTTTGAACCGCTGAACGCGAATCTTAGATATGGATCCATAGGGTTTGACATCCCCACTCGGGCTAGTAGCGCTAGTATTTAATGAGTGTTTAATACTTCGTAGACATACGCACTTGCCAAGTGTACTTTCAGGGGTATAAATGTTAAGTTAGTTACCAAGTGCCTACGGTTAACATATACTTTATCATACTGTTTTGAAACGCTCTTTGTAGCACTGAAATCTTGTGGCCTACCTTACTTACTGTTATACTTAAACTATAGCTCACCAACCTTTGCGTTGACGTTTTTAAGCATGTTTTTCTCAGGTGCTTAAGGTTATTTGCTTCCGCTGTCGTGCTAGTCTTACTGTAGACACCCGCTGCTCTAGTGTTATCACCGCATGAACTGTTTATCCTACATTCAAACTTTAATACATTTGAAACTATGTTTTGTAACGACCTAAGGGTCACATACATTTATTCATGCTTGCTATTCGTAGAAGCATACTGTTGGTGTAAAACAATTGACGTCGGTTATGACGTCATCTTTTTATCGTGAATGCAACTTCTTTTATTACAGCATATAGTACTTAACTTTATAATGACCCTATTGTTGATGATTCGTACACGATGGTTTTGTACGGGGCATCACAAAAACCTTGTATACGTGTCCCGATATTTAAAGTGCGTAAAATAAATAACGAAAATTAAATGACGATAAATAAAATTGCGAGAATTAAAATTGCGATAAATAAAATGCGATAATTAAATTGTGATAAATAAATTGCGATAAATAAAAGGTAATACGGAATTAACAGTTAGCTAGGAACAGTTAGCTAGGAACAGTTAGCGTGGATTCTTAACAAAATTTCTCATAGTTAATTTATTTGTTTCTAACAAATTTTATTTGTCCAATGTTTTCTTCATTATGCCACTTGTTGGATTCTGATAGGTCAAAATCCAAATATGAAATTGAATGAAATGATTATTCCGTTGTGAACGGATTCGTATATCTGTGGATGTAAGTAGGATAGTAAATGACCGTTGAATCAGATTCGAAGAATGTACAGTGTAACTTATTAATGTGAAATCTAAATATTCCTCGGGTATTACCTACCCATTAAAATATTTTCACCATTAACAGTTTGTACAAAAGAATTTTTAATTATGACCTTTATGAAAATATATATACATATATATTTTCTTCGGATGTAATCATGGTTTTAATGAGTCAATATAATATTAAACTCATTTGATTTATCATTAGAACAAGAATATATAATCTCTAAAATATTAGAGATTACATAATCATCATGAAGAACGAAGATAACCGATGTAGAACAAGATGTAGAACGAAGGTTATGCTCGAGGTATAGATTGTGATGTTGAGGCATGTGATGTTGAAACTTGGGTTGTTGGTGGTACTGTTGGTGCCAGTGGTGTTGTTGAAGCTGGTACATTTTGCACCATGTTTTCCAAATTGATTACTCGAGCGCGAAGCTCGATGACTTCTTCCATTATTCCGGGATGATTGTCGGTCGGAACGAGTGGATGAATAAGGTTTAGAATTGTGGATAGAATATAATCGTGTCGAGCTACTCTAGAAATGAGGCTGAAAATGGTGTTTCAGATAGGTTCACCGGTAAGTGCTTCAGGTTCTTCACCAAGAGGTGAATTTGGTTGATGGAAAGGATCACCTTCTTTTTGTCTCCAATGATTAAGTAGGCTACGAACCCATCAGATGAATTGGTTGATTCATTCTGGTGACACTGCTTTCGGAGCTTAGGTGAAACTCCATATCGGAATAGCTGTCGGAATTCGAGGAATTCGAACTGGTTGGGGGATTCATCTCGTACGATCAGATGAAGGATTTTCGATAAGAAATGATTATAGGATGTAGATTAGTACCCTGCAATACATAATTTACATATGCCTATATAATACTAAAATCCCATAAGTTACGGAGGAATCTACGGAAGCTGTCAGGCAAAGGTAACAATAACAAATACGCTAAGATATGAATTTATCTATACACTGTCTATGCAATAGAGGCAGTAAGACGTGTATAGACTTTAAGGATGATAAGCAAATAATTTTCGACATTAAATGATAAGCAAAACTTTTGACATGCAGACACGGTCGAAGTCCAGACCCACTAATGCATCTAAACAACTATCAGTTAGACACACTAATGCAAGACCTGGTTCGCTAAGACCACCACTCTGATACTAACAGAAAGAACCCGTCCTAATCCATCTGGATGAATACATTACATTTAGTTACATCGCGAGGTACTTGACCTCTATATGATACATTTTACGTACATTGCATTCGTTTTTAAAAGACAAACTTTCATTACATCGAAAGTTAACGGCATGCATACCATTTCATAATATATCCAACTATAATTGATTTAATAATAATCTTGATGAGTTCAACGACTCGAATGCAACTGATAACGCCAAAATTATACATGTTTATTGTCCTTATTCCGATCCAATTTAATATCAATTTGTATGTAATTGTTGTATGTACGTATTGTAATTCATGTATATTTGTAAAAGTCCATTGTGATTGAATAAATGAAGACCAACATCAAAAACAGAGTTAAAACGAAGATTGAACGCTTAAAACAGCCCAAAACCATTGAAACAGGTCCAAATGTGACGCATCTCTCTTAGATGCGGAGCATCTCTGCACCAAATAACTCCCGACAGTTTCAGATGCGGAGCATAAAGATTTCTGGACTAAAACTGCACCAGATGTGGCACATCTGAAAGGGATTCGGCGCATCCAAGCCAGATACGGCACATCTGTCCCAGATGTGGTGCATCTGATCCCCTTCTGACAGTCCTGAGTGCAGAACCTAGCTGGAATCTACTGAACGTAAAGAGATGCGGCACATCCCAAAGAGATGCGGTGCATCTGGTCACTTTCTGGCCAAAATACCTAACTTTTGAGCCTATTTAATAGAGCCTTGGGTTACATACTTGGTACACATTCATTATTACATTCTCCCTCAGTTCTAGTACGATTTTCAAGGCTTAAGAAAGGCTACAAGGCAATCTCCACTCTTTCAACATCAAGATTAAGCTAGGGTTATTCATCACAATTGGTATTATTGTTCTATATCTTTTAAACATGAATTCGAATTGTATTTACTGTTTCATTAGTTCTACTATGATTATGTTTGGCTAAAAACCTTGTTTGTTTGCTTCAATGTAAGATTTATGGCTTGGGATTGTTCTATACTTTGATGTTATGCTAGTTATATATATGTTTGATTGATTAAATTATCTTGTTCAACCATAAGAACCATTGTTATGCTTGCTTAGTTCATTACTTCAATTATATAGATTGCAAACCTATTAATGTGAGTTAACTAGGAAAACAATCTATACTTCAATACACCTAGTAATCTAGACGATTAGATGCATAAACTTAAGTGATTTTGTTATGTGTTTAATTCGGTAATTGAATAAGTTCCAAAGCAACATAGTTATGAAATTACCTCAAGTGATTGTTGTAATTTAGGTTTCACGTGAGTTTAACCGGGTTGGATCTAGTTAGTTAATCAATCTAAATCACCATGTTCTTTCAAAAGATCCATTGTTGTAATCATCCTTGTATCCTAGTTCAATTATGTAAGTTATGACTTGGTTTATGTGAGTTTATCAAAGACCATAGCTTATACTTCAACACCTAGTGATCTAGCCACCTATATGTGAGTATAGGATGTTAATTGAACGATATTTAGGATATACAATCATGTAGTTTACTTAGAGTGATCTTAGTAAACTAGGTTTTATGTGAATTCAACCACGAAAGAATCTTGTTGATTAAGCATAGCTCTTAAGTTTATAGATATTGCGAAATTGATATAAACTAATTACTTGTAACTATGAAATAACCGTTTTAATTACAAAAGAACAATCTCTGTCATTTATCAAGCATAGAAGTAAACACCGCATTCTCATTCTTGTTATTCATTATATTTATTTACTGTTTCGTTAAACGAAAATACAACTTCAAACACAAACCCCCCTTTAGAATAATTAATCGTTGTAAAATCCTTAAAACAAACTTTTCCCTGTGGATCGAACTGGTCAATTTACTTGCTAGTTACTGCATGATCGGGTTTTAGTTGCCTGTATTATGTGTTAATTATTAAGCATATTGTCTACATTTTAAAGGTTACGTCTTGACACATCAACTTTTTGGCGCCGCTGCCGGGGAAGCGGTTTTGTTAAAAGATTTTAATAAACTTTGAATTATTCGATCCTTTTGTAGGAATTCAATTCCTAGAAAAATTACTTTTTATTGTAAGCTTGTGTTTTTGCAATTGGTTTGTTTGTGGTGTTGTGATTACAGGATAGTTATTGATGTATGAATCTACGTTCTTCCAACTCTAATTTAATTCCTTCATATCCTGAACCTGATAGAGAATTTCACGAATGCTTAAGAGCTCAAGAAGTAGAGTCTCTTGCTCAGGGTTTAGAATCACTTTCATTAAATTCTAACTCTGAACCAATTGTTCAACCAATCATAGAGCCAGTTATTAAAGAAGAGGAAGAGATGGCTGCTACAAATCAAATGATGGATGCATTAATGAAGGCAACAAGAACAGGTCAAGGCCATGCAATTATTCAACCCACGATGACTGATGGTTTTGAAATAAAAGGTCAATTTCTCTACATGGTGACTAATACATGCCAATTCAGTGGAGCCCCAAATGAGGATGCTAACGAGAATCTTCGTAAGTTTGTAAGCATTTGCAAGCTTTTCAAAATCAAAGATGTCACCGATGAAGTTGCATGTTTAAAAATCTTTCCATGGTCACTAAAGGATGATGCAAGAGATTGGCTAGACTCATTACTGGAAGGTTATATTGAAGATTGGAATGATATGATGGACAAGTTTTTGTCAGAATTCTTCCCTGCTTCAAAAGCAGCAAAGTTGCAAAGTGATATAAATCACTTCAAGCAAAATTCTAATGAGACTCTTTATGAAGCTTGGACCCGATTCAATAAAATGCTTAGGATATGTCCTCAACACGGGTTGAATACATTCCAAAAGGTCAAAATATGTGGCTACTCGAAAGGATATTGATGTTGCAGCAGGAGGATCAATCATGAAAAAAACTCCCGAAGAAGCTCACACAATCATTGCCGATATAGCAGCACATTCTCATAATTGGCATCAAGAGATGGAGTTCTCTAGATCATCAACGGTTGCTAATGTCGAAAGCAACGATGAAATCGCTGCATTAAAAGTTCAATTGGCAAATCAAGCAAGGCAAATTGAGAAGGTAACCAAAGAAATGCACGCTATCAGGGTAGGGCGTGAATTGTGCCAAGGTCCCCATCTCACTAGAGATTGTGATCAAACAACGATGGAAGAGCAAGCAAATTTCTTAGGTTACTTGCGTAAAGGTGAAATGAATTTTGACGACTTTCCGGCGGTTGAAGCAATGAACCGGAAATATCCTCCTATCAACAGTTATCAAATAGGAGGACCTTCAGGTTCAAACAACAACAATTACCAAGGAGGAAATTCAGGTTACCAAAATAACCGGAATTTCCCAAATCAAAATCAAAGAAATGCACCACCGGGTTACAATCACCTAAACAATCGTAATCAACCTCCACGAAATTGCCAAAATAATTTCCAACACAATCAACCACAACCACAACTACAAGCACATGTACAACCACAACCCGAGAAGAAATCCGATTTAGAAGATCTTTTGAGAGATTTTATGGTTAAACACGAGCAAACTGCGGAACTTCAAACTCAGCAAATTCGAAATCAACAAGCTACGATTCAGAATTTAGAAAGGGATGTTGGAAGGATCTCACAGTTACTAGCAGAGAGACCATCTGGTGCTCTCCCCTCAAATACTCAAGTGAATCCCAGTAACAATCAAATAAGGAATGAGCATGTAAATGCTATAACTACTAGAAGTGGTTTAACCACTAACCCGAAGACCCTTATGTCCCCGGAAGTTCCTTTGTCTCCTTCTATTTTGCAGGTACCCGTTGATGTAGATGAGCATGTTGAAAAAGAACAAGAGAAAGATGATCCACCAGAGGTCATATCGAAGAAAAGTGAAGAACCACCAGCGAAGGTGTACAAGGCACCTATTCCATACCCAAAAGCATTGAAGAAAGACAGACTCGCGAGCCAATATCAGAAATTTGCAGATATGATCAAGCAAATCAGCATTAACATGCCACTCGTGGAGGTTCTTAAGGGTATGCCCCATTACGGGAAGTTTTTGAAAGATCTCATATCCTCGAAGGGTAAATACCACGAAGTTTCTACCACATTCCTCCATGAGGAGTGTTCGGCCATCTTGAAAAAGCAAAATGTACCTCCAAAATTGGGAGATCCGGGTAGTTTTATCATACCATGTATGATGGGTGATTCGGTAGTGTACGATGCACTAGCCGACCTAGGTGCAAGTGTTAACCTAATGCCTTACTCGTTATATTTAAAACTTGACTTAGGAGACTTGAAACCAACCCGTATGGGTATTCGATTAGCAAACCAATCATTTGATACTCCCATAGGTATAGCCGAGGATTTTTTTGTAAAGTTGACTCACTTATCTTTCCCGTCGATTTTGTTATTCTAGAAATGCAAGAGGACACAAAAGTTCCTATCATTTTAGGACGTCTTTTCCTCAACACCGCAGATGCTATCATTAATGTCCAAAAAGAATAATTAAGTCTAGGTGTGGGAAACGATAGAATAATTTGTCACATTGACAAGGCCACGAAATGACCCATTTCCACCGATGACTCTTGTTTTCAAATTGATGTTATATGTAACGACCCGGTTTTTTCCAATCGTTTTATACTTATGAGATTAATATTTACATAAATTAAACCTTACCAACATGATAAGCAATCCATATTGTTGAGACTTGTGTTTTTGAAAAGAGTTTTACGCAACGTTTGACCGTCCAATTTGACCGATGATATCACGAACTATATAACATACGATAATTATATGTTTGTGTATATATATATGTATTTATATATATTTAACATGATCTAAGGATGGTTTAACATCTCATTGTGTACTAATGACAATGAGTTATAAGTATATTTTGAAACTACTAACTTAAGTTTTCAAAACGATAACTATACGTAACATTCTTTGATATATATACTTATAACCTATAATGCTTATACATGTATCGTATATATAATGTATTTAATCACTTTTTAAGGACTTAAATACATAAAACAATATAAGTATATTCACAAAAGATAGCTATATTTGAATTCTCATTCCGTTTCCTCAAGATTTCTATACGTATATCTAGGGTATATGTACCCGTATCATACCCAGCTTCTATATGTATTTACTATTGGTATATACACATCAAATCAACATCCTAATCAACATTATTACTGCCCTAGATATGAGGTAACTAGGATTTTTCAAGTAGCATGAATTATTAGTAAGAAAACAAAATTAGGAATCCTTTTCTTTCTTTATAAACTAAAAACGTTTTTATGAATGAACACCATTTCTTCACTCCATTTTCTCATACCTACACCCTCATTTCTCTCTCAAAATACTCCTAACTTCATACTTGATCATCTCCAAGTATTTTCCCCATCATTTAGCTTCAATTACAAGCCTTAAACACCATAAGAAAACTCTTTCAAGAACATATCAAAATAACCACCCATTTGAAGAAGTATACTTCTAACCTTTTGATCTAACTCCACCACTCTTTGATTCCAAGATTTTTTCTTATCTCTTACAGTAACTTTGTCCAAGTAACTTGAGGTAGTAACCTTGTTCATAATCTTGTTCGATTCATAATTATATAGCTATCTTATTTTATGTTGTAAAATTTTAACAACAAGAACATAGTTTGAATGATTTCAAACTTGTTTGCAAACTAAATAGATCCTTCTAACTTAACTTTTAAAACACTTCAAGACCTGTAATATATCATAATGATATGCTAACTTAACAAGATATAACTTGGTTTTACAAAGAACACCTTAAAAACTGAATCTACGTCGTCGGAGTGCAACCGGGGGCTGTTTTGGTTTGGATAATTAAAAACCATCTTGAACTTTGAATTGGAAGTTCATGTTCTGGAAAAATGATATTTCTTATGAATATGTTAACACATAAAAATTTCATGGTTTAACTCAAAGTGTAAGTATTTTTAGAAAAATGATCATTAAATGTTGTTTTTATGATGGAAAATGATCACTTTCATAAGTTTTACCAAAGTTTGACCTATAACCTGTGATTTCGAATACAAACTAAGGTATTTTCAGTTCATATTCTTAAAATTTAACTCGATCCAAGGAAGTGGCAAGTTGAACCAACAAAAACGGAGTTGTAATGAAGAAACTACGACTAAAACAAGATTGGGTATCCGAAGCTAGTTTAGCTACGAAAATATTTGGAGATAAAGTAAATTAATCATATCTTTTCTAATTAATATGATATTTTATATATAATTACTTATGATTTGATTTTATATATTTCAGGACCACCCGTAAACAACACTAGAAGATTAATCATAAGACCTCATGATTGTACGCAACACGTCATTTGACAACACGGTACTTTATGTACGCAACACGTTATTTGACAACATGGTACCATGGGTCGATATTAATTCTGATCAATATGAATACAATGGGGTCTTTATTTATTCTATTGAGCAACTAATTAAGGACCACTAATATCGGACTGCTAACTACGGACTAAGAAAATATTAAAAGTATTATAAGTATATATATATATGTAACGATTACTTGAAAAGAAAATATGTTGATATATTATATATATATGGTTAGGTTCGTGATATCTATCGGAGACCAAGTTGAGTTAAATACCTTCAAGGCAAAAGTGAGTATATAGTCCCACTTTTAAACTCTAAATATTTCGGGATGAGAATACATGCATTTTATGATTTACGTTATGGACACAAGTGATAAAAAAATATATTCTACGTTGAGTTGTACCACTGGCATACTTCCATGTAGCTTGGTAACTACTATTTACATGTGGTATTGTAAACGCGAATCCTGTTGATAGATCTATCGGGCCTGACAACCCCAACCGGACTGGACGACCAGTATTCAACGGTTGCACAGTACTTCGTTTCGGTGACTACACTTGGTACAGTGTAGTGAGATTTCATAATAAAGGGAATATGCAACATTGATTAAATGTTAAGTATGGTTATCAAGTGCTCAACCACTTAGAATATTTTTATTAAAACGTTTATGTATATGAAATCTTGTGGTCTATATTTATAACGCTGCTAGCATTAAACCTATATCTCACCAACTTTATGTTGACGTTTAAAGCATGTTTATTCTCAGGTTCCTAGAAGTCTTCCGCTGTTTGAATATATGTTAGAGAAACCATGTGCATGGAGTCATACATGTTTTATTCGAGGAAGCATTGCATTCACAAAATCATCACCGTGTATTTATTTTGACTGCATTGTCAACGGAAGTATTCTTGTAAACTGTTATTTACGGTGATTGTCTACATGTAGAAATCATCAGATGTCGAAAACATTGAATTTTAAATATTCATTTATGGTATATCTTTTCAAAAGAATGCAATGTTTATAAAACGTATCATATAGAGGTCAAATGCCTCGCGATGTAATCATATGTTATTGTATTCATCCCTATGGATTGGGTCGGGTCGTTTCATGTGGTATCAGAGCGGTGGTCTTAGCGAACCAGGTCTGCATTAGTGTGTCTAACTAATAAGTCGTTAGGTTGCATTAGTGAGTCTGGACTTCGACCGTGTCTGCATGTCAAAATTTTGCTTATCATTTTGTGTCAAAATTTTGCTTATCATCTGTAGGAAATTACCTGCTTATCATCTTAAGTCTAAACACGTCTTACTGCATTCATTGCATGAATGGTGTATAGACAAAATTCATATCTTAGCGTATTTGCTAATTCATATCCACGCGTATCTGTTACTGTAAACTTTGTCTGACATATTCCGTAAATCCCTCCGTAATCTATGAGATCTTTTGTTCTATATATGTGGATATTCTATATAATTAGAATACCACCCGATAGCCAGAAAATCATTTCATATCGAAAAATCCTTTATTCAATCATACGAAATGGAACTCGTCACTAGTTGAAGTTCCTCGAATTCCGATATAGAATACCACTCAAGCTCCGAAAGTAGTGTGACCGGAATGGATCAACCAATCAGTCATCATCTATTTTGGATGGATTGGAGATGGGTTCGTAGCCTCCTCAATCATTGGAGACAAGAAGAAGGTGATCCCTTCCATCCACCAAATTGCCCTCTTGGCGATGAACCTGAAGCACTTACCGGCGAACCTGTTCGAGAAACCATTTTCTCTCTCATTTCCAGAGTATCTCGTCACGATTATATACTACATCAAATTCTAGATTTTATTTATCCGCTTGTCCGAACCGAAAATCACCCCGGTGTAATAGAAGAAGTCAACGAGCTTCGCACTCGGGTAGTGGCTTTGGAGAATACGGTACGAAGGTTACAAACACCATCAGCAGCATCAGCAGCATAACCAATACCGTCAATAACATCAACATCGCAAGCCTCAATACCCTAAGCACCAGCAGCATCACCAGCATCAACGTTATCACCATCATCAACATCAACAGGATCATTACCACCACCAACAATCACATCCGCATCACACGCCTCAATATCACCATCCGTACCTCGGATATCAACATCACACGCACCATAGATACCAAGAAGTACCAACAACAACAAACGATGAAGTATTGATTCATAACTTCATCGGAGAAACATTCTATGGTGATTATGTAATCTCTAAAGACATAGAGATTACCTATTTCTGCCTTAACCATAAATTAGATAAGTGGACAGAAATGATAAAAGAAAGAGTAGAAACCCCGACAAGAATGATGCGTAAGGTACAAGCTAGACTTGTTTTACCAACAACATCAGCAGTACCCTTAGCCTCACCAACACAGTCAGTGCTGTCAACATCGTTAGAATCGTCAGCAACTTTGACATCACAAGCTCCACCAGTTTAAGAATCACCGTGGACATCATCAATAACGCGTATATTGCATCAACGAGTTATGAAGTATTAACTCATTCTTCTGAAGAATTTATATAAATATTTTATATATATGAATTCGGAAACCAAAATAAATCTTTTCGTACTAAGCTATTAAGTATGAATTGAAAAAGGGTCGATACTACTCGTTTAAATTCATACTACAAATATGCAATGATGTACGTCCTTCGTCAGCATCTTAATCATAGTTAACTACAATCCCTGTTTCAATTCAATGAATTTCGTTTTATAATAAACCAAGTGTATTATTCAATAATATGTTTGACTTTACACTTTCATCTTCAATGTACTCGAAGCTTACTGGGAAACAACATTCATATCTTGCGAAGTTAGCAAGAGTTCAATGAGTATCAACATGATTCACTAAGGAAATATATATAAGAATAAATAATGAAGTATTGATCCATAACTTCATTAATATTCTGTGAAGAATATGTGGTTCTTAATCGTTTTAGAGATTATTTATTCTAGCTCAAACCGAAAATCAAATGAGTCTAATATTATATTGACTTATTAAATTCATGATTACATCTGAAGAAGATATATATGTACATATATTTTCATAAAGATTGTAATAAAATTCTCTGGTACAAAACATTACTTGTGAAAATTTTTTTTAACGGGTAGGTAATACCTGAGAGATATATAAATTCACAATTAATATGATTATATTCTTCGACTCTGATTCAACAATCATCAACTATACTCACTACCTTCACAATAATATACATTCTTTCATAGAAATTAAAACAACCATTCTCATCCAAATTTGATTACGACAAAACGAAATTCAAGTCAAGACTTAACAGAAGACATCACTCTTAGGACTCTTACATCTTTCAAAACTATACTTTGACTTCAAAACTATGCTAGAACATCATTCGATTCTTGGAACCCAGAAAAATATTTGTATCATTCAAAGTCCTAAAACATCATATGTATATTAACAATTACAATCTATGATCAAACCCTTCGAAATTCCTGAAGACACTTCAAATAATGGACAATCGAGATGATGATCCAACCACACATTACCCGCAGTCTTGCACCTGAAAAGCTCTCGAAACCAAGGACATAATTTAACACGTATCCGCGTTAAATCTTTTAGCATTTATTAGCAAAAATAACTTTGTGATTCCTTTTCAAAATAGCAAATTTTGTCACAGTTTCAGCAAGTCAACCTCGACTTTCCATTCGAAGTAGCCTTATTATAACCTGTAATACATACGATTACCCTTTTGTTACCAGGGAACCTTTTATATTCCACGAAATTATCAGCAGATGTACCAGCAACTCGTTACCCCTTTGGCAGAATCAACAATTGGTATTTTGAAATCTCGCAGCATTTCTATTTCGGCAGTTATATATATATATATATATATATATATATATATATATATATATATATATATATATATATATATATATATATACAACGTCTATCCCCAAGAATTACATATTTCAAATGTGAAGTTTCTGAAAAATGCTCCAGTCTACGAATTAGTACTATTAAGTTTTGGAAAAGACTGATAAAGTGGTGAAGACAGTAGACAACAATTACGGTCAGAAGTTTGACAATAAAGAATAATAGATTGGAAAAGCTCGAACGAAAAATTTGGTACTGGAAAACGGATTGAGCAAAGTATAAAGGAGGTCGTGGACAAATCACAATGACGAAATCTACCTTCAAAGGATTCAAATGATTCAGTGTCTGCTGAAACCGTTAGTAAGAACCTTACTCCTTATTCTAAACCTTCACATACAGATTTTCCGCGTCATTCCCTCATCTTAGATATTCTAAGATATCATCGTATTTTTCATTATAAATATCTCCGATATTCCTGAAGATATATTCCCAACTATCCTCATCAAAAATCATTTATCTCTTCACAATATTTGCGTTACAACATAAAAGAAACTGTGTTAGTTTCTAAATTCTGAAAAATTCGAGTTTAAAATATGAATGTTTTGAAGTAGTGTTGGAAACTGAAGCATGAATTAGTATAATATAATGACACTTGATCAACGTGATTATATTACAGTAATTCATGCTGAGTTTCTAAAGGGAACATAATGATTCACAGATCATAACGTCATCATGTGCCATGTTACACAACTCTTACATTCTACCCAATCTCCAAACATATTAAGAACATATCTCCTTGATAATTCTATCTTTTTGGACATTCTGGTAACTTACCAAATCAAGATCGTGCAATTACTATTTCCTTCTTAGAACATTAACTATGTTTATTTCAAAATCCATACCTACGAATTCCGGACCATTATTCGCTTGACTCGAAGTCGGGAAGAGGAAACAGAAGTATGGAACTGTTGAATATAAAATAAAATATAAAGCTCGACAACAACAAATAAATTACAAACCGTGTATATCAATACGTATTGAAACGTAAAGGCACGGGAGAATTAAAAATACTATAACCCCAAGGTAATAGTAGAAATAAATAAAATCCTCCGGAGGTAGATGAAAAAGAAGAATGACAGAGATGAAAGTTAAGAGTATATCCAGGATCAGTACTGGATGAAGCATACTGATAAATGTTTTAAAGTATGAAATGAGGGAGGAAGAATAGAAGGTATGAGTTGTAAGGAAATGAAGGGAGGTGGATTTATAGTAAAAGATCCGACAGAGCAATCAAAATAGATGATCGCATTTAAAGCGGATTCTAATTTCCTTGATTATCGAAGAATCAAATCTCATTATGAAGATTTTTCTCCAAATCTCTTGAACTTGGAAATCAATCCTATCTACGTCAAAAGATATGACGAATCTATACATACTCATTTCACCCTTTGGTGATAGC
Organism: Rutidosis leptorrhynchoides; assembly: GCF_046630445.1. Lineage (NCBI taxonomy): Eukaryota > Viridiplantae > Streptophyta > Magnoliopsida > Asterales > Asteraceae > Rutidosis > Rutidosis leptorrhynchoides. The sequence goes on from NC_092340.1 coordinate 51,825,760, forward strand.
CTCACTCGTACTCTTTACAAAAATCAAATTGCTTTATCAATATTACTTGATGATAATAAAACTCTAATTTCCAACTCGTATACATCATGAAAATATACTTATTGTCAGCCATGACCATCCCATTCAAATTTCGGGACGAAATTTATTTAACGGGTAGGTACTGTAACGACCCGGTTTTTTCCAATCGTTTTATACTTATGAGATTAATATTTACATAAATTAAACCTTACCAACATGATAAGCAATCCATATTGTTGAGACTTGTGTTTTTGAAAAGAGTTTTACGCAACGTTTGACCGTCCAATTTGACCGATGATATCACGAACTATATAACATACGATAATTATATGTTTGTGTATATATATATATGTATTTATATATATTTAACATGATCTAAGGATGGTTTAACATCTCATTGTGTACTAATGACAATGAGTTATAAGTATATTTTGAAACTACTAACTTAAGTTTTCAAAACGATAATTATACGTAACATTCTTTGATATATATACTTATAACCTATAATGCTTATACATGTATCGTATATATAATGTATTTAATCACTTTTTAAGGACTTAAATACATAAAACAATATAAGTATATTCACAAAAGATAGCTATATTTGAATTCTCATTCCGTTTCCTCAAGATTTCTATACGTATATCTAGGGTATATGTACCCGTATCATACCCAGCTTCTATATGTATTTACTATTGGTATATACACATCAAATCAACATCCTAATCAACATTATTACTGCCCTAGATATGAGGTAACTAGGATTTTTCAAGTAGCATAAATTATTAGTAAGAAAACAAAATTAGGAATCCTTTTCTTTCTTTATAAACTAAAAACGTTTTTATGAATGAACACCATTTCTTCACTCCATTTTCTCATACCTACACCCTCATTTCTCTCTCAAAATACTCCTAACTTCATACTTGATCATCTCCAAGTATTTTCCCCATCATTTAGCTTCAATTACAAGCCTTAAACACCATAAGAAAACTCTTTCAAGAACATATCAAAATAACCACCCATTTGAAGAAGTATACTTCCAACCTTTTGATCTAACTCCACCACTCTTTGATTCCAAGATTTTTTCTTATCTCTTACAGTAACTTTGTCCAAGTAAATTGAGGTAGTAACCTTGTTCATAATCTTGTTCGATTCATAATTATATAGCTATCTTATTTTATGTTGTAAAATTTTAACAACAAGAACATAGTTTGAATGATTTCAAACTTGTTTGCAAACTAAATAGATCCTTCTAACTTAACTTTTAAAACACTTCAAGACCTGTAATATATCATAATGATATGCTAACTTAACAAGATATAACTTGGTTTTACAAAGAACACCTTAAAAACTGAATCTACGTCGTCGGAGTGCAACCGGGGGCTGTTTTGGTTTGGATAATTAAAAACCATCTTGAACTTTGAATTGGAAGTTCATGTTCTGGAAAAATGATATTTCTTATGAATATGTTAACACATAAAAATTTCATGGTTTAACTCAAAGTGTAAGTATTTTTAGAAAAATGATCATTAAATGTTGTTTTTATGATGGAAAATGATCACTTTCATAAGTTTTACCAAAGTTTGACCTATAACTTGTGATTTCGAATACAAACTAAGGTATTTTCAGTTCATATTCTTAAAATTTAACTCGATCCAAGGAAGTGGCAAGTTGAACCAACAAAAACGGAGTTGTAATAAAGAAACTACGACTAAAACAAGATTGGGTATCCGAAGCTAGTTTAGCTACGAAAATATTTGGAGATAAAGTAAATTAATCATATCTTTTCTAATTAATATGATATTTTATATATAATTACTTATGATTTGATTTTATATATTTCAGGACCACCCGTAAACAACACGAGAAGATTAATCATAAGACCTCATGATTGTACGCAACACGTCATTTGACAACACGGTACTTTATGTACGCAACACGTTATTTGACAACATGGTACCATGGGTCGAGATTAATTCTGATCAATACGAATACGATGGGGTCTTTATTTATTTTATTGAGCAACTAATTGAGGACCACTAATATCGGACTGCTAACTACGGACTAAGAAAATATTAAAAGTATTATAAGTATATATATATATATGTAACGATTACTTGAAAAGAAAATATGTTGATATATTATATATATATATATGGTTAGGTTCGTGATATCTATCGGAGACCAAGTTGAGTTAAATACCTTCAAGGCAAAAGTGAGTATATAGTCCCACTTTTAAACTCTAAATATTTCGGGATGAGAATACATGCATTTTATGATTTACGTTATGGACACAAGTGATAAAAAAATATATTCTACGTTGAGTTGTACCACTGGCATACTTCCCTGTAGCTTGGTAACTACTATTTACATGTGGTATTGTAAACGCGAATCCTGTTGATAGATCTATCGGGCCTGACAACCCCAACCGGACTGGACGACCAGTATTCAACGGTTGCACAGTACTTCGTTTCGGTGACTACACTTGGTACAGTGTAGTGAGATTTCATAATAAAGGGAATATGCGACGTTGATTAAATGTTAAGTATGGTTATCAAGTGCTCAACCACTTAGAATATTTTTATTAAAACGTTTATGTATATGAAATCTTGTGGTCTATATTTATAACGCTGCTAGCATTAAACCTATATCTCACCAACTTTATGTTGACGTTTAAAGCATGTTTATTCTCAGGTTCCTAGAAGTCTTCCGCTGTTTGAATATATGTTAGAGAAACCATGTGCATGGAGTCATACATGTTTTATTCGAGGAAGCATTGCATTCACAAAATCATCACCGTGTATTTATTTTGACTGCATTGTCAACGGAAGTATTCTTGTAAACTGTTATTTACGGTGATTGTCTACATGTAGAAATCATCAGATGTCGAAAACATTGAATTTTAAATATTCATTTATGGTATATCTTTTTAAAAGAATGCAATTTTTATAAAACGTATCATATAGAGGTCAAATGCCTCGCGATGTAATCATATGTTATTGTATTCGTCCCTATGGATTGGGTCGGGTCGTTTCATTATAGACCTTTGTGTTGAGAATGAATTGCAGGAGCTACTTGAAATTGATACCTCGGGGTTAACCTCGATAAGTGAAAGTGAATACTTCAATATTGATGAGGATTTTGATGAGTTGATGAAGGTGGTCACGGATGATGAGACCATAGAAGAAGAAATTCCTAAGGAAGAGGAATCATTTGAAGATATCGAAAATAAAGATAGATTCCATATAAAAAATTCCTTAGAAGAACCACCCGTACTAGAGCTTAAGGAGCTACCCAAACACTTGGAGTATGCTTATCTCGAAGGTACATCTCAATTACCGGTAATTATTGCTTCACATCTTTCCGGTAACGAGAAGGATAGGTTAATCTCTGTTTTGAAAACCCATAAAAAGGCTATAGCCTGGAAAATGACCGACATTCCAGGGATAAACCCTTCTTATTGTACACATAAAATTCTCCTTGAGAATGACTTCAAACCAGTAGTACAAAGACAACGAAGGCTAAATCCCAACATGAAAGAGGTTGTTAAAAAAGAGGTAGCCAAGCTTCTTGACGCCGGGTTAATCTACCCCATCTCCGATAGTCCTTGGGTTAGTCCAGTACAAGTAGTACCCAAAAAGGGGGTACAACCGTTATTGTAAATGAAAAGGACGAACTCGTTCCAACTAGAACGGTTACCGGCTGGAGAGTCTGTATTGATTACAGACGTCTCAATGATGCCACTAGAAAGGATCATTTCCCGTTGCCTTTTATTGATCAAATGATTGAACGATTAGTGGGGAAAGAATACTATTGCTTTCTAGATGGTTTCTCCGGTTACTTCCAAATTCCAATTGATCCCAACGACCAAGAAAAGACCACATTCACTTGTCCTTTCGGGACCTTTGCCTATCGCAGCATGCTATTTGGTTTATGCAATGCACCTGGAACCTTTCAAAGGTGCATGATGGCAATTTTTGATGATATGGTAGAGGATTGTATGGAAGTCTTCATGGATGACTTTTTCGTGTTTGGAGACTCCTTTGACTCGTGTCTTTTTAACCTTGAACGTATGCTTATCCGATGTGAGAAAGCAAATTTGGTCTTGAATTGGGAAAAATGCCACTTCATGGTGAAGGAGGGCATTGTACTTGGTCACAAGATATCTCGTGCGGGAATAGAGGTAGATAAAGCTAAAATTGAAGTTATCTCTAAGCTACCTATACCGACGAATGTCAAGGCCATTAGAAGCTTTCTTGGTCATGCAGGATTCCATAGGCGATTTATCAAAGATTTCTCTAAAATCGCCCGCCCAATGACCAAACTTCTTGAAAAGGATGCTCTATTTGACTTTGATTCTAATTGCGAGAATGCATTCTCCATTCTAAAGTCAAAACTCACACAAGCTCCCATTATCGTATCTCCGGATTGGAGTATGCCTTTTGAGTTAATGTGTGACGCGAGCGACTATGCCTTAGGTGCTGTCTTAGGACAACGACCCGATAATCATTTTCGTCCAATTTATTATGCGAGAAAAACTCTAAGGGGAGCTCAAATTAATTATACCACCACGGAAAAGGAGCTCCTGGCGGTTGTTTATGTGTTTGATAAATTTCGATCATATTTGGTGTTGTCCAAAACCATTGTTTACACAGACCATTCGGCCCTTAGGTACTTATTCTCGAAACTAGATGCAAAGCATCGTCTCATACGTTGGGTTCTTTTACTTCAAGAGTTTGATATTGAGATACGTGACAAGAAAGGAGCCGAGAATCTAGCCGCCGACCATTTTTCCCGACTTGAAAACCCCGAATTAGATAAACTCGATGATACAATCATCAAGGATACATTTCCTGATGAATCTCTAATGAGGGTTGACAAGGAATCTGAAATCCCATGGTTTGCCCATTTTGCAAACTATCTTGCTTCAGGCATTCTTCAAAAAGGACTTTCTTATCAACAAAAGAAGAAATTCTTTGTGGATTTGAAGACCTATTTCTGGGAACACCCCGACCTATTTCGTGTTGATGTGGATCAAATGATTTGCCGTTGTGTGTACGAAAAAGAGGCTCAATAAATTCTTGAGCATTGCCATCAAGGACCCACCGGTGGTCATTTCGGACCAAACCACACCGCAAGAAAAATCCTTAACTCGGGCTTTTATTAGCCTACGATCTTTAAAGATGCCCATAATTTCGTTCGGACTTATAATGCATGCTAACTAACTGGTAACATCACGAAAAAGGATGAGATGCCTCAAACCGGCATCCAAGTTTGTGAAATCTTTGATATTTGGGGAATCGATTTCATGGGACCATTTCCAAGTTCCCATAAGTGCAAGTACATCCTAGTAGCTTCTGACTATGTATCTAAGTGGGCTGAAGCAAAATTTTTACCTACGAATGATGCTAGGGTGGTGGTGAACTTCTTGAAAAATCTCTTCTCGCGCTTTGGAATCTCAAAGGCGCTCATATCCGATCGAGGAACACATTTTGCCAACAAGCTTCTTGAAAAGGTGTTGAAGAAGTATGGCATAACTCATCGTTTCTCTACTCCGTACCACCCGCAAACGAGTGGTAAAGTGGAGAACACGAATCGTGCCTTAAAACGCATACTTGAGAAGACGGTTGATAACAACCCTAAGATTTGGCAACGCAGGTTAGATGATCCGTTGTGGGCCTTTAGAACTGCTTTTAAAACACCAACCGGTGCCACACCATTTATACTTGTATATGGTAAAGCGTGTCATCTTCCGGTTGAAGTGGAACATAGAGCATACTGGGCATTGAAGCTTTGTAATTTAGACATGGAAAAGGCTGGTGAAAACTGATTCATGAAAATGCATGAATTGGAAGAGTTGAGGTTAGAAGCATACGAGAATTCGAGCTCGTATAAGGAGAAAATGAAAAGGTGGCATGATGCCCGATTGAAAGAAGTGAAAGAGTTTAAAACCGGTGATAAGGTTTTGGTTTTTAACTCACGGTTTAAATTTTCTCCCGGAAAGTTGAAGTCCTGATGGACGGGACCTTATTTGGTGAAACAAGCATTTCCATCGGGATATGTTGAGTTATTTGGAAACGAAAATACTTTTAAAGTGAATGGTCATCGATTAAAACTCTATTTTGATGGAGTTGATACCACGGTTCAAGATGACATCACTTTCTCCCCCAAAGCTAATTAGCTTGGGAAGGAGTTGCGTGAACGACTCGCTAATAAACTTCACAAATTGTAAATAGTTCCATTCGTGTGTCTCATTCCTTAGGAATGATTGTTTTGAGTGATTTTTCGAGCTTTAGTACGAACCAAGTTGTTTACGGACCTTCCGCAATGTTTAAAACGCGAAAAACATCAAAAACTGGTGAAACAGGGCCAGATGCGCCGCATCTAGGCTGGATGCGCCGCATCTGAGGACAAGAAAACTCCCGACAGTTTCAGATGCGCCAAAAATTAGTCATGCGCCGCTTTTGGGCTACCAGATGCGCCGCATCTGCTTCAGATGCGTCGCATCTGAGCCAGATGCGCCGCATCTACTTCAGATGCGCCGTATCTGTGTCTGATTGTTGGAGTCTGCCTATTTTTTTGCACAAATACGGGAGTTTATCAATTGTATTCATTTTTTCACCTACAACTCTGACCTTCATCTCATTTTCTCTCAAGGATTCCATCTCCAAACACTAAATCAACCGATTAAACCCATCTTTGAGCATCTAATCCATCTATCAACATGAGAAAGGTAAGATTAATCTTCATTTCTTCATGATTCTTGTGTTCTTCATTCTCAAATTCGGATTTAGCTTGTTCTAAGTGTGGGGATGTTTGAATCTTCATGTTTTGGTCATTATATGCTTGTATTGTTGTTACTAATCCTTATTCATGCTCGAATTTCATGATTAATTGTTTAAAAATTTACTTTACAAATTAGGGTTCTTCATGAATTTGGGGGTTTCGAAATTTCTGACCATTAATTGATTAAATTGAGATCTTTTGAAGTTTAATTACTAGCTTACACTAGCAATTTGCCTTGATTGAAACACATGATTTTGAATAAATTGAGAATTAGGGTTCTTGAATTGGGGATTTTGACTTTTGTTGACTAGTAGTGTTCTAAGTGGAATTAAAGCAATTCATTGATTATGCTATACTCATATATGCCTTAACTTAGTGTTTGTTCGAATTGAAAAGTTTTATTTGTGAAAGTTAAGGATTGTATGCTTAGGCTTTTTGATGAAATTGTATACTTGAGTCAACTTTAGTGTCTAAATGTATGATAACCATTGATTGCATATTGTTTGACATGCTTATTGATGAATGATAATGGTTTCATATAATTGTTTTGGTGAAACTAATTATGCTAGATATGATTGAACTTATGAAGTGATAAAGATTATGAGTCATACTAGTACATGTTTGTTAAAAATGAGATAAGTAATTCATGATAGAATTATGTTTGACATGAGAGTTTGTGTAATGCGTACGATATAACACGTTCTACATGGTTTTGGCTTGTGCTATATGAAAGATGTTTTGAATTTCTTTAACGCTAATCAACTTGGTTTGTTGTTTTGTTTGTTTGGTTTTGTTGTGTTTTTATGTAGACTAGAGCATCATCATCAAACCCAAAATCAAAGAAGCAAAAAGGCCCGGCAATTAGAGATCCGGACGCGAGTGACGAAGAAAATATTGTGGAAGAAGAAATGGATATTGACAACCAGCAATTAAATGTCCGTGGATTAACCACTCCGGATCCATGGATCAATGCAGTTTTGAGGCTGATAATGCTAAAAATGAACATATATTTCATAGCATTATTCCTCAAGAAAGACAAGCTTTTAGTTGCAATTGTCCTATTTACAAGTGATATTCGTTTAAATAATAAAAGGTGAAGACAAAAGACAGATTCGACGAATTGAAGACGCAAACGACCAAAAAGCTCAAAAGTACAAAATACAATCAATGAGGTTCCAATTATTGATAAGAAACGTCTCAAAATTACAAGAGTACAAGATTCAAAACGAAAAGTACAAGATATTAAATTGTACGCAAGGACGTTCGAAAATCCGAAACCGGGACCAGAGTCAACTCTCGACGCACGACGCAACGGACTAAAAATTACAAGTCAACTATGCATATGAATATAATATAATATATAATTAATTCTTAAAATTAATATATATATTATATTATATTTAAATAAACGTCGACAGAAGAAAACAACCAAAAGTGGCTCTCCCCAGCTGGCCATGCGATCGCATGGCCTGGAAGGCATAAATCCATGCGATCGCATGAGCCCCTTTTCTAGATCACTGGCCTATAAAAATCGAGCTTTGGTGCTCCATTTTTCCATCCATAATATCAATCTCTCTATCTATATACGTAGTATATATTTATATTTTAATTTTAATTTTAATTTTAATTTTAATTCTACTAATAAGGGTATGTTAGCGAATGTTGTAAGGGTGTAAGTCGAAATTCTGTCCGTGTAACGCTACGCTATTTTTAATCATTGTAAGTTATGTTCAACCTTTTTACATTAATGTCTCGTAGCTAAGTTATTATTATGCTTATTTAATCCGAAGTAATCATGATGTTGGGCTAATTATTAAAATTGGGTAATTGGGCTTTGTACCATAATTGGGGTTTGGACAAAAGAACGACACTTGTGGAAATTAGACTATGGGCTATTAATGGGCTTTATATTTGTTTAACTAAATGATAGTTTGTTAATTTTAATATAAAGATTTACAATTGGACGTCCCTATAAATAACCATATACACTCAATCGGACACGATGGGCGGGATATTTATATTTACGAATAATCGTTCATTTAACCGGACACGGGAATGGATTAATAGCCACTAGAATTATTAAAACAGGGGTGAAATTATGTACAAGGACACTTGGCATAATTGATAACAAAGTATTAAAACCTTGGGTTACACTCAGTCGACATCTTGGTGTAATTATTAAACAAAGTATTAAAATCTTGTTACAGTTTAAGTCCCCAATTAGTTGGAATATTTAACTTCGGGTATAAGGATAATTTGACGAGGACACTCGCACTTTATATTTATGACTGATGGACTATTATGGACAAAAACCAGACGGACATATTAAATAATCCAGGACAAAGGACAATTAACTCATGGGCATAAAACTAAAATCAACACGTCAAACATCATGATTACGGAATTTTAAATAAGCATAATTCTTTTATTTCATATTTAATTTCCTTTATTTTATATTTAATTGCACTTCTAATTATAGCACTTTTATTTATTGTTATTGTATTTAATTGCACTTTTAATTATCGTACTTTTTAATTATCGCAAGTTTATTTTATCGCACTTTTATTTATCGCAATTTCATTATCGTTATTTACTTTACGCTTTAAATTAAGTCTTTTATTTATTTAATATTTTACATTTTGTTTTAACAGCGACTAAAGTTTTAAAATCGACAAACCGGTCATTAAACGGTAAAAACCCCCCTTTATAATAATAATATTACTTATATATATATTTGTATTTTTATAAAATAAAACTAATATAGCGTTAAGCTTTGATTAAAAGTTTTTCCCTGTGGAACGAACCGGACTTACTAAAAACTACACTACTGTATGATTAGGTACACTGCCTATAAGTGTTGTAGCAAGGTTTAAGTATATCCATTCAATAAATAAATAAATATCTTGAGTAAAATTGTATCGTATTTAATAGTATTTCCTTGTAAAATATAAGCTATTTTATATACACCTCGCAGAACATCAGAGGCATCCGGAATATCATGAACGGATGAAGGAACTTCTACACAAAGACGTATATCCGGGGAAATATATCGATTGGACACCATTAGAAGAAGCCGGTGAATATAAAAATTTTCGTAACCTTTTTCGAGTAACGTATCAAGGTCATCGAATACATGCATGGGAAAACCTGTTCAGAATGCAAGAAAGAGTGTACCCACTTTTAGTCAAAGAATTCGTTGGTTCACTTAGGGTTGATTACACGTCACCAACATCAGGTACCTTTATGAGAATTCGGCTTGGAGGGCAAGACCGGACATTAACATTGCTACAATTTGTAAAGGCACTGGATATTTATGAAGGTTTGCCTCACCAATTGATGCAAAATTACTTTAATCAATGTATAGTCTACGTTTCTTCTTTTAATCATTCAGAAGCATGGGTGGACAAGAGCAATAGTGTATATAGTGCAAGCAAGTAGACTTGTAGCAAGCTACGTACTTACGAGCATCGATGCGTCCAAAGATTCATTTTAAGTACCATAAACTGTCGAAAAGACAGTAGAAAAAAAGTTACCAACTTGGATATCTGGTATATTCACGCGATAATGGATCACACCCATGTTCATATTCCATGAATGATTCTCACTTTCCTTCTTGAAGAAAGGAAAAAGATTACACCAATTATGGGCGGCCATTTTGTAACCAGGATTGCCCAACATTTTCGTATCAATACAAGTGGTTTAGAGGAGAAACATATGATTGCCTTTGATAGAGTAAGTTATACAAGGGAAAACATTTTGATGAGGGGGTCTAACGGCCTTCTAACTAGGTATGTGGATCCCGAGAACAGGAAACTGCAACAACCACAACCACAGCCAGATCCACAGCTGAATGTTGGAAGTAGTTCGGGTTCGGGAAATGATTGGGAGGCTTACATGGTGCGACAATTTTCAGATTTGCGACTCCATAATGATCGAAACACTCAAAAAGTAATTGATCACTACGATACAGGTAACAGGGAGATGTAACATTACATTGATGTAGGGAATGATAGAACGTGGTACACTCAAGCGGGGCAGCAAAATCAGTTTAACTGGATACATGAACAGACCGTGTCATACGCTGCAGATCTCGCTAACTATACCCCCTCTCCTTGGCCTGCATACGAACCATGGGTTCGAATGGGTGATCCATATCCTGTGCCTTATCCTCCTCCTGCATACCCCCTAACCCGCCTAATGAAGACATTGCTGTCGTCCCTGCTCAAGCAACTTATTAGGGGTACAACCCTTCAATATTCCAGGACGACGACGCGGCAAACCAAAACGAAGGTGGAGCTGGCCCAAGTAACTCTTTTTGGGGATTCTTCTGAAGTTGACGTGATTATTCGTGAAGTGTGTGAAAGGTTTGAATGATGTTGGTTTGTTTGAAAAACAATTTAATTTCATGTTTGGTGTGTAATAACTTAATAGTATGTTGGACGTTTGTAATTTGAATAACTTTGTTAATTAGTTGTGGGGTTTTTGGTACACGGAGTACAACCCCATTGTTTCTATGAAATGTTTGCTTTGTTTGAATTGATACAGGTGAACATTGTGCTATATGCTGCATTTTTTTACAAAGACTGGCAGTAAGTTCAGCACATACTTGATTGGTGATTGTTTTGTGGTTGCAAGAAGTGGATGATGTTCTTATGCTGGCATTCAGTTCAGCGCCATCATCCCGTGAACTTCGGTTTTAGACCTTAAAAGTAATAAACTCTCTTACACTCTTCAACCCTCTCGAATTTAAATTTTTCTGATTTCATGTAACGAGGGCGATACATGAACTCAAGTGTGGGGAGGAAGTTATAAATTCTTTTGGGTTTTCGATTTTGGTTAAAAAGGCTTAAAATGGTGAAATTTTTTTAACTTTTATCTTCATAAATTCAAATTTTGTTTAAAATTTGTAGATTTTAAAACTAGGTGTATACACCGAAATTATTATCACAAAACAAATTAAGAAACAACCAAATGATTGAGTTTATTTTGTTAAAAATCATAAAACTAGTAGTCATATAAAAGATATAATCATCATGCTATACCACATTCTGAATGAAAAGAATCATCAAGTAATTTGCTGTTCTAACAATCTAATCCAATGCTCATCTAAGTAATGATTGTGAAGGAAGTCAAGTCTTCCAATATGACACACTTGCTAACTTATGTTAGAAGATGTAGTCCAGAACAGCTATAGGTTGACGAAAAATCTTAAAAAGTCATCTCTATCATCGGCTGGAAATCCACCTCACCTCAGCATCAAACAGGGTTTTTGGTGGTCAGACTTATCCTAACCATGAGATGGATATGTCTCATACAATGGGGGGCACATTACAAATTAGCTTTTAAGACTAATGAATCTAATCCCTAGATGGATAATCTCCATAAAGATTAACCGCATCTATGTTGACTGCGGCCAACATACATATGCCATAACAAATTGAGGTGTGCAAACTCATGGTTCACCGATGATATTTAGACATGATATAGTTTCTTCTAAAAACTTATGCTATTTTATGAACTATATTGTGTAAAACCATTTTTAGGACATCCGATTTCAAGTTCCAAGATACTTCAATCATGGGGGCGAGTAGCTTGCTAAGCGCCGACTGAGGCTTCGGTTTTCAGTTACCCTCAATCGGACTTTGAGGTTAAAACCGGAAAACTTGATTAGTGTAAAAACTAACATGACTATTTTTCAAAATATCAAAGGTTTTCCGCAAAGATCCTAATTTCCCTAAGGATCTAAATTTTCAAGAAATGTGGACTTTAAAACCCACCTTTCGACTTTGGTGTGATTTCATTTTGTGTGTGTACTCTAAGTATGCGTATTACATTGTGAAATAAATAAAAGTGTGTGTACTCCAAAGGTGTGTGTATACTCAAAATGCGTGAGTGTGATATTATGTGTGAAATAAAAAGTGTGAGTGTGTACATTTTGTGATTCGTGTGTGTTTTCATCAATGTGTATTCACTATAGTAAATTTCGATTTCTTGTAAGTCTTGCTTGAGGGCAAGCAAGGTTTAAGTGTGGGAATTTTGATAACGCCAAAATCATACATGTTTATTGTCGTTATTCCGATCCAATTTAATATCAATTTGTATGTAATTGTTGTACGTATGTATTGTAATTCATGTATATTTGTAAAAGTCCATTGTGATTGAATAAATGAAGACAAACAGCGAAAACAGAGTTAAAACGAATATTGAACGCTTAAAACAGCTCGAAACCACTGAAACAGGTCCAAATGTGGCGCATCTCTCTTAGATGCGGCGTATCTCTGCACCAAATAACTCCCGACAGTTTCAGATGCGGAGCATAAAGATTTCTGGACTAAAACTGCACCAGATGTGGCGCATCTGAAAGGGATGCGGCGCATCCAAGCCAGATGCGGTGCATCTAATCCCCTGCCGACAATCCTGAGTGCAGAACCTAGCTGGAATCTACCGAAGGTAAAGAGATACGGCGCATCCCAAAGAGATGCGACACATCTGGTCACTTTCTAGCCAAAATACCTAACTTTTGAGCCTATTTAATGGAGCCTTTGGTTACATACTTGGTACACATTCATTATTATGTTCTCCCTCAGTTCTAGTACGATTTTCAAGGCTTAAGGAAGGCTACAAGGCAATCTCCACTCTTTCAACATCAAGATTAAGCAAGGGTTATTCATCGCAATTGGTATTATTGTTCTATATCTTTTAAACATGAATTCGAATTGTATTTACTGTTTCATTAGTTCTACTATGATTATGTTTGGCAAAAAACATTGTGTGTTTGCTTCAGTGTAAGATTTATGGCTTGGGATTGTTCTATACTTTGATGTTATGCTAGTTATATATATGTTTGATTGATTAAATTATCTAGTTCAACCGTAAGAACTATTGTTATGCTTGCTTAGTTCATTACTTCAATTATATAGATTCCAAGCCTATTAATGTGAGTTAACTAGGAAAACAATCTATACTTCAATACACCTAGTAATCTAGATGATTAGATGCATAAACTTAAGTGATTTTGTTATGTGTTTAATTCGGTAATTGAATAAGTTCCAAAGCAACATAGTTATGAAATTACCTCAAGTGATTGTTGTAATTTAGGTTTCACGTGAGTTTAACCGGGTTGGATCTAGTTAGTTAATCAATCTAAATCACCATGTTCTTTCAAAAGATCCATTGTTATAATCATCCTTGTATCCTAGTTCAATTATGTAAGTTATGACTTGGTTTATGTGAGTTTATCAAAGACCATAGCTTATACTTCAACACCTAGTGATCTAGAGACCTATATGTGAGTATAGGATGTTAATTGAACGATATTTAGGATATACAATCATGTAGTTTACTTAGAGTGATCTTAGTAAACTAGGTTTTATGTGAATTCAACCACGAAAGAATCTTGTTGATTAAACATAGCTCTTAAGTTTATAGATATTGCGAAATTGATATAAACTAATTACTTGTAACTATGAAATAACCGTTTTAATTACAAAAGAACAATCCCGTCATTTATCAAGCATAGAAGTAAACACCGCATTCTCATTCTGGTTATTCATTATATTTATTTACTGTTTCGTTAAATGAAAATACAACTTCAAACACAAACCCCCCTTTAGAATAATTAATCGTTGTAAAATCCTTAAAACAAACTTTTCCCTGTGGATCGAACTGGTCAATTTACTTGCTAGTTACTGCATGATCGGGTTTTAGTTGCCTGTATTATGTGTTAATTATTAAGCATATTGTCTACATTTTAAAGGTTACGTCTTGACACATCAGCAACGTCTTTTGAAATATACCCTGAATGACTCCAAGTAATATCTTTAAAATGAGCAAATGCACAGCGGAAGATTTCTTTCAAACCTGAGAATAAACATGCTTTAAAGTGTCAACCAAAAGGTTGGTGAGTTCATTAGTTTATCGTAATCGATCATTTCCATAATTTTAATAGACCACAAGATTTTATTAATAAATAAGCATACACTCGCAAGTGTATAAAAATATTCGTATGATGAACACCTGGTAACCGACATTAATATAATGCATATAAAATATCCCCTGCATACTCGCAAGTATGCCATAAATATTGGCAATCGCAATCACCATTTAAATCGAAGTACTAAAGCATTCCAAATTCCAGAATGGGGTTTGTTAGGCCCATAGATCTATCTTTAGGATTCACGTCAATTAGGGGCCATTTCCCTAATTCTTAGGTTACCAGACTTGAAGGAGCGATATTCGGTTTAATAATCCAACCATACAATGTAGTTTCAAGTACTTGTGTATATTTCGTCAAACATTTATAAAAGCAGTGCATGTATTCTCAGCCCAAAAATATATATTGCAAAAGCATTTAAAAAGGGAGCAAATGAAACTCACAATACTGTATTTTGTAGTAAAAATACATATGACGATATTGAACAACTTAACAATGCAGGGTTGGCCTCGAATTCACGAACCTATATCATTTTTATTTATATTAACACATATAATTGTAATCGAGCGAGTTAATATATATTATTATTAATAATATGTTTGTTATATTATATGTTATTTAGTTAAATTTAATTTATTTAATTTATATATTTTATATATACTAATATTTATCTTTCTTATAACAGGTTATAAATAAAACTTTTACTAGGGTTTTTATATGATAAAATATATTTATATATCAATTGATAGCTATTATAACTTAATTAGTATCATTTAAAAAATATGGTGATATGTATTACTAATATTATAGTAATAAAATTTTATATACGAATATATATTTGTAATAATATTGACAATGATCAATGATAGTAATAATAATGATATTTCATTTATAACTTTCTTGAAAACAGTATATTTATTTTTAAAGATATTTTCATAATCATACAAATTTTAAAAATAATGATATTGATAATATTAATAATAATACCAGTATTAGTTTTCATTTTAACAAGGTGATAATGATTATAATGATAATAGTTTTTAACAATAACAATATTAATGATGATAATCATGCTAATAATGATAGCATTGATAATAATTCTTATGATAGTAATAATTATAAGTATGGTGATAATACTAATATTGATAATAATAATAATAATAATAATAATAATAATAATAATAATAATAATAATGATAAAAATAAAATGATAGCATTAATAATAATTCTTATGATAGTAATAATTATAAGTATGGTGATAATACTAATATTGATAATAATAATAATATGTTGTATTGTTTTCCTAATAATGATAATAATAATCATAATAATAATGATAATACTTATAATAATAATTATAATGATGATACTAATAATTATAATGATAATACGAGTATTATTAGTAATACCTTTAATAATAATAACACTAGTAACAATAACAATTTATAATCATAATTATAACCTTAATAACTAATAATAATAATAATCATAACAATAATAATAATAATCATAATAATAATAAAAATAAAAGAGGTAGTGTATACCCTTAAAAGCTTTGTTTAAAAAGAATTGCCCTGGACCAGGCTCGAACCCGTGACCACCCGCTCACCCGCTAACACCTTAACCATCTGAACCAGTTTATTTTTCTGGAATTAAACCTAACAGATTTAGCTATACCCCGTATATCTGTGATCCTATCTTCTTCTTCTTCATTATTAATCGATTCAGCAACAACTCAAAATCTTAACCGAGAATTACCATATTAATTTAGGACCTTCAACTAATTATAATCAACCTATGTTGATCTTGAGCTAATTGAAAGCAAAAAATAAAAATAAAAATAAAATGAAACAGACACATTGCTGTTCGCTGTTACGGTTTCAAAACAAACAAACAAAAAATTTGATTTCATAAACGTGAACGTTTTAGACCATGGTTATAACATGAAATATGTTGCAAAACTCTTTTAGAAACTACCTGTACACTTAATTGAACCTAAAACCTCAACTGGAAATCGAATTTCGCTATGAACAACAAGGTTGACTTTTTAAAAAAATTATCTTTGACTCTTAAATTCGAATTGGATAATTGAAATTGGAGGCTGAGACTTTTCAGATAGTTTAGGTGGATGAATTATAACATAACTGCATTGTTACATTGTAAAGATTGATTCAAATTCGTAAGATGACTAAAAAGTTGAAGAAACAGAGGTGTCTGAGCTCTTTTTAATATTTTTCTGTTTTAATTTCCAAATTTAAAGATATACTGATAATGGTAGTAGTTATAAAATCATTCACATCATCTGAAACTGATTAATTTATAGCCTAATTTGTGGTTGTCGACTGATATCCTATAGACAAGAATAAAAGGACAGAAAAAAATAGAAAAAATAAAAAGTTTGAATATGATCGTTAACAAATTTTGGATTCTATCTATGATTGATTATTGATTGGTACTAATTGGAGACAGAAAAATCATCTGGTTTACAGACTAAAAATGATTTATAACTAAATCCTAATTTTCTGTATTTGTATATAATAAATCGTATTCTAGTGTATATATAAAACAGTATAAGTATTTGTATATAATATAACTGTATTTTGTATACATATATGTATTTATGTATAACTAAATTTGTAGGGCTGTATAACAAGTATATCTATATCTGTATATTAAATTTATAAAGAAAACATAATAATGTTAATTATACATGCATTAATTTTTAATATTAGTTTTGTTAATAATAGTGAAACTAATAATAATAATAATAATAACAATAATAATAATAGTAATAATAATAATAGTAATAGTAATAATAATAATAATAATAATAATAATAATAACAAAAATAAATATAATAATATCAATAATATTAAGAACACTACTTGTACATATCAAATTTCATATATATTAAGAATAATTATAATAATAATAATAATAATAATAAGTAACAATGATAATAATGAAAATGATAATAATATTATTAATGATGATAATAATAATAATACTAATTATAATAATACTAATATAATAATATTAGTAATAATAATACTACAATCATTTATATATAACAAACTTCGTATCTATATATTATATATAATTCTAATAACATTAATATTAATATTAATACTAAAAGTAATAACAATATTATTATAATAGTTATTCTAATATGTTGTTAATTATGTATTATTTATATTATATAATATCATAATTTAATATTTATATATTTTATAAATGTTACAATATATTAGTTATTAATATAAATCTTTTATATATATATATATATATTTATGTAGATTCATAATAATATTATATATCTATTTATATATATATATATATATATATATATTTAATGGTATCTTAACTATTTTATTTATTATTTTACCTTTTTAATTCCAATTGATTAATATGTATTTTATTAATATATATATATATATATATATATATATATATATATATATATATATATATATATATATCTTTACATATTTATTTTACACACAATTGTTCGTGAATCATCGGGCATAGTCAAATGTCAAATGAATTCATAAAAATAGTTCAAAAATTCTTGAGACTCAACTTTACAAACTTTGCTTATCGTATCGAAATTATATAAAGATTAAGTTTAAATTTGGTCGAAAATCTCCGGGTCGTCACATTTAAAGTCAAGACCCATAATTGGGTCAAACTTGAACCCATTAGCAAGTCTTTCACTAACACATAAGTGTGTTAGTGATTCAACAACACCATCAACTCTATAAATATCAAATCATAAGACTAAACCCTAGATCACAACCCTTAGGGTTTCCATACATCAAGTTTACCCAAATTCACCCATTTAACCCTCAAATGGGTCTTACAAGTCACACATGAACAAACCCTAGCTAAAAATCAAATTGAACTCAAAACTCGAAGTTAAGACTTACCACTATAACCAAAACGTAGCTAGAGATGTCGGGAACAACTTTAAAACTTGGACTCGAGCAAGATTTGGTCTTCTTCCTCCCCAAAGTGAGCTCTCTCACTATAAAACTCTAACTCTCTCTCTAGACTTTAAGTGTATAGGTGAAAGAGTGTTAAATGTGATAAGAATAAGTTTGGTATCAGCTTTTATGTTCCCAAACCGTCCATATAGTGAAAAGACCAAAACACCCCCAAAACTATCCATTAAAACGAGTAGGGAAGAACTAGATCTGGCGACGCGTCGCGTTTTGATCAATACATCGCGTCTCGCGACAACCTAAAGCAGAACGCGATAAACACAACCCAAACGTGATAGTTTGATCAGGAGTTGAGGTTCTCAAGTCTTCGCGTTTCAATCAACTTTGTCGCGTTTCGCGATGGTTCAAAACGCGATACACCACATCAAAACGTGACAGGTTACCAGTAAGCACCCCAAACTCATTTCTTAATTCATTTAACCACACACACAACCAAGTATATACATTCTAAACATCAAATACGTACCTTTGGATATCGTAAGGCGTTCCATGCGATGTAACTAGAAAAACGGGTGTTACAACTCTCCCCCACTTGAATCGGAGCGCGTCCTCGCGATCCAAGCCGCATGACAAGCCGAAAGATACACCAAAACAAACTCTTCGGGTTCCCATGTAAACTCGGAACCCTTTCAATGACGCCATTGGACCTTAAAAGTCCTCACCTCTTTGTTACGCAATATTTTCACCTTTTCATCAAGAATGGCTATCGGTTCTTCAACATATTCTAGCTTGTTGTTTAGAACAATCTCATCTAACGGCACCCAAGTCGAGTAATCCGCAAGACATTTACGGAGATGGGAAACATGAAATGTGTTTCCCTCAAGTTCTTCGGGTAACTCAAGTCTATAAGTAACCTCACCATCACGAGCCAAAATTTTGAAAGGACCAATAAACCGAGGAGCTAACTTTCCTCATTTTCGAAACCGAATAATACCTTTCCACGACGAAACCTTAAGCATCACCATGTCACCTTCTTGGAACTCGATCGGTCACCTTCTCTTATCGGCATAAGATTTTTGCCTATCTTGCGCCACCTTAAGTCTAGCCCGAATCATCTCAATCTTACCATTAGTCTCCAAAACTAAATCGGTACTCACGATTTCTCTTTGTCCCACTTCACCCCAACAAATAGGAGTTTGACACCTTCACCCATAAAGCATCTCATACGGTGGCATTCCAATACTAGCATGATAACTATTGTTGTACGAGAATTCCACCAAAGGTAAGTGTTCATCCCAACTACCATCGAAATTAATAACACACGCCCGTAGCATATCCTCCAATGTTTGATTCGTACGTTCGGTTTGACTGTCCGTTTGAGGATGATATGCCGTGCTCATATTCAATTGAGTACCCATATCTTCATGAAACTTATTCTAAAACCGAGATGTGAAACGAGTATCTCGATCCAAAATAATAGATATAGGAACCCCATGCCTTGATATCACTTCCTTGATAAACAACTTAGACAAAGTCTCCAACGATATCGTCTCCCGGATAGGAATTTGATAAGATAACTATGTTTTACAGGCAAGAAAGATGTTGGCGCGAAATGTGGTACAAAACAGCAGTTTAAAGTGGATTATGGACAAGAATTAAGAGATTGAAAAGTGACCAGAAAATCAATACTGGCATAAAATACGCCCAGTCTGGCGTAAAATACGCCACATCTCAGGTCTACGCAGAATGAAAGTCCATTTTTGGCGTAAAAATACGCCCAGGAGAAAATACATTGGCGTAAAATACGCCAATGCTGGCGTAAAATACGCCAGTTCAGTTTTGCTGGTGCCGGGAAATTCGAAAATTAGCTTTGTGATCAAGTTATGCCAAAAATTGTGAAACGATTGCCCTAAAAAGTATGGACCACCGAGGCATAGAAAGAAAAAGAGAGTAGAAGAAGAGTATGCCAAAAATTGTGAAACGAGTGCCTTATAAAGCATGGACCACTGAGGCATAAAATTCGTTCTCGTTGAAGTGTCAAGTCGAAAATGCAAGACTCCTTCTAACTTCGCAAAAATACCTACACCTTCCAAGTGATGCCTAGTACAAATGGGCAATGTAACCAAAATCCATCTCATCAAGCTTGTGGTATGGGTTATTTCCAATTAGACTTAGGGGGTTCATTGGTGTCTGGACTTAAAAGCTATGCACTTAGTACTAGTGTAGACAAGGGTATGAGTTTGGCTAATTGAAAAGTTAAGGAGGACAAAAACACAAACATATGCATGATTCTAGTTCTAGTTGATGTTCCGATTTAAATTAATTTATCTTTGTACGAATGAGGGTCACATTAAAATTTCTAAACCTTATAAAGTTTGATTGATTCGACATTCGTAACCATTTTTACACCAATTTTTATTTGAGTCATGACTACCCTTATGCAATCACTCCGGATGTAATTGAACCCATTTTGTGTTTCTTTTCACATGTTACTTAGATGCATTTATATTATTGTTAAAGGAGTAAGTGTGGATCATGAAAGTTGTGAAATATAATCGTTCCACTTAGTTCTAAGTATTGATCCATTCGATGATTCGGGGAAATGATTGAGGTTTATGATGTTATGACTAGCGTTGGAATTGTTGAACTAAGGAAAAATTCTGTGAGGAGAAGTTTTAAGATTGATGTATTAGAGGTTGAAGATTGTTTGAGGTTTTGAGTGATTGGCCCGTATTGTCCTTACATCTCAATTAATAGTTAATCTTGTTTGCAAAATATTATTTGAGTTAATACCACCTAGGTGTTATTGTCTTGTAGTTAAAAACGGATTTGCTTGAGGACAAGCAAAAGCCAAGTGTGGGGGGGCTTGATCGTTCCTTATTTGACACGATCATTTATGATTAAATACGCGAAATTAACCATGTGTGAGTGAAAAAGTAGATACTTTGATATGGTTTTATGTTTTACAGGCAAGAAAGATGTTGGAGCGAAATGTGGTACAAAACAGCGGTTTAAAGTGGATTATGGACAAGAATTAAGATATTGAAAAGTGACCAGAAAATC